>NC_090647.1:108029386-108760605 GCF_040937935.1 Hyperolius riggenbachi | reverse complement strand
GAACACACCCCGTCCCCGATAATATCTCTCCCACAGACTGAACCCCCACCACACCAACCCACACTCAACTTAGTCTCCATCAAAAGGCACTGAGGTTCAAGTGTTCAGGTTCCTAGGCACTACCATCACCAATGATTTGAGATGGTGTGAGACCACCAACAGCCAAATGAAGGCTCAGCAAAGGCTGTTCTTCCTAAGACAACTGAGAAAGTTTGGAATGCCCCGGGAGCTGTTGACCAGCTACAAGACTGCCACAATCAAATCCATCCTATGATCCTCCATTATCTTCTGGTACGCAGGCGCAACCACAAGCGACAGGTACAAACTCCAAAGGGTAATCAACACTGTAGAGTATTATCTGGTCACCCATGCCACCACTGGACCTCCTCCACACATCCAGGCTAAGGTCAAAGGCTAACAGGATAACGCAGGACCATTTCCCACCCCAGCAGTCACTTCTTCAGCCTTCTCCCTTCAGGCAGCCGCTACAGCAAAATATCAGGCAATGCAATAAATGTAAACTGTCTGCTACTGCAATTTATAACATTTAAATAAACAGCAGAAAAAATTTCAGCAAGTGGCGGTCACATGACCACACTGTTTCTGCTCAGCCCTCTTCCTAGCTTTGGAGGACCAGGATGGGAGGAGGCATTCTAGATCTATGTTGTACAGAAGTCTGGAATTCGGAGGAAGTGGCTAATGCAGTCATGTGACATGGGTGTTTCCGGTATATTATTTTCCTTGTGTGCCAAGCTTCCACTCTAATGTGCTTACAATACGAGTATCAGAATATTACTCTCCAACGGTGTACTATCTTGTAGACTAATCCTCACAAACATATGTCTGATTGTATACTTTATGTTTTATTAATCTGTCCATAAAAAGGAGATAATAGATGCACGCATTTGCAATGAAGCATCTCAGTTTAGTACCAGGGCGCATGGAACTTGGATAATATCTCCAGATCTCGCAGGGACATATTAAATATATTCCATTGCTTTACAGCACCAGTGCCCTCTCCTCGGGCAGCTGTTGTGATCAGCACTGCAGTGGATTGTATCTCATGGAGACTTGTTCTTTCTACTCATATAATCATGAGCCACAGACAAAGAAAACCTTGTTTGTGGTCCTGATATCCAGCAGCTAATTACGTAGAGCTTTTTCCAAAATTAGCATGGCTCATTGCATCTGTGAAGAAAGTAGATTATTTACAACACTGGATTTAGGAATGGTCACTGTGTCATTTATGTATTTAAAAAGAGGTCTTGCATACTGGAAACGGAAAACTTTGGCAACTGTGATCGGCGGAAGTCTGGGTGCCAAAATATACTCCTATATAAATACTGGCAATGTGGAGAAAAATTCAAATAGCGGGGGCAAGGGGCCGCCCACAATGCTAAATATGGCTACAAATAGTGGGGGCAAGGGGCCGCCCACAATGCTAAATATGGCTACAAATAGTGGGGGCAAGGGGCTACCCATAATGAAAAATATGGGTACAAATAGAAGGGGCAAGGGGCCACCCATAATGCAAAATATGGGTACAAATAGCAGGGGCAAGGGGACACCCACAATGCAAAATATGGCTACAAATAGCGGGGCAAGGAGCCGCCCACAATGCAAAATACGGCTACAAATAGCGGGGGCAAGGGGTCGCCCACAATGCAAAATATGGCTACAAATAGCGGGGGCAAGGGGTCGCCCACAATGCAAAATATTGGTACAAATAGCGGGGGCAAGGGGACACCCACAATGCAAAATATAGGTACAAATAGCGGGGGCAAGGGGTCACCCACAATGTAAAATATAGGTACAAATAGCGGGGGCAAGGGGTCGCCCACAATGCTAAATATGGCTACAAATAGTGGGGGCACGGGGCCACCCATAATGCAAAATATGGCTACAAATAGCGGGGGCAAGGGGACACCCACAATGCAAAATATGGCTACAAATAGCGGGGGCAAGGGGACACCCACAATGCAAAATATGGCTACAAATAGCGGGGGCAAGGGGACACCCACAATGCAAAATATGGCTACAAATAGCGGGGGCAAGGGGTCGCCCACAATGCAAAATATGGCTACAAATAGCGAGGCAAGGGGCCGCCCACAATGCAAAATATGGCTACAAATAGCGAGGCAAGGGGCCGCCCACAATGCAAAATATGGCTACAAATAGCGGGGGCAAGGGGTCGCCCACAATGCAAAATATGGCTACAAATAGCGAGGCAAGGGGCCGCCCACAATGCAAAATATGGCTACAAATAGCAGGGGCAAGGGACTGCCCACAATGCAAAATATGGCTACAAATAGCGGGGGCAAGGGGCCGCCCACAATGCAAAATATAGGTACAAATAGCGGGGGCAAGGGGACACCCACAATTCAAAATATGGCTACAAATAACGGGGGCAAGGGGTCGCCCACAATGCAAAATATGGCTACAAATAACGGGGGCAAGGGGTCGCCCACAATTCAAAATATGGCTACAAATAACGGGGGCAAGGGGTCGCCCACAATGCAAAATATGGCTACAAATAGCGGGGGCAAGGGGTCGCCCACAATGCAAAATATAGGTACAAATAGCGGGGGCAAGGGGTCGCCCACAATGCAAAATATGGCTACAAATAACGGGGGCAAGGGGACACCCACAATTCAAAATATGGCTACAAATAACGGGGGCAAGGGGTCGCCCACAATGCAAAATATAGGTACAAATAGCGGGGGCAAGGGGACACCCACAATGCAAAATATGGCTACAAATAGCGGGAGTTTGCACCCACTATATGTAGCCATATTTTGCATTGTGGGTGCCCCAATTTCCCCGCATTGGGGATGATTCACAAAGCTTTTTCACCTGATCTTTGTTACATTTTTCCGCTCACAAAGGGAAAAAATATAAAAGGTAAGAAAAGTGATATTGAAATGAAGTGAATCAGGGGGAGCACTTACTTTGAGTGATTAGGTTGCTTGTAAATGTGCTGAAAGGTTATTTTTATTAATTGGGTGATAAATAAGTCATTTAGGAGACGTTTTGTGACTAGAGCCCTATGAAGTGGTTAAGGTTAGGCATCGGTAGAGGGAGGGTTCAGTGTGAGAATAGGGTTAGGTTAAGCTGTAGTTAAACATAGGCATCGATTACTGATATTTCAAGTGGACCTGAACTCTTGCACAGAACAGAAGGAAAACATAGAGGAATGCACCCTGTATGTAATTAGAGAGTTTAGCCTGTATAATTCCCCCTCATTTGTATCTGATCACAAGTTGTAATTTGATCCCTCAGCTGTGTCACATGACTGCCACGGCAGAGATGGCAGATAGGCTCATCTGAAAGCACAGGATTTTATCAATATGTCTGCTTCCATGAATCAGAAAGTAGAAACAATGCAGATGTATTTTAGATTTTGTATCAGCTGTAACAAATATTTTTTTTTTTTTGTTTTTTTTTGTTTGAAGGTTATTATGCTGTTGTGTATCTTTTAGAGCAGAGAGGACGTTCTGAGTTCAGGTCCACTTTCACTATCATCATTAGCACTGAAAACGGAGTAAAAGATTGGAAAATGTACCAATATTCTACTGTCAGCTATTTCTGGGCACCCTTTTTTCAAGTACGCCTTACACATTTTGTATAAATTGTGTTTCTCAGGAGACACACATAAGCAATTATAGACTGCACTGCGTGATGGCAATATCTTCTACTGCAAACTCACACATACAGATCCTATGAGAACCATAAGACAGGCTACCTCTGTTTTCTTGCAAACTACCGGAGGTGGAGATCCAGCCAAATTAATTTCACATTACAGAAAAATCCAATAGTTACAACGTTGATATATCCATATTGTACACATCAGCAATTTTGTAATTCATTTAACATTTAAATATATATGTTTTCCTTTTCAATCTGCAGATAGTTATACTTTTCTACAACTGTCAAAATATTAAGATTTTCACTTCCCTATACCCAAGGTAGCGTGCAGGATTTGATAGCTCTATTTCCCTAAAAAATTCAGGAGGTCTGTAATACTTAGTGCTCCTAAAATAAGTCCCTATATGCCTCCCATTTTTTTTTATTTTTACCTGGTCTGGATGCCTTTGCCTAACTGCAGGAACTGTGTAGTGCCGGCGGGATTGTGGGAAGATTATTTAGCTACAGTAACAAGCTTATCTCAGCATGCTTATAATGGAAAGCTTCCTATTTTGGATGGGATAACTCTGGCCAGAAGGTTATTGAATCCTCCCTCCCTTTGAAGAGTTTATACAGTGATGTAAGCCTGTTGTATAGGTGATGTTTGCTGTGGGAGGAACAACAAGCTGTGGCAGTAGGGAGGGACATTTAAAGCGGACCTGAACTCAGAACTTCTCTCTACTTTAAGGCTACTTACACACCAAGACGTTGCGTTTTAGGGGACGTTATGGTCGCATAACGTGCCCCTAATGCAACGTATGGTGGTGTTGAAGTTGGACGTCAGATTGAGACGCGTTATATAGCTCTCAAAGTAGCCGCTCCAGGTTAGTGATAGGAAGTCCAGATCTTTTTAAGGATTCGGATCATTTGAATCGGATCATTGAAAAGATCCGGATCTTTGAACCAAATCATTTGAATCATTTTACTAGGGAAGCAGACTGGGTGAAATGACTAGCAGGACAGGACTTTCCCTGCACTGTACATTCATTATGTTCCTGTTTCTTCCAGACAGACATCCACTGTGAACCGAATCTTTCATTGTGATGATCCGGATGATTCGACTCACAAAAAAGATCCGGATCTAATGAACGATTCGTTCATGATCCGGACAACACCACAGTTCTACCACGAGTCTCTGCAGTGCAGTGAATATTAATTAGCCATGTGGCTGGCTGCTAGGAGGAGGGGAGACCTCCTCCTTCGATATTACTGAGCATGTGCAAACAGTCTAACGCTGCTTAGCCCAGTGTAACATACAGCATGCAGCACTTTGTTTAAACGTGCTGCGTTACTATGTAAGGCAACGTGGGCACTGTGAACAGCACAATTGATTTTACAGTGCTGTGAGTTAGGCTGCGTTACTGGCTGCTGTAACATGGGACTTTAACGTCCCACTGTGAAACCAGCCTAAAAGATACACAACAGCATAATAACCTTTAAACAAAAAACATATATTTGTTACAGATGATACGAATCCTTAAATAAATTTGCACAGTTTCTACTTCCTGATTCATGGAAGCAGACATATTGTTTACAGCCTGTGCTTTCAAATGGGAGTATCTGCTTATTTGCCATAGGCAGTCATGTGACACAGGGAAGAATCAAATTACAAATTGTGATTAGAGACAAATGAGGGGGAATTAAAACAGGCAAAACTCTCTAAATACATTCAGGCTGCTTTCACAGTGAGACGTTACAGGCGCACGTCAGTGCAGCCTGTAACACAGCCCACCGCACAGTAATGAAAAATCAATGGGCTGTTCACAGTGCCCACATTGCGTTACATTGTAACACTTCACGTTATTTTAAAGTGCTGCATGCTGTGCGTTCTACGTGGCTAAGCCGCGTTAGACTGTTTGCACATGCTCAGTAGTATTGGAGGAGGAGGAGTCCCCCTCCTCCTCCTCGGCCAGGCACATGGCTAATTAATATTCACTGCACGGTGTGACGTGCAGTGTTTACTTCCTGGAGCGCCGCTCTGTGCGGAGATTGGCCGGCGGGACCACGTGATGCCGCATGCGTCCAAGAGTACGCATCACAGGACGTGTGAAGAGTCGCTCAATGCGGCTCAATGTAACGTCCAGCTACAACCACACTATCCGTTGCGTTAGGTGCACGTTATGCGACCTTAAAGGGGTTCTGTGGGGGGTTGTGGAAGAGAAAAGCGGACACTTACCTTGGGCTTCTATCAGCCCGGTGCAGCGGTAATGTCCCACGCCGTCCTCCTCCCATCTGCGGTTCTCCGCCGCCAGCCACCGGTCTAAGCGTCATGGGATCCAACTGCGGCTGCGCTAGAGTGGCCTCGCACCCGCTCGCTTCCGCCTGCGTCATCGGAAGCTTACTGCGCAAGCGCAGTACAATGCTCCGTTGTACTGCGCCTGCGCAGTAAGCCTCAGATGACGCGAGCGGAGGCTCGGCAACGCGCATTATTCGTCTGTATGTCAGACGAATAATAGCCCGGTGCCGGCTGCGGGGAACGGCGGATGGGAGCAGGACGTCGTGGGACATTACCGCTGCATGGGGCTCATAGAAGCCCAAGGTAAGTGGCAGTTTTTCTCTTTAGAAACCCCCACAGAACCCCTTTGACGTAGCACCTAACGCAACGTCTTAGTGTGTAAGTAGCCTCAGGGTGCATTTCTTTGTTTTCCTTCTGTCCTGTGCAAGAGTTCAGGTCCACTTTAAAACACTGCTGGGTTGGGAAAAAAATGAAAAGGACAGAATTGGTATCACAGTAAAGAAGGAAACCAGCAGATGTATTTTTTTTCTATTTACCATATTACATTCTTCTAAATCTGACAGTGAGCAATAAAAACAACAGGATAGGTAAGCTAAATAAGTCGTTTTTTTTCAGTTAATATGGAGTTTTATCCCGCTGAATTAAACCCTGACAAAGCTGACTTTCTGAATATAAAATCAGAGGTAATGACCCTTTGAACATTTCAGCACTCAAACCTTATTGGTAACATTTTCCCTCAGATAATTTGGCTTCTAATTATTTTTCAGGAAACCAGACTGAATTCAGAAAGCAGTAATGCTGGGAATACACGGTTCGTTTTTGCCTTCGTTTAAACCTTCGTTTCGATTGTGCCTTTTGTCCTTTTCGATCCCGAAATAATCGGTCATACGGTTAATATCACCACCCACGGTTTCGTTTTTTTTTCCGATTCTGATGGTTTCGTTTTTCCAATGATCGAAGGCTGCAAAGAAACGAAACGAAAATCCCTTTTTACAGGGACGGACTAGCATAAACGAATATATAATCGATCTGAACAGCCATCAAGCCTACCAATGGCTCGATTAGATGGATAAAGAGAGATAATATCAAACATGTTCGATCACTAGTCGTTCGTTTTTGGGGTCTATTAATCGAAACTATAATGAGATTATGACTATTTTCACATACGTTTTCAACACTCGATTCGTTTACCGAACGAATCGAAGGTTTAAACGAAGGCAAAAACGAACCGTGTATTCCCAGCATTAGACAAGCTAATTTGCATAGATAACATTTTTCTAACACCTACTGTACTAGACAACAGAAAAAGGACTTCAGACAATTTCTTATTAGGGCTAGTACAACATGTGTATATGTTTATCTCATCATTTCACTTCAGATGTGCTGTAAATGTCAGGCATCCCCTGCACTGGCAAGAATGCCATCTTTCTTATAACGGCTTTGGGCCCTCTAGAGTGCTTTCAGCTGTGTATGGACTGTATAGAGTAAGGTGAATCAGGTGGGCCCAGTCACCGCCTGCACACAACTGGTATAACATCTATGTCAGAAAATTAGCATCTTGCCGATCATCTCTATTGCTCCTCTAGCAGTGTTGAGGTGCAGAAGCTATAGCACTCCAGATGCTGATGTCAAGTTATAAAACCGAAATAGGTGGACTTTTCAGCGCAGTTCAAAAACCAGCACACATGATGAAGTGTGTGTGTGTGTGTGTGTGTGTGTGTGTGTGTGTGTGTGTGTGTGTGTGTGTGTGTGTGTGTGTGTGTGTGTGTGTGTGTGTGTGTGTGTGTGTGTGTGTGTGTGTGTGTGTGTGTGTGTGTGTGTGTGTGTGTGTGTGTGTGTGTGTGTGTGTGTGTGTGTGTGTGTGTGTGTGTGTGTGTGTGTGTGTGTGTGTGTGTGTGTGTGTGTGTGTGTGTGTGTGTGTGTGTGTGTTTTGGAGCAACACTTGCTGCCATCCAGATGGCTTTCACAGGCAAGGCTTTGCTTATTTTCAGCAGGATAATGCCAAGCTACATACTGCATGCATTAAACCACCATCTGTAGTAAAAGACTTGGTACACAACTGCTCTGCCTGCAGTAAAGATATGTCACCCACTCAAAACGTTTGGCGTATTATTAAACAAAAAATATGGAAAAGGAGATCCCAAAACTGGGACTGGATTCCTGTATCTTCCAAGAATTAGGAACATACTTCGAAACTACAGAAACTGCTCGTCTGATTTTCAAATACATACAGAGTCAGAGTATTAAAAGATGATAGGATGAAACACAAAGGTAGACATGCTGCTCTAACAAGCCTTTATTTATCAAATCCAAAGTGGGTGTGTGTGTACACTGTATACATCTCATAAGTGTTATTTGTAGTATTTTACGCTAACCGTTCAAGCACACCTAAACAAAATAAAAAACATGAGGTGGGCCATAACTGGGGATTCTTCTAGTCCACCATACTATCTATGGCCCCCTCAGCTTCATGAGCCACCCCTCTATCTATGTGCTTTGTCCCTCTTTGTTTTTTTTGAACCATGCATGCTCTGCCAACACACATGGGCCTCGATTCATCATTCTCTTTGAGATAACTTTTGCCAGTTTGTTAAATTACCGAATTCGAAGTTTAGCGATTTCTAGTTCTATTCATCAAGGTTTTTCCTCATTCGGTGTGAATTCGATAACAATTCGGTAACCATTCGGTAACGTGTCGATATTTCCATTTTACAGTGGTACTTTAACACAAGGCCATAAGATTCCCATGGAATTCTGGGTAAAAGGCAGTCCTTTGAGCACTACGTAGCAACATTCTGAATAGGGCTTTACACCTGGACCAGGATTCTGAAAGTGGTTGGGACAATCCCACAATTTGATAGGAGCCTTTTCTAAAAAATTATAGTGCAGCTAGCAAATTAGTTAACCCCGACACTGCCTGTGTTCTCTTACAATATGATTCAAGAGAAATGCAGATGTCGTGTTATAGCAAATAAATCTATTCTCTTACAAATTTATATGGTTGCAGACCTTATTCTTGCCCTTCTGCGTGTTTGAATCACTCTCAGCTAATACATAACCACTTCAAATGGCTCCATCTTCTCTGTCAGCAATGATCTGACAGGAATAACGACAGAGCAGTAAAGGAGATAACTAATCCTAAATGTAACGCTAAACCACGCCCACTTTCTTTTTCATGAATTCCACTTTATTCCGTTTTAGCGACGGAATAAAGTGGAAACAGTTACAATTATTTCTGAGCTGAGCATGGCCAGAACTCTCCGTACAGCCATTCAGGAGACTGATCCAGGAGAGCATACGGTGAGGACTGAGCATGCACCCTGGCTGTAACTGGGCTCAGCCACAGGAGGGGTGGCCATCAAAATTGAGGGGGTATGGAGAATATGGGAGACTGGAAGAAGCCCCTGGTATGGCCACTTCACGTTTGTATTTTCACTTCAGACACCCTTTAATACACCCGGGGGAACAGTTATCTAATCCCAGTACCCTCTTACAGCACAAAGCATTGTGATTGGCTGTATAGTTTGGGCATAGTTTACTACAACCTTTTGGAAACCTAGCAGTTCCTGAGGGTGCCATCCACCAAATCACGTTACCGGAATTTCCCTATGAGGTTTTCTGCTAGATCCCCTGAAGTAGACTAGTGTCATCAGATTTAGATATTTTTTGGACAGTTTAATGTATGAGTGAGTAAGGCTAACTTCACACTGGGACGTTGTGTTGCACATCCAATAAAAATAGTATCTCAATGCAATGGCAGGGGAAAATTGATGAAAGGCATACAATACATAAGGTGAACGCACATGATGTCAGGTACCAGACAGCATGCCTAGCATTGTTCTGACAGGTACTGCCAACACAAAGATGTAAACATCCCATTCCAATTTAGTTACGTCACATTTGCTATGCGATTATACTGTCAGACGAAATACACCAGTGTGAAAGTAGCCTAGGGCCCATTCACACTATCAAACGCAAAAAGCTGCCGCTTTTTGTACACTCTCGCATTTGAGCGATCACGATTAGCGCTTTTTAAGCTGTGAATCGCTGTTGCTCTAAAATCACGGTAAAATGCTGCATGCACCACATTTCACAATCAGCGCTAATCGCCGGCATACGCGGCAGTAAGATCACTGCCATATAGTTAATATTGCGCTAGCGCTTTAAAAAGCGCTAGTGGTAATCACCCCAGTGTGAATGGGCCCTAAAAGGCTAATTAGTTCAACAATGGCAGGAACTAGTTGTGAATATCACACACATTGCTCAAAGGCTTTTGAGCAGAGCAGATTGTCCAAATGGTGAGGAAGAACGAAGAAAAGTTAAATACAGCTATACCTGTCCAGCAGCTTTAATGCTTCCTTGCTAAGGACAGGCCATCATTCTAGCCCCCAGCCTGTGTTTGGGAAGGGGAGACATAATAGTGTGTCTGGGAGGACAGAGAGGAGGGGGAAGCATGGGAATCACTGTACAGGCTGAGCTGAGGTACAGGAGGAGGGAGACAAACACAGCTCCTTATCTCTGCAGGGATTGTTTGTACGGGCCGCATGTACGGACCTCACAAGCAGGTAAAATAAATCACTTTATTTACGGACTGACAAGGCTGAGGTAAAGTCCAGACGAAACTCTGGAAACTGGCTGCGGGGCTGAGCCACTACAGGCCTACATGCAGCCAGCCAGCAGATGGAGATTCGCTGCGCCACGCTTGTCTATGGTTACATCCCGGGACCTAGCGAGACCCTGGAATCTTCCACCCCTCCACAGTGACCCAAATCACACTTCACCACCCCCTCGCCTCCACACTTATGCAATAAATCCCAACATTGCAGCTTACCCCTGCACTCTGCAATCAGCTGGTCCAAAACAACAGCAGCCTGTGAGCCCCTCTCTGGTAGTTGTAGTTCCGCAGTCGGCTTAGAAGGCTGGAGATGCCTGACAAGAAACTACATTACCCAGTGCGCACCGCTCTGGCAGGGACCAGGGGACTTGGCTGGATTACGGTTGCCATAGCAGATGTGGGCGGTATTAAGGGCTCCATATGGAAGTCAGTTTGTGAGGAGAATTCCTAGGGATGAGTTCGCTGTTCTCTCTGAGGAGGTAAAGTATGGTGACTTGATAAACTATAAGGTAGAGTGGAAGTATAAACGTCAAAACCACTTTATACAGAACAAAATATATAGAAATAAAAATTAGAAATATGATCTTAAATTTCGTTACTTCTTTCTTATTTCTTCATTGAGATTAAATGCATCAAAGGATTTATACCTCCCTGGGACTTCTTCCAGCTCTCCGCAGTCCGTTAGCTCCCTTGCTCTCTGCAGTCCGTTAGCTCCCTCGCTCTCCGCAGTCCGTTAGCTCCCTCGCTCTCCGCAGTCCCTTAGCTCCCACGCTCTCCGCAGTCCCTTAGCTCCCACGCTCTCCGCAGTCCGTTACCTCCCTCGCTCTCCGCAGTCCGTTAGCTCCCTCGCTCTCTGCAGTCCGTTAGCTCCCTCGCTCTCCGCAGTCAGTTAGCTCCCTCGCTATCCGCAGTCCGTTAGCTCCCTCGCTCTCCGCAGTCCGTTAGCTCCCACGCTCTCCGCAGTCCGTTACCTCCCTCGCTCTCCGCAGTCCGTTAGCTCCCTCGCTCTCCGCAGTCCGTTAGCTCCCTCGCTCTCCTCTGTCCGTTAGCTGCCTCGCTCTCCGCAGTCCGTTAGCTGCCTCGCTCTCCGCAGTCCGTTAGCTCCCTCGCTCTCCTCTGTCCGTTAGCTGCCTCGCTCTCCGCAGTCCGTTAGCTGCCTCGCTCTCCGCAGTCCGTTAGCTCCTTCGCTCTCCGCAGTCCGTTAACTCCCTCGCTCTCCGCAGTCCGTTAGCTCCCTCGCTCTCCGCAGTCCGTTAGCTCCCTCGCTCTCCGCAGTCCATTAGCTCCCTCGCTCTCCGTTAGCTCCCTCGCTCTCTGCAGGTTGATAGCTCCATCGCTCTCTGCAGTCTGTTAGCTCCATCGCTCTCCGCAGTCCGTTAGCTCCCTCGCTCTCTGCAGTCCGTTAGCTCTCTCGCTCTCTGCAGTCAGTTAGCTCCCTCGCTCTCTGCAGTCCGTTAGCTCCCTCGCTCTCTGCAGTCAGTTAGCTCCCTCGCCGTTGCCGTCCTCCCAGTCCCTTCAGTGTTGCCGCTGTCTGCGACTCAGCTGAGTCATTGGCCACTGCACACATATGGTTGCGACCATGGGCACTCCCCGAATACGCTCCTGTTAAGACTGTAACTGCACTTGCACAGAACACTCCCAGCAGTGGCGTAGCAATAGGGGGTGCAGAGGTAGCGACTGCATCAGGGCCCTTGGGCTAGAGGGGCCCACCCCTCAAACACAGTATTAGCTCTTTATTGGTCCTGTGCTGATAATATTCACTTCTATAATTGATTTGAAAAGTAGTGATCATTAAAGGGAAACTTAAGCCTAAACAAACATACTGTCATTAAAGGGAACCTAAACTTAGAAGGTCATTAACCTCCTTGGCGGTATGAAAAATACCGCCAGGAGGGAGCGCAGCAGTTTTTTTAAAAAAAAATTTTTTTTTAATCATGTAGCGAGCCGAGGGCTCGCTACATGATAGCCGCTGCTGAGCGGCATCCCCCCGCCCGCTTCGATCGCCTTCGGCGATCTCCGATCAGGAAATCCCGTTCATAGAACGGGATTTCCTGGAGGGCTTCCCCCGTCGCCATGGCGACGGGGCGGGATGACGTCGTCAGGACGTCATTGGGAGTCCCGGGCCACCCCTCGGCGCTGCCTGGCACTGATTGGCCAGGCAGCGCTGGGGTCTGGAGGGGGGGGGGGGCCCGCGCCGCAGCAGATAGCGGCGATCGGGCAGGGGCCGGTGGCGATCAGAGTGCTGGCGCAGCTAGCAAAGTGCTAGCTGCGTCCAGCAAAACAAAAATTATGAAAATCGGCCCAGCAGGGCCTGAGCGGCACCCTCCGGCGGCTTACCCCGTGCCACACACGGGGTTACCGCCAAGGAGGTTAAAGGGAACCTAAACTGAGAAGGATATGGATTTTTCCTTTTAAAATAATGCCAGTTGCCTGACTCTCCTACTGATCCTGTGTCGCTAATACTTTTTAGCCACAGCCCCTCAACAAGCATGCAGATCAGGTGCTCTGACTGAAGTCAGACTGGATTAGCTACATGCTTGTTGAGGGGCTGTGATTTAGCCACTACTGCAGCCAAAGAGGTCAGAAGGACTGACAGGCAACTGGTATTATTTAAAAGGAAACATCCATATCCCTTTCAGTTGAGGTTCCCTTTAACTACTTAACGACCGCCTTACGCGGCGGTTGGTCGCAGTGTTGTTTCCATGGAACCGGCGGCTCGTTCGAGCGGCCGCTCCATGTCAGTTCACGGTGGGGGGGGGGGGCATTGGCTCCGTAAACAGCCTGCGAGCCTCCGATCGCGGCTCACAGGCGAAATGTAATCACGCGTTTACAGCATACGGCGCTGCTGTCACAGCAGCGCCGTAAAGGAGATCGGCAATCCCCGACCTCTGATTGGCCGGGGATCACCACCATCTGATAGGCTGAAGCCTATCAGAGGCGGTACAGGACGGATTGCCGTCCTGTACCGCCCATAGATGGAAGGAGAGGGAGGGGGGAATAGCGATGCGGAGGGGGGCTTTGAGGATCCCCCCGCTAGGCACACGCGAGTGGCGGCGATCAGACCCCGCCAGCAGGACATCCCCCTAGTGGGGAAAAAAGGGGGTGAGTCTGATCGCCCTGCCTGCCTGCTGATCTGTGCTGGGGGCTGAAGAGCCCACCCAGCACAGATCCTCCAAAACACCCCTGGTCCTTATGTAGTTATTAAGTAACATTAGTCATGTTAATTAAAATAGATAGGTAATATCATCTCTTAACCACCCTGTTTTAAAAGAACAAGCAAATGTTTGTGATTTCATGGGGGCAGCCATCATTTTCATGGGGGCAGCCAATATTTTTGGTTGAAAGGAGGTGACAGGGAGCATGAGACACCGTTCCAACTGTCCTGTGTCCTGATCACCCCTCCCAGCTGTGCACACTAGACTTCAAATCTCAAATTCAAACTTAAATTTTAAAAAAATTGCACCAAAACAGCAGAACGAGAACAAAAACATCAAAAATCCCAACATGCTTTGCACAGCATTAGGGGGAAAAACGCCCGGGCAGTTTTCTTCTTCTTTTCTTAGTATAAGCATACACAATATTATGCTATTATTCGTACCAGTACCAGTGCAGCTAAAAATGAGGCTTGGGTAAGAAAAACAAAGTTCTGATGCTGTGAAACTGTTAAGAAACACCAAGCCTTTTCATTGCTGCTGAGTAGATTTTTAGTCTGGAGGTTCACTTTAACACACAGTTTCCCATCCCCTTCTTGCACTTCTGACACTGTTTCTTATCTATAGCATGCTTGGGTGGTCCCAGTGCTAAACTTGCACCGGCCCACGGCTTCTTAGCTAGCCACTGACTCCCAGCCATAGGAGTACGATTGGGGCGTACACACTGTTGGGATCACGGGTCTCACAGTGACGCAAAAGAGGGGACCGGGTGGACTCCTAGAGAGCAAACGGACCACAGAGGGCAGTGGCTGGATAGTATACTGTTTAAGGGCTCTGCCTGGCTCTGACACAGGCGACCTGGGTTTGAAACTTGCTCTTCCTGTTCAGTAATCCAGAAGCTATTCAGTAGGATTCCTTGGGCAAGACTCCCTAACACTACCTATACCACTACTATGCTACTGCCTATAGAGCGCATCCTGGTGGCTGCAGCTCTGGCGCTTTGAGCCTTCCAGGAGAAAAGCGCAATATCAATGTTATTTCTCTTGTCTTGTAAGCATAAGGTCCAAGTGCCACGATTTCGAAGTGGCAGTTCCGTTTTGAGGCCTCCCTCACGCTGTCACTGGGCAGCGTGCATTTGTCACGGAGAGGAGACCGTATGCGGCATGGATGGCCGCCGCCATTCAGTTTCTCCCTCCCTCCCTCCTAATGTGCCCTCAGTGTCCCCCCTCTGCCTGCAGAGTAAAAAATACGCAGCGGAGCGGGCTGTAAATCTTACCATTGCCTCTCCGCACCACACGCCTTGATGAAGGGGGACCCTGTGAGGCCCCCGAAACAATTGTCGGTATTTTCGTGGATATAATGGCTCAATAAAAGAGCGTGCTTTATTATGAAGACGGTGTGCTGGTATACTTGATGTGGATAGTCCATAAATAAAGTGATACATTTCCCACCTGTAGGGTGGTGAGTGGTGGTTACTGACCAATTTTACCACCTCCATGTAGAATGAGGGTTTTCCTACATAATCTCCTCACAGTACTATATTCAATATCTGTTGACTTCTGTTGGATGTGTGTAACTGTTCACACAGGAGCAGCTTGCTTGCAAGGATGGATTGAAGCTGCCAGCCAGGTACATCTGTAGTCAACTTTTTTTTCCCTGATACCCCCACCATTTGGACAATCTGCTCTGCTTAAAAGCCTTTGGTTGGGAGCACATTTGTCTGTGCAGAAAAGCAAGTGTTTTTCTCTGTGTTTGTGTTTTTCTATGTGTTTGTGTTTTTCTCTGTGTTTGTGTTTTTCTATGTGTTTGTGTTTTTCTCTGTGTTTGTGTTTTTCTCTGTGTTTGTGTTTTTTGTATGCATTTATGTTTTCTGTTTTTAAAAATCCCCCTTTTTCAACAAGAAGAAAAATACAGTATCAAATGTAATTTTTGCAAAAAACTCTTTGCATACATTTCTCACAAGAAAGCATTGCATGCGAATCGTATACGATTGACATACAGTTACGGGAGGAAGGAACTTGTTGTGCAATTTTTTTTTTAAACTCAAATAAACTCGTATTGGAAAATGGAAACCAATGCGATTTTTGTGCTGCCCATAGGATAGAGGTGTGTGTTTACCATTATGAGGCAAAACACGTTATAAGTGCCTTTGAGTTCTGTGTGGGATGTTTACAATTGTTTCTTGCCATTGCCTACTTACAGAGGAACTCCAGTGAAAATAATGTAATAAAAAAGTGCTTCATTTTTATAATAATTATGTATAAATGATTTAGTCTTTTAAATCCCTTTAGTCTTTTAAATCCCTGATTTACATTCTGACATTTATTACATGGTGAAATTTTTATTGTTGGCAGGTGATGTAGCTGCTGCATGCTTTTTTGGCAGTTGGAAACCGCTGTAAACACCTATTTCCCACAATGCAACAAGGTTCACAGACAGGAAACTGCCAGGAGTACCACGGTCCTCAGAGCTTCTTGTGGGAGGGGTTTCACCACAATATCAGTCATACAGCGCACCCTGATGGCCTGTTTGTGAAAAGGAATAGATTTTTCATGTAAAAGGAGGTATCAGCTACTGATTGGGATAAAGTTCAATTCTTGGTCGGAGTTTCTCTTTAACCAGTTGAGGACCCACCCTTTACCCCCCCTTAAGGACCAGCGTGGTTTTTAGTGTTCTGTGCTGGGTGGGCTCTACAGCCCCCAGCACAGATCAGGGTGCAGGCAGAGAGATCAGATTGCCCCCCCCTTTTTCCCCCCTATGGGGATGATGTGCAGGGGGGGTCTGATCTCTTCTGCCTGCGTGTGGCTGGCGGGGGGGGCACCTCAAAGCCCCCCTCCGCGGCGAAATTCCCCCCTCCCTCTCCTACCTGTTCCCTCCCCCCGGTGATCGAGGCTGCACAGGACGCTATCCGTCCTGTGCAGCCAGTGACAGGACGTCCCCTGTCACATGGCGGCGATCCCCGGCCGCTGATTGGCCGGGGATCGCCGATCTGCTTTACGGCGCTGCTGCGCAGCAGCGCCGTACAATGTAAACAAAGCGGATTATTTCCGCTTGTGTTTACATTTAGCCTGCGAGCCGCCATCGGCGGCCCGCAGGCTATTCACGGAGCCCCCCGCCGTGATTTGACAGGAAGCAGCCGCTCGCGCGAGCGGCTGCTTCCTGATTAATCAGCCTGCAGCTGGCGACGCAGTACTGCGTCGCTGGTCCTGCAGCTGCCACTTTGCCGACGCGCGGTATAAGCGTGCGGTCGGCAAGTGGTTAAAGGACCTCTGTCACGAAAATCTTAAAATTTAAAATATATGTAAACGTAAACAAATAAGAAGTACGTTTCTTTGGCAGTAAAATGAGCCATACATTACTTTTCTCCTATGTTGCCGTCACTTACAGTAGGTAGTAGAAAATTAACAGAACCGACAGGTTTGGGACTATCCCATCTCCTCATGGGGATTCACAGGGATTTCTTTATTTTCAAAATCCTCTTAGTGAATGGCAGTTGCTCCATCCAACTGCCAAAAAAGTGTGCAGCGAGCAGGGAGGCTGGTCAGCTTCTTTGTATAAATCTTTTTCAGTAAGTGTCTTTATAAAGAATAAAGGCCATGCTGAGAATCCCCCATGAAGAGATGGAGTAGCCCAAAACCTGTCGGTAATGTCAGATTTCTACTACTTACTGTAAGTGACAGCAGCATAGGAGAACAGTAATTTATGGCTCATTTTACTCTGGAAGAAACATACCTCTTATTTGTATGTGTTTTAAATTTTAAGATTTTTGCGACAATTCCTTATCAGTCACCCATGAGCTAAAGGGATCTAAGCATCATCTAAACACCATAACAGTAAAATATATAAAACAATCCTACTCCTAAGGGAGGTTTGTAAATGGTGTGGGCAATCTATACTGAAATATGTAGTCTATCTCCAGGGTGGGAGATGTAATCACATTCATGGACCTCAGTATGAAGCAAGCACCCCAGAGCTCATATGCAATTCACTTTTTCTCATGAGTTTTCTTCTAGGTGATAATTTTTCATTTTCTCTTTAACCTCCTTGGCGGTATGAAAAATACCGCCAGGAGGGAGCGCAGCAGTTTTTTTTTTTAATTTTTTTTTTTAATCATGTAGCGAGCCGAGGGCTCGCTACATGATAGCCGCTGCTGAGCGGCATCCCCCCGCCCGCTTCGATCGCCTTCGGCGATCTCCGATCAGGAAATCCCGTTCATAGAACGGGATTTCCTGGAGGGCTTCCCCCGTCGCCATGGCGACGGGGCGGGATGACGTCACCGACGTCACTGACGTCGGGACATCATTGGGAGTCCCGGGCCACCCCTCGGCGCTGCCTGGCACTGATTGGCCAGGCAGCGCTGGGGTCTGGGGGGGGGGGGGGGGCGCGCCGCAGCAGATAGCGGCGATCGGGCAGGGGCCGGCGGCGATCAGAGTGCTGGCGCAGCTAGCAAAGTGCTAGCTGCGTCCAGCAAAAAAAAAATTATGAAAATCGGCCCAGCAGGGCCTGAGCGGCACCCTCCGGCGGCTTACCCCGTGTCACACACGGGGTTACCGCCAAGGAGGTTAAAATACCTTTTCAGCATTTCACAATTGAAAAAGTACCAAAAGTAGTAGAAAACATACTATCAAAACTATTTTGTGTATTTTCTTGCTTACTAAGGGTTTAAAAGGGATTTATTAACAAGGTGTGAAAATATCAACTTGGAGAATACTAAGGAGAAAAAGTGAATTGCATACGGGCCCTTGTCATGAAATGCCTTTTAAACTCCCAGCAAGCAAGAAAACACTTAAATAGCAAAGTTGTTTTTGAATTGTGAAATGCTTAAAAGCTATTTTAAGGAAAGTATATGACAAAAACATTTGCATATGGGCCAGGACCCTCATTCAAATCATTTTTTTCTATTAAGTTTTCCCCCAAGAGATAATTTTCATATTCTCTATAAAATAACTTCTCAGGATTTTACAATTGAAAAAGTACCCAATAGTTGGAGAAAAGGTACCATCAAAATTATTTTGAGTATTTTCTTGCTTGGTGGTGGTGTAAAAGGCATTTTATGACAATGACCCATATGCAATTCACTTTTTCTCCTGAGTTTTCTCCTAGGAGATAATTTTTCATCTTCTATTTAAAATATATTTTCAATACTTTGCAACTGAAAAAGTACCAACAAGTAGATGAGGAAGTACTATAAAATCATTTTGAGTATTTTCTTGATTGCTGCTGGTTTAAAGGGTATTTTATTTACAAGTTGTGAAAATATTACATAGGGGAAAAAGGAAAACCAGGGCCCAGATGCAATTAACCTTTTTCTCCTGAGTTTTTTTTCTAGGACATACATTTTCATCTTTTATTTAGAATAACTTTTCAGTAAGTGGAAAAGTACTAGCAAAACGAAGTATTTTCTTGCATGATGGTGATTTAGTCATTTTATTGTCAAGTTTGAAAATGTTACTTAGGAGAAAACTCAGGAGTTTTCAAAAAGGAGAAAAAAGAAACCCTGGAGCAAGCACCACTCAATTGTACCCACTTTCAAAATATTAAACTGATCTTTATTATCACATGCTCAATCACAAATTACTATCATAGCACTCAGGATAATCCAAAACAGATAAAAACAATTAAAACAGAAATCCCATAAAATTCCTTGCAAAAATGACCTGTTGCATCATAGTATAAGCATACACAATATTATGCTATTATCAGTACCAGGGGCTCAGAAAAGTGCCCCTGGGGCTGTATCGAACCCGGGTTCAGTAATTATAAAGTGCTTAATGTTGAGTCTTTAGAGCAAAATATATATATTAGATATAAATAAATAAAAGAGAATTAATTCCGTCCAAAAACAGTATTATAACAACATCACTAAATAAAGTGCTCAATTGTGCAAAAAATACAAGTCTTATATCAAAAAACACTCTGTAAACTGTTCTATAGAGAGCCTATAGTGAAACAGTGAAGCAGCCCACACAATAGAGGTGTAAAGAAAGATACTTAGCCCAGGTAGATCAAAGGTTGTGTGGCAACAGCAGCAAGGAAGGACGGAAGATCCCCTCTGATACCCCCACTAGTATCGCGGGCGTTACCCTGCTTTTTCAAAGGAGAGGAGAAAACTCAGGAGAAAAAATTACCGTAATTGCATATGGGCCCTTTTTTAAAATAACTTTTTAGCACTCTGCAAATTAAAAAGTACAAAAAATAGGTGAACAGGTACTATTACATTTCTTTTGAGTATTTTCTTCATTGCTGGTGGTTTAAAAGGCATTTTATTGACAAGTGTGAAAATATCACCTTTGAGAAAACTTTTTCTCCTGAGTTTTCTTCTAGGTGTTATTTTCACACCTTGGGCCAAATGCAATTCACTTTTTCTCCTAGGTGATATTTTCACACTGTGTAAATAAAATGCCGTTTACACCACCAGCAAGCAAACAAATACTCAAAATCATTTTGGCAGTACTTTTTCACCTAATTTTTGGTACTTTTTCCATCACAAAGTGCTAAAAAGTTATTTTGAATCGAAGATGAAAAATTATCTCCTAGGAGTAAACTCAGGAGACCTGCATATGGCCGCTTGTCATGAAAGCAAGCAAGAAAATACTAAAAATACTTAAACCACTTCCGGATTCCGGGTGGTTTGGCTGATCTGTGCTGCGGGGGCTCTTCAGCCCGCAGCACAGATCAGAAATCAGGCAGGGCGATCAGACCTCCCCCCTTTTTTCCCCACTAGGGGGATGTCCTGCTGGGGGGGTCTGATCGCCGCCGCGCTGCTGTGCCTAGCGGGGGGGGGGGGGGCTCCTCAAAGCCCCCCTCCGCAGCACTAGTCCTCCCTCTGCCTCCTTCCCTCCCTCTCCCGTCCCCTGTGTGTGGTGCAGGACGGAAAGCCGTCCTGCACCGGATAGGATAGGCTTTAGCCTATCAGATGCCGGCGATCCCCGGCCAATCAGAGGCCGGGGATCGCCGATCTCCTCTACGGCGCTGCTGCTGCGCAGCGCCGTATATATGTAAACACCGGGGAAGATCTTCCCCGCGTGTTTACATTTACCCTGCGAGTTCCATGTCACCCTCCGTGAACTGACATGGAACGGCCGCTCATACGAGCGGCCGTTTCCATGGAAACCACTTCAGGATTCAGGGGCGTAGTTAAGTGTACGCAGAATCCTGAAGTGGTTAAATACTTAAAAGTTATTTTAACCACTTCAGCCTTCAGTGTCGTTTCACCTTGTGCATCCGAGCAACTTTCACCTCCCATTCATTCGCCAATAACTTTATCACTACTTATCACAATGAATTGATCTATATCTTGTTTTTTTCCGCCACCAATTAGGCTTTCTTTGGGTGGTACATGTTGCTCATATTTATTTTTTTCTAAATGCATTTTAATGGGAATATTAAGAAAAAAATGGAAAAAATTCATTATTTCTCAGTTTTCAGCCATTATAGCTTTAATTAAAACTCACGTATTTTATTTGCCCATTTGTCCCGGTTATTACACCATTTAAACAAAAAATACACACTCCGCGCTGACTGGATTTAAGCTATGTTAGCCCGCACTGGCTCGCCCCTCTATTGTTTATAATAAATGACACCGATAGCAGAGGTTGGCGCTCACAATGCCACCTGCCCACCCAACCTTTACTCAATAAAATCGTTCCCCTTTAAGATGACCAAGTGATTGCAAAAGTCAACAGGTATATGCACAATGTTCACTTATATAGTTGTTCCAAGGTATGATCCAGGCTTCAGCCTGTCACCAACTAGACCAGTTCTAATTCCAGCATCCACAGTCTGTATATGCTATGAGATCCAATCACAGTCTATAGCTCAATCACAATGCACACTTCTTAAATTGCTAGCAGATTCATGTATCCAGAGAAAAGACCGTCACCACACCTACGTGAGATACACTCACCAGATACTTTGACCTGCTGATAGGTCAGCCGCCCTCCCGTTAGAGATAAGTTTTTCGCGGCGAACAAGGGGTGTTCACGTTTGCCCCCTCAGGCAAATACATGGCGTGTTCCACCCGCCCCCTATACATCATCATTGAGCTAAACTTTTACCCCTTACCTCACAGTCAGCAGGCTCATGGCAGCCAATCAGCTATCCCTCCCACCTGGACCGCCCCCCCCCCCCCCCACCTATCAGAAAGCCAGCACAGAAGCCATTTTACAGTCTGTGTTTGGCTTCTGTGCTAGGCAGATGAGGGACAGTGTGTTGTGACAGGGAAAGAGTTAGGTAGGCCTGTGTTCTGTGTCCTCAGTGCAGATTCTTGCTGCTACCACATTGTCCTGAACAGCTAAAACCTTCTTAGTGCTAATACATTGTTTTTCTTGCTATCGTATTGCTCTTCTGTTGCCAGTGCACAAGTTAGCTGTTGGAGACAAGTCTGCTGGTCCTAGTAGTGCACCGACCATAACCCACCTTCACACCACTACTGGCACCTTGTATCCACTGGCCCCTGTGTAAAACCTCAGTGCTGTAGGAGACATGTCTGCTGGTCCTAGTAGTGCACCGACCATAACCCACCTTCACACCACTACTGGCACCTTGTATCCACTGGCCCCTGTGTAAAACCTCAGTGCTATTGGATAGACAGGTCTTCCCTGCTGGACCTAGTAGTGCACCGACTCTAATCCAATAATACTTCACCACCACTACTGGCATTTAGTATATAAGGTCTCAGTGCAGAATCAGTGTTTTTTTAGTCACCTAACTGTCATTGATCTATGTCAGACTGATCATAGAGGCTGGAAAACCGCGATCGCCTGCACTCCCATGATTGTGCGCACAAGCACGGTGGCCACTACACACCACTATACAGAGGACTAACATCTATGTTCTGGAGGTGTCAACTGGTAAAAAAAAAATATGCTCATCACTAAAGGTCTTTACGGTTATTTGCGGACTGCGGTGCGTTAAATGCAGCATTTCGTCTGTCAGTGTGAATCGGGCATAACCCTTACACTACCTAATCGACATGTACACAAGCCGGATATTTTAAAGCACTTTATTCCACCAATAATTGGAATGTAATGTGATTTCTGCCCTTTAGCGATTAAAACATGACTCTGCGTCAACTCCGTAATTTTTAGTGGGACTTTTACCAAGGATCCCATGGATTCCCCTCCGGTATGCCACAGTCCAGGTGTTAGGTCCCTTGAAACAACTTTTCCATCACTTTTGTGGCCAAAAACAATCTTTGTAGGTTAAAATTTTCCTGCCCATTGAAGTCTATGGAGATTCGCCAGATTCGCAAACTTTTGCGGAGACTTGAAATTTGCAAACCCAAAATTTGATATTTGTCCCATCTCTACCTCCCGGCCTCTCCGTTGCCTTTTAATCTCCTCAAGTATTCTGGCCAGTCGTGACCAGTCATGCGTTCTGCACATACTCCGCACAGCCTGGCAGCGTGGCAGGAGGGTGCGCGCAACTGAGCCACATCATGGGGCTGGAGGAAGCCCCAGGTAAGTATAAATACCCCCAGTAACGAGATCTAAGGTTCCCTTTAAAGCCAAAATTATTGGCTATCGGTAGAAATAATAGTGGGCAGACCACATTTCAACTGATAGTCCTATGGAGGCGCCCAAATTACTGCAGCAGATATTTTGCTGTGAATTAGTGCGGAATCGGTGGGTATTGGGATGGGAGGGTCAGTTAGGGTTAGGTGTTGGTTAGAGTTTGGCATTGCTTGGGGGTCGGTTAGGCATCTTGTCACAGGGTATTGGTTAGGATTAGGTTTTGGTTAGGGGTTGGTTAGGGTTAAGCATTGCTTGGAGGTCGGTTAGGCATTTTGCCGCAGAGTATCGGTTAGGGTTAGGTATTGGTTGGAGGTTGGTTAGGGTTAGGCATTGCTTTGGGGTCGGTTAGGCAGTTTGCGGCGGGGGATCAGTTACGGTTAGGTAAGTGAAGGCTTATGTGAGAACAGGGTTAGGTAAGGTGTTTTATTCCAATATTCGGATATCAAAATTAAGTAGTGGAAAAGCAGTAATTTTACTGATATTGCACTAGCGACTTTCTCTATTCCCCAAATTACCCTGGTGCCCTTTTTAAATGTACGTGCCTGAAGTATGGCTTTAAAATGTCCATTACCCTTTAACTGGACCTCTTTTTTTAAATATATAAAACTTAAAGGATCATATGTACTGTAATGAAATCAACGAGCAGTAAATCTGCACTGTAGTATCAGCAGTAGACAGCTTTATTAAGAGAATGATGCTGTAGAATAAAAATAAAACTGTTGTGAAGGTTGTATACTCCTAGCAGACTCCACCGAGGAATCAACGGCAATTAAATGTTGCCCATCAAAGCATTTATTTTGTGGCTATTAAAGTGTGGATATTTTTAGCGTCCTCTACTGCCGTTTCCTCCATTCCATGGCCCCTTTGTTACTGCCAAGTGTCTTCCTTTACACACATTGTCAATTACTACCGAGGCAATTCATTACAACTAGTGTGAGTTACACTGCAGGGGAGTTGAGTTACCAGGTTTGAATGTGGCTGTTTTTATGTTGAAAGTTCACATTTCTGAGCTTAATTAAATAAGCACCTGTCATGTTTTTTGTATTGTTTTCTTATTTGACAGAGAAAAGGGCAAATGTGAAAAGGTCATTACTGAATATAATATTAACCATTTCACAACTGAGGGGTTTTACCCCTGTAACACCAGCGCTATTTTTACCTTTTTACCTTTTAGCGCTGCCTCCATTCTAGTATTTATGTACTATGATTGGTTATTGGGGACTGGAGAGTCCCCATAACCAATCATTGTACTGCAGAGCCGGGGTGTGTGCGCGCGCGCGCGGGTCGCGGGGGCGCGCGATCGCGCGCTGCACATTTGTTTACATTACATTGTTTTGAATGAAGACGGCTTCTGTTTAAAGCCGTCTTCATTATACTCGCAATCGGCGAGGCTAATTGGATTTAGGAACGCTCGTTCCTAACATCCAATTAGTCACCTGCTGTGCGGGCTGGCTGGAGTGTGCGTGAGAGTTCCCCGCCCACTCCCAGCCAGTAAATAAACAAGTGCGCCTTTCTCCGTCCCTGGGGGTGAAGCGGTGCGCAGAGGGACGGAGAAATTTAGCACTGGGGGGGGGGGGTGAAGTGGTTAATATATATATATATATATATATATATATATATAAAAAATATATATATATATATATATATATATATATATATATATATATATATATATATATATATATATATGTAGAGAGAGAGAGAGAGTAGCGTGCAAAAGTTTTAGGCAGGTGTTAAAGGATACCCGAACTGACATGTGACATGATAAGATAGACATGTGTATGTACAGTGCCTAGCACTCAAATAACTATGCTGTGTTCCTTTTTTTTCTTTTCTCTCCCTGAAAGAGTTAAATATCAAGTATGTAAGTGGCTGACTCAGACAGGAAGTGACTACAGTGTGACCTTCACTGATAAGAAATTCCAACTATAAAACCCTTTCCTAGCAGAAAATGGCTTCTGAGAACAAGAAAGAGATAAAAAGAGGAATTTCTTATCAGTGAGGGTCACACTGTAGTCACTTCCTGTCTGAGTCAGGACTGAGTCAGCCACTTACATCCCTCATATTTAACTCTTTCAGGCAGAGAAAGAAAAAAAGGTACATAGCATAGTTATTTGTGTGCTAGGCACTGTACATACACATGTCTATCTCATCATGTCACATGTCACTTCGGGTATCCTTTAAAGAATGCTGCAAACAAAGAATGCTTTCAAATATGGAGGTGGTTAAGGATCACTATCACGAAAAAAACTAGGCAGTTCCTTCCTTCCTCTGGATCAGCATGGATCAGCAGTGATATGTGAGGGGGCGGGCTGGTGTTGTAGTTTGTTCTCTGGTTGAACTCGATGGACGTGTGTCTTTTTTCAACCCAAATATCTATGTAGCTATGTAACTATGAAACAGTTGAAAAGTGACAGAACCGACAGGTTTTAGGCCAGTTCATTTCCTCATGATGGATTTTCAGGGTTTTCTTTGTATTCAACAGCATTTCCTGAAGAGCAGTTGCAAAGTCTAACTGACTAAAAAGTGTGCAAGTGAGTAGGGAGGCTGGCTGGTATCCTACTATTTTGGCAGTTAAACTGCTGTTTAGGAAATGCTGTTGAAAACAAGAGAACCCTGAGAATCCCCCATGAGGAGATGGACTAGCCCAAAACCAGTCGGTTCTGTCGGATTTTAACTGCCTACTTTTTTCACGATAGTGGTCCTTTAATAATTTATTTCATCAATCAACAAAATGCAGTGAATGAACAAAACTCCAACTCCCTTTGCAGAAATGCGGCCCCAAATGTTTAACCACTTTACCCCCGCGCGTACGGATTTCTCCGCCCCTTTTTCCATCCTTTCACCCCCAGCGACGGAGAAATCCGTACTCTGCGCACTCCCGCCGCTGTCCACGCTCCCGCTCGTAAACACGCCGCCCGCCGCTAGTAAACACGCCGCCGCCCGCTCGCCCAGAGATCAACGAACGGGAAAATCCATTCCCGTTCGTTGATCTCAGCCCCGCAATGATCTGCTGCCGCTCGGCTGAGCAGCACGATCATTGTGAAAAAATAACAAAGTCCCAGCCTCTTTCTACTTCCTGCAAGCGTCCGGAAGGACGCTTGCAGGTCGCATGAAACAAATTGGTAATGTTGCCATCTTGTGGCCAAATAGTAAAACTACACCCTAACCATTTTTTACACACAAATAAACTTGTTTTACACAAAAAATTAACTCCTTACCTCCCACACTCCCCAATTATTTTTTTTTTTGTAATTAAAAAAAAAAAAAAAAATTTACAATTTAAAAAAAATACATAAATAGTTACCTTAGGGACTGAACTTTTTAAATATTTATGTCAAGAGGGTATAACACTGTTACTTTATAAACTATGGGCTTGTAATTAGGGATGGACGCAAAACTGAAAAAAATGCACCTTTATTTCCAACTAAAATATTGGCGGCAAACATTGTGATAGGGACATAATTAAAACGGTTTTATAACCGGGATAAATAGGCATATACATTTAATGGGTTTTAATTACAGTAGCATGCATTATTTAAAAACTATAAAGGCCGAAAACTGAAAAATAATAAATTTTTTCCCACATTTTTTCCTATTTTCCCATTAAAACACATTTAGAATAAAATTATTCTTGGCATAATGTCCCACCTAAAGAAAGCCTAATTGGTGGCGAAAAAAACAAGATATAGTTCATTTCATTGCGATAAGTAATGATAAAATTATAGACGAATGAATGGAAGGAGCGCTGAAAGGTGAAAATTGCTCTGGTGGTCAGGGGGTAAAACCCCTCAGTTGGGAAGTGGTTAAGGAACCTCTAAAATGCTTCACTGTTGCCTGCAGTCTGCAGACACTCATTATTGTACTGCTCTCCAGCCCCTCCACACACAAACTACCTTCTGCTACAGCCAACTATTTAAAATGTTGACTCATCAGTCCAGAGCACCTGCTGCCACTTTTCTGCACCCCAGTTCAGTTGTTTTTGTGCACACTTTAGTCGCCTGGCTGCAACTCTTCCATGAAGTCCACTTCTGGCCAGACTTCTCCAGACAGTAGATAGGCATACCTAGGTCTCAGTAGTTTTTTACATTTTGGAGCTGGTGGCACTGCTGGGCATCTTCTGATTTCGAAGGGTAATAAGCTTGATGTGTCTTTCATCTGCTGCACTAAGTTTCCTTGGCAGACCACTGCATCTACAATTCTCAGGGTTGCCTGTCTCTTTGTGCTTCTTCAAAAGAGCTTGAACAGCACATCGTGAAACGCCAGTCTGCTTTGAAATCTTTGTCTGGGAGAAACCTTGCTGATGCAGTATAACTACTGTGTGTCTTGTTGCTGTGTTCAATCTTGCCATGACATGAAACTGTCTTCCACAACCTCACCTTGGTAGCAGTGTTTGGCTGTTTCTCACCCAATTTTCAGCCTCCTACACAGCTGTTTCTGTTTCAGCCTACCTGTGACATTGATGATCATTAGCACCTGTTTGGTATAATTGATTTGCCATACACCTGACTATAAGAGTTGATTCTGGTTTGAAGGCAAAAGGTAGTTATGCCAAACATTGATTTGATTTAGATTTTACTTTTGTTCGCTCACTTTGCTCTTTGTAAATTGATAACAATAAACAATCATTATTTACTGTATATTTCGGAAAGCATTTTTTGTTTGCAGCATTTTCTTACACCTGACTAAAACGTCTGCATAGATATATATATTTATAAATATATATTGGAATGAATAGTGCCCCCACATCCAAGGAATACAAGTGGATGTGAAGATGGAACATTTGATGAATGGGGCCTCACAGAGACCAAATAAAGAAGATATGCTTCTGATCCTGCTTTAAAGGGAAACATACTAATACCCTTCATTTAAAAAAGGCATTCAGAATTTAAGTGTGCTTTAAAGTTCAAGCAATTAAGGACTACTGGCCTTGACAAGTCCCAAAACATATTAGTTCTGATAAAGCAGGCACATACCTGTACTCATCACTTAAGTTCTCTAGTTCCTAACTCAAATGATGCCATATAGGAGGAGGAACTGCATCTGCACCCAACATCTGCATCTGCTTCAGCCTGGGAATGGGGCTGTAGGCTGCTGTATATTGGTAGTTACTACATTGGTCTCTGAATGGGGCTGCTGAGCCATAATGGCATAATGCAATTAAAGATCGATAAAACTGCTGCACCTGCTAGCTTTGGGACAATCAATACAGCACAAAGCTATGCAGCTGTTGATCCTCTGCCACTCCACCTACTGCATAAACCACTGAATCTGCGGTCCTGCCCAATCAAAGTTTTGTTTGATAAACTGATCAAAATCAATTGGAAATATCATTAATTAGCTTGCGGGGATCATTAGATCGCCATTAGGTTTACTCAAACTGGTTGAATCTGCCATAAATGTTGACGAAATATCAATTAGGGGATCACCGCCATTAGGCTTCCTGCCTTTTTCAGCATATTTAGACAGTTTCATAAATCTGCCATTTCACAACTATCCTTCTGCCCTAAGTGTTCACACTTATCTGAATTTGCATGCGTTTTGATGAATTGTGATTTTGTGCTTGTTGCACATCTAGTGTATTGTAGTGTCCTGCTTTTATTTTATTTTTTCTATATTTTGCAATTTGTGTGTGTTTTTAAATCAAGCTACAGGGCTGATATTTTTTTCCATGAGAAATGTGTGATTCTCATTTTAGGGAACCTGAAGTGAGAGGGATATGGAGGCTGACATATTTATTTAATTTTAAACAATAGCAGTTGCCTAGCAGTCTTGCTAATCCTCTTCTACTAATACTTTCATGCCATAAACTGTGACAATTTGGCACATTATACAACAAAAACTTGTTTTCCTGTTCTTTATTGCCATAGAGTTATCTATTAGTATTTGTCCCATAGTAATGTCATCTATGTGAAAATCACAAGTCCAGCCACTGCACAAGCAACTGAATCTGCTGTTGTGCCCAATTACAGTTTTGATTGATAAACTGTTCAAATTCACTTGGAAGTATAACTGATTAACTTGCGGTGGTCGAAAGGTTGCTATCAGATTTGTTCAAACTAAATCCGCCAGAAATGTTGACAATGTATTAGCTAGTGGATCGCCGCCATTAGGCTTGCCTCTTTCAACATATCTATACAGTTTCATAAATCTACAATTTCAGTACTGTCTTTCTGCCCTAAGGTCCCGTTTATACTTATCTGAATTTGCGTACGTTGGGATGAATTGGGAGTTTGTGTTTGTGGCACATCTAACGTATTTTAATGTCCTTTGTTTTTTTGTTGTTTTTTTTGCGCATTTTGCAATTTTTCTGCTTTTTTAAATCAAAGTGTAGTGTTTTTTTTTTTTTTATGTGCGATGTATGATTTGCATTTACAGGGAACCTGAAGTAAGAGGGATATAGGGGCTGACATATTTATTTCATTTTAAGCAATAGCAGTTGCCTGGCAGTTCTGCTGATTGTCTACTGCTAATACTTTTTTACCATAGACCCTGACAGTCTGGCATAATATACAATAAAAACTTGTTTCCCTGCTCTTTATTGCCATTGAGTTATCTATTTTTGTTTATCCCATAGTAATATCATCTACGTGAAAATCACAAGTCTTCCCAGTTCAGAGTACAGAAGTGCTAAGAGCTGTCATTATATGCATGTGCTGTGTCATCAAATTCATTCCAATCTTTTACGTTTGCTATGGCTACAGAGCTGCTCAGTCACCGAATCTTGCAAAACACAAAAACACACTCACAAAAAAATTCTATGCTATTATAGCTTAGTTTATTCATTGCAGTTAAGTTCAAAGAACTTTCCGAGGAGCTTTTGTGGCAGTGATAAGCTTCTGCAGCATGTAATTGTGTACCTTTCCAGCAAAGTGAAACACAGTCTATTAACCCTTTCTTTCTAATTTTATGAAACCACTGTTTTTCTTACACATTTTTTATGGCATGGTTAATGTTTAAGACAATGGCAACATTTTGACAGTAGTGCCACGTGAAGCCTACTGTACACTGTACAAACATTTTGTTAGGTTTAATGTTAGATTTGAAAACAAGAAAACAAAAAAACCTCCAAAGAAAATCTATCAAAAACAGTTTCCTGTTGATCAAACATTGATAAAGAAAGGCCATTCTTTCTTCAGCTAGATCAGGGCAGGTGTGGAGTGGATTGGGCAGGAGCAGTGTGCAATAAATCCCATAGCTTTGCTCTGCATTGAGCAGTACAAAGCTAGTGGTGGCAGCTTTCAGATCAATATGCTGAAATCTGACAAAATATTTACCTAGGTAAATGATTGTAATCAGTAAGATAGCAATCATTAATCTGATCTGCAGTCTACTGATAATATATGGTAGCCTTTAAAGCAGCAGGGACAGCTATACTATCCCAGGAAAAAAAGAACACATATACAAGTAGATACATACTTGTTCTACTTACATAGCATATGAATTGTACTGTCCATTTTGATTTCAGTGAATTTTGTATAGTAAATAAAGAGAAAACTGTTCCACACATTTTCCATCTTAATAGCCTGTGACTGCAGCCAATCCTGATGTAATTTCCTTTCTTACTCTTTTTTTTTCTCCTAGAAACTGCACTGTCATATCTAGCTTGCTTTGTAAATACATGTGAGCACATCATAGATCATATTTCAGCAGCTTCTGCAGAGGGGTGAGGTGTATTTCCCTGCTCAGCCTCATATCACACTAAACTGCCCTCAGCCAATCAGTAAGGAGCAGGAATGTGGGAGGGGAGATAGCAAGCTTCCTTCTCCTCAGCAATGTACCAAATACAGCCAGGTTGACTTAGATAAAATTTATTACAGCAGAAACATTTATGATTATATTGGAATGCTTGCAATGCAGGGTATAGATTGCAGGCTGCATAATAAACAAAGAGTAGTGGGTAAATGGAATCTGATTTTATTGCTGACAATCCCACTTTAAAATGTAAGCGTAATGAGAAGCATGCTCTTCTTGTGTTATGTTTTGTGATTGGTCTTGTGTTTGCATTGTGAATCCCTTAAGCTGGCCATGCACTAGGCCTATTCCCCGCCGATTGACAGCAGATTCGATCACTGGGATCGAATCTGCTGTCACATTGTTCATGCTACACGCTAAATTTCGATCTATTTCGCCCTGAAATAGATCGATCCGTCGATCGCTCCGTGCAGGAAATTACTGTCGATCGCCCGTGGGTAGAGAGCGCGTCACTAGCGGCGTTCGAGTGCCCGACGACCGACGCAATAGAGCGGCAATACATTGCCTGCTCCGCCGGCGCGACTGCCCCGGTCACCGCTGCTCCGTCTCTGCTCTGGTCTGGTCTCCGGGTCCGGCATGCTTCACTTATTCTAGCCCGGCAGGAAGTTTAAACAGTAGACGGCAGGAAGAAGTGAAGCATGCCAGACCCGGAGACCAGACCAGAGCGGAGAAGACAGCGGAGACCTGGGGACTGGAGTCGCTCTGGCGGAGCAGGTAATGCATGCGGGTATGCGGGCATGCGGGCGGGGGGAGCGGCGGCAGCACATCCATCACCACCACAGATTGTGATCGGTTTCATGCTGAAATCTGTTCACAATCTGTTTGCAGTAAAGGCAGCCATACGATCCCTCTCTGATCAGATTCGATCAGAGAGGGATCTATCTGTTGGTCGAATCTGATGGCAAATCGACCAGTGTATGGCTACCTTTACTATTGCAATGAACAATGCATTATATTGTAAATGAAAGACAATAATAATTATCATGTCATTTGGAGTCCAAGCTGGAGATGGTAATGTGTTCTGGAGGGAGGGGCCGAGACACAAATTATTTCAGGCAGATAGCTCCACTGGGGACTCAAATGAATGTAGGCTGAATAAAAACTACAGTCACACTAAACTAATTGTGATGCATCATATGTATCCGGCTCTAAATTAGAAATCTGGCAATGCTAAAGTCAGGTAGCAAAAAGACAAGTAAAACACTCAGACATTTTCCCATAAAGATTATATTGGCTGATCGGGCAGAGTTTTATTGATTAGAACCTGACACACAGGGATTCTGCTGGTTTTCTGCCTGTGATTTTCTGCTAGGTAGTGATTTATGAACTATAACAATTTATAGAAGCTTAAGTACTCTCAGATATACATCTATTGCTGCGATCTTCTTGTCTCTCTGTAAGTAAGTGTGTACCAATAGAGGCAAGACAGCATTGGTGCAAATGATGTAATAATAATTGGCGTCATTTGTCAGCTGGGTTAAAGTGGACCTGTAGTGGCTATAAAATAAACCAGCAAGCCTAAACACAGTAAACACTAATTCAATCCCTCCTACAAAACCCTCAGCTATCCCACCTTACTAAAAACATCCCAACAATATAAGGTGCAACATAGCGGGAGCTCACCGCTTTTTATTGCGAATAAGCAGCTCCAGGACCGCTCCTGCACTCACTCCTCTATCGTAGCACACTCAGCCACGCTCTCACTGTAGCCGGCAATGGCAAATATGTACAGGCAGTGCTCGTTATATGGATCCAAGGCTGCCAGATGAGGACAGTAGCCACTGTCTCTGTGCTCCACAGCATTAGTGTTCCTTATAGCTCAGGCACAGAGAGACCAGAGAGATGCCATCACTTCTACTGAAGCATGCATTGGTTGGGGTCCAGGGACATGTAACTTGTGCAGCTCCATAGCCATGTCACAGTTCAAGGTAGGAGCACTCAAAAACCCCGCGTCCTGGTGTACCATGTGATCGGGCAAGTGTGTGGTTGCATGTTTCGTCCAGGCTCTCTCTGTGCTTCCTCAAGGACGTCAGAGTCACAATGCACGTGGGAAAGGGCATATGCTCCGTCCTTTTCAATCCTGTAATATGATTTTTTTCTTTCAAACTCCGCTCAGTATGCACCCAACTGCACAAGGATAAAGAGAGCTTCATCATGATGCGCCTCTCTTTGCATCATTTGTTCAAAGTTCTAGAATATTCTGCAATGATCAGACTATCATTATTTATTTATAATCATGTGATTGTATAGTTAAGAAAGGAAAGACACACACCCACACCCACACAAATCAACATACGTCAACATACCTCTTCAACCAATTACTACACATACAGCCCAACCATTGCCATTTCCCAGCCATCATACCTCTTCATCCAATTCCTATACAAACAGTCCAACCACTTCCATTACCCAGTCATGCCAGTCAATATATGAGTTGCCTTTTACCAGATTAATTATATTTCTTCCCTCCTATTACACATTTTTTAGTTTTAATTTATGCTCGCAGTCCTTGTCACTAACTGTCCCACAGAGGGGTTCACAATGTAATCCCTACTGTAGTCATATTATAGTCTAGGGCCAATTTTAGGGGGAAGCCAATTAACTTACCTGTATGTTTTCAGCATGTGTGAGGAAACTGGAGTGCCCAGAGGAAACCTACGCAGACATGGGAAGAACATACAATCTCCATGCAGCTGGTACCCTTGCTGGTTGTCATACTGGGGTGCAGTGCTGCCCATGTGCCTATACTTATCTCATGTCACTTCAGGTATCCTTTAATCCTTATACTAGACATATGCCCAATGCGCCAACATATTCGTCATCTCTTAACCACTTTTATACTCCCCAAAATAGCCAGTGATTCATTTTCAGCATTTCGATAGTGTTTTAAAGGTTCACCAGCCTCAGGTTCACAAGCTTATAAATCGCTGGAAAAAAAGACTGACGGGAATAAGGTCACCAAGATTTTTCTTTTATTCGTTGTTCATTGCTAATATATGCATTAACTGTTGCTATAAAGCAAGCACTCCAATCAGTCAGTTCTACGGTAGACCTGAACATATTGTGTTTCTGCCTCGTCAGTGCAATCAGGTAAGAGGAGGTCAGGGGCGTATCATTAACAGGGAGTAATAACTTCCTGGGGAAGGTAAAGTGCTGAGAGGGCAGGATGCGGCAGTAAGGCAGCAAGGCACTCCGGAGTGCTAAAATCCACAGCTTGTTTGGTGTAAGCAACTAATTAAAGCAGTGCATTTCAGACCTGAGGGTACTTTCACAAACAGCCTTAACCATTAACGCCTCCAGTTCTGCTGCCTTCTAAGCCAGACGCACTGCCTGCTTCACAAGCTAATAACTCAGAATGTGTCTTCAGATGGAACATTTCATTCCCTCATATAGGCTACTAGATTAAAGCGTTCAGGCATATTGCTAATGTAATGATATATGCAGATGGAAAATTTTAATGCGGGGCTCTCATTAAAAATAAATACGGCATGCAACATATAGTCATCAACCATGTGTTTGTTTTATTCTTAAGCGGAACAGGCGTAGCTAGTCCTTTCTTCCCACCTCAGCGATAGGGATTTCGTTCAAGGCAAATGATCTCGGTATATAATGGGGGGAAGATGTTCGTCTGTTTCATTTATGGCTGTAATAGAAAAAGTAATGCAAAGAAATTAAAGGCAGGAAGTCACACAAATTCGTTTCATTTGAAGGTTGATCTCTTTGTAGAAATATCTTTCCATACCAAAAACCAATAAACCCTCAAAGTGGCAACTTTATGCGCTCTCCGTGTGCAGCTACTTGATGCCGAATGGAGTAAATAAAAAGCTGGAAACTATGGAGTCTGTAAAGTCTGCTGCAGACCTGCAACTGCAGTCAGGTGCGCAAGGCATGAAGCAGAGCAGTCATTTAAAGGGAACCTGAAGTGCTAGTTTGCGCACTTTTAGCCGCGCTTATGGAAACGCGATCACAGGGATTTCCGAGAGTGCATAGACTGCTCTCTCTCAAGTTTCCATACATGCACTGCGATTCACCACTAAATCGCAGTGCATGGTTGCACACATTTTGGGGCGATTGCATCCACGATCCCATTCATTATAATGTATGGGATCGCAAGCCTTGCCCCGGGAGGGGGGGGGGGGTCTTAGGTTTAGGCACCACCAGGGGGGTCTTAGGTTTAAGCACCAATACAGGGGTCTAGGGTTAGGGGTAGGTAGGGAGGGATACTTACTAATTTTTTTTTAAACGTTATTATACATTTCCCTTTTTAAACGGAAGATTAATGTTTTCACAATTGTCGATTTCATGCACATTATTTAATGATTTATAACTTTATAAAAACGAATATTTAAACGAAATATAGTACATTATATGTTTAAACGTTATCCATGTTTATCGTTTAAAACCCCGCGCCCTTTTTCCCAGTGCCCCTTTTTAACGTACGCGGGAGGAGCTAGGTTATGGAGAGCTTTGTAGGGGAGGGTAAGGATTTTAAATTGTATGCTTTGTGTAACTTGCAGCTAATGAAGGGACTGACAGAGGGGGATTGGGCTGGAGAAGCGGGAGGAGAGGTGGATGAGTCGTGCAGCAGAGTTCATGATGGACTGTAACGGGGCTAAACGGTTAGCAGAGAGGCCGCAGATCAGAGAGTTGCAATAGTCTAGTGGTGAAATAATCAGGACATGCACCAGAAGTTTGGTAGTGTCCTGTGTCTGAAAAGGATGGATGCAAGAGATGTTTTTTAGGTGGAGGACAAGAGGAGGATAGTTTGTCAATGTGTGGTTTGAATGAGAGACTCGAGTACAGGATTACACCTAGGCAGTGAGCCTGAGGGATGGCCATTACTAAAGTGCCATCAACAAAAATAGTGATGTCAGGCAGGGGCATTGGATTGTGAGGTGGAAAAATTGCCACTTCAGTGTTGTCCACATTGAGTTTTAGAAAGTGGGAGAACTTGAAGGAGGAGACTGCATTGAGACAGGCAGGGAAACGAGCTGTTAGAGTAGCCAAGTTGGGAGCTTCATTCTCTTATTAACAATCCCAGTTGCCTGGCTGTCATACTGAGCTTTTGACTTTAGTTGATTTTGAGTCACACACCTGGTACAAGCATGCAGCCAGTGGAGTCAGACCAGAGTAAAAGCATCTGAACTGCATGCCTATTCTGGACCAGTGACTTATAGAATTAGTGGTAGAGCATCAGCACAGAAGTCAGGCAACTGGCATTGTTTATTAGAGAATGAAGATGGCAGCCTACATATTACTCTTACTTCAGGTTTTCTTTAACCACTTAAGGACCACAGTCTTTTCACCCCTTAAGGACCAGAGCCTTTTTTCCATTCAGACCACTGCAGCTTTAATGGTTTATTGCTCGCTCATACAACCTACCACCTAAATGAATTTTGGCTCCTTTTCTTGTCACTAATAAAGCTTTCTTTTGGTGCTATTTGATTGCTGCTGCGATTTTTACTTTTTATTATATTCATCAAAAAAGACATGAATTTTGGCAAAAAATGATTTTTTTTAACTTTCTGTGCTGACATTTTTCAAATAAAGTAAAATTTCTGTATACATGCAGCGCGAAAAATGTGGACAAACATGTTTTTGATAAACAAAAACCCCATTCAGTGTATATTTATTGGTTTGGGTAAAAGTTATAGCGTTTACAAACTATGGTGCAAAAATTGAATTTTCCCATTTTGAAGCATCTCTCTCATTTCTGAGCACCTGTCAGGTTTCATGAGGTGCTAGAATTCCAGGATAGTATAAATACCCCCAAATGACCCCATTTTGGAAAGAAGACACCCCAAAGTATTCACTAAGAGGCATGGTGAGTTCATAGAAGATTTTATCTTTTGTCACAAGTTAGCGGAAAATGACACTTTGTGACAAAAAAAATAAATAAAAAAAAGTTTCCATTTCTGCTAACTGGTGACAAAAAAAAATGAAATCTGCCACGGACTCACCATGCCCCTCTCTGAATACCTTGAAGTGTCTAGTTTCCAAAATGGGGTCATTTGTGGGGTGTGTTTACTGTCCTGGCATTTTGGGGGGTGCTAAATTGTAAGCACCCCTGTAAAGCCTAAAGGTGCTCATAGGACTTTGGGCCCCTTAGCGCACCTAGGCTGCAAAAGAAATGTCACACATGTGGTATCGCCCTACTCAGGAGAAATAGTATAATGTGTTCTGGGGTGTATTTTTACACATACCCATGATGGGTGGGAGAAATATCTCTGTAAATGAGATTTCTTTTGATTTTTTTACACACAATTGTCCATTTACAGAGATATTTCTCCCACCCAGCATGGGTATGTGTAAAAATACACCCAAAAACACATTATACTACTTCTCCTGAGTACGGCGATACCACATGTGTGACACTTTTTTGCACCCTAACTGCGCTAAGGGGCCCAAAGTCCTTTGAGTACCTTTAGGATTTCACAGGTCATTTTGAGGCATTTATTTTCTAGACTACTCCACTAATGCCAGGACAGTATAGGAACCCTACAAGTGACCCCATTTTAGAAAGAAGACACCCCAAGGTATTCCGTTAGTAGTATGGCGAGTTCATAGAAGATTTCATTTTTTTTTCACAAGTTAGCGGAAATTGATTTTTATTGTTTTTTTCACAAAGTGTCATTTTCCACTAACTTGTGACAAAAAATAAAATCTTCTATGAATTCCCCATACACCTAATTGAATACCTTGGGGTGTCTTCTTTCTAAAATGGGGTCACTTGTGGGGTTCCTATAATGCCCCGGCATTTTAGGGGCCCTAAACCGTGAGGAGTAGTCTAGAAACCAAATGCCTCAAAATGACCTGTGAAATTCTAAAGGTACTCATAGGACGTTGGGCCACTTAGCGCACCTAGGTTGCAAAAAAGTGTCACACATGTGGTATCGCCGTACTCAGGAGAAGTAGTATAATGTGTTTTGGGGTGTATTTTTACACATACCCATGCTGGGTGGGAGAAATATCTCTGTAAATTAAAATGTTTTGATTTTTTTTACACACAATTGTCCCTTTACAGAGATATTTCTCCCACCCAGCATGGGTATGTGTAAAAATACACCCCAAAACACATTATACTACTTCTCCTGAGTACGGCGATATCACATGTGTGACACTTTTTTGCAGCCTAGGTGCGCTAAGGGGCCCAACGTCCTATTCACAGGTCATTTTGAGGCATTTGGTTTCTAGACTACTCCTCACGGTTTAGGGCCCCTAAAATGCCAGGGCAGTATAGAAACCCCACAAGTGACCCCATTTTAGAAAGAAGACACCCCAAGGTATTCCGTTAGGTGTATGGTGAGTTCATAGAAGATTTTATTTTTTGTCACAAGTTAGTGGAAAATTACACTTTGTGAAAAAAAAACAATACAAATCAATTTCCGCTAACTTTTGACAAAAAATAAAATCTTCTATGAACTCGTCATACACCTAACGGAATACCTTGGGGTGTCTTCTTTCTAAAATGGGGTCACTTGTGGGGTTCCTATACTGCCCTGGCATTTTAGGGGCCCAAAACCACGAGGAGTAGTCTGGAAACCAAATGCCTCAAAATGACTGTTCAGGGGTATAAGCATCTGCAAATTTTGATGACAGGTGGTCTATGAGGGGCCGAATTTTGTGGAACCGGTCATAAGCAGGGTGGCTTCTTAGATGACAGGTTGTATTGGCACTGAAGTGCAGGAATGTTCTCAAATCGTGACCTGGACATGGCAATTAAGTCGTACCAGCAGTGATCAGAAAAAAAATTTCTGTCACTGCGGTGGGGCGGGTGAGGGTTTGGCCGGGTGATCAGAAGCCCGCAGGGGGCATATTAGGGCCTGATCTGATGGGTAGCGGTGACAGGGGGTGACGGGGTGGTTGATAGGTGATCAGTAGGTGATTACAGAGGAGAATATATGCAAGCAATGCACTGGCGAGTTGATCAGAGGGGGTCTGGGGGGCTAATTGAGGGTGTGGGCGGGTGATTGGGTGCCCGCAAGGGGCAGATTAGTGTCTGATCTGATGGGTAGCAGTGACAGGTGGTGACGGGGGGATTGATGGGTGATTGATGGGTGATCAGTGGATGATTAGAGGGGAGAACAGATGTAAACAATGCACTTTCGGAGGTGATCTGAGGGTGGGTCTGCACGCAATCTGAGGGTGTGGGTGGGTGATCAGGTGCCCACAAAAGGCAGGTTAGGGTCTGATCTGATGGGTGGCAGTGACAGGTGGTGACAGGGGGTGATTGATGGGTGATTTACAGGTGATCAGTGGGTGATTATAGGGAAGAATAGATGTATACAGTACACAGGTCTAGGAAGGATCTGAGGGTGTGTGTGTGTGTGTGTGGGGGGGGGGGGTGTTCAGGAGCCCCCAGGGGGCAGTTTAGGACCTAATCTAAAAAATAGCGTTGAGATGTGACAGTGAGTGATTAATGGGTGATTAGGGGGGTGATTGGGTGCAAACAGGTGTCTGAGGGGTGGGCAGGGGGGGTCTGATGGGTGCAGTGGGCGATCAGGGGGCAGGATCAGTGTGCTTGGGTACTTACTAGGAGGGCTGCAACCTGCCCTGGTGGTCCCTCAATCACTGGGATCACCAGGGCAGGAGGCAGCCTGTATAATACGCTTTGTATACATTACAAAGCGTATTATCCGCTTTACATGCGGCAGATCGGGGGTTAACAACCCGCCGCCGCTGCTAATTGGCTGGCGGGTTGACGTCGCGGGTGGGCACATCCAGCGTGCGATCCCAGGCCAGCTAGTCCGCAACGAGCCGCCGCCGATCGTATTGAGGTCGTTTCGGGCTCCACTTTGTCGCCGCCCCTAGGTAGGGGCGGTCGGCAAGTGGTTAAAATCACAATCCAGTAAAATATATAGATATATATATAGATATATATATATATATATATATATATATATATATATATATATATATATATAGATGTATATATATAGATATATATAGATCTATATATATATATAGATCTATATATATATAGATCTATATATATATAGATCTATATATATATATATATAGATCTATATATATATAGATCTATATATATATATAGATCTATATATATATAGATCTCTATATATATATATATATATAGATCTATATATATATAGATCTATATATATATATATAGATCTATATATATATAGATCTATATATATATATAGATCTATATATATATATAGATCTATATATATATATATATAGATCTATATATATATAGATCTATATATATATAGATCTAAATATATATATAGATAGATCTAAATATATATATATAGATCTATATCTATATATATAGATCTAAATATATATATAGATCTAAATATATATATATATATATCTATAGATATATATATATCTATAGATCTATATATATCTATATATATATCTATATATATATATATATATATATATCTATATATATATATATATATATATATATATATATATATATATATATATATATATATATATATATATATATATATATATATATATATATATATATATACAGTGGTGTGAAAAACTATTTGCCCCCTTCCTGATTTCTTATTCTTTTGCATGTTTGTCACACTTAAATGTTTCTGCTCATCAAAAACCGTTAACTATTAGTCAAAGATAACATAATTGAACACAAAATGCAGTTTTAAATGATGGTTTTTATTATTTAGTGAGAAAAATAACTTAAAACCTACATAGCCCTGTGTGAAAAAGAAATTGCCCCCTGAACCTAATAACTGGTTGGGCCACCCTTAGCAGCAATAACTGCAATCAAGCATTTGCGATAACTTGCAACGAGTCTTTTACAGCGCTCTGGAGGAATTTTGGCCCACTCATCTTTGCAGAATTCTTGTAATTCAGCTTTATTTGAGGGTTTTCTAACATGAACCGCCTTTTTAAGGTCATGCCACAACATCTCAATAGTATTCAGGTCAGGACTTTGACTAGGCCACTCCAAAGTCTTAATTTTGTTTTTCTTCAGCCATTCAGAGGTGGATTTGCTGGTGTGTTTTGGGTCATTGTCCTGCTGCAGCACCCAAGATCGCTTCAGCTTGAGTTGACAAACAGATGGCCAGACATTCTCCTTCAGGATTTTTTGGTAGACAGTAGAATTCATGGTTCCATCTATCACAGCAACTTCCAGGTCCTGAAGCAGCAAAACAACCCCAGACCATCACACTACCACCACCATATTTTACTGTTAGTATGATGTTCTTTTGCTGAAATGCTGTGTTACTTCTATGCCAGATGTAACGGGACACGCACCTTCCAAAAAGTTCAACTTTTGTCTCCTCGGTCCACAAGGTATTTTCCCAAAAGTCTTGCCAATCATTGAGATTTTTTTTAGCAAAATTGAGACGAGCCTTAATGTTCTTTTTGCTTAAAAGTGGTTTGCGCCTTGGATATCTGCTATGCAGACCATCTTTGCCCAGTCTCTTTCTTATGGTGGAGTCATGAACAATGACCTTAATTGAGGCAAGTGAGGCCTACAGTTCTTTAGATGTTGTCCTGGGGTCTTTTGTGGCCTCTCGGATGAGTTTTCTCTGCGCTCTTGGGGTAATTTTGGTCGACCGGCCACTCCTGGGAAGGTTCATCACTGTTCCATGTTTTTGCCATTTGTGGATAATGGTTCTCACTGTGGTTCGCTGGAGTCCCAAAGCTTTAGAAATGGCTTTATAACCTTTACCAGACTGATAGATCTCAATTACAGTACTTTGTTCTCATTTGTTCCTGAATTTCTTTGGATCTTGGCATGATGTCTAGCTTTTGAGGTGCTTTTGGTCTACTTCTCTGTGTCAGATAGCTCCTATTCAAGTGATTTCTTGATTGAAACAGGTGTGGCAGTAATCAGGCCTGGGGGTGACTACAGAAATTGAACTCAGGTGTGATAAACCACAGTTAAGTTATTTTTTAACAAGGGGGGCAATCACTTTTTCACACAGGGCCAAGTAGATTTGGAGTTTTTTTTCTCACTAAATAATAAAAACCATCATTTAAAACTGCATTTTGTGTTCAATTATGTTATCTTTGACTAATAGTTAACGGTTTTTGATGAGCAGAAACATTTAAGTGTGACAGACATGCAAAAGAATAAGAAATCAGGAAGGGGGCAAATAGTTTTTCACACCACTGTATATATATGTGGTTGGGAGGGGATCAAGGGATACATGGGGGGGAGATCTGGATACAAAAGTGTTTTTTTCCACTAAAATCGCACAGCCTGTCACGGCTGTAGGCTGTGCGGTCTCCCTGTCACACAAGATCCACAGTGACAGGGAGGCGGAGAGGCAACTATGTTGCCTTTCGGAGGGTGATCGCTGTGATTGGCTCACAGCGATCACACGGCAGGGAGCCAATCAGTGACGGCTCCTGCCGATACCCGGAAGCCTTAGCTGTCATAAGACAGCTAAGTGCAGCCGGTTCGGTGCGCACGATCGCGGCGGGGAGCGGCGGCGCCGGTGATAGAGATCTACGCCCTGCCAGCCAGGAGCCCATCAAAACAGGGCGTAGATCTCTATCACCTCGGTCCGGAAATGGTTAAAGAGACACTGAAGCGAAAAAAAAAATGATGATATTATGATTTGTATGTGTAGCACAGCTAAAAAATAAAACATTAAGATCAGATACATCAGTCTAATTGTTTCCAGTACAGGAAGAGTTGAGAAACTCCAGTTGTTATCTCTATGCAAACAAGCCATTAAGCTCTCCGACTAAGTTAGTCCTGGAGAGGGCCGTTATCTGACTTTTATTATCTCAACTGTAAGTGAACTGTTTACTTTTTCTCTGCTAGAGGAGAGGTCATTACTTCACAGACTGCTCTTAAAGAGGAACTCCAGTGAAAATAATGTAATAAAAAAAGTGCTTCATTTTTACAATAATTATGTATAAATGATTTACTCAGTGTTTGCTCATTGTAAAATCTTTCCTCTCCCAGATTTACATTCTGACATTTATCACATGGTGACATTTTTACTGGTTATGTAGCTGCTCCTAGCTGTTTTGGCTGTTACAGACAGCTGTAAACAGCCATTTCCTGTCTGTGAACATTGTTACATTGTGGCAGTTTGCCCAGAGTACCGCGGTACCAGAGTTTCTTGTGGGAGGGGTTTCATCACAAAATCAGTCATACAGCGCCCCCTGATGGTCTGTTTGTGAAATGCAATAGATTTGTCATGTAAAAGGGGGTATCAGCTACTGATTGGGATAAAGTTCAATTCTTGGTCGGAGTTTCTCTTTAAAGACTCATTTTGAATGCTGAGTGTTGTGTAATCTGCACATATTATAGAATGACGCAATGTTAGAAAAAACACTATATACCTGAAAATAAAAGTATGAGAATATTTTATTTGCCGCTAATCTTCTAGTAATGATTCATAGTACACAACCAATTCACTATATCATATTCTTTTTTTCGCTTCAGTGTCTCTTTAAAGGACACCTGCTGTGAAAGGGATATGGAGTCTACCATATTTATTTATTTTTAAACAATGCAAGTTGCCTGGCTGCCCTGCTGATTCTCTGTCTTTAATATGTTTTGTCATAGACTCTGAATAAGCATGCAGATCAGATGTTTAACTAAAGTTTGACTGGCTTTGTTTCATGCTTGTTTCTATTGTGTGATTCAGACACTACTGATGCATAGATCAACAGGACGTCAGGCAACTGGTTTCCATATTCCTCTAACTTCAGGTGTCCTTCAAATGAAAGATCCCTGTAGAAACATGCTGCTCTGCCAAAAGGGTTAGATATGTTTAAAGGCTACATAGACCATGGCACAGGGCAGCAGCATGTGTGTTGAGGCAACATTGCCCGTGGCACAGGGAAGCAGCATGTGCAGTGAGGCAACATAGACCATGGCACAGGGAAGCAGCATGTGCAGTGAGGCAACATAGACCGTGGCACAGGGCAGCAGCATGTGTGGTGAGGCAACATAGCCCGTGGCATAGGGCAGCAGCATGTGCAGTGAGGCAACATGGCCCATGGCACAGGGCAGCAGCATGTGTGGTAAAGCAACATAGCCTGTGTCACAGGGCAGCAGCATGTGTGGTGAGGCAACATAGACAATTACACAGGGCAGCAGCATGTGCAGTGAGGCAACAGACCACGGCACAGGGCAGCAGCGTGTGCAGTGAGGCAACATAGACCATGGCACAGGGCAGCAGCATGTGTGGTAAAGCAACATAGCCTGTGTCACAGGGCAGCAGCATGTGTGGTGAGGCAACATAGACAATTACACAGGGCAGCAGCATGTGCAGTGAGGCAACAGACCACGGCACAGGGCAGCAGCGTGTGCAGTGAGGCAACAGACCACGGCACAGGGCAGCAGCGTGTGCAGTGAGGCAACATAGACCATGGGACAGGGCAGCAGCATGTGTGGTAAAGCAACATAGCCTGTGTCACAGGGCAGCAGCATGTGTGGTGAGGCAACATAGACAATTACACAGGGCAGCAGCATGTGCAGTGAGGCAACAGACCACGGCATAGGGCAGCAGCGTGTGCAGTGAGGCAACATAGACCATGGCACAGGGCAGCAGCAAGTGTGAAGCAACATAGCCCGTGGCATAGGGAAGCAGCAAGTGTGAGGCAACATAGCCCGTGGCACAGGGCAGCAGCATGTGTGGTGAGGAAACATAGCCTGTGGCACAGGGCAGCAGCATGTGTGGTGAGGCAACATAGACAATGACACAGGGCAGCAGCATGTGCATTGAGGCAACATAGACCATGGCACAGGGCAGCAAGATGTGTAGTGAGGCAACATAGACTGTGACACAGGGCAGCAGCATGTGTGGTGAGGCGACATAGACTGTGGCACAGGGCAGCAAGATGTGTGGTGAGGTAACATAGACCATGGCACAGGGCAGCAGCATGTGCAGTGAGGCAACGTAGACCATGGCACAGGGCAGCAAGATGTGTAGTGAGGCAACATAGACCGTGACACAGGGCAGCAGCATGTGTGGTGAGGCGACATAGACTGTGGCACAGGGCAGCAACATGTGTGGTGAGGTAACATAGACTGTGACACAGGGCAGCAGCATGTGTGGTGAGGCGACATAGACCATGGCACAGGGCAGCAAGATGTGTAGTGAGGCAACATAGACCGTGACACAGGGCAGCAGCATGTGTGGTGAGGCGACATAGACTGTGGCACAGGGCAGCAACATGTGTGGTGAGGTAACATAGACCTTGATACAGGGCAGCAGCATGTGCAGTGAGGCAACATATACAGTGGCATAGGGCAGCAGCATATGTGGTGAGGCAACATAGACCATGACACAGGGCATATGATAGCCCTAGTTATATTTTTTACTGTCCATCACCACTGTTTTGAGCTGCCAGTAAGTGAGGCTCATTGTACTACATTTTAAATACATCTTTGTATTACTGTTGTAATAAATAATTTACTCAAGTTAATATTTGTATATCTTCTATTAACAGTCTATTCAGTTCAACATCCAAGTCGCTGTTACCATTTTAGAAAGCGAATAAACTTCAATCTCTGTTCATGTACCTATACCACACTTCACCAACTTATATACAGGGCATACATGTTGGAAATTGGTGTGTATTGGGGATTGGGGGAGGGGGGGGGGAGATACTCTGATTTGCTCAGTGCTTGATTCCAATTTAATCTTGTCAAACTGAAAACAAAAAACGATAACATTTCTTATGCTGTTAGTAACATTCCATCTTATTATACAGAGCATGAAGATCTGCACTTACTCTGGTGGCAGTCCAAGATTTCTTGAAGCTGCATACGGTCAACATGAACATGGCTATCCACTGCTTCTGAAACACTTCAGCACCATCTGCAGCTTGGTGGCTCAGTGATCAATATTCAAGTGAGTGTGGTTCTTGAAGGACCTGATGGAATTACTTGAATTTGAAAAATAATTGATTGGATACAGCTATTTAGTGGTTAAACAAGGGGGTGTGTCATTTCAGTTAGAGTTATATTTACCTAATAAAATAGCAGGTGTCTACATCCACCTGCGTCCGTGTGTTCCGCCTGGCTGTAGTGCGCATGTCTAGGGCCCCAGCTGTAGCTGCGCGCTGTGCTAAAACGTTTATGTTTTTTATCATTTCCTGAGTTCCCGTTGAAAATAATATACTTTCTTACAGATTCTAGGACTGCTATTGAGTTGTATATCTTTAATACACACATATGGAAGTCCTGGGAACAGGGTACAAAAGACAGCAATATAAACTAGTTGAGGATGCTATTTCTTTCTCACGCTACAAACATTTTTTTCACTTTCTGCTGCCTGTGCCACTCTTGCAGAGATATCCTTACTTCCTGTCTGGACAGGAAGCAATGGAAGTCTCATGGTTGGAAGCACGGGGCAGCAATAAAAATCTAAAAGAGGTTCTAACCCCTTACTACACTATCTAAAACTAAAATAAAAATGTTTCTTGGAAATGGGCTTTAATAGACACGGCTCCATGTGGCCAAGTGTTGTAGATTCCAGTTGAAGAAATATCTTAGTGACAGCTGTCACTTGTGAAACCAGAAACCCCATGTGGGGAAGCCATTAGGCACATGGAGAAATGGACTTATGAAATTCTCACTCCCAGAGCTCTCACATGCTTGGCTCTCTGGTTATCCAGCTTTTCACACTTCTGGCTTTGCACTGGGATTTTTATAATGAATAAAAATGTTATTAGAGTATGCTGACCTACCATCACTATATCATTATTAGTAGTGATCAACATGGGGAACTACTAATCTATTAACAGCTGCTGATAAATGTACACAGCTGCCATTTGTTGATTGGCAGTTCAGCATTCTGATTAGCGCCTGTACATTCATTTCCCTCTCTGGTCAGATAGAAACCTGCATACAGAGGGAATTGTTCACCTGTCACTCAGAAATATCAGGAGGGGGGGGGGGGTGAAATATTTCAGTGACTAGCACAGACTACCTCATAGGTTCTCAAACCTGTCATCAGCAGCTGAGCACGTTTGTGGGTGTCATCTGATCATGTACGAATAAAGAAGCACTCCATGTGTTTCAAATTTCTCATTTGACAGCACTTTACAAGGAAAAGTGTGTGCATGGCTGCTGGATTATGTTGTCCAATTGCAGACCGAGGCCATTGTTCCCCTCTTTAATCCTCCCACTCTGTTGTGTATCGCGTCATTGTCCCTCTGCCCCCCCCCCCCTGCATAGCAACTTGGTACAGCACGTGGCATCATACTTGCGTGCAAGGCTTTAGAGCCTGCCTATGTCCACTTTTAACTTTTTTGCATTAAAACAGTTAATGCGGACCTGAACACTTGCACAGCACACAATGAAAAGTTTTCACTCTACATACGTGTTTAGCTACATTATAGTGCAACTAGCCTTATCAGTAGCTGTGAATGAGAGGGCCTCAGCTCTGCCTGTACAGGAAAAGACTGAAGCTTTAACTCTTTCTGTGTGTCATGAAAGTTAATCCACTTAAGACCTCAGTGTTTTTTAGGATTTCCGTAAATTGTAATAAAGATTTTTTTTCCCCTAAAAGTTATCATGCTGTGCCTAATATTTTAGAGCAGAGAGGAAGTTCTGAGTTTAGATCCACTTTAAAAGAGCAATTTTATCTGTATGCTAATCTAATCCCTGTCAAAATCAAAATCTGTCTTTCACAGTCTAAGGGATGGCCATTAATGGTGTGATTTTAGCAAATGATGGATTCCAGATATGAAAACCAGTTGTGATCATATGTATTAAATAAATCTGCCATGCTGATTGAGGAGCTGTTTAAGGAAACAATCGATAATTGAATCATTCAGGATCAATTGGGTCCACCAGCTACTCTGTTTTCATACAATATGATCTGAATAATCGGGTTTATATAACTTTGTACACTAAAAATGTTGTTATTTATGGCCACTTTATGGCCAGTTGTGGGGAAACCACTAAACGGAACCTAAAGGAAAAAAAGTGCCCAGTTGGGATACTTACCTCAGTAAAGCGAAGCCTCTGGATAATCCAGAGGTTTCTCCCATCCCCTCCACCTCACTGTTCCAGCACTAGGACCCCTCAAATCTCATTGACTAGGGTTTTGCTGACATTTTTGAACAGAGGTGCCAATATAGAGTAAAAACTTCTAAAATCAGTTTAAAAAGGGGGAATACAGACAGGGATTCGTTATTATATATCAAACGATAACATTTATTATAAAAAGCTTTACTTTCCAACGCACTTTGTGGGCACAGTCCCGCTTCATCAGGCAATAAACGGAGAAACTCAAAAAGTTTGTAGTGTGGCTGTGTAGCGTGTATATTATGAGAGACCTTTCAGGAATCCCCCTTTAAAATCCTGTTTTTGCCCCTGTGGAGGATCCAGAAGAGGTAAGTATGTAACATTTTTCTCCCTTTATGTTATACTGTAGGTTTGCTTTAAATGATACCTGAAGTGACATGTGACAGGATGAGATAGACATGTGTTTGTATAGTGCCTAGCGCACAAATAACTATGCTGTGTTCCTTTTTTTCTTTCTCTGCCTGAAAAAGTTAAATATCAGTCATGTAAGTGGCTGACTCAGTCCTGACTCAGACAGGAAGTGACTACAGTGTGACCCTCACTGATAAGAAATTCCCCTTTGTACCTCTTTCTTGCTCTCAGAAGCCATTTTCTGCTAGGAAAGTGTTTTATAGTTGGAATTTCTTATCAGTGAGGGTCACACTGTAGTCACTTCCTGTCTGAGTCAGGACTGAGTCAGTCACTTACATACCTGGTATTTAACTCTTTCAGGCAGAGAAAGAAAAAAAGGAACACAGCATAGTTATTTGTGTGGTAGGCACTGTGACTGGCTATCTCACCATGTCACATGTCACTTTGGGTATCTTTTAACTTAGCAGTATGTTTTTGCCCAGAACAGTCGTACAGAAAGGTAACAGAACCCAACTATATCAGTCCTATAAATTATACTGCTGAGCTGGTGACACTTTATGAAGTCTAGATAAAGAATGAATGAGTGAATGAATGGATGTTTAAGTGGCTGACACTACATCCCTAGGGACATAATACAGAGTTTGATTTACACTGGTTTATACAGAGTGTAATAATTTTTCTTATATGTGCTTGATGCTTCAAATATGAAGAGAATTGCGAGTTCATCTACATAAGTGATGCATGGTAGTATGCGTATCTCCAAGTGAGCAGAGCGAGACGCTCATCAGACAGGCTCGGTGGAATGTTAGAGATTAGATCCAGCAAGTTTGCTGAATATGTAGCTAGTAGCAATCAGGTTTCCAGCATTCACATCAGGAGCACAGTGACATTGTTTCTCTCAGAAGCCTAGCACTCCTCCAACTGTTTATGCAGTACTTGTACACTGACCTGCAGTACCCTCTCTTGCCTTCGCTCTGGGCATCCTGGGAAATGAACTTTAAAGAGGAACGCTGGTGAAAATAATGTTATAAAAAAGTGCTTCATTTTTACAATAATTATGTATAAATGATTTAGTCCATGATTGCCCATTGTAAAATCTTTCCTCTCCCTGATTCACATTCTGACATTTATCACATGGTGACATTTTTACTGCTGGCAGGTGATGTCAGTGGAAGGAGATGCTGCTTGCTTTTTTGGCAGTTGGAAACAGCAGTAAACAGCTATTTCCCACAATGCAATGAGATTCACAGACAGGAAACTGTCAGGACCGTGGTCCTGGCATCACACTGTGGGAGGGGTTTCACCACAATATTAGCCATACAGACCCTCCTGATGATTCGTTTGAGAAAAGGAAAAGATTTTTCATGGGAAAGGGGGTATCAGCTACTGATTCAGATGCAGTTCAATTCTTGGTTACGGTTTCTCTTTAAGGGGCACTATGGCAAAAAACTGTAAAAGTTGGAAATTATATTTACACCTCCATATGAGATGTACATTTGTCCCAGGGTTAAGGCAATCAGATGTTGTCACTTTCTACATAGCTGTCTCTTATAGTAGGCATTTTGATCAACCAGTTCTGAACTTCTTACTGGCAGGATTTGGACTAATCCATCTTCTCATAGCGAATTCTCGGGATTTTTTTTTTTATTTTCAAAAGAATTCCTTGATTGGCAGGGGTACAGACCAACTGCCAGAATAGTGTGTACCTATCTGACATATTTGTATAGATCCTGTCCTGGGAGTACTTTTGAAACAATTGAAATAAACGGAGGATCCCCGATGAGGAGATGGACTAATCCAAAACCTGTTGGCAAGAGGTTCAGAGCTATCTGATTATAGTTCCTATTTTAAGTAACAGCTACATGGGAAGTAAAAAAAACAAAAACACAATGTATTTACTCTGGGATAAGTGTATAATGTGTACATATATGGTTTTTCAATTTTATAATATTTCGTCATAGTATTCCTTTTTAAGGCATTACAACGCAAGTGGAGTGAATTTCTTTAGGAACCATAAGTGCAATAAAGACTTTTTATTGTGTGTTGTGCAAGACTTTGGGTTCACTTTAAAGAGAACCTGTGTCCAGTTTTTCACAGACTTAGTGGCAAAGATAGCATCAAGAATTGGCTGAGGTTAATAACTCTCTTATGATCTCTTATGCTATTGCTGTCAAGGCAGTTAAAATGAACATGTGTCCAAGAGTTGATACAATAGGACTCAGGTCTAATGCTGGGAATACACGGTTAGATAGTTGCGCCGGATCGAGCCACTGGCTCGATCCCGGCGCATCCAGCTCGTCCCGCCGGCGCCTTGATTTGACTTAGCAGTTTTTTAACAGACACAAACAAAAAACAATTCAAGGAGAGACATATTACAAGTCAAGGACAGCAATGACTCAATGATTTCTTTATCCAGGCCCAAGCAATCTAGGGAAGAGCCATTTCCAAGAACATGGAGCAAACAAGAGGAACCCCAAAACAACAACATATCCAAAACAGTTTAAAAAGAGGTAGAAATCTAAGTTTTCAATCAGTGGCGTAGCTAGAGACTATGGGGCCCCATAGCAAAACTTTCATGGGGCCCTCTGATGTAGGCACTCTTAAGCAATGGCACCTGCCCCTACCCTATGGATATGAGTTAACAAGCAATTTACAGTCTCATGCAATCTACAATGCATATAGTCCATGGGCACTGAGACAAAGTGAGGGTGGAGGAACACAAGACAGTTAGTAGTGAACACATCAAATACCACCTGGGTCCCCTCTGCTCCAGGGCTCCATAGCAACTGCTATGGCTGCTGCTACGCCCCTATTTCCAGTCATACTGTCTGTGTGAATCAGACAGCCTCATCAGGCTGAGCAAAATGTAAAGGGATTTCTGCTCAAAACTAAAGGTGGCCACACACGATACAATAAAGAGATCCTATTTTACGGCAATTTGATAAATATGATTGATCTCCCGAAAAAATCTAAAGCTTTTTTTTTTTTTCAATCGGCTGAAAAATCCGATCAGATTTCCTGTTTTCTTCAATTTTAATCGATCCGGAATGCGAGATATTTTTCTTCAATCTTTCTAAAGATTGTAAAATGTGTGTTGGATTGTCAATTTATTAATACACACACCCTACCAATTTTGTCAGAGTTTCCAATCATTTTTATCATAATTGGGGAAAAATTTTACATACGTGTGTGGTACATTGGTCATACTTTTGAAATGTTACAATCAGTCAGAAAAATTGATTGCAATTCTTAAATTGAACAGATATTTATAAAATTGTATGGTGTGTGGCCACTTTTAGGTGGCCACACACGATACAATAAAATGATCTGATTTTACAGCAATTCTATAAAAACGATCGTATCGACCCCAAAAAATCGAAAGCTCTTTTTAATTCGACTGAAAAATCTGATCGCGTTTCCCGTTTTTTTATTTATATCGATCTAGAATGCCAGATATTTCTCTTCAATTTTTTTAAAGATTGTATGGTGTGTATTAAGCCCCATCTACACGGAGGGACATTGTAGCGATCCGGTGGCTCGATTAGCCGCCGGATCGCCTTTTCCACGTGCCCGCCGCGTCCCCGCTCGCCGCGCGTGCGCCGCATTCGATTCCCCGCTCGTGCCCGCTCGTCCCCGCCGGCGCCGCTTATCTCCCGCACGATTCCCTGCCATTGTCCACTCGCGGGGATCGAGCAGGGAATCGGCGGTACGGAGATCCGTCCTGTCGGATCTTATCAATCGAGCCGCATCAGCGGCTCGATTGATAAGCAGCATCGCGGCCGCATCTACTCGTGTAGATGCGGCTTTAGATTGTCAATTTATTAATATACACACCCTAGCAATTTTCTCAGAGTTTCCAACCAGTTTTATCATAATTGGGGAAAAATTGAACATAGGTGTGTGGTACATTGGTCATATTGTTGAAATGTTACAATCAGTCAGAAAAATTTATTGCAATTCTTAGATTGAACAGATATTTAAAGGAGTTCTGTGGGGGTGTCCTGGGGATAAAAACAGTCACTTACCTGGGGTTTCTATCATTCCCCTGAAGCAGTAATGTCCCACGCCGTCCTCCTCCCATCCGCCGCTCTCCGCCGCCAGCTCCGGTCTAGCGCGGCATGCTTTCAACTGCGGCTGCGCGTCCTGGGCCAGCGCCTGCTCGCTTCCGCCCGCGTCATCAGAAGCTTACTGCGCAGGCACAGTACAAGAAACCTTTGTACTGCGCCTGCGCAGTAAGCTTCCAATGACGCGTACGGGAGCCCGCATTACCCGTCTGCCATCAGACGAATAATTGACCGGGGCCGGCGGCGGAGAACGACGGATGGGAGGAGGACGGCGTGGGACATTACTGCTTCAGGGGGCTGATAGAAGCCCCAGGTAAGTGATAGTTTTTATCCCAAGGACACCCCCACAGAACCCCCTTTAAAAAATTGTATGGTGTGTGACCACCTTAACATAAAGCCATCAGAATCAGAATACTTCACACCTCCAAAAGCATAGATTTATTAGTTTCATACATTTGATATATTTTATACATTTTTCATAGTACTGAATTTCCCATCCTGTCGTAACAACATACTGTATACATAAAAGGGTTTAACCACCCTATATAATAAAAGGCAAGTGTCGCTGCGTCCGTCCGTCAGTGCTTTTTAGCAGGGACAGACGCAGAGACACTGCCGAGAGCTTGGGAGGACGAGGCCAGAAGGGGTGGGCGTGTGTGCGTTGCTTGCGCGCGGCAGGCGTGCGTGTCATGTGCGTGAAGCAAGCGAGCGCGCGCGTCACATGCGCGCGGGCGGCAAAGTAAAGACAGACCTAGCCTGTTTTTAAACAGTGCCAATTCTTTATATCACAGGATGAAAAAAAAAGGTACGTAAGATTGTGAGGTTTCTTTAGGGTTGAGATAGAAAACTTCCTTGGTGCCCCTAACGCCTTCTATACTTCAGCTTATAAAGTGTACCTGAGACGGGATATAAAATAATTATAAATACCTGGGACTTCCTTCAGGCTGATCGCTCTCTACAGATCGTAAGGGCACCATGATTGTTATAGTAATTGCAGTGCCATTCTCATACTTGTACAATTCGATTTTTACCTAAACACCAACATGGTGCATGCATTTTTCCTGCGTTGGTGTTTGGGTGTATATCAATTGGAGGCACAAGAAAATTGCATAGCAAACATGGTGCCAAGCAATTTTCTTGCAATTCAGCACCTTAAGGCTGCTTACACACCAAGACGTTACAGGCGCACGTTAGTGCGCCTGTAACGCTCCCCGAACGCACAGCAATGTAACACAAGTGGGCTGTTCACACAGCCCACGTTGCGTTACATGTAATGCTGCACGTTCGGTGCAAAGTGCAGCATGCTACGGCGTTGGAGCGGCTATAGCCGCGTTAGACTGTTTGCACATGCGCAGTGGGGGGCGGAGAGGAGGCGGGGAGAGCCAGCTACAGTAGCCGCGCACATGGCTACTTAATATTCACTGCACTGGCGGCAGCTGATTGGCCGGCGGGACCACGTGATGCGGAGTGTCTCGCTCCGCATCACGTGGTCCCGCTGGCCAATCAGCGCCACTCTGGGAGACATTATAGGAATCGAGCCGCCGAACGCGGCTCACTCTACCGTCGGCTTTTGCAGCACCATACGTTGTGTTAGGTGCACGTTATGCGACCTTAACGTGGCACCTAACACAACGTCTTGGTGTGCAAGAAGCCTAAAGGACACATCCGAGCATGTAAGAAATAAAAAAATCCACTTAACAATTACCTCTTTGCCATGGTAGTCAGCTGACACAGCCGATGGATCAAATTAGAACTTGTAATCACAAGTCACAGATGAGTGGGAATTAGACAGGCAAAAATCTCTAAATACACACAGGGTGCATTTCTATGGTTTCCTTCTGTCCAGTGCAAGTGTTCAGGTATTCATTAACATACCTCCCATCTTTTTGAGATAAGAAACCCCTGCTGCACCCGTAACCACACCCCTGGCACACCCCTAGTCATGCATGCCATTAAGATTTCATAGGAAAAATATGTTGTTTTATAATTCAAACCACACTGGTCCTTTCTATCCTGGTTCATTTCCATTCATATTAACATTTGAAAATAAGAAATATATCAATTTAAAGGATAAGAATAAAGTTTAAAGTCAATTAAACACATTTTTTTCAGTAGGAAAATACATATATTTACACAGATTTGTACATTACGAGGAAGAAAGAGGGACAGGGTTCCCAAAGAAGCACTGTCCCTCCAAAAGTGGGACAGTTGGGAGCTATGCTTTAATGAAATCCTTTTATCCCTCCTGAGTGCAGCCAGTTTTCTGTATGCTTTCAGCAATCAGTCCTTTTTAGACTGGAAGAGTTAACTGATGTCCTGGATTCTTCTCCTCTTCTGAGTGACAAGAGGGGCGAAGGGAAGCGGACAGCCATCGTTTGCTGCAAGCCCATTAAATCCAGGAGCAAATGGTTCTTTCACACCAGGGCCAGATGGAGCTGGGAAGGTTAAGCATGCCCACCCCTTACTTTGCCAAGTAGAACATTGTGTTTCTAGCCACATGCTTTGTGGTCATCTCTGCCAGTTCAACATTCTTCGGCATGGCCAGACTGTACATGAGAGCAAAGGTCCATCTGCCACTGCAGGAAGGGCTAGGAAAATAGGCTCCCCCGCCCGCCCTCTGCAGCCTCACTATTCTCAGATACTGATGCCTTCTGCCCTTGACAGATGCCACTGGCCTCCAGAACTGCTCAGATCATTATACCAGCATAAAGACTTTGCAGACTGCTTAACACTTAACCCTCTCCTTATGTTGCTATGTATGTAAACCAAAGCTTATATCCAAGAAAAATAGAACCATGGAGATTTAAAGAATATCATTTCAGAAAGTTTTCTTTAAAATGCTCACAATCTCTTACTAAGGAAAGTACTTTTTCAGGAACGATAAAAATAACTTTGTATGTAGTCTAAAAAGGAATAGGGGCCTAACAATAGCCCCCACAAACCCCACAACGACAGGTTCTGTATTGCATAATGCAGAGCAGCAACGGAGTGTTATACATTACCTGCTCCCGGGGACAGGACAGGTCCTCTTCATTCCAGCTCATCTCTGTGCCTTACAGCTCCAGTCTCTGCATGTCATGTGACATGCATGGAGAGCCGCGTGTGTGTGTGTGTGGGGGGGGGGGGGGGGGGGGGAGGGGGGGTCATGGACAACAGACCTCTGTAAGGGGACCCGACACTCTCTGTAGTTACTTACACCCCTGGAAAGATAAAGATTATTTTTTCCGCTTTGGATAATGTGGAGAGGGATTAAAGTGCCCTTGGGAGATTTTACTGTTGTCTGTGTTCCCATTTTTAGTCCACGAGACCTCCATGGGCAAAAACACTTAAAATACAATAGAGCTGGGCCAGCCATATTTAGCTGTTCTGGCTCCCCCTACCTCCTCTTTCCTTCTTGGGGGTAGTCCTTGCCCCTTATTTTACCTGCACATCCCCAGAGTGCCTTGTGTGTGCTGGTTGACCAGGCTGTTCAAGCACTACTAACTCATCCTCTCCACCAATCTTAGTGCAGGAGAGTGATGTGCGTGGGGTGGGGGCAGGTCAGGTTTCATTTACAAGCAGAAGGATGTCAGGGGGCTATATAAATGTCTAAAGGAACACCTGAAGCATGTAGCCCAGGGACTTTCCTTTTTACACCCCACCGTTCCAGCGAAGTGTCCCTCTAAACTTATTTGACTGCAGTAAGTTTCTCCTAACCATGCTCCTGCGCCGATCCCAAATGGCCTGTTAAATACATTTAAAGGGACCCTTTGCTGAAACGGTAGGGTGTCAGAAGATCCCAGAAGCCTTTTTTTTTTAAACGTCAGGGGTGCTTTAATAGTATTGATAGGGCACAAAATATTGCTGTGTCAGAACAACCTCAATGATGAAATCATAGCTCCCAACGGTCCCTCTTTTGGAGGGACAGCCCCTCTTTGTCCCTCTTTCTGTGTAAATATATATATGCTAATTACAACAGAGAAAGAACATGTGTGCATCAACCAAGTGAACCTGACAAATCTGGCTTTGCAAATTTGGCCTATTGGCTAATCACGAGACATTGCTCATGCAAATAAGCATTTGCTTTCGCATGACTAAATATGCAGGGTCAAAAACCAAAAGCCGCAAAACAATCGCCCTGCGGGAATTAGTTCATGCTATATAGCACTATCCAGGGGCGCCACGAGGAGGCTTCCCATTGCCCCCATACAACCGGGGGGCCGCGGGGGTCCCAGGCACTCTCACCGCCTGGAACCCACACAGCGGCACCCCGGAGGTGTAGGCTGGGGGGTGCAGGCGATCTCCCCAGCGTGGCCAACGCTGGGAAGAGCCGCCCGCACACACCTCCCAAGATTAAAAACAGGCACTTACCTTTTCAACGTCCATTGCGTTCTGCTATATGCGCATAACCTGGGCGCGACACATAAGGGGCGGACAGGCGCAAATAGCCTGCTCCAGGGCTCTCACCTCCTAAAACAAGCCACTCACTACCTGCCCTCAGAAAAAAGAAATGCAATGCTAATTACAACAGAGAAAGAACATGTGTGCATCAACCAAGTGAACCTGACAAATCTGGCTTTGCAAATTTGGCCTATTGGCTAATCACGAGACATTGCTCATGCAAATAAGCATTTGCTTTCGCATGCTTAAATATGCAGGGTCAAAAACCAAAAAACGCAAATCAATCGCCCTTCGGGAATTAGTTCATGCTATATAGCACTATCCAGGGGCGCCACGAGGAGGCTTCCCATTGCCCCCATACAACCGGGGGGGCCGCGGGGGTCCCAGGCACTCTCACCGCCTGGAACCCACACAGCGGCACCCCGGAGGTGTAGGCTGGGGGGTGCAGGCGATCTCCCCAGCGTGGCCAACGCCGGGAAGAGCCGCCCGCACACACCTCCCAAGATTAAAAACAGGCACTTACCTTTTCAACGTCCATTGCGTTCTGCTATATGCGCATAACCTGGGCGCGACACATAAGGGGCGGACAGGCGCAAATAGCCTGCTCCAGGGCTCTCACCTCCTAAAACAAGCCACTCACTACCTGCCCTCAGAAAAAAGAAATGCAATGCTAATTACAACAGAGAAAGAACATGTGTGCATCAACCAAGTGAACCTGACAAATCTGGCTTTGCAAATTTGGCCTATTGGCTAATCACGAGACATTGCTCATGCAAATAAGCATTTGCTTTCGCATGCCTAAATATGCAGGGTCAAAAACCAAAAAACGCAAAACAATCGCCCTGCGGGAATTAGTTCATGCTATATAGCACTATCCAGGGGCGCCACGAGGAGGCTTCCCATTGCCCCCATACAACCGGGGGGCCGCGGGGGTCCCAGGCACTCTCACCGCCTGGAACCCACACAGCGGCACCCCGGAGGTGGAGGCTGGGGGGTGCAGGCGATCTCCCCAGCGTGGCCAACGCCGGTAAGAGCCGCCCGCACACACCTCCCAAGATTAAAAACGGGGCAATGGGAAGCCTCCTCGTGGCGCCCCTGGATAGTGCTGTATAGCATGAACTAATTCCCGCAGGGCGATTGTTTTGCGGTTTTTGGTTTTGACCCTGCATATTTAGGCATGCGAAAGCAAATGCTTATTTGCATGAGCAATGTCTCGTGATTAGCCAATAGGCCAAATTTGCAAAGCCAGATTTGTCAGGTTCACTTGGTTGATGCACACATGTTCTTTCTCTGTTGTAATTAGTAAATATATATATTTCTCTACAAAAAAATGTGTTTGACTCTAAACTTTATTCCCATCCTTTAAATTAATATATTATTAATTTTGAAACACTACTATGAAGGAAAATGACCCAGGATAGAAAGGACCAAGGTGGTTTGAATTATAAAACAACATTTTTTTTATGAAATCTTTATGGCATGTGTGACTAGGGGCATGGTGGGGGCGTGGTCAGGGGTGTAACAGGGGCATGGCTTAAGTGTCCCTCTTTCTCATCTCAAAAAGTTGGGAGGTATGATGAACTGTCAGCACTCCTCACCTCCTCACTGAAGTAGCGGGCATCATGAACTTAGGGACCCCTTTAGGTGAGTATGTGGGGAGGGGTGTGGGGTTGGTGAGGCTAGCTATTTATACTGTGACCTAGTATGCAATGTTTAGGTGAATGCTGCTTCAATGGGCAAATTATTACACTGTTGTGTATATGTACATTTTCCACCGCAGGGAGCCTAAAAGCGCTTGTGCAATGATTCCCTATGAGAGTGTTCACATGTGAGTGGTTCGATTCCGATCTGCTCACCAAAGCGCTGCCTGTACCATTTTTGGGGCGATTTGCCTTAATGGAAGGTATAGGCAAAAGCCAACTGGCAAGTCAGCAATATTGCCTCCTGTGTATAAAACTCTCAGTAACAAACATTCCGTACAGATCACCTGGCAGAACTAAGGATGCCGCCACCTGATAAATTTCAGAATATAAATCAGGGAGAGGAAAGGTTTTACAATGGGCAAACACTGACTCAATAATCTATAAATGAATATTGTAAAAAATAAGCAATTTTATTCATTATGTTATTTTCACTACATTTCCTCTTTTAGGCCCGGTTTACATTAGCTATAAAAAACGGTCTGTTCCCAAACCGGAAGGTAACGGATCGGAGCAGATGAGAACGGTTCCAATGTTAACCTAGGGATCCGTTCACATCCGTCCGTTCAAACAGATCCGTTCCGCACAATCCGCTGAACGGACCGCAAGTTTTCTACAGCACCAATTATTCCGGACCGCTGAGCCCAGCGGAACAGAAATGGAAGCTGAATTGCTGCATTGGGGCAATGAGAAAACAGAACGAGAAGAAACGGACCGTTCTAAATAGAAAAGCCACTTTGTGGGTGGGGGTCTGGGGGAGGGATGTGGGTAAACTTAACAGTACAGCGGAACGGAGGTGGAGTAGCAACTAGAGATGGACCGAACGGTTCGCGGGCGAACGGCTCCTGGCGAACTTCCGGTGGTTCGCGATCGCGGAGAACCGCGAACTTTTGCGGAAGTTAAGTTTGCCCCCATAATGCACCATTAGGGTCAACTTTGATCTTCTACATCACAGTCAGCAGGCACATTGTAGCCAATCAGGCTACACTCCCTCCTGGAGCCACTCCCCCCTTATAAAAAGCAGGCATCGCCGGCCATTTTACTCACTCGTGTGCCTGCAGTAAATAGAGAAGGGACAGCTGCTGCTGCTGGTGCAGACTCTCATACGGAAAGATTAGTTGGGCTCTTGTAGGCTTGTTAGCTTGCTCCTTGCTTATTCTTATTGCTAAAATAGCACCCCACAACAGCTCTTTTGAGAGGTAATCTTGTTCTTGTGATCTATTTTTTTTTCTGTGTTCCCCATGACACTTGTGTTGCATAGACAGCCTTGATAATTCATACTGTGTGTGCCACTGCCAGGCCCAGCACATTCAGTGACTACCTGTGTGTGTGACAGGTGCACATTGTAATACCCAGTACTGCATATACCTACCTACCTGTTGTTCACAGTGCACCCACCTACCTACGTGAGTTGAGCGCACGCAGTGTCACTGTGCCTGTTCGCTACCTGTCTGTGTGTGACAGGTGCACATTGTAATACCCATCATTGCATATACCTACCTACCTGTTGTTCACAGTGCACCCACCCACCTACCTACGTGAGTTGAGCGCACGCAGTGTCACTGTGCCTGTCCGCTACCTGTCTGTGTGTGACAGGTGCACATTGTAATACCCATCACTGCATATACCTACCTACCTGTTGTTCACAGTGCACCCACCTACCTACGTGAGTTGAGCGCAGGCAGTGTCACTGTTCCTGTCCGCTACCTGTCTGTGTGTGACAGACAGGTGCACATTGTAATACCCATCACTGCATACATCTACCTGTTGTGTTCAGTACACCCACCTCATCACTGCATATACCTACCTGTTGAGTTCAGTGCACCCACCTACCTACGTGAGTGCACGCAGTGTGATATACCACTCCGTGCATACTTATTAACTGCACCTGTGTGACTTCACATTGTATAAGTCAAGTCAGTGCATACCTTTCACTTCATCCCCCCGATATGGACACAACGGACAATACAGGCAGAGGTAGAGACAGACCCCAAGAAAGACCACCCGGCAGGTCTGTGCAAGGTCGTGTTGATGTGATTTCGTGCGGCCCTGGCCCAAAGTACAGTGCTCAGAAGAAGGCACGTCCCATCAACTCCCAAGATTGGCAGGACGTGGTTGACTATTTAGCACAGAACACCTCATCTTCTGCAGCCACCAGCGCTACTACAAGCACTACATCCTTTGCATTTGACACTTCGCAGCAGTTAATTGGTGGGGAATTAACTTTTAACTGATTCACAGCCATTATTGTCTGAGTTAGGCGACGACACTATGGACGTAATGTATGAGGAGGAGGATGATGAAGTACCTGCTGTTGGTACAGTTTTGGAGGTGTCTGAGGCAAGCGAAGCTGGGCAGGATGATTATGATGATTTGATGATACGGATCCCACATGGGTTCCTAATAGACAAGATGACGAAGGGGACAGTTCAGAGGGGGAGTCAGAGAGGAGTAGGAGGAGATGAGTTCCTGAAAGAAGCAGGGAGAGCTCGTTGTCAGAAACAGCTGGTGGCACTGTCCGGCGCCATGTATCGCCACCTATGTACAGCCAGCCAACATGGCCTCGAACGTCAGCTGCTGATGCCACCATAGTGCCATCACCCCAGGGGGGCTCAGCGGGTTGGAAATTTTTTAATGTGTCTGCCTCAGATCGGAGCAATGCCATCTGTTCTCTCTGCCTCCAAAAATTGAGCCGTGGAAAGGCCAACACTCACGTTGGGAAAGGTGCCTTATGAAGGGACATGGAGAAAAGGCACAAACTCCAATGGGAAGAGCACCTGAGCAAAAGCAGCACACAAAAGAAAAGCCACCCTCCTTCTCCTCTTCCTCCTTCAGGTGCAACATCTTCAGCCGCTTTCTCCCTTGCACCTTCACATCCACCCTCCTCCACTCTGCCTCTCACCTTGAGCGGTTCCTGCTCCTCTGCCCACAGCAGGCCGGTGTCCGTGAAGGAAATCTTTGAGCGGAAGAAGCCAATTTCTGCCAGTCACCCCCTTGCCCGGCATCTGACAGCTGGTGTGGCGGAACTGTTAGCTCGCCAGCTGTTACCATAGAAGCTGGTGGACTCTGAGGCCTTCCGTAAATTTGTGGCCATTGGGACACCGCAGTAAAAGATACCAGGTCGCAATTATTTTTCTAAAAAGGCGATACCCAAACTGTACCGTGAAGTTGAGAGGCAAGTGGTGTCATCTCTAGCACACAGCGTTGGGTCAAGGGTCCACCTGACTACGGTTGCCTGGTCTGCCAAGCACGGTCAGGGCAGGTACATAACTTACACTAAACAGAAACGTTCCCTGACAGGGGAATAAAACTTAACATTTAATAAATCGTTAAAATCCTAGATTACTGTCATTGTGATAGCTACATAGAATAGTTGAATCAGTAGGTTAGGTGTATGGAGTGGATGCCTCCTCCTACTTCAACTATGTAGTACTAATTACAGTAATTAGTACTACATAGTTGAAGTAGGAGGAGGCATCCACTCCATACACCTAACCTACTGATTCAACTATTCTATGCAGCTATCACAATGACAGTAATCTAGGATTTTAACGATTTATTAAATGTTAAGTTTTATTCCCCTGTCAGGGAACATTTCTGTTTAGTGTTGCTTATCTCAGGATCTGTGTTGTTATATTCAGGTACATAACTTACACAGCCCATTGGGTCAACCTGGTGACTGATGGCAAGCAGGGAGTACGTGGCTGTGCAGCGGACCAACTTGTGACACCTCCACGGCTTGCAGGCAGGCCTCCTGCCACCTCCTCTCCTCCTGCTACATCCTCTTTGCTGTCGTCGGTCTCCTCCTCCTTGGCTGAGTGGCACTTCAACTCTACTGGTGCTGCGATCTCCTCTCCAGCTACACAGCCCCATCTCCCCAGGGCCTATGCTGCGTGCCAGGTATGACGGTGTCACACCGTATTAGACATTTCTTGCCTCAAAGCGGAGAGTCACACTGGACCAGCTCTCCTGGCTGCTCTTAACAAACAGGTGGATCAGTGGCTGACCCCGCACCAGCTGGAGATCGGCAACGTGGTGTGTGACAACGGCAGCAATCTCATTTCCGCGTTGAATTTGGGAAAGCTGACACATGTACCCTGCATGGCACATGTGCTGAATCTAGTCATTCATAGATTTGTGTCAAAGTACCCAGGCTTAGAGGATGTCCTAAAGCAGGCCAGCAAGTTGTATGGGCATTTCAGGCGGTCTTACACGGCCATGGTATGCTTTGCGGACCTTCAGCGGAGAAACAACTTGCCGGTGAGATGCTTGAATCTGATAACCCGACTCGCTGGAATTCGACCCTGGTCATGTTCTCTCGCCTGCTAGAACAGGAGAAAGCCGTCACCCAGTACCTGTACAATTACAGTAGAAGGACACAATCTGGGGAGATGGGAATGTTCTGGCCCCCGAACTGGACACTGATGTGAAATGCATGCAGGCTCATGCGGACGTTTGAAAAGGTGACCAACCTGGTGAGTCGCAGTACAGGCATCATCAGCAACTTGATCCCATACGCTTACTTCCTGGAGCGTGCCGTGCGTAGAGTGGTGGATCAAGCTGTGGAGGAACGTGAAGAGGAACAGTTACGGCAGGAACAGTTGTGGGAGCAATTTAGATCAGAATCAGATGTTTCCTCAACACCTGCGGCAGCACAGAGGGGGGAGGAGGAGGAAGAGTCATGTGGGGAAGAAGAGTCAGACTCGGATGATGAGGAAGGTGTTTCTTAGGAGGAGGAGGAGTTGGCGGCAGAAGAACAACCACAGCAGGCATCGCAGGGGGCTTGTGCTGCTCGACGTTCCCGTGGTATTGTTCGTGGCTGGGGAGGAGGAGGAGGACTTACCTGACATCACTGAGGAAGAGCAAGAGGAGATGGATAGTATGTCTGCATCCAACTTTGTGCAGATTTCATCTTTCATGCTGTCCAGCCTGTTGAGGGACCCCCGTATAAAAACACTCAAGGGGAATGAGCTGTACTGGGTGGCCACGCTACTAGACCCTGGGTATAGGCACAAAGTGCCGGACATGTTACCAACTCACCAGAAGGCAGAAAGGATGCAGCACATGCAGAACAGGCTGGCAACTATGCTTTACAATGCGTTTAAGGGTGATGTCAAAGCACAACGCAATAAAGGTACCACTGCCAGTGTTCCTTCTCCCATGTCCATGCTGGCAAGGACAGGATGCTCCAGCGATCTCATGGTGATGTCAGACATGCGGACATTCTTTAGTCCAATGCCTCACCTTAGCGCTTCCAGATCCACCCTCCTGGCCTTTAAGAGAAACTCCAACCTAGAATTGAACAGACCATCAGGGGGCGCTGTATGACTGATTTTGTTTTGAAACCCTTCCCACAAGAAGCTCTGAGTACCGCGGTACTCTGGGCAAACTGCCACAATGTAACAATGTTCACAGACAGGAAATGGCTGTTTACAGCTGTTTGTAACAGCCAAAACAGCTAGGAGCAGCTATATAACCTGCCCACAGTAAAAATGTCACCATGTAATAAATGTCAGAATGTAAATCGGAGAGAGGAAAGATTTTACAATGGGCAAACACTGACTAAATCATTTATACATAATTATGGTAAAAAATTAAGCACTTTTTTTACTACATTATTTTCACTGGAGTTCCTCTTTAAGTGTGGATGTAGACACTGTGAGCAGCGATGAACCTTTGGACTACTGGGTGCGCAGACTTGACCTGTGGCCAGAGCTGTCCCAATTTGCCATCCAACTTCTGTCTTGCCCTGCCTCAAGTGTCCTGTCAGAAAGGACCTTCAGCGCAGCTGGAGGAATTGTCACTGAGAAGAGAAGTCGCCTAAGTCACAAAAGTGTTCAGTACCTCACCTTTATCAAAATGAATGAGGCATGGATCCCGGAGGGCTACTGCCCGCCCGAAGACTAAGTCAGTCCCCACACACAGCATCTCTGCCTGCACGCCGTGTGACTGGCTGCCTGCCCCAAGACTAATTCACTCCCCACACAGCATCTCTGCCTGCAGGCCGCTTGCCTTCGCCACCACCACCAACAGGGTCCAGGACTCCAGGTGGATTCCTGAATTTTTAAGGCCGCTGCTAGCAGCGGCCGCTATACTAATTTTCTGGTGCGTGTACATGCCGGCCTAATTTTTCTGGCTGCACTGTGGCTGCAACAACAGAGCTTTTCTACTTTGGATGTGCCAGCCTTCATCATCGTTCTGACTTCTGGATAGGATTCCTGGATGCGAGGATCCATTGAAGCTTGGGCACCCATCTCCCCAGCCACGAGTGCCACTCTTTTTATCAGTGTACTAGGACTCTGATTGCATCTGAGAGGATGAGCACCGGTGGGGACCCTGGATCTGGAGGATTACCAGATACATTTTCGTTTACTGAAGAACATACGGCTAGAGTGTTGGCTAGAGCGGGAGAAAATGCAACTTTTTTACAGACTCCTGATGTAAAACCCCTGAAACGGGAATTGGAAAATATAAAGAAGAAATGGGTTGACATGGACATGCATGCCAGGACTCTTGCGGAGTACTGCCGCACAAGGAGGATTCCACGAGCAGTGCGCTCTCAGGTGTCACCTATGTTGTTTGGGAATGATCCTGAGTTTTGTTCCACTTTTGAAAGAATTTGGACTAAGGCTGCGTTTGATACGATGATCCTCACAATTGAGAGAATTCCCAAAGAACTTCCTATCCTGAAGCAAAAGAGTCTGGCTATACTTACTCAACTCACTGCAGTGTTACCAGCAGAAGAGATGCAGACTTTTGTTGACCAGTTGTCTAAAAAGATTGCTACTCATACTAAGGCCATTGAGGAAACCAAGCGTTCAAAGTTCCACCGTGATACCCAGGACTACACTGGAGGTTATGTCTATTCATGGCAGAAGATGGTACCTGCTAATACTCGAAGAAGGTTTCCTAAACCAAATAAACCTAAAGGCGTGAAGCCTCGTCCACGAGGTGGGAATGCGGGTTCCTCTGCATCTGATTTGTTGTCTTCCCGAGAGAACTCCCCTACGGGAAGAGGAGGAGCAGGAGGGGTGGAAACAGGGCAAGAATCCAACGTATGAAAAGAGCCAGTGAGGAGTCAAATGGAATTACGGAAGATAAATCAATAAAGCCACCTCAATTAGTGGTCAATATTTCTGGACATGTGTTGCCACAGACAGAGGAAAGAGTTCTTAATTATGGATTGAACTTCTGCCCCACTAATCTACCTGGTTTTTTTTTTAGATCGATCAAGAGCTGTTTCGGTTCTTCAGAACCATTAAACTCAAGTATTTTTTCGGGACATTACCTAGTTTTGGTGATAGACAGAGTCCAGTGGATGAAACTTCTCTATCCATAAAAAATCTGGGATTGAGAAACAAGAGTACCTTTATGCCATCTGGGAATATTGTCATTGATAATTTTTGTAAATTGGTGATGGAAGATATTAAGGTGCTGGAGATGGAGCAACAGAGTATAAGAGTACAGTTTAATCTTACTAAGGATGAGTATCTTGCACTTGAGAATCTTAAAAAAAGAACTGAACTCACAATACGACCCGCCGACAAAGGCGGAGCCGTTGTGGTGTTGGACACTAAGTACTATGAGGATGAGATCAGAAGCCAATTAGATCAGGTTGAAGTGTATTGTAAAATTGCACAGGATCCGATAGTTTCTATTCAACAGAAAATTAAAGGCATAATTGAAAAAGCTAAATCTCGAGGGGTGATTGATGACAATCTTATGAAATTTCTTATACAGGAGAATCCTATGACGTCTAAGTTCTACACTTTACCTAAAATACATAAGAACCCGTGCCGCCCACCGGGGAGACCCATACGGGTTCAGTATTTGTTCCAGTTGCACAATTTTTGGATAAATTACTGCAGCCCTTGGTCATGACACTTGATTCTTATATCAAGGACACGGGCATGTTTTTGCAGAAGATTGGGGACCTTGATGTGGGAGGAGATGATCTCCTCCTGGTCACTTTTGATGTGGAGAGCCTCTACACCTCCATCCCACATGATGGAGGTGTGGAGGCTATCGATTGGTTCCTTATGACAAGATCTGATCTGTCTTATGATCAGAGATTATTTGTGCTTGAACTGTTGAATGTAGTCTTACGTCTTAATTACTTTACATTTCAGGGCGAGTTTTTCCTGCAGCTGCGGGGCACGGTGATGGGGTCGAACGTGGCCCCGTCGTATGCTAATTCGTACATGGGACTCTTCGAGGAGGCTTTTGTCTACTCGAATCGTCTTTTTCAGTGTCATGCTAGATGTTGGTATAGATTTATCGATGATATTTTTTGTATATGGGCGGGGCCGCATTCGACCCTGGATCAATTCCTCATTGACTTGTCCCAATGCTGCAGGGAAATTAGACTTACTAGTCATGTGAGTAATGATCAGGTGACCTTTTTGGATACTGTGATCACCAAAAAGGATAATGTGCTAATTTCTGATCTTTATGTGAAAAGTACAGACTGCAACTCCTTATTGCATTATAATAGTTTCCATCCCCCCCATGTTAAAGATGCAATCCCTAAAGGTCAATTCACTAGACTGGACAAAATTGTAACTTGTCCAGAGAGTCTTAATGAACGACATAAGGACTAGAGGTGTAGCGAACGGTTCGCCGGCGAACGGTTCCAGGCGAACATTGGTGGTTCGCGAACTTTTATGGAAGTTCATTTCGCCCCATAATGCACTATGAGGGTCAACTTTGACCCTCTGCATCACAGTCAGCAGGCACATTGTAGCCATTCAGGCTACAGTAGTCCTGGAGCCCCACCCCCCCTTATATAAGGCAGGCTCCGGCGGTCATTACACTCACTCGTGTGCCTGCTAGTGAGAGGAAAGGGACAGCTGCTGCAGACTTGTTCTTCTAGGGACAGATTAGTTAGGTTCTTGGCTGCTTAGTTTGCTCCTTGGCTGATTGTTATTGCTTTATAGCACCCTAGCTTTTGTCAGAGCTCATCCTGTACTTTTTTTTTTTTTTACTGTGTGTCAAACTGACACTTTTGTTGCATGCACAGCCTTGCTAATTGATAGTGTGTGTGTGCCACTGCCAGCAGCCCAGCACATTCAGTGACTGACTGCCTGTGTGTGTGACAGGGAGCTGCACATTGTACTACCCAGTACTGCCTATACCCCCAGTACCTGTTGTGTTTACTTAACCCACCTCATCACTGCACATAACTACCTGTAGTGTTGAGTGAACCCAGCTCACTGCATCCTACTACTACCTGTTGTGTTTACTTAACCCACCTCATCACTGCACATAACTACCTGTAGTGTTGAGTGAACCCAGCTCACTGCATCCTACTACTACCTGTTGTGTTTACTTAACCCACCTCATCACTGCACATAACTACCTGTAGTGTTGCGTGAACCCAGCTCACTGCATATACCTACTACTACCTGTTGTGTTGAGTGAACCCAGCTCACTGCATCCTACTACTACCTGTTGTGTTTACTTAACCCACCTTATCACTGCACATAACTACCTGTAGTGTTGAGTGAACCCAGCTCACTACATATACCTACTTCCTGTTGCGTTTACTTAACCCACCTCATCACTGCACATAACTACCTGTAGTGTTGAGTGAACCCAGCTCACTGCATATACCTACTACTACCTGTTGTGTTGAGTGAACCCAGCTCACTGCATCCTACTACTACCTGTTGTGTTTACTTAACCCACCTTATCACTGCACATAACTACCTGTAGTGTTGAGTGAACCCAGCTCACTACATATACCTACTACCTGTTGTGTTTACTTAACCCACCTCATCGCTGCACATAACTACCTGTAGTGTTGAGTGAACCTAGCTCACTGCATATACCTACTACTACCTGTTGTGTTGAGTGAATCAGCTCACTGCATCCTACTACTACCTGTTGTGTTTACTTAACCCACCTCATCACTGCACATAACTACCTGTAGTGTTGAGTGAACCCAGCTCACTGCATATACCTACTACCTGTTGTGTTGAGTGAACCCACCTCACCGCATCCTAGTACCTTTACTGTTCAGTGAACCCAGCTCACTGCATCCTACTACCTGTTGTGTTGAGTGAACCCACCTCACTGCATCCTAGTACCTTTACTGTTCAGTGAACCCAGCTCACTGCATATACCTAGCATCCCCCCGAGATGGACAAAATGGACAAACCAGGTAAAGGGAAAAGGTAGAGGCAGACCCAGAGGAAGGCCACCAGGCACCGGCAGGTCTGTGCGAGGTGGTGTTGCTGTGATTTCGTGCGGACCTGCCCCAAAATACAGTGCTCAGAAGAAGGCACGTGCCATCACTTCCCAAAATCGTGAGGAGGTGATTGAGTATTTAACACAGAACACCTCATCTCCCGCAGCCACCAGCGCTACAACAAGCACCACATCCGCTGCATTTGACACTTCGCAGGAGTTATTTGGTGGTGGTGGTGGTGGTGAAATCACCGATTCACAGCCACTACTGCAACAACAAGAAGAAGGCGCAGGTACACCACCTCCTACGTCTGAATTAGGTGGCGATAGTATGGACGCAACGTGTGTGGAGGGGGCTGATGAAACACCTGAAGTTGGTGCAGTTGAGGAGGTGTCTGAGGAAAGTGCAGCTGGCCAGGAGGATTATGATGACGATTATACGGATACCACATATGTTCCCGGTAGAGGAGATGACCAGGGGGACAGTTCAGAGGAGGAGTCAGAGAGGACTAGGAGGAGACGACTCCATGATAGAAGCAGAGGGAACTCGTCCTCAGAAACAGCTGGGGGCAGTGTCCGGTACCATGTATCGCCAGCTAGGGCCAGACAGCCAACATGTCCTTCAACGTCAGCTGCTGATGCCACCGTAGCGCCATCAGCCCAGGGGGGCTCAGCGGTTTGGAAATTTTTTAACGTGTGTGTCTCAGATCGGAGCAAAGCCATCTAGTGTCTCTGCCAGCAAAAATTGAGCCGTGGAAAGGTCAACTGTCACGTAGGGACAAGTGCTTTACGAAGGCACCTGGAGAGAAGGCACAAACAGCTATGGCAAGAACACCTGAGGAAAAGCAGCACCCCTCAAAAGACAAGCCGCGGAGAACAACCGTGGCAGCCGTCACAGGGGGCTTCTGCTGCTCCACGTTCCCATGGTATTGTTCGTGGCTGGGGGGAGGAAGAATGGCTACACTTAAACAATTTAAAAATACAACCATCTAAACTTTCAACCAATTTAAAAATACAACCATATAAACTTTCAAACAATTTAAAAATACAACCATCTATCATTTTCAAACAATTTAAAAATACAACCATCTACATTTTCAAACAATTTACAAAAATGCCAACAAAACTTTCCCTCCGTAAAACATTCTTGGCAAATGCTTTCGACTTGGTTTGTCTTCCGCTGGCTCAAGGGTCCATCTGACCACAGATGCCTGGTCTGCAAAGCACGGTCAGGGCAGCTACAGCATGGGTCTCAGCAGGCTCCCACTTCGGGCCGGAATCCAACCTTCATTCCCCGCGGTGACAATGGCAGACTTGCTCTCCATAACGGATTCCCGTTAAAGGATTTAAAGTTAATTCATTTCAAATACACAGCAGGGCCTCGAAAGTCCGCCTCCTGTATTGTTATTTTTGGTCACTACCTCGGGGCGGGCGTGCATGCCTGCCTGCTGCCCTCCTTGGATGTGTAGTGGTAGCCGTTGCTCAGGCTCCACACCGGTTTCAAACCCCTCATTCCCCGGCCATTACCCGGGGTCACAATGGCAGACTTGCCCGCCTCCACAGGATTCTCATTGTAGCGGTACTGAACAAGTACACAGCAAGTAGAAAATGTAATTTAAAAACAAAACGTAAGCTTTTTAACAATGCCATGGAAAGTTGAGAAGGAAGTCACACATTACCTGACATCACTGAGTGAGGAAGAGCAATCTCGCCATGTTGCGCAGTAGTCCAGCATGGCAGTCACTACACAAACAGCTGTTTGCGGTGCGTTACACAGTGAGTTTGGTGTGTCAGTGTGAAGCAGTACTCTAATTACACTACCTGATTGATGTATACACATGCAAGATGTTTTAAAGCACGTTAGGCCTGCAATTTAGCATTCAATGTGATTTCTGCCCTTAAAACGCTGCTTTGCGTCACATCCAGATTTTCCCCGGGACTTTTGGCATGTATCCCACTCCGCCATGCCCCCCTCCAGGTGTTAGACCCCTTGAAACATCTTTTCCATCACTTTTGTGGCCAGCATAATTTTTTCTATTTTTCAAAGTTCGCCTCCCCATTGAAGTCTATTGCGGTTCGCGAACTTTTCTGCGAACCGAACCTTCCGCGGAAGTTCGCGAACCGAAAATCGGAGGTTCGCGACATCTCTAATAAGGACATGTCTTACAAATTCCAACAAAGAGGATATCCCTTACAGGTACTAACACCTAATGTTAGATCAAAAAAGAGAAAATGTTACAACCAATTCCGCCTCGCATTTGTGTCAACATACAATACTTGTAGTTCACATGTTGGTAAGATCATTAGACGCCATTGGCATCTTTTAAGCAGTGCATTTCCCAGCATTACAGAATTTAGATATCCCCCACTCCAATCTTTCAAACGGGCACCCACAATCAGGGATAAGGTTTTTTACCATTCCCCTGTGGAACAGGTGTCCAACAGGAGAGTGGGTACTTATCTCTGTGTGGGTTGTCACCTTTGTGGACATATTAACAAAGGCCCAGAATTTTACCATCCCACCAAAGGCACTAAATATATGATCAGGGATTTTTTTACTTGTGAATCCAGCTTCGTAGTTTATTATCTGAAATGCCCATGTGGCTTAGGTTACGTGGGCATGACTACACAAAAGGTTAAGGACAGGATTTGTTCCCATAAAAGTGCTATTCGTAACGGTGATATGAAGCAAGCAGTTTCATCTCATTTCACTCAGATGGGTCATAGTGTGTCACAATTGAAAGTGCAAATCATTGATGGGGTATCAAGCTCTTGGAGGGGGAAACATAGCAGGACCAATGAACTACTAAGGAGGGAGGCAGGGTGGATAAGGAGATCAGAGGTTTTGGGGAATGGAGGTCTCAATCGTGAATACGAACTAGGTTTCTGTATTTAAAATGTTTAGCCATATTTATGCTGTATATTCTAATGTATATTATGCTCTTTTTACAGAGCTTTCGGTTTCCTGTATCTGCGGACCTTGGAGATACAAGTCTGCTGACATCTAATTCGCCACTGAGGGACTTGGTGAGATTGTTTATGTTTATATATGGGGTTGCCATTGGGACGCTACGCTTGGGTCCGCCTGTTACTGCCGTTGATAGGGCAGTTTTATGTTTACATATGACGTGCGGATAGTTCCGCCCAGTGGGCGGCATCCAGTCACGTCTATAGTCTAAAGCGTACTTCATTTACGCATGACGCATGAGCGCACCCTGCGTGGCGCCGGCGTGGTGACGTCATGCAAAGTGGTGTCACATGTACCTACATCGGCAAATGGGAAGCCGGATAAGGCGTCTGTTAGGCGTGATGACAATACAGAGCCTCCGGTGAAGGCCATTGCGACTGCGCTTGCAGTTCGGAGACATCTCTTGATGTTTTCACTCAGGTCCGTAAGATAATACAGGTAACTGATTGGCTGTTGGGGATTTGAATCTATTGGATGTTACTGAGGGTGGGCAGTATTTAAGTAGACGTGCTTGACTCAGTGTTTGTGGTTGAAACAGCTTGAGAAAGGGCTGATACCTGAAACAGCGGGCTGTCGCTGTATTGCCACTGCTTTTAATGTCTTTACAATAAAGAGCTTTTCTACTTTGGATGTGCCAGCCTTCATCATCGTTCTGACAATAAAACAAAAGGCATGTACATGTGCCCATTCCCCTTCATGATTATTACCTTGCCGCGATGAAGGGGCTTGCGTATCACAATGAAGCAATGACCACCGGCTATATGAGTGTCTCGGGGGGGGGCACACCAAAGATAATAAGGTCGTTGCTTCATTGTGGACAGACCAAATTTGATCAGCTGGGCAGTCACTGTTGTTCTATCATTGAGCTACCACAGCCCGGTGACCATATGGACTTGCACTCTGGCCATGGTGCGCACCAGTCCAGCACGGCTGTCACTACGCAAACAGATGTTTGCGGTGCGTTACACGGTGAGTTTTGTGTGTCAGTGTGAAGCAGAACTCTAATTACACTCCCTGATTTATGTATACACATGCAAGATGTTTTAAAGCACTTTAGGCCTCCAATTTAGCATTCAATGTGATTTCTGCCCTTAAAACGCTGCTTTGCATCAAATCCAGATTTTTCCCCGGGACTTTTGGCGTCTATCCCACTCCGCCATGCCCCCCTCCAGGTGTTAGACCCCTTGAAACATCTTTTCCATCACTTTTGTGGCCAGCATAAATGTTTCTAGTTTTCAAAGTTTGCCTCCCCATTGAAGTCTATTGCGGTTCGTGAAAGTTCGCGCGAACCGAACTTTCACGGGATGTTCGCGAACCGAAAATCGGAGGTTGGGGCCATCTCTAGTAGCAACGTGATGAAAACAGATCTGATCAAACCGGTGATCCGATCAGTTTTCACGGATCCGTTTGCCACCCTAACGCGTGGACTCTGAACCGACTGTGAACAGTGTGAACTAGGCCTAAAGGACGACTGTAGTGAGAGGGATATAGAGGATGCCACATTTATTTTCCTTTTAAACAATACCAGTTACCTGGCTATCCTGGTGATCCTCTGTTTGTAATACTTTTAGCCATAGACCCCGAACAAGCATGCAGCATATCAGGCGTTTCTGACATAATTGTTAGATCTGACAAGATAATCTGCATGCTTGTTTCTAGTGTGATTTAGACACGACTGCAGCCAAATAGACCAGCTGGGCTGCCAGGCAGCTGGTATTGTTTAAAAGGAAGTAAATATGGCAGCTTCCATATTCCGCTTGTTACAGATGTCCTTTTAAACTGTTACTGTATATAGGGAATGCGATAAAGCAAAACTACACTGCAGCAAATTGTAATAGGATGTCACGTATCTCCAACTGAGGCAAACATAGTTGCCACCATTAGTATATTAACCATACATGGATGCGTACATGTACAAGTATACAAACCCATTACATTTTAAATTAAATATCAATATGCCCTTTGAAATAAACAGATAACGAAGGTTAAAGATGGCTTTTGTTTGTTCAACAATTATATTTTTAAAGTACGGTAAGCCTAATAACCCTAGCCTGCGAAAATCTTAGCTACTAATACAGCGCAGACTCCTATTTTAATCTGTGCAATTGTTTGTTTATTTTATTTTTTTCTTCTGAATTTAAAACAGAAATGGGGGGGGGGGGGGGTTCTTTCTTCACTGTTTATCTATACAGCTCCCCATTCTAAGATATAATAGCGTAATTATATTCTACAAAAAAATCCAAATTGATCCTATATTTTGTGAAGTACAGGAAGCCTACGTGTTATTGGTTGTTGCTTCCTACTGCGTGACTCAGATATGGACCCCAAACAAACAACAGGGGGTAGTAGATACAAATTAAACAGAGATGGTTCAATGCGCTAGCCTTGAAGAGAAGAACGAGAGATCAAACAGTACAACGTTGCTTTTCGAACACTACTGCAGACTGGAACCTGTGATGTAGTCACAAACCCGCATCTATTCACAGTCTTGGAAACAGAAAACATCGAATATAATAATGGAACAATTTCCATTATTAGCAGACACTCATTTACTGGAAGGCAGTGTAAGGAGATAGTTTATTAGTTGGAACGCTATAGAAAGATATAGGTTTGCCGCAGGGCATGTCCTTAAAGAAGTGATTATACTGCAGAGCATGTTGGCGTTACTGTGTTATTTTAATTATCATTTGCTTATACAATGAACTTTAAGTTGTTTCCAGTTACATTGTAAATTAAAAAGATAGGCAAGCAATGAAGTCTCAAGGAATAAGAAAAGTAAAGTATTTTAGTTGTCACAGTTACATTACAGCGATTAGCCAAAACATTAAAACCACCAGGCTTATATTGGGAAGGTCCTCTGTTAACTGCCTAAACAGCCGTGGCTCACTGAGGCATGGACTCCGCACGGCTTTTTGAAGGTGACCTGTGGTATCTGGCTTCAAGACATTAACAGCAAAACCTTTAAAGCAAACCTGAACTAAAAAATAAGTCAAAACACACATACACAGGTTATACTTGCCTCCTGTGTAGTCTACTCATCAATCTCTTTCTCCTCTCCTGCGTCCTGTTTGTCCACTGTGATCAATGGAATTCTCCATCGTCTATTTTAAAAATGGTGATGACCCTGTAACAGCTTAAGTTGTAATATTGCCCACTTGAGCTATAAGGAAACATGGACATTACCTTGCACACCAGTTGTCCTTTCAATTATAACTGACAGCAACTGATATAGTGAAAAATGGCCCTAAGACATTCAGTTACGACTAGATCTAGTCAGGACAGAAAGGAATCGTTGTTAGAAAAAAATGGTGAGCTTCTGAGAGGAACTGATGGTGACTTAAGTATGTAGTATTAATTTGCAGGTACATTAGTGGTTATCTCACTAATATTATAAATGCGGAAGTTCGGATGTTTGGATGTTTGTTACTCAATCACGCAATAATCGCTGAACGGATTAGATTGAAATTTGGCACATAGTACATTACCTGGAATAACATTTAGGATACTTTTTATCCCCATAACAAAAACGTGGTCGGACACAAATACAAATTTCAATGGGTAAATGTAAACTGCAGCCATTCTTGCACTGTTACTGGCAAGGTTCTCAAATTTTGCATAGTTGGTCACTGGGTGACTAGGATTAATATTCAGAAAAGTGGGTGGAGACTATAAAAGTCAATCAAAATTCACCTATTGACTTTCAAAGGGAATAACTAATTGCTGCCATTCTTGCGCTGTTAATGGCACAAGTCTCAAACCTGGTACAGTTGGTCATTGGGTGAAAAGGGGGTGGAGCCATAGCCAATCAGACTTGTTTCATTTCAATGCAAATTATTGATGCCAAAGCCCGCAAAGCTCACAAACTTGATCATTGAGTAATTGTGTGTTAGGGTTAGAAAAAGTGGGCAGAGCAAACACCAGCCAAACACATACCCGGGCAATGCTGGGCCATCAGCTAGTTTTAAATGAATTTACTTGGTTAAAGCTCCCTTTGAAGCAGGGGACCAATGGCTGGTCTGCACGTCTGGCCTCTGTAATTTCATTCATGCAGAGCAGTGCGCAGCAGAGCATCAGAAAACAGTAATTTGTAGTGCCTTTTGCTCTGGAAGAACTGCACATCTTATATGTATGTGTACATATGTATTTTAAAATTTAATTTTTTTTCCACAAAAGTGGTCCTTTAAGTTTACTTTAAAAATCATCTACACTATATAATAAATCACACCAAACCACAATTGAAAGTTTTAATGGTCGCAACACCTTTTATTATTTGGGATTATAACTTTAATAATAATTAAAAGCAATATATTCACGAATCAGCTAGCCAGCCCAAGTAGTAAAACCAACTGAAAAATTATTTAAACCATCGTAACTTTAAATTGAACCAACAGCCAGATTTTCCCACATTAATGGGTAACATAATCCCCAAATAACACTGGCGCTCGTGACAAGGAAAAGGGGTGGGTGAGTGCTCAACTGGCTGCTTCTTCTGAAATCACCTCACAGCAGGTGCTGCCAAAACCTATATAGCTTCTGTCACCATCCCATAGGTCAGGAGGTGACCAATCAGTCAGCATCTTGTCAATCACTCTGGTTGACAACAGGCATCAACCTCCTCAGATGCGCCTATAAATAGAAGCTGAGCGAGGGCCGGTACCGCACAACTAGATTAACTCTAGATTAACTGAATGTTAAAGGGGAACTTCAGCCTAAACAAACATACTGTCATTAAGTTGCATTAGTTATGTTAATTAAAATAGATAGGTAATATAATCTCTTACCCACCCTGTTTTAAAAGAACAGGCAAATGTTTGTGATTTCATTGGAGCAGCCATCTTTTTCATGGGGGTAGCCACCTTTTTGGTTCAAAGAAGGTGACAGGGAGCATGAGATACATGAGATACAGTTCCAACCAACCTGTGTCCTGATCACCCCTCCCAGCTGCGCTAGGCTTCAAATCTCATATTCAAAAAAAAAAAAAATTATAATAAAAAAAATTGTTCCAAAACAGCAGAAGGAGAACAACAACATCAGAAATCCCATCATGCTTTGCACAGCACCAGGGGGAAAATGCCCGGGCAGTTTTCTTCTGTGCAGCTAAAAATGAGGCTTGGATAAGAAAAACATAGTTCTGATGCTGTGAAACAGTTAAAGAAACACCAAGCCTTTTCAGTACTGCTGAGTAGATTTTTAGTCTGAATCGTCACTTTAAGGAGAGGGGGGGGGGGAGGGAAGGGAGGGTCTTTTAATTTAACATCTAATAACTGTATGGCCTTTAATACAACCTAAAAATATATATTAGTTTGTTTTTCCAGTACTTTGCACAGATGTTTGGTGGGATTGAGATCTGGGGAATTCAGAAGCTAAAGCAATACAAACTTTATCAAACCAAACCAAGTCCTTCCATTGGTTTATAGTTCAGTTCTGATGATCATACGTCCATTGTGAGCAGTTTCACCAGGAGTCATCAACCTTTTTATCCAACAGACATAGCCAGGATGGGCAGAGGCGAGAGAGGCTCCGGCCTCAGGGCGCAGTGTAGGAGGGGTGCAAAACTCACCCAGCTATGATTCCATTTTTGTGTTTGAAGCAAAGATAAATAAGCAAAGGGGATACATGACAGTGACTGCAAGCCAGATAACTACAGATTAACCTCCTTGGCGGTAAGCCGCGCAGGAGGTTTTCTCCAGCCCTGCTGGGCCGATTTGTTTAATTTTTTTTTGCTGCACGCAGCTAGCACTTTGCTAGCTGCGTCAGCACACCGATCGCCGCCGTCCCGCGCACAATCGCCGCTATCCGTCGCGCCGCGCAACCCCCCCCCCCAGACCCCGTGCGCTGCCTGGCCAATCAGTGCCAGGCAGCGCTGAGGGGTGGTTTGGGACTCCCAATGACGTCCCGTCGGTGACGGTCGGTGACGTCATCCCGCCCCGTCGCCATGGCGACGGGGGAAGCCCTCCAGGAAATCCCGTTCTTTGAACGGGATTTCCTGATCGGAGATCGCCGAAGGGGATGCCGCTGAGCAGCGGCTATCATGTAGCGAGCCCTGGGCTAGCTACATGATATAAAAAAAAAAAAAAAAAAAACTGCTGCGCTCCCTCCTGGCGGAATTTTTTATACCGCCAGGAGGGTTAAGGTGTTGGGAGGGTTGGGGGACCTGAGGCAATCAGTGTGTGGCGGCTGGGGTGGGAGGAATAAAGGGGCGCACTTTGGTGTCTCAGCCTTGGGTGCTGGAGGACCTTGCCCTGGCTCGCCTCTGGATATAGCACTACTTATAATGTGAACGCTAAAATGATTCCCCTATAAAAAAAAACACACGTGATTGCTGTGATAAAAAATGCCCCACCCTTTCTGGCATGCAGAACAACAATCTAAATACCAACAAGATAAAAGGGGTGTCATGGGTAGTGATCTTGAACCCTGATAACCCTTGCCCACATACCTTCTGATACTTCTCATGGTACATAGCAGAAACACAACCTACATGTGTACTTGCACACAACACAAGCAAACACAACCTGTTACACTAAAGCTGGCCATTCACTAGGCCGATTCCCCGCCGATCGACAGCAGATTCGATCACTGGGATCGAATCTGCTGTCACATCGTTCCCGCTACACGCTAAATTTCGATCTATCCCGTCCGATCCCGTCGATTGCTCCGTGCGGAAAATTACCGTCGATCGCCCGCGGGTAGGGAGCGCGTCGCTAGCGGCGTTCGAGTGCCCGACGACCGACGCAATAGAACCCGCATACATTACCTGCTCCGCCGGCGCGACTGCCCACGGTCACCGCTGCTCCGTCTCCGCTCTGGTCTAGTCTCCGGGTCCAGCATGCTTCACTTCCTCCTGCCCGGCAGGAACTTTAAACAGTAGAGGGCACCACCACAGATTGTGAACGGTTTCAGGCTGAAGTCGGTTCACAATCTGTTTGCAGTAAAGGTAGCCATACGATCCCTCTCTGATCAGATTCGATCAGAGAGGGATCTATCTGTTGGTCGAATCTGATGGCAGATCGACCAGTGTATGGCTACCTTAAGTAGAGTTTTCTTATCTCCACTCAGATCAAAGTGAACTTCTCAAATTATTTGTGAATCTTTTTTTTAAGTAAAAGTGGTGCATCAATGTTTACAAAAATAAGATGAAAATTCTAACAAATAAACCACATCATAAAATAAACTGGAATAAAAGGACAAACATATTTAAGCATCCTTTGTTGTTGTCTGGTCCCAGCTTAAAGAGAATCTGTACTCTAAAATTCTTACAATAAAAAAGCATACCATTCTGATCATTATGTACTCCTGGGCCCCTCTGTGCTGTTTCTGCTACTCCCTGCTGCAATCCTGGCTTGTAATTGCCAGTTTTAGGCAGTGTTTACAAACAAAAGATATAGCATGTGATAGGCTGAGAGGAGCTCAGTCTGTGACTCATACAGAGCCTGAAGGGAGCCTGGAGAGGGTGTGTATAGCTTCTATCCTATCACAAGCAGAACAGCTCATTCCTGCCTGAGTGCCTGAACCGGACAAAGCCGTCAGAGGAAAGAAGACTAGATTAGATAACAGAGATAATACAACCACTGTGCAACTAGGAAAGGCTGCAGTAATCCAGACCACATTAGAACAGGTATAGGAACTTATAGGATAGAAGAAATAAGGCTGAACATTTTGTTACAGAGTCTCTTTAAAGTCCAAATAGATGGCCGTAGTTTAAAGCTAAACCAAACTCTTGCACAGCACACAATGAAAAGTCTTCATTCTACTTATGAGTATATAAATTACACACATAATGTTTTAAGTTTTACGATAAGTAGAGGCGAAAAAATTAAAAAGTCTAGAACTGTCCGTGTCCCTTTGACTCTCTGAAGGAATTCCGCTGCAATCTTCAGTTTACTATGCTATTATATTAATGATGTTTTATGTAGCGGCTTCATCTTTTGTGGCGCTGTACAGAATAAGAAACAAATATGGGTACATGAAAATACAGAAAAATACAGTGATTAGGGAGAAACAAGGAGAGGAACAAACAATACATGGAGGTATGTGGATCTGGCATGAACATATGTTTGTGGGTATCTTTAGTTGCTTTGCCACAGGTCAAGTGTGCTTTAAAGGGATACTGTAGGGAGGTCGGGTGAAAATGAGCTGAACTTACCCGGGGCTTCTAATGGTCCCCCGCCGACATCCTGTGTTGGCACAGCCACTCACCGATGCTCCGGCCCCGCCTCCAGTTCACTTCTGGAATTTCTGACTTTAAAGTCACAAAACCACTGCGCCTGCACGCTCGTGTCCTCGCTCCCGCTGATGTCACCAGGAGTGTACTGCGCAGACACAGACCATACTGGGCCTGCGCTGTGCGCTCTTGATGACATCAGCGGGATCGAGGACACGGCAACGCAGGCGCAGTGGTTTTCAGACGTTAAAGTCTGAAATTCCAGAAGTGAACCGGAGGTGGGGCCGGAGCATCGGTGAGTGGCTGCGCCAACACAGGATGTCTGCGGGGGACCATTAGAAGCCCCGGGTAAGTTCAACTCATTTTTCCCTGACCCCCCTACAGTATTCCTTTAAAGATAACTTTCATATTCCTAACGTCTTCCTAATCCCTTTACAAATGGCTGTTAACTTATCTCAATTTCCTGGCTGGAGATAAAACAATTGCCATTTACAGGCGTTAATGTTATAATTTGTATTATTTGTAATATGATGAGAAAAAATATAATGTCAGATACCTTACATTCTTGCTAAACGGAGCCCTAAGCCCTGAGACGACTATGTTTGGGAAATAGGAACAGCTGGCAAAATGTGGTAAACGTACCAAATAGATGCTTCCTGTGTGTTTCAACTGCCATTACAAACAGGTATCCCTATGAGCCTATGATAATAGGTATGTCAGACAATGTGGGTGTGTATCTATACCTTGTTATACATGTTGTAGCAATACTACAGACACATCTGCTTAGCACAGCACGCAGATCCATATAACTGTCCCCCACAACACCCACTCATAAAGAATGGCCTGCAATTGGTATAATTCTGGGAAATTTATGACAGTTTTAAGCAGGTTTGGTCACCAGGGAATAATTAACACTTCACAGTCCATCAGATTACTTAGATCCAGGCGCCATAGCAACCATTTGGCGGCTGTTCATTGCCATTAAAGGTTATTGCTGAAAAGCTTATCAGTAGGCTATCTCGCACAAGATTAGAAGAAGAAAATTGAATGTAAATAAATTAAAAACATGGATATCTGAAGGTTTTTTTTAGATTACACTAGACCATCAAAATGCAAAAATGGGCTTTTGAGCTACTTGAACATTGTCAGAATTAAAGTTGAGCTTAACCAGAAAATTGAAAAAAGGCACATTCTATTAGCAATTAGGATGCTAAGTGAATTTAAATAGTGTGTAGAAGCAAAGTGATAGACATTTGGACAGAATTCCTGTTTCCTGGGCCAAATGTGCTTGCCACTGCAGTACAGCATCCTACTTCTCTCTGGATTGAACTGCTGGACAGGTCAGTCAGATGTTGAGCATGTGACACCCTCATTAGGAGGAAACATACATGCCTTTTCCAGAATTCCTGAATCCTGAATTCCAGTAGAAATCTTGGCTCCTATGAAACTAAAGTGAACCTGAACTCTTCCACAGGAAAGAAGGAAACATAGAGAAATGCACCCTGTATGTATTTAGAGAGCTTAGCCTGTGTAATCCCCCCTCACCTGTGACTAATCAACAGCTGTAATTTGATCCATCAGCTGTGTCAGCTGGCTGCCTCCGCAGAACAATGAATTTGATTTGTAAACACAGGATGTTAACCCTATGTCTGCTTCCTTGAAAGCAGGAAGTAGACACACTGCAGATTTATTGTAGGATCTGTATCAGCTGTAACAAAGACATGTTTTTCTTTAAAGGTTATCATGCAGTTGCTTATCATCTAGAGCAGAGAGGAAGTTCTGAGTTCAGGTCCGCTTTAACTTTGTTTTCTCACGGGTGTTTTTCACGCTTTATCAACCATACATCTTGTAAGCCCTCAGCAAGCAGGATAATACTCAGAATACGTTTGATAGCACTTCTTTACCTACTTTTAGTATTGAGAAATCTCAAGAGAAGAGTTAATGAAATAGCGGCCCATGTGGTTGCATGAGGAGGGAGGACTTGTGGTTGCGGTCATTGTTTAGCAGTGTAACATCAGTGTGTTATCTGTATTAAAGCTTGTTACAGTAGCAGGAATCATTTGCTTGTATCATTAAATAAATATAAGTGAAATAGGTGTCAGGGTCACAAATTGGGCCAAACCATTTAACAGGCACACCAAGAAACATGGCCACTCAAGATTGTCAGTGATAGGGCGGCATGGTGGCGCAGTTCGAATCCCAGCCAGGTCAACATCTGCAAGGGGTTTGTATGTTCTCCTTGTGTCTGTGTGGGTTTCCTCCAGGCACTCCGATTTCCTCCCACATCCCAAATTATACAAATAAGTTAATTGGCTTCCCCCTAAATTGGCCCTAGACTATGATTCATGCACTAAACCATACATTCATAGACATAGGACTATGGTAGGGACTAGATTGTGAGCCCCTCTGAGGGACAGGTAGTGACAACTGTGTACCCCCGCCCCATATAATAACAAAGTAGCCAGGCGTGCCCAGAAATTGTTTCAACCCCCCCCTCAATATAAGAACAAAGTAGCCAGGCGTGCCCAGAAATTGTTTCAACCCCCCCCCCCTCAATATAAGAACAAAGTAGCCAGGCGTGCCCAGAAATTGTTTCAACTCCCCCTCAATATAAGAACAAAGTAGCCTGGTGTGCCTTCCCACCAGATATCATAATTAAAGTGAACCAGAGACGAATCACCCTCCTGTATTTTACCATATATATCAGTGGGAACATTTATCCTTCACTGCTCAGCCTGCTTCTTATCAGCCCTGATAAAATCCCTGACTGAGCATTCAGTCTGGCTTTGCTCAGGAGTCATTATAGCTGAGTCTGTCTTCTCTGATGTCTTTTCAAGCCCAAGCCTGCCCCCTTCTGACTCTGCTATAATGACTCAGATATAATTCCTGAGCAAAGCCAGACTGAATGCTCAGTCAGGGATTTTATCAAGGCTGTTAACAAGCAGGCTGAGCAGTGAAGGATGAAACAAAGAGCAGGGTAGGTGTTTTCTCTAATTTATCCTTCACTGCTCAGCCTGCTTCTTATCAGCCCTGATAAAATCCCTGACTGAGCATTCAGTCTGGCTTTGCTCAGGAGTCATTATAGCAGAGTCGGTCTTCTCTGATGTCTTTTCAAGCCCAAGCCTGCCCCCTTCTGACTCTGCTATAATGACTCAGATATAATTCCTGAGCAAAGCCAGACTGAATGCTCAGTCAGGGATTTTATCAAGGCTGTTAACAAGCAGGCTGAGCAGTGAAGGATGAAACAAAGAGCAGGGTAGGTGTTTTCTCTAATTTATCCTTCACTGCTCAGCCTGCTTCTTATCAGCCCTGATAAAATCCCTGACTGAGCATTCAGTCTGGCTTTGCTCAGGAGTCATTATAGCTGAGTCTGTCTTCTCTGATGTCTTTTCAAGCCCAAGCCTGCCCCCTTCTGACTCTGCTATAATGAGTCAGCTATAATTCCTGAGCAAAGCCAGACTGAATGCTCAGTCGGGGATTTTATCAAGGCTGTTAACAAGCAGGCTGAGCAGTGAAGGATGAAACAAAGAGCAGGGTAGGTGTTTTCTCTAATGTTCCCACTGATATATATGGTGAAATACATGAGGGTGCTTCGTCTCTGGTTCACTTTAAGTAGTCTAATGGACTCATCCCTCCACCATCTTTCCTCTGATATCACAATTACATGGCCTAGTGAAGACCCCCTTCCACAATCACATGCTGGCGTGGGGGAGAGTGCTGCCGGTCAGTAGGGATGAGTGAGAACACCACTGGCAGTCTCAAAAATATCCTCAAACTTCAGGTGCTACCACAAATTTAAGTCTAAGCTAATTTGTGAATTTTATTTATCCATCAAATTTGTTAGGAATCTGCAGAAAACAGTGGCAACAAAGGAAAAAAAATGTTCCAAAGTTAAAGCCATAGCAGGCAAATTAGAACTTTGTGTGATGGACAGCATGCAGACAGCATAACAGTCAGTCACTCTGAGTGAAAATTCTAAACTGGAATGAAAGTAAAATGACTTCTATTTGGGGAGCACAATGGCACAGTATAGCACAAGTGCTTGGCCGGACTTGTACAGTAAGTAAATAAGTACTAGAGCAGTTTACATTCACTTCTAGGAATGACAGCTGTCTAATCTCTGTGTTGGTGGTGCAGTACAGCTAGTCAAGGACATTGTGTCCCTGCAGTATTAGTACAGTACCTACCTAGTATAACTAAAATAAAAATATGAGACTTTTTTCTTTGGTACAAAAGTTCTATTAAGTATCCATACTACACATACAATTCATTATATCATACGTTTTTTTTTCCGCTTTAGTGTCACTTTAAGGTGAAGTTACCTACACTAGGGTGTACTATGCAAAACACCTTTCACAGAGGGAGAAATATTTATCTAGGGAACACTGACAGTCATCTCTTTCATTTGCTCTCACTCTTTTGAAATAAGCTACAAAATGAATGCCTCTTAGATGATAGTTTTCTCTCAGCTCCTCCTGTGTCATGGCTTTGTTATTTGCTGGTCTCAAGGTTGTAATTTACCTCGCTATTTAATGTAGAGCCTTGCGTAATGTGTTGGTGCTTTATAAAGGTTAATAATAATGCTAATATTATTGTGATTCTGCACTCTGTAAGTGCTTAGACTGGGTGTCAGCCAAGAACCAGTCAGAGATGCCGCTGAGAATGGAGGGCAGTAATTGGCCAGTGATTTCACAGCACCTGCTCACATGCCTCTGCAATTTCCTTGTATCTGTTTCTGTATGTGCTTCTCTGTTTACTCTGTGTGAGGAGAAAGACTGTACAAATCTCTTCACAGTTTAAAAATCCCTGCACAATCTGCGCCCTGGATACATGAAGGACTTGCTGAAGCTGCACCACACCTCTCACAACCTCAGATCAGCAAGTTCTATAAACTTGGTCACTCCCAGAGTGCACCTCAAAAAATCTGGAGACTTCTGTCATGCTGCCCCTACTCTTTGGAACTCCCCGCCACACCCAGTAAAGACAGCACCATCCCTGGAGCTATTCAAATCCAGACTGAAAAGCCACCTGTTTAGCCTTGCATTTCCGGACTTATAAAATTCTTCCTCTGTACCACGATGGTCTGAGCCATGCTTATGCACTTTGAGTCCTACGGGAGAAAAGCGCTTTACAAATGTTGTTTGTTGTTGTTGTTGTTACATGTATATGTACCATGCGTAACAATTCACTGGGCCAGATTTATGAAAGCATCACTACCAGTTTTTTTTCTTCTTAAACAGTTCTAACCAGCAGGGGAAACTATTCTGTATGATAATAAGGAAATTCTTAAATCCTACTTAATAGTGGCAGTTTAGCGTGAATTTCTAGAACTGCGCTACAGTTAAGAAAAGGGCAAATCCATCCCTAAACTGCCGCAGATTAAGAAGTGCTTAATAGCACTTCTACAGATTGTGCAGCAGTGCAGGCTAGATGTGATTTGTGAATTTCTCCTCCCCCTTGCTGAATCATGAAGTGCTCCTCCCCCCTGCTGAATCATTTGAAGCTGTCCTGTGCTTAACCCTTCCAGTGCTAGCCATTGATTTCTACGATTGATTTTTTTTCAGCTCTAATACATTTACATTATATATTTATTTACATTGCTTCTTGTCAGTTAACCTAAAATAATCGACCGTAAATAATATATTTATGCTATTATAACTTCTCTTTTCTGTATCAATGCAACAGATGTACTGGTTACCTCAGCAACAGCAATTTCCCTCACACACTGCACTGTCTGAGAAACCTTCCTAACGGCTCAGCCACACTATAAGCGCTTTTCTGAGCGCTCTGTGATTGATTAGCACGTTTTGAGCGCTTTTTAAAAATCGCTCCCATTCACTTTCATTAAAATCGCGGTAAAAATCTATGCTATTGCGCAATCCAGTACGCTTAAAATTGCAGCAATTTTTATGATTTACTTTAATGAGAGAGTGCCCGGCAACAGGCGCGCGATCTAGGACGCGCACCGCCGGGCCAGCGCAGCCGTACTACTCCGGGTCATAGCGACCCGGAAGTAGTACAGGCACATAGAGATTCGCCCGCGAACAGTTTGGGCCATCTCTAAACATGACTCTTATAATAGACATTATACAGCAATATGGGTACCAGTAGATCAATCCAAATGCAAACTACAACTAGATAAACAAGGAGTCAACTTTTTAGCTATGTGGATCATAGCAGATGCTCCCTCGGCCAGGACCTCAGGAGCAGGGCCGGCCCGCTCATGAGGCGGGGTGAAACTTTTGCCTCAGGCGGCACATTTCTAGGGGCAGCATCCGCCCGTCGGTGGGTGCGGGGAGCCGGCCGCCAAGCTGGAGGGGTAGCGGGCAGGACGGGGGTATTGGGCCTAGCGGCGGGGAGGGGGGTCGGACCCCCCTCCCTCGCCTGGGACCCCCGATCTGCGCTCCCCTCCAGCCTTAAATAGATCAGAAGCAGCCGCTACTCGTAAGAGGCACGGGCGGGGAGGACTCACCTCTTCCTCGATCCAGCGTGCGCTCCACTGACGTCACTTCCTGCAACACCGAGATGCAGGATGACCAGTTAGAGCCGGTTCACACTTGCTCTAAAAACGTATCCGTGGCTCAGTTTTTCAGCCCGGATCAAAACCGGAGATACGGATAGCATTGTTAAAAATAGCAGCAGTCTTCATCCAACCAAAAAACTGATCCATCTGCGTTTAGGGGGATCCGTTTTCAAAACCTGAACAGATGTTCCGGATTTGCAGCATTTTCCCAGACCGCACATTGATCCGGATACACAGAGGGGTAGTGGAGGGCAGTGCAAAAACGGATCTCCCTCTACACAGGCTATTTTTACACTCAAAACGGAGGGAGATCCACATTGCTTACTGCCTGCTCCTCCCCTTCACGTCACCCCAATAGGTGTCCCCCAGGTAGCCTGAGGGGGGTTGCAGCCAGGACGGGGGGTAGCAGGCACAGCGGCGGGGAAATAGCCACAATTTGCTGGAGGGGGAGCTGGAACAGGGGACCCAGGTGAGGGGGGGCGAGCCCCCTCCCCGCCACTGTGCCCACTACCCCCAATCCTGGCTGCTACCCCCTCAAGCTACCTGGGGGACATCTATTGGGGTGACATGAAGGGGAGGAGCAGGCAATGGAGCCTCGTGTGGACCTAGCCTTAATCCAGATCTGCAAGTACTTAGTAGGGTCATTAGATCTTTGAGAAGTGATCTTTTCCATTATAAATATGTATTGAATCCATCGGAGCAGTTCTGTGTGGGTTGGGGTTGAGGCCTCCAGGTCCTGGCCAGAAGAGCATAGAGCCAGAAGCAGTGCAGACATGAGATATAAAAGCATTGTCTGATTTAGATAGCCCGTTTACCTTTTTATGAAAGAGGGCAGTCCATGGGTTTGGAGAAACTGACTCATCGACAACTTTTGATATAAGATCAAACACTTTGCACCAAAATTTCTGAACATAAATACATGCCATGATCTAAACTTGGAAAAGGCTATCACATTTTTAATACATGAAATGCCCAAAGTCTCCAAGCCCCCCATCCCACTCATCAGTTTTTCTTTGCATTTTCTGCACATGCAAACTGCAACCAATGTTAATCAATGGGCTAGTTTACACTTCAATGCATTTTTCACATGCAGAAAAACAATCGACAGCAAATTCAGCAATGCAAAATCGTCCGTCAACTCATGCAGAAAAACTGCCGCACAGAAAAACTGACATGTGGAGACAGGCCCTTAGGCTACTTGCACACCAAGACGTTGCGTTAGGTGCTACGTTAAGGTCGCATAACGTGCACCTAACACAATGTATGGTGCTGCAAGTGAGGACGGTAGAGTGAGCCGCGTTAGGCGGCTCGATTCCTATAAGGTCTCCCAGAGTGGCGCTGATTGGCCAGCGGGACCACGTGATGCGGAGCGAGACACTCCGCATCACGTGGTCCCGCCGGCCAATCAGCAGCCGCCAGTGCAGTGAATATTAAGTAGGCATGTGCGCTGCTACTGTAGCTGGCTCTCCCCACCTCCTCTCCGCCCCCCACTGCGCATGTGCAAACAGTCTAACGTGGCTATAGCCGCTCTAACGCCGTAGCATGCTGCACTTTCCGGAGAACGTGCAGCGTTACATGTAACGCAACATGGGCTGTGTGAACAGCCCACTTGTGTTACATTGCTGTGCGTTGGGGGAGCGTTACAGGCGCACTAACGTGTGTGTAAGCAGCCTTAGGCCTTGTTCACATTGCGTTCTGCTTGCATGTCCGTCCGCAGTGGGCTTTTTTTTTCAGTGTTTTTTTAAAGTGTTTTGCTGCGATTTTCTGCGAGTTGGCTCGTTTTTGTAAGCGATTTTTGCGGAGCGCTTCCGTCTTTTGATATGGGAAAAAATCCGGAAACAATAAATACAATGTATAAAAAAAATAAATAAAAAAAAAAACCGCTCTCGCAATCGCTTGCCAAAGTGAATTTTGCGAGCGTTTTGCATTTTTCCTATACCTTCCATTGAGGCAAATCTCCTCAAAAATGGCCTAAGCACCGCTTTTCTAAGCGGATCGCTAATGAACCGCTCAGATATGAACTCTCTCATAGAGAATCATTGCATAACCATTTTCAAGGAGATTTTGAAAATCGTCCGCACTTAAACATTTTTCCAAAAACGCCTATAATGTGAACAAGGCCTCACACAGAAAGTAAAACAAAAAAAAAATATGTAAAAAAAAAAAATTAACAAATTGAGTTTACAACCAAAATAATTTGACATATGGTTAAAATAGGTTTTGGGCAGAATGTGATTGAATTAAAATCTGGTTAGGTGATCACAATTTTTAGTCACGAATTTCAGCTGCAGAAACTTCAATGTGAAAAGATAGCACAACATTTTCACACAAAAAGATAACATTTCAACACTGCGATAACTAAGTTAGCACGTTATTTTTAGACCTGTGTCTGGAAATGAGCTTCAAGGATAACTGCATGTATAAAATACACTTATTCATAATTATCTAAGGGATTGTACACTCCATTGTAACCCCTTTGCTCTTAAAGGACCACTATTGCGAAAAATTGTAAAACTGTACTAACACTTAAAGGACAACTACCATAAAAAATGTACAATTTAAAATACATACATATAAAACGTACATTTCTCTCAGAGTAAAATGCAGTTACCGTAGGTAGTAAAGAGCTGACATTTGTGATTTTGGAACAGTCCATCTCCTCATAGGGGATTCTAAGTAATACCTTTATTCTTTACAAAAGTTTTCCATGGAAAGGATCTAGACAAAGATATCAGCCTGCTTACCTACTCATCTGTACACTATTTTGGCAGCGGGATCGAGCAACTGCAGTTTAGTAATTGCTTGTGCAAATAAAGAAATACCCGAGAATCCTCCATGACTTATCCAAAACAGATAAGCTGCCCTCAGTTTCATTCATCGTCTTCTACCCCAGTACAAAGTATCAATTCTCTTATTTAAAGAGGAACTGTCGCAAGAATCTTAAGAGGTACATTTCTTCCAGAGTAAAGTGAGCCATACATTACTTTCCTCCTATGTTGCTGTCACTTTCAGTAGGTAGTAGAAATCTGACATTACCGTCTTGGGCTAGTCCATCTCTTCATGGGGGTTTCTCAGCATGGCCTTTATTCTTTATAATTTGTAAAACAGTATAACAGAGGCGCCAACAAGAGTTGAAAAGCGATTAAAAACCGTCTCATGTTGGCGCCTCTGTTATACTGTTTTACAAATCTACTAGTCCACCCCTAGAGGAGGGGTGTATCCGCTTTTTCCTATCTACAGAGAGCGACTTCTTATACTTTAGTGGGGTCAGGTTATAATTCTCCCCACCTGCCTATCCAGTGGTTGCCTTTTGTGGCAACCTATACTTGTGAGTATAACCATCGCTTGATTACACACTTTATCATCTGCTACTAAGGTACTACACTATATTGGGCTCTCGGTCTCGCTTCGTGTTTTTCAAGTTTATTCTTTATAAAGACATTCCCTGAAAAGGATTTATACAAAGATGCTGGCCAGCCTCCCTGCTTACCGTACACTTCATTGGCAGTTGGACAGAGCAACTGCCATTCACTAAGGGCTTTTAAAAATAAAGAAAACCCTGAGAACTCGCCATGAGAATATGGGCTAGTCCAAAATCTGTCGGTAATGTTAGATTTTTACTACTTACTGTAAGTGAAAGCAGCATAGGAGAAAAGCAATTTATGGCTCATTTTATTCTGGAAGAAACATACTTCTTATTTGTATATGTTTACATGTATTTTAAAATTTTCACAACAGAGGTCCTTTAAATCATCATGGGTGATATAGCCACATCTTCCCGCTGAGGCTTATGCAGAATCCAGACACCCTCCCAGCATTCTGGGATACCATAGATCTTTTCTACTGGCCTTAGAACCCTCAGCACATGAACATTCCTCAGACATCAGAGAGTAAATCAGGGAGAGGAAAGAGTTTACAACAGCCAAACACTGATTAAATGATTTATACATTGATATTGTGAGAAAAAATTAATTAAGTTTTATTTTTATTATTTTACTACAGTTGTTCTTTAACCTATTTTAGTTCCTGGATGTAGTTTCTACGTCCAGGAACCATGCGCGCTCCCGCGGCCGATCGCGCGCGTGGACGCGTGCTCCCGGCCCGCGGCTCGTTAGCCAGGCAATCAGTGAATTGGGCTATGGTGCCCGATCACTGTTTCCTCTCCCCCCCCTGAAAAAGCGACAGCTTCTCTCGGAAGCTGCGCTTTTTCTGGCTGTTGCCTCCCCCATGCGTCTCTCTAAGTGCATGTTACGCTTAGAGTGACGTCATGTAAACAAACTCATGGCCGCCATCTTGTGGCCAAAAAGTAAAACTACAACTAAAAGTAAAAAAAATAAAACTAAACACACATTTACATTATAAAACTATTTTCACATCCCACCCTCCCAAAAATACCCAAATAAAATGTTTAATATAAAAAAAACAAAAACATTACAATTAAAATTTTTTTTTAAATATTTACCTAAGGGTCTAAACTTTTTAAATATCAATGTAAAGATGAAATATTTCTATATTTTTTTTATTTTAAACTTGTAAATAGTGATAGATGGAAAACGGAAAAAATGCACCTTTATTTCCAAATAAAATACTGTCGCCATACATTGTGATAGGGACATAATTTTAGCGGTGTAATAACCGGGACATATGGGCAAATACAATACGTGAGTTTTAATTATGGAGGCATGTATTATTTTAAAACTATAATGGCTGAAAACTGAGCAATAATGATTTTTTCCGTTTTTTTCTTATTCTTCCTGTTAAAATTCATTTACAGTAAAGTGGCTCTTAGCAAAATGTACCCCCCAAAGAAAGCCTAATTGGTGGCGGAAAAAACAAGATATAGATCAGTTCATTGTGATAAGTAGTGATAAAGTTATAGGCTAATCAATGGGAGGTGAACATTGCTCAAGTGAAAACGACGGAACGCGAATGGGTTAAGTAATGTGGAAGTTATTTATTGCATTTATAAGCAAAATCACTCTTAGCCTTTAATCACACTTGTTGCTCTTTTTTTAAAGTCAATACATTTGTTATGCGTGGTCCCAAACCTGCCGACTGTATTTCAGAGTTTGTCGCGTTACATTGCCACTATCTGTTAGACATACATTCCCAGAATCCCCTGGGGCACATAATGAAGAGAGGAAGCCCAAGATAGTTCATCAGTAACATTTCATTATCCTATCCCCGCAGCAGCACTATATAAATATGAGCTATGGCTGCACTGATAAGGACCCAGTAACTAATTACCTGCGTGACAAAGAGGATGACAAAGAAGTCTTTCCATGTGTCTTCGCATTATTTTGTTTCAGAAACATTACCAAGCATATTGAAAAAGAACTGTGGCTTAACTGAGTGTGGTTTAAATAGGGACTCTCGCCAACAATATAAGAATTGTTCTTTTTTATTTTATTTTTTTTCAATATTCATGTATAAATTATTTAGTCAGTGTTTGCGCATTGTAAAATATTTCTTCTTTGATTTAATTTGTGAAATTTATCACATACTGCAACATCTTAAAGAAAACCTGAACTGAAAATTAAAAGTCAAAATAAACATACACAGGTCATACTTACCTCCCATGTAGTCTACTCCTCAATCTCTTTCTCCTCTCCTGCGTCCTGTTCGTCCACTGTGATCAATGGAATTCTCTGTCCTCCATTTTGAAAATGTCCATTACACCATAACAGCTTTCTGGTCAGCACATAAAACTGTAACATCACCCACTTGAGCCATAGGGAAACATGGACACATCAGTTCTCCTCTCAGCTCTAACTGACAGCAACTGATATATTTCAGTTCTGACAAAATGTTGTCAGAACTGGAAGGGATCATTGCCAGAAGAAAATGGTGAGCTTCTGAGAGGAACTGATGGTGAGGTAACTATGTAATGTTCATTTGAAGTTACCTCATGTGTTTATTTTAAATAATTTTTCTCAGTACAGGTTCTCTTTAAGTACTGGCAGGTGCTCTCTCCGAAATGTTAATTTACTGAGCGTTCTAAGACCAGTAGAAAAGATCTCTGGCTTCCCAGAATGCTTGGGGATAGGAATTCTGCATAAACCTCAGTGGGAGGACGGGGCTACATACCTATTAACAGCAATATAAACATTTATTATAAAATAAAAGAGGGTATCCCTAATCATTTACTGCATTCTACTATATGTTGTTACGGTTCCTCTTTAAATATGGTACTTGAGGAACAGATATTCACAAAGCACAATTGAAAGTTCCACCACCTGTAACTTGTAGCCAAGGATCTGATGATCAAAACTGTTTATATAAGTGCCTACTGCATAATTTGAAATTATTTAAAGAGAACCTGAGGTGGGTTTGTGAAATCATATTAGGACACAGAGGCATGTTCTGTATACAATGACCTACCTCTGTGTCCTTCTATTGTACCTCCAACACCGCCCCCCCCCCCCGCTCTGCTGTCCCCCTTAAAATTGTCGCTAGCCTGCTATTTACCTCTGACTGTCATTCATCGCCGCTCCCCCGCCTCCTGTATAGCGCAGCTCCCCACCTGTGTCCCTTTCCTCCTCGCCTCCGCTTCTGATTGGAGGAAGCTTACAGAGGCGGGGAGGGAAGGGACACAGGCGGGGAGCCACGCTATACAGGAGGCGGGGGAGAGGCGATGAATGACAGGCAGAGGTAAATAGCAGGCTAGCGACAATCTGCGTGTTGCTAGTCTGGCGCTTTTTTTAAGGTGGGACAGCATATGAAGCTATTTACGTTATTCCTCAAACTCCATACTGTCAGACACCCAAACTTTCTGCCAGGATTATATTTGAACAGTACAAATATATAAATAGATACCGTGGATATTTTTTTTTAATTAGGCAGAAATGATTTATATGTAGTAATAAGAATTTGCAATCAGATTTCAGTTTACAGTATGGCTTGTCATAGCTTACTGTATTTTTTTTATACTTATCTTTTATGTTGTTACTCGATTCCTTTCACACAAAGCACATAGATTTTCAATAGATTCCAGCAGGGAAGCTACTGAAAATTGCTTGAACTGCAGTGGGAAATGGCAGCCAATCGACCACAGATCCTGCCCTGCTGCTCCCAATCGATTCAAATCTTCCATGTGGTCTGATCGATACTTTTGATCGATTCTAGGTCAAAATGGATTGATCAATCCAAAAGGAATCATTTTGGAAATCGATTCTCTGCAGATTCTATCACCCTGAGCGAATCTGCTAGGAAAATCGATAAGTGCACTAGCACCTAAGGACTAGTACACACCATGCAATTTTCCCATGAGATCGATGGTAAATTTCCCATCGTTTGATAATTTCCAGCATGTCTGATCTGCTTCATTTTGAGAAAGGGATCAATTTTGAGATCAGTATTGCACAAAATCAATTTCGATTTAAATCAAGTTTGATCAGAAACAGATCAGACATGCTGAAAATGATCAGACGATGGGTTGGCAGAGGTCCAAGCAGCTCATATGTATACAGACTGGCGGTAAACTATCACCTGAAGTGATCACAGAATGTCAACATCTAGGCCTGGTGCACACCAAAGGAGTTTTTCTGAGCGTTTTGAGTTTTTAAATCTGCTGCTAATGTTATCCTATGTGTCTGTGCACACTGGAGCAATGAGGTTATGTAAAAAAAGCCCCATAGCATTACATTGGGAAGAGCTTTTGAAACCTTTCAAAAGCTCTTCCCAATGTAATGCTATGGTTTTTTTTTACAAAACCTCATTGCTCCAGTGTGCACAGACACATAGGATAACATTAGCAGCAGATTTAAAAACTCAAAACGCTCAGAAAAACTCCTTTGGTGTGCACCAGGCCCTATAGCATGAATGTACATGCATGGCCTCAATTCACTAAGCTTTATCAAACACTTTATCGAATGTTTGATAATTTACCTCATGATTAAAATCTAATTTTGAATTCACTAAGGTGTAATATATTTATAAAATCTTTTATCGATAAAACGTTCAATAAATCTGTAACATCTTACTGAATTCAAAATCAGATTTTACCCATGAGGTAAATTATCAAACGTTCGATAAAGTGTTCAATAAAGCTTAGTGAATTGAGGCCATAGTTTTATTAAAGCCGCAAATTGTCACTAGACTATGGTAGAGAATGGGTGTGCTGGACATAATGATGATGGAAGCCTGGTCAAGACAGGGTGTGTGGAAGGTTTTTTTTTTTTTTAAGTTAAAAAATAATGCTGGCCTCAGTTCCACTTCCTGTCTCATTGCATGCCAATTCACCTACATGCCAATCTCCACTTCAGAAGAGGAAGCAAGGGTGCAAATCAAAGGCACTAGCCACCAATCACATTGCCGACAGCTGTGTTAATCAGTCACCTTTTATTTAGTAGATGCCACTTTCTCTCCCCGCTTGTGGATATTTGCATAATAGCAATTTTTTCATTGAAAATAAATCTCTCCCACGTTTCACTGCCAGATAGCAATTATGCAGCCAGCTCCCCTAAGCGCCACTAGATGGCGCTGAATTCAGAGACATAGATGGCCTGCAATGAATACAGCATGCAGCTGAAAGCTGCTGCATCTATTTTCAGTGTTTATGCTGAAACTAAACAGTTTGCTATCTGTAAGGAGGGCAATGTGCAGAGACACAGAAAAACGATGCTATATCTGCAGGAGTATTAACACTTTCCACTTCCATTTTATTTATAAAGCAGCAGTGTGATTGTCAATTTATAGATCATGAAATGGTGTTGGGACTTTCATAATGAGAATGCCATTAGCTTCAATGGGGCATTTTTTTTTTTTAGCTAACAGCGGGATAGTTTTGCTGCAGAACACCACGTTAAGAATTAGCAGTACATAGCCTCAATGCAAGTCAACGGACCACAAACGCGAGCTGTGGGAGCAGCATGTGTGTGTGCAAGAAGAGGATATTGGCTTGGGACTTTTCCGAGGATATTGGCATGGAAACTTTTTTTTTAAAGGTAAGTATTCATAGTTAATTAAAATACTTTTTTTGTGGTTGCATTTTTATTTGAATTCAACCCTTTGTAGAAATGGGTAAGGGGTACTTTATACCCCTATTCTCATTTCACCTGGGGAGAGGGCTGGCATCTGGGGTTCCTCTTCTTAAAGGGGACTCCCAGATGCCACCATTAACCCCCGCCCCTCAGGGTGTCGTCGGCCCCAACCTCATCCTGGGCACCGAAGGTGGGGAAGGGCCCCTTGACCATGGTTTCGGCTTGACCGCCCCTGTCCTTCAGAGCCCCCCATACCATAGACTGTGCGGCTGGTATAGCTCAGGGTGCGAAGTCCCACACCCCTGGGGCTCTATATTCTGGCTATACCAGCCTGCATGGGTGACAAGTGGTTAGGAGGGCGGACTCCACGTAATTTTTTTTTTGGGGAGGGGAGATTTCCCACACTCTGAACCTATAAAAAATACATTTATATACAGTACATGTTAAGGAGGACAGTGGGAACAAGAGGAAAAAAAATTAAAAAGACCTTGTAGTTTTGGAGAAAATCGATTTTAAAGTTAGAGGAAAAACGTCTATATTTAAATGTGGTAAAATGACAGATAATGATCTCTAACTTTAAAATCGATTTTCTCCAAAACTACAAGGTCTATTTGTTTTTTTTCTCTTGTTCCCACTATCCTCCTTAACATACCCTGGTGTTTCTAGCATGTACGGGGCTTTGCTTTTAACTACTCAAAAAAAAAGCATTTGCACAAAATAAGTATTTTTTGGCGACTATTTCGCACTTGATCCTCCTCCGCCATGCCACTGTCTGGGTTTTTGAACACTTTTTACACCTTTTTTTAAAGAAATTAAGGCTGCAGAGATGCCCTGAAAGTTTTAGAGGTTCTGCCCATTAAAGTCCATGGAGCTCGCGGCTAACGGTCGGTATGCAAATTTTCGTGGTAAATTTGTGCACGTGTTTGGGAACTCAATATTTAGGCCATCATTAGCTCCCAGCATGACTACCACTGCACCTGGTACCTTGCCACAGCAGCATGTCACAGTGGGGAGTGGCTAAATATATAAATAAAGTAATGCCCTACCCTTAATAAAAAATAAAAAAGAGAGAATCTGTAAGAAAAAAAGTGCTCCTTCATCTGGTATTGAAAAAACTAACACAGGCTACAAACGCATGCAAAATGCAGTGCATTTGCGATTGGCCAAAAAATAAAGTGGACTTGTGGAAAATGGCCCTGACGATTAACATGTTAATAATTATAGCAGTGCCCTTGCAACCAGCAAAACGTGAGAGCTCTAATAATTGAGTGGGTGAAAAATAACTCTTACTTAAAGTGGACCTAAACTTTGCACATGACAGAAGGAAAACATAGAGAAATGCACCCTGTATGTATTTACAGAGTTTAGTCTAATTCCCACTCATCTGTGACTAATCACCACAGTAATTTGATCTCCCAGCTGCTCAGCTCAGGAATCTCCTCTGCCACAGCAGAGCAGCTAATTTGTAAACACAGGCAATTGATTCACTAAGACAAATAGTACGCCTTATCAAAGTTAGCACACCTTATCAGAGTAGCACAGAGAGCGGTACAAATCCGCAGGGGCTCAGGGAAGGACGAGTGGAGCTCTCGTCATTGCCAATTAGCAGGCATAATTTCGCTGTTCTACTCTGATAAGGTGTGTTAACTTTGATAAGGCATGCTAACTTTGATAAGGCGTGCTATTTGTCTTAGTAAATCAAGTCCAGGATGTTAACAATATGTCTGCTTCCACGAAAGCAGAAAGTAGATACACTGCAGATGTATTGCAGGATTTGTAGGAGCTGTAACAAAGAAATGTTTTTCTTTAAAGGTTATGCTGTTGTGTATCTTTTAGAGGAAGTTCTGAGTTCAGGTCCACTTTAATTGTGTTTGGTGTGAAGGCTGTTTCACTTGCCTCACAAAAACTCTAGCAAATAATGTAATCATACAGCCAAATGCTTGCTATGTGCTCTCATTCATTTACATTTTGTTCGTTCTGAATTATACTTTTATGCAAGATGTGATACTTCATTTACAAAATTACCCAGAAATCTAGCTGCTCAGCTGGGCTGGTCCCCAAACTCTGCTCTAAAGTACCTCCATCAACACAGATTTTTATAGTTTGCTAAACTGTATTCATGCATATTACTTGCCTAGGTAAGCAGTCATCACATCTGTTCCCTACAGTAAAGTAATGAAAAGATAACTAGCTATGGGTACTATAGGAATACTGAATTGTAATCTTTATGAGTAGGAATAACAGATTAGTATCTTAATGGAGAAATTATTCTTATTATGATGGTATGCAAAACGTTGCTTCTGCCACCTAGTGGCATTCTTCAGTAACAAGTCATCACTAGTAACAAAAGACAATAAGATGCTTGTTTCAAAAAGCAGTGTGCTACTAATAGAAACCAAACAGATTCAATTTACTGTACTTACTGGTAGATGCTTCTTTACAAATTCCATACTGCTCTCTACATATTGGTTGTGTTTGCCTTAAAGCGGAATATAACCCTGCATTTCAACTTTGCTCTAAAATATTATTTACAGCATATTATATGCAAAAAGCATTTTTTTTTTACTAGACCAGCATTGGAAGGGTTAAACACAGACGTTTCAAGTTCCGTGGAGAGATATGCAGAGGTTCAGATTGTTACATTCTATGTATCTATTGATAAACAGTTACACACTCTTTGGCAGTCCTCCAAGCTCCTTCTCAAGGCTCATACACACATCAGACTATAGTCTTTGGAAAATGAAAGATCACAGACCAGTCTTACCACCCTTCATGTAGTATGAGAGCCATACTCTACACAGTCTTTTCTATGGAGCTGAACTCCACATCAGAAAAAAATCTTTGCAAGATGAGCCTGCACACACAGATGCTGTACAGACACAAAAGATCAGTATCAGCAAAAGATCTGTTCCTGCTAAAATCCATTCCTGCAAATTGCAATGATAGTCTATGAGATCTGCAGATCATCATACACACATGATTTAACTGACATGAATCTGCAGATCAAGCAATCATCCGCAGATCTGAAAATCCATCCTGGTGGATCTGATCTGCAGATGAATGTCAGTTAAATCATGTGTGTATGATGATCTGCAGATCTCATAGACTACCATTGCAATTTGCAGGAATGGATTTTTGGCAGGAACAGATCTTTTGCAGCTACAGATCTTTTGAGTGTGTGCAGCATGTTTGTGTGCAGCATCTTGCAAAGATTTTTTTCTGATGGGGAGTTCAGCTCCATAGAAAAGACTGTGTAGAGTATGGCTCTCATACTACATGAAGGGTGGTAAGATTGGTCTGTGATCTTGCCTTTTCCAAAGACTATAGTCTGATGTGTGTATGTAGCCTCAGTCAGAGAGATGAGTCACATTCAACACTTAGATACATTTCTGTAAACAAAATGTATCTCTTTTCAGCTTCGGATGCGTCTGCAGAAATCTAAAGGAACTTTAAAGCCCTGTGTAACCCTTCCAATGCTGGTCTAGTAAAAAAAAAAAATGCTGGTTGCATATAATATACTGTAAATAATGTTTTAGAGCAAAGTTGAAATGCAGGGTTATATTCCGCTTTAAAGCGGAAATGAAATAATAAAAGAAAACAAAGAGTTTCACTTATCTGGGGCTTCTGCCAGCCCCTTGCAGCCTTCCTGTCTCGCGCCCGTCCCTGTACGATCCTCCGTTCTCCCGCCTTTCGGTTTGGTGGACTCGGCAACTGCGCCTGCACACCCCGGGCCACGCGTATCTTTCTCTGCAATATTGTCATGCGCAAATACCGCAAGATGCTAGAAAGATACGTGTGGCTCAGGACACGCAGGCGCAGTTTCCATCGACTTGTAAGTACCGATAGTACCGAAGGCGGCTGGCAACGGGAGAATGGAGGATCATGGAGGACCGGTGTGGAACAGGAAGGCTGCAAGGGGCTGGCAAAAGCCCAAGGTAAGTGAAACACTTTGGCTATCATTCATAAAGCATTTTCGCATGCGGAAATGCTGAAAACAGCTGACTTTACAGAGCAGATAGCAAAATGTGTATTCATAAAGGCTGTTTCCACATGAGAAGCTGACATTTCCGAGCAGAGCGATAAATTACCGCCTTGTGCAGTGAATCTCTCAAGAAATGTAACAAAATGTCAATTCATAAAGATTAGAGCAAGCGGTATGCGGATGGGGAATACCGCTTCCTTGGAAGTAGCGATAAACATGCGGAATACCTGTAAGTTATTGAGACAGACGTCCCAAGCAGCAGCAGTGAGAGCAGCGCATGGAGGGACTCAGGCAGCTTCTCTGTTTCCGCATGCCTACCGCCAGCCTTTTTCGGGAAATCACCGCACTTGTATCGCAACTGGCAATATTTTTATGGATGACCACCCAGAAGTCTAAAATACTGAAAGCGGTATTTTACTGCGCAGATTTTTGTTACCGAACTCACTTTTATGAATGATAGCCTTTGTTTTTTTATTATTTCGGCGCCACTTTACAGAAAACATCCAGGAAAGTAAAAAAAAATAAAGACAATCAGATTTACTTACCTGGGGCTTCCACCAGCCCCTGGAAGCCTATGTGTCCCTCGCTGCAGCTCCACTCCAAGCCGGTCCCCTATGTAGCAGCCGCTGCGCCACTTGCAATCGCGCTCCCTTCACCGGGAGCATTCTGCGCAGGTGCAGAAGTATTGCTTCTGTACAGAACGCTCCCGTCTAGGGCAGTGGAATAGCAAGAGGTGCGACAGCACATTCATGCACAGGCAGAGGCCACTGACCTGGCTGCGTTGGCAGCTGCTACAGAGGAGACCCCAGGGGACTGGCTTGGAGTAGAGCTGCAGCTTTCTTGGATGTTTCTTTAAATGTCTTTCTACCTATCCTAAAGAAAACCCAAAAAGTTTTGAATCAGGATGGGGTATAGTAATATATTTTTCCGACTCTTACATCCTGTGTACTGAACGTCCTCTTAAAAAGCTCAACTTATATCCATTTGAACATCAGAAGGTATAACGTTTTTGCTAACATAAATCGGTGTCATTAAGATGCATTAAGTACAGCTGAACACCAAAAAAGTGCATGGAGCATTTTCACTAATTACTAAAATGTTGTAAAGTTTTTTATATCAAGTAGATAAAACCTCTTGATAATTTCTTGCATACCTTGGAAACTATTACTTGACTTAAATCCAGCATTTCACTCCGATAAGGTAGTTAAATAAAACAGATACAACATAATTTAACCATTTCAGCCCACGTGTATTTTTCACCTTATGGACGAGAGGAATTTTCACATTTCAGCGCTCCTCCCTTTCATTCCCCAATAACTTTATCACTACTTATCACAACAAAATGATCTATACCTTGTTTTTTCCGTCACCAATTAGCCTTTCTTTGAGTGGTAAATTCTGCTAAGAATTATTTTATTGTAAATGCATTATAATGGGCAGGGCCGGTTTAAGCAACAATGGGGCCCCAGGGCAAAATAAACCTGGGGGGGGGCCCCCAACATATACCCCGGAACAAAAATCGGCATTAGGGGATCTTTTTTGCAGCTGGTATAACAGGGTGTGAAGTCCCAATCGGTCGGAGCTCCACATTCTGGCTATCCCAGCCTGCATGGGGGACAAGGGGTTAAAAAGTTTCAGGAGGGGGGACCCCACATCATTTTTTTTTTTTTTTTTTTTAAATTCCCACACTGTAAACATAAAAAAAAAAATTGGGAAAATAGGAAAAAATGCCAGGGATCTTCATACAGCCATATTGCGGCTGTATAGCGATCCCTGGCCAAAGCGTTGCGGCTGCGTATAGACCCCGAGGAAACCCCGTCAGGAAATTGTTTGCGCTTTCGTTTGATGCATGTAAAATTACACTACCGTTAGGTTTGCTACTAAAAGTGACATTTACCGCATTTAAAAGTATACTTTTTTCCTTCGACATTTTAAAATCGATTTTCTCAAAAACTATAAGGTCTTTTTGAAAAATTGTTTTTTCCTCTTATTCCTAATGATCTTCTTAACATATCCTGCAAATTTAGGGTTTCTAGCATTTAAGGTGGATTTGCTATTAACCATTAAAGTCGGCAGGTTTTTAAATGTGTATTTTTTTTTTCCTTTGAAAATTTAAAATCGATTTTCTCAAAACCTATCAGGCCGATTTGAAAAAATTTTTTTTCCTCTTGTAGCCACTGGGGGCCCCTACAAGCTCTGGGGCCCTGGGGCAGCTGCCTCCTTTGCCTTAATGGTAGCGCCGGCCCTGATAATGGGAGTAATAAGAAATAAAATGGAAAAAAATTCATTAATTTTCAGATTTCAGCCAATATAGTTTTAAAATAATTCATGCTGCCATAATTAAAATACACACATTTTATTTGCCCATTTGTCCCGGTTATTGCAACGTTAAAATTATATCCCTAGTATAATGTATGGGGACAATATTTTATTTGGAAATAAAGGTGCATTTTTTCACTTTTACATCCATCACTAATTTTTAGCCCATTATTTAATAATTATATGCCCTCTTGACATAGATATTATTATTTTTTCCCCCTAAAGTCAGTAGGTGTATTTTACTATTTGGCCACAAGATGTCCCCGCTGAGCAAAATTCTATGTAGTGTACAAGTACGCTACATAGGATACAATGTATTGCTACATTGTAACTAGGGAGATGACGTAAGGCTTCCATCAGAAGCCTGCGATCACAGTGCCGGCGGGGAGATTATGAATGGGAACATGGTTCCCATTCATAAATTTAAAGGAAACCGGCGTAAATCACGGCAGGAGATAGCGCAGCGGCTCTATGTAAGTATAATCACCGTTTTTTAACAAAAACAGTGTTTATTCTCGGCGGTAATGTACGGATTGGCACAGGGGACTTTAGTCCCCTGCAGCCAATCTTCCCCTGCTACCGGTTACAGCGCGATCGCAGGCATTTGCCCACAGGAACGCCCGCACAGCCCCCCAAGCTGCAGGGATGTGACTAGCGCGTCCCTGCGGCTCTAGCAGCTGCCACTGCGAACGTGAAGCTCACGTCCGCGCGGCATAAATGGTTAAAGGACATCCGAGGTGATGACAAAAACAATTGCATCTATACTCCTCCAAATAATGACTTTTTTAGATACCCCACAGTTTTATTTTATATTTACAGCTAGTTTTTAACCACTTGCCGACCGCCTTAAGCCGATGGGCAGGGGCAAGGGCTGGGCCCAAACGACCGCAATACGCCCATCAGCGGTGGCGGCGGCGGGCGTGGTTATGTGGCGATCACGTCATTCGTGACGCGATCAGCCGCCAGCGACTGGCTCCGCCACCCCCGCGCTGTAACCCGCCGGCCGTTCGGAAGCGCCGGCGGGTTACTAGCACCCGGATCGCCGCATACAATGTAATTGTAATGTTTACAAAGTGTATTATACTGGCTGCCTCCTGCCCTGGTGGTCCCAGTGTCCGAGGGACCACCAGGGCAGGCTGCAGCCACCCTAGTCTGCACCAAACACACTGATCCTGCCCCCCCCCTTCCCTCTGATCGCCCACAGCACCCCTCAGACCCCCACTGCCCACCCCCCAGACCCCTGTTTGCACCCAATCACCCCCCTAATCACCCATCAATCACTCCCTGTCACTATCTAAAAACGCTATTTTTTTTTAACCCTAAACTGCCCCCTGCTCCCTCCTGATCACCCCACCACCCCTCAGATTCTCTCCAGACCCCCCCCCCCCTGTGTACTGTATGCATCTATCCCCCCTGATCACCTGCCGATCACCTGTCAATCGCCCATCAATCACCCATCAATCACCCCCTGTCACTGCCACCTATCAATCAGCCCCTAACCTGCCCCTTGCGGGCAATCTGATCACCCACCCACACCAATAGATCGTCCGCAGATCCGACATCAGATCACCTCCCAAGTGCAATGTTTACATCTGTTCTCTCCTCTAAACACCCACTAATTACCCATCAATCACCCATCAATCACCCCCTATCACCACCTGTCACTGTTACCCATCAGATCAGACCCTAATCTGCCCCTTGCGGGCACCCAATCACCCGCCTACACGCTCAGATGCAATATTTACATCTCTTCTTCCCTGTAATAACCCACTGATCACCTGTCAATCACCTATCAATCACCCATCAATCACCCCCTGTCACTGCCACCCATCAATGCCAGGGCAATATAGGAACCCCACAAGTGACCCCTTTTTAGAAAAAAGACACCCCAAGGTATTCTGTTAGGTGTATGACGAGTTCATAGAAGATTTTATTTTTTGTCAACAGTTAGCGGAAATTGATTTTTATTGTTTTTCTCACAAAGTGTCATTTTTCACTAACTTGTGACAAAAAATAAAATCTTCTATGAACTCACCATACACCTAACGGATTACCTTGGGGTGTCTTCTTTCTAAAATGGGGTCACTTGTGGGGTTCCTATACTGCCCTGGCATTTTAGGGGCCCTAAACCGTGAGGAGTAGTCTAGAAAACAAATGCCTCAAAATGACCTGTGAATAGGACGTTGGGCCCCTTAGCGCACCTAGGCTGCAAAAAAGTGTCACATATGTGGTATCGCCGTACTCAGGAGAAGTAGTATAATGTGTTTTGTGGTGTATTTTTACACATACCCATGCTGGGTGGGAGAAATCTCTCTGTAAATGGACAATTGTGTTTAAAAAAAATCAAAAATGTGTCATTTACAGAGATATTTCTCCCACCCAGCATGGTTATATGTAAAAATACACCACAAAACACATTATACTACTTCTCCTGAGTACGGCGGTACCACATGTGTGGCATTTTTTTGCACCCTAACTGCGCTAAGAGGCCCAAAGTCCAATGAGTACCTTTAGGATTTCAAGGGTCATTTTGTGGCATTTGGTTTCCAGACTACTCCTCACGGTTTAGGGCCCCTAAAATGCCAGGGCAGGATAGGAACCCCACAAATGACCCCATTTTAGAAAGAAGACACCCCAAGGTATTCCGTTAGGAGTATGGTGAGTTCATAGAAGATTTTATTTTTTGTCACAAGTTAGCGGAAATTGATTTGTATTTTTTTTGTCACAAAGTGTCATTTTCCGCTAACTTGTGACAAAAAAAAAATCTTCTATGAACTTACCATACTCCTAACAGAATACCTTGGAGTGTCTTATTTCTAAAATGGGGTCACTTGTAGGGTTCCTATACTGCCCTGGCATTTTAGGGGCCCTAAACCGCGAGGAGTAGTCTAGAATCCAAATGCCTCAAAATGACCTGTGAATAGGACGTTAGGCCCCTTAGCGCACCTAGGTTGCAAAAAAAGTGTCACACATGTGGTATCGCCGTACTCAGAAGAAGTAGTATAATGTGTTTTGGGGTGTATTTTTATACATACCCATGCTGGGTGGGAGAAATCTCTCTGTAAATGGACAATTGTGTGTAAAAAAAATCAAACAATTGTCATTTACAGAGATATTTCTCCCACTCAGCATGGTTATATGTAAAAATACACCACAAAACACATTATACTACTTCTCCTGAGTACGGCGGTACCACATGTGTGGCATTTTTTTGCACCCTAACTGCGCTAAGGGGCCCAAAGTCCAATGAGTACCTTTAGGATTTCAAGGGTCATTTTGCGGCATTTGGTTTCCAGACTACTCCTCACGGTTTAGGGCCCCTAAAATGCCAGGGCAGGATAGGAACCCCACAAATGACCCCATTTTAGAAAGAAGACACCCCAAGGTATTCCGTTAGGAGTATGGTGAGTTCATAGAAGATTTTATTTTTTGTCACAAGTTAGCGGAAATTGATTTGTATTTTTTTTTGTCACAAAGTGTCATTTTCCGCTAACTTGTGACAAAAAAAAAATCTTCTATGAACTCACCATACTCCTAACAGAATACCTTGGGGTGTCTTATTTCTAAAATGGGGTCACTTGTAGGGTTCCTATACTGCCCTGGCATTTTAGGGGCCCTAAACCGCGAGGAGTAGTCTAGAATCCAAATGCCTCAAAATGACCTGTGAATAGGACGTTAGGCCCCTTAGCGCACCTAGGTTGCAAAAAAGTGTCACACATGTGGTATCGCCGTACTCAGAAGAAGTAGTATAATGTGTTTTGGGGTGTATTTTTATACATACCCATGCTGGGTGGGAGAAATCTCTCTGTAAATGGACAATTGTGTGTAAAAAAAATCAAACAATTGTTATTTACAGAGATATTTCTCCCACTCAGCATGGGTATGTGTAAAAATACACCACAAAACACATTATACTACTTTTCCTGAGTACGGCGGTACCACATGTGTGGCATTTTTTTGCACCCTAAGTGCGCTAAGGGGCCCAAAGTCCAATGAGTACCTTTAGGATTTCACAGGTCATTTTGCGACATTTGGTTTCAAGACTACTCCTCACGGTTTAGGGCCCCTAAAATGCCAGAGCAGTATAGGAACCCCACAAATGACCCCATTTTAGAAAGAAGACACCCCAAGGTATTCCGTTAGGAGTATGGTGAGTTCATAGAAGATTTTATTTTTTGTCACAAGTTAGCGGAAAATGACACATTGTGAAAAAACACAATTAAAATCAATTTCCGCTAACTTGTGACAAAAAAAAAATCTTCTATGAACTCACCATACTCCTAACGGAATACCTTGGGGTGTCTTCTTTCTAAAATGGGGTCACTTTTGGGGTCCTATACTGCCCTGGCATTTTAGGGGCCCTAAACCGTGAGGAGTAGTCTTGAAACCAAATGTCGCAAAATGACCTGTGAAATCCTAAAGGTACTCATTGGACTTTGGGCCCCTTAGCGCAGTTAGGGTGCAAAAAAGTGCCACACATGTGGTATCACCGTACTCAGGAGAAGTAGTATAATGTGTTTTGGGGTATATTTTTACACATACCTATGCTGAGTGGGAGAAATATCTCTGTAAATAGACAATTGTGTGTAAAAAAAATAAAAAAATTGTCATTTACTGAGATATTTCTCCCACCCAGCATGGGTATGTGTAAAAATACACCCCAAAACACATTACACTACTTCTTCTGAGTACGGCAATACCACATGTGTGGCACTTTTTTGCAGCCTAACTGCGCTAAGGGGCCTAAAGTCCACAGAGCATCTTTAGGCTTTACAGGGGTGCTTACAATTAGGCACCCCCCAAAATGCCAGGACAGTGAACACACCCCACAAATGACCCCATTTTGGAAAGTAGACACTTCAAGGTATTCAGAGAGGAGCATAGTGAGTCCGTGGCAGATTTCATTTTTTTTGTCGCAAGTTAGAAGAAATGGAAACTTTTTTTTTTTGTCACAAAGTGTCATTTTCTGCTAACTTGTGACAAAAAATAAAATCTTCTATGAACTCACCATACCTCTCACTGAATACTTTGGGATGTCTTCTTTCCAAAATGGGGTCATTTGGGGGGTATTTATACTATCCTGGAATTTTAGCACCTCATGAAACATGACGGGTCAGAATAGTCAGAGATGCTTGAAAATAGGAAAATTCACTTTTGGCACCATAGTTTGTAAACGCTATAACTTCTACCCAATCCAATAAATATACACTGAATGGTTTTTTTTTTATCAAAGACATGTAGCAGAATTACTTTCGCGCTCAAATGTATAGGAAATTTTACTTTATTTGAAAAATGTCAGCACAGAAAGTTAAAAAAGTCATTTTTTTGACAAAATTCATGTTTTTTTTGATGAATATAATAAAAACTAAAACTTGCAGCAGCAATTAAATAGCACTAAAAGAAAGCTGTATTAGTGACAAGAAAAGGAGGTAAAATTCATTTAGGTGGTAGGTTGTATGACCGAGCAATAAACCGTGAAAGCTGCAGTGGTCTGAATGGAAGAAAAGGCTCTGGTCCTTAAAGAGAACCCGAGGTGGGTTTGAAGAATATTATCTGCATACAGAGGATGGATCTGCCTATACAGCCCAGCCTCTGTTGCTATCCCAAACCCCCCTAAGATCCCCCTGCACTCTGCAATCCCTCATAAATCACAGCCACGCTGCTGACAAACAGCTTGTCAGAGCTGGCTGTGTTTATCTCTATAGTGTCAGTCTGCTGCTCTCCCTGCCTCCTGCAGAACTCCGGTCCCCGCCTGCATCCCTTCCCTCCCTGCTGATTGGAGGGAAGGGTCGGGGGCAGGGACCGGAGCTATGCAGGAGGAGGGGGAGCAGCTGAGACTGACACTACAGATGTAAACATAGCCTCACAGCACGGCTGTGATTTATGAGGGATTGCAGAGTGCAGAGGGACCTTAGTGGGGTTTGGAATAGCAACAGAGGCTGGGCTGTATAGGCAGATCCAGCCTCTGTATGCAGATAACATTCTTTAAACACACCTCGGGTTCTCTTTAAGGGGCGAAAAGACTGTGGTCCTCAAGTGGTTAAGTTTTTACTGTTTCATTGTCTTCATGGTTTCACCGTGGGCAGCACGTTGGCGTAGTGGTTAGCACTCTCGCCTTGCAGCGCTGTGTCCTTGGTGTCTGCGTAGGTTTCCTCCAGGTACTCCGGTTTCCTCCCACATCCCAAAAACATACAGATAAGTTAATTGTCTTCCCCCTGAATTGGCCCTAGACTACAACACATATGCTACTACACAATACATACATAGACATAAGACTATGGTAGGGACTAGATTGTGAGCTCCTCTGAGGGACAGTTAGTAACAAGACAATATACTCTGTACAGTGCTGTGGAAGATGTCTGCGCTATATAAATACTAAATAATAATAATAATAATTGTCTCTGCTTAATGATATCTTCATTGAAGTATGCCAGAGCTCAAATCTATGAATTATTGACCATTTTTGTCTCTTTCCTGCTCTCAGAAGCCATTTACTGTCAGGAAAGTGTTTTATTGCTGTAATTACCTATCAGTGAGGGTTATACTATAGTCTGACCCAGTCCGACCCGGTCCCAACCCGGACAGAAACTGTCACTTCCATATCTGATGTTTAACTCTTTGAGGCAGAGAAAGAAAAAAAGGAACACAGCCTAGTTATGTGTGTGCTTTGCACTGTACATACACATGTCTATTTCATCATGTCACATATCACCTTGGTTGTCCTTTAAGGAAGATGTGCTAATTGAATTCAGTGAAGGCACATATGCACACAATTTGTGATCTTCATTCAATACACAATATACAATTTTGAACCTGTAAGGATGTTGTTCCTTACATCACTTTGCTACTCCGTGATTTGAAGCCACCTATAAGTAAGACAACCTAAAGGTCTCTCATGCTGGGTCCCTGGGAGCCGTATAATGCTGCTGTCGGAAGATCAGTTTAAATGTCATTTAAAGTATTATTCTTAATATTTTGTATTTTTATAGCACCAACATCTTCAGCTGAGCTGTACAGAATATATTGTCTTATCACTAACTGTCCCTCATAGGGGCTCACAATCTAATCCCTACCATAGTCCTATGTCACTGTATGTATCGTATAGTGTCTTTATTGTAGTCTAGGGCTAATTTAGGACAAAGCGAATTAACTTATCTAAATGTTTTGGGGATGTGGGAAGAAACCGGAGAGTCCGGAGGAAACCCATGCAAGCATGGGGATAACATAAAATCTCCATGCAGATAGTGCCCTGGCTGGAATACGAACCGGGGCCCCAGCACTGCAAGGTGAGCCTGCTAACCACTATACCACTATGCTGCCCACAAAGTAAACCTGAGACAAATAAAGAAAGGATTTATACTTACCTAGGCTTCCTCCAGCCCTGTTGTAGTCCGTTGGCTCCCTAGGTGTCCATCCGGCCCCCTCCATTTTCCCACTGTCAGCCCCAGTAGTTGCTGAATACTATGCATGTGCAGCCCTGGTTGTGTGCCTCCTTGGTTGTGCTCCCTTGGCTAGGATCATTCTGCATCGATTTTGCAGCGACTTTGTGGGCCATCCTCCTGTTTGAATAAAGTTTTTTGAAGATAGAGACGCACCTATGACCTCTTGTGCTAGGGGGCGGGGTTACACGCCAGAAGTTAACGGAAATGAACCTCGTGAGACCCGGTAAGTATTTCGAACCTTCTTTACAGGATAGAAAATAAAATAAACCTGAATCGCTGTACAGTCACCTTTCATAAGCTCATGTATCAACCGTTTGTAGCAGGGACACTTTAAAACTGATCCATTTGCAAGGTTCTGCTTTCTCTGCTGATCAAAATTACATATTTTAGCACTATTTAACCTTTTCACTCCTCTAATACAAAACTGCATCCCTTTCTACAGCCCGACCACCTGCCTCTGTGCCGTGTGTAGAGAAGACAGAGTAGTGTTTTGCAATCATACAGCACATATTTCCTGAAAATTGCAAGGCAATCTTGTACAATAGTTCTAATCTTTGACCTGACCAGAGAACCAGCAGTCCTTATGAATTCATCAGATGAGGATTTTGGCATAGTGGAAAAGTGATGTTCAGAGTGCAATGTTCTTTTTAAACTAGATAATTGGAAAGGTCTCCGCTGTTTAATCTGTGCCATAAATACTAATACATTTAATTAGCCAGGACTGTTGTCAAATCATATACTGCAATAATTATGTTTCAAGCACATGCAGAAAATAGATTAGTACATATTTTCACATGAATTATTCATGTCTCAGGGACATTGCTACATAGGCCTTAAAGGATAAGTGTACATTTTGATGTATCTGTCTACCCCCCCACAAGTCCATAAAACAACTAAACTATGTAGGATGTCCAGACACAGAGATTTGATAGCTGCAAACTGATACCCCTTCTGCCCACTCTTTTGTAATCAACAGTGATGTCTTCTCATTTCTATCCCTCCAAAAAAATACTAGATAGATGGGGTCAGTGCTAGATCATCCACAAGGCACACCTAGGCAGCTGCCTAGGGTCTGCAGAGATTTTAGGGGCCTGGTGTTGGATGTTGGCACCAACCAAATCTAACAAAAAAATGGTAGGTAGAAAAGGTGGTCACTGACTGTGGGGATACCACATGTATGACAAGGAGAGACCTGGAGCCAAATTGTGCAGTATTGTGGGTATTAGATGTTAGATTGTAGTATAAGAGTATTTATACTCACAAATTTGGGTTACAATCCCTGCAACCACCATATATTGCCTACAGGGAAATAACCATCCCCGCTCGGTATTCCAGGTTCTACTGGAACTGGATGGTCGCACTCCTGGTTGGTCCTTCTTGGTTGTAGATACCAGCACACCGGGAAGGTGAACACCCGGAAGGTGAACACCATGTCATGTTGGAGGCGCCCAAAGACAGGTAATGTAATGAAACAAAAAATAATAAGAAGGTGGAGGGAGGTGTCTTTACCTCTCCAGATGGAAGAACCCAAACCACAGGGTAAATGTAAAAAGATTGCACAGGTCTCAGCCTGCTTCTTCAGGTCCATACAAGTGCCTTTAGAATATGGACTCCAGAAATCATGCCTGTGACCATATTCTGAAGGCACTTGTATGGACCTGAAGAAGCGGGCTGAGACCTGTGAAACGGGTTGTCCTTTTAATCGTGCTGAATAAATAATTAGTCTTTTTACATTTACCCTGTGGTTTGAGTTCTTCCATCTGGGGTGGTAAAGACACCTCCCTCCACCTTATTATAATTTTTTGTATTATTATTACCTATATTTGGGCGCCTCCAACCTCCAATACTAAAAAAGCTAGGTGACCATCAGTGGTGGGCAAAACCTGCCAACTTGCCTAGAGCCCCATTTCATCTTAGTTCTTTTCTGGATGGGGGCAGATTCTTTTGATCAGGGTGGGGATCTACCATTACAGCCTTAAAATGGAATATCCATGACCCATGCCATCAGAAGCCAAAATCTCTTTTGGTTACATAACTTATGTCAGCGTGCATTTGAGGGACATAGATTTAAGTGGCCAGATCTTTTGTATCTGGTAATCCTAGGGAGCTGTAATTTAATTTTTACATGCATTTTTTAGGGACAGACACATAACTGTACTTATGTGCAAAAGTACAGTTATGCTTTAAAGAAATACTCCAAGGTCAAAGTAAAAGCATTCCTACAAAGCCTACTGATGTTCGTCAGATCTGTTGGGTGTATAACGCAATTTCTGTGTGTTTGGGCTTTCCGATGGGACAAAAAATGGGCAGGAAAATATCTCTTTGAAAAATCACATAGCAGCGTAATTGCTATGCAATTTTCTAGTGCTCCTATGCTCGGTATAGGAGCTCAAGAGTATGAAAAATGCAGCAGGCACAATGATTGCGATTGGGAAAAATCATGATGCAAACACATCGCACTAATGAAAACATTCCTGTGCAGTTGAGCACCTAGGGTTGTGTGATCCAATGGGAAAATATTCTCAAGCTGAATACTCACCTGAAGGTGTCGGCAGATGGATCTGGGAATCTCACAGCGTAGCCACCCAATGAACAAGCTTTCCCCGATCCATCTTCCAACCCATGGGGACATGTGATGTCACACGACACAGGAGGTAAAACGATAGCTGCACCATGCGCGGGAGTCGTCAGGGATCTTAAAGATCCGATCTGCGATGACTGTTGTCACAAAACATCATTTGGTTAATTGCGCGCATGTACCGACATTGCTAGATTGGGGAAACGATCACTCATCATACAAGAAAAGAAAATCACCAGTCATTGCGCAAAAAGTCACGATGTGAGTACGAGCCTAGAAGTTCTACCTTTATTGCAGGGGCATGGCAGCAAGTGGTGCATATTTTCTAAAGGTACAATTGACAGCAGTGGTCACTGGGATAGATGGATGCATGTTCCCCCTAAAATGTGGTCATAACTACCTGTTTGTGTATGTTATGGGCTAACAGGTTTAGTTGACCTTATGTAAGTGATAGTTACTCAAAGCCTGCTGTTACTAAGAGTGTTGTGTAGTGAGATGTAAAATCATTGTGTCCAGTGAGGCTGAGAGTGCGATCTTCACAAGAGTCACTGACCATTTTTGTGCAAGCTTCACATTGGCTAAATTAGGCCTTTTTTCGTATGAGCAACTGATTCTTGTAATTACTGACAGCAAAGTTTGACTTTCAGTGAAAGTCAAACTTTTTCACAGGAAGAGGCAAGCTTGCGGCATTAACCAGTTCCACTTAAGCCCCTTCTCCGCCCCTTTCACAACCTCTAACCACTTATTCATGCCCACTAGTGTTCGTAGCTTGCCATGCGCCCAGAAGAAGCACTGACCCGAAAGTTCTTGCGGGGTCTGCGCAATTTACAGGATGGAGGAGACATTTTTCCTTGATGAGATCCAGCCCAGTGGGAGAAAAGTACATGGTGGACAGAATCTGCAGGGAGTTTAAGAAATAAATATGGAGGCTGACTTTTAAACGATACTAGTCACCTGGCTGCCCTGATGATCCTCTGCCTCTAATACTTTTAGCCATAGACTCTGAACAAGCATATGCAGATCAGATGATTTTAACAAAACTCTGACAAGATTAGTTACATGCTTGTTTCAGATGTGTGATTCAGACGATACTGCAGCCAAAGAGATCATCGGGACTGCCAGGTAATTGCCATTGTTTAAAGAAAGCCTGTAAAAAAAAAAGTGTCCCTGGAGGGTACTTACCTTTGGAGGGGGAAGCTTCTGGATCCTAATGAGGCACCTCAGGCATCCAGATCCAGCCCTGGCTCCCCTGAGCAGTCTCACACCATCATATTTTCAGGAGCTGCTGCGTAGATGCTCAGTAGCGGCTCTCTGCTCGGGTGAAAATAGCTGAGCTTGATCGGGTTTGCTCTACTATGCAGGCACAGATGGACGGACCCGATCTATTTCCACTGGAGGCCGAGCAGAGAGCCGCTACTGCGCATGTGTGCACACTGATAAGCACCAACAAGGAGATCCTCGGGGCGGGGGGGGGGTCGTCCCAGATCGGTAGAGTGGAGCGCTGAAGCTTGGCGCTGCTATAGCAGTAACACTATAGTCCCTGCCCCACGCACTAGTAATTTGGGGACCCGGACCCTAAATTACTTCTCCCTCCGTCAGAGGTCGTCACAACTCAGAGGGGGAATAGTTTTTAACACCCCCCCCCCCACTGAATTTGTGCAGTAGCAGGGTGACCCATTGTTAGGCTCATTCTGCACCAAAAGCCCTGTGCACCAAAGCACCATGTATGCCAGTGCTGGATCCTCTCTACTGAGTAGGAAGGGAGAAGCATCTTTAGGATCCAGAGGCTTTGGCCCTCCAAGGTAAGTACGCCCCAGGCACTGGCGTAACAATAGGCCCTGCAGCCCCTGCTCCCGCGGGGGGGGGGGGGGGGGCGTTTTGTGGGGGCTGGAGGGGTGGCAGCATGAGGGGAAAGCCTTGGCCACAGTCGGCAGGGAGAGGGGAAGTTCCCCCCCCCTCTCCCTTACCTTGGGGCTCTCCCCTCTGCGCTCCCCTCCAGCTAGTTACAGTGTGGGCAGCGGCGGGCAGATACATACCTTCCGTGCGTTTCACCGCATACTCTTCGCTCTAGCGGCTGACGTCCGTTCCGGGAGGGGGGGCGCTCTGAAATTCTGCAGTGGGGCCCGGTGGTGTCTAGTTACGCCCCTGGCCCCAGATTTTTTTTTTCTTACAGGTTTACTTGAAAGGGAAAGAAATATGGCAGCCTTCATGTGCTTCTGGCTTTAGGTTCCCTTTAAGAACATAATTTTTACATGAGGCTTTATGGACTTGATTTCTGTCGACTCATCCACCAAGAACTGGAGCAAAAGTTGAGCAGTTGCCCAGAGTGAGTGACCAATCAGGTTTCAGCTGTTAAATGGAGCAAGCATTCTGTGTCTCTTGCTCCAGTTTTCTTTGCACCTGTCTTAATAAATCAGCCTCAGTGTGCCTATCAAGCTATCAATGGTCACTCAGAAAACATTCACATAGCTGATCTATTGTCCGCTCAGATGGAACATCATTGCATGCATGCTTAACTATAGATTATTCCACTCTTATTCCAAGTCTTCATTTTACTTTTTCATTTTTTTGTTTAGACACTGGACATAGTGGTCAGAAAACTAACTTGTACCCTTTATCCGGATGATTTTCCTTTTTACATGTTCAGTACTTCTTGGCCACTTTGTTTCACCCAGTGGCAGGCGGGCAGTGATTTACGACTCAGTCCTTTTCTTTTACTGTGCAGCCTGCTATTTGAGGGAGCCCATGGAACATCTCTCAGAAAATCCATTGACGGGATTGTAACCTTTGAATCTCTTTTACAATCTCCCTATCTGAAGACAAAAACAGAGAGAAAGGTCATCATTTACATCCTTCAGGATGACTGGGGGTTCTCTTCTCTGAGAAAGGATTGGGGGAAGGCATTGATTTCTGACCACTTATCTTCGTTGTACTTTATACCTTGACTCACTGCAGATGGCTTCTTGTGACACCAAGTGAGTGCTATAGACACAGCAGAAGATTATGTGGCATAATGATAAAGTGGATTGCAGGGAACTCGCTACATTGGTAGTATTTTCCAATTAAAATTAAAACTTGTAAGATGCTGGTAGGGAGGATTTGTCTCCCTTCCGCTATGACCTTTATTCGGTTTCTGTTCCTAGTTTTCAGCAGGCTCAAATTCATCGAATGAAATATAAGGGCACTTTGAGAAAAATGATATTACAGTGGTAAGCCACAATGCCATAACCACCATTAGTGTTTTTTATTGTATCATTAACGGTCCATGGGAAAAAAATGAAATCTGTGGTTTGTTACACAGTGGAAAGCATTTAAGAGCATTTACTTACTTACTTTATGCATAATCATGGCTTCATGTGCATGTGCGTGTAATGCTTTTGTAGTCATCTGATCTTAAATTTGCATAAATGTAAATACATTTTGCAAAATATATATATTTAAAGTGGTGTTAAACTTTAACCCTTTAGCAGCCAATTTATTTAGGCTTGCAAGTGCACCACATTTTTACCACATTTTTAAAATTTCTTTATTTGTTACATTCCCCTGCTAATTATTAGCACAGGTGCAATGTGTATTTATGGCCACTTGTCACTAGGGGGCAGTGTGAGGCATTAATAGAGGACTTCTGCTTTCAGTTTCTATATTTTCTGAAAGCAGAGAGAGATCAAAGATTTCCAAAAATTTACAGCACAACGAGTTCTGCCGACTGTCAAAAGCAGTGCAATTGTCTCAAATGAGAAAACTCTAATGAAGCTGCTAATGGGTTAAGAAATTACAATCTATAAACCACTGTATTGTGTTAAAGTAATAGCTATAAGACCCTGTATTACATATCATTTTATTTATTGTTTACTGAATTGTTCAAGTGTGAAAAACATTTTTCATTGTACATTTTACACTAGTTATTTTTTGCCTTTGCTGAAGAGGGTGTTATCTTATCTGCCGCTAATAAGATATAATTACACTGCATAGAGGAAGGAGCATCAAGAAGGGCCACTATGATAAAATATTTCCAGGAGTCAGCAGAAATGATAAATAAATAAGTAAACAAACAAACAATTAAACAACAACAACAAATTAGACAATGAAATAAACAAAAAAAAATAAAATTATTGTAAGATAGAGTCTATATTACTTTTATTAACACAGTAAGCAGTGTTTTTTTAGAATTTCATGTATTAGAGTTTAAGATCATATATATATATATATATATATATATATATATATATATATATATATATATATATATATATATATATATAGTAGTTACTAATGGTGGTGCTCAACCTAGGTTTAGTTTTAGGTGCAAGCTTCTTTAACCCCTTGTTCCCCATGCAGGATGGGACAGCCAGAATGTGGAGCCCCGGTCGCATGGGGCTTCCCACCGTGAGCTATAACAGACCGCAAGGCCCATGGTATGGGGGTTTACCAAACACACAAAGGGAAATACTCACTCCCAAACAGTTCTCTGCTGCTTATATAAAGCCTGCAGGCTGCTTGTAAGCCAATAAGAAGTGCACACACACGTTACACCTAGTCTGCAGTAATCAATTAAGCAGAGACTGAGCAATTCAGCCAGTCGTTGGAGAGGGCTTCAGTTGCATATAGACAATGGCTATATGGCCAGCAGGGGGCACCAGCGTGCAGGATATTCCCTCTCATCTGCCCCCCTCCTAACTAAACTGCATGGGAATCTACAAAAAAATTAAAAACAATAGTGCACACACCAGCCTGGGGCCCCCGGGATATAAGCAGAACAGAACTGTTTGGGAGTGAGTATTTCCCTTTGTGTGTTTGGTAAGTTTCAGAGCAGTTGGGGACAGGCTCCTGGTGGTGGCAGCTCCAGGGCTTGACAGCGCTCGCATCCATGGTATGGGGGGTCTCTGGGGGAGCAGGGCAGCCAAGCATGAAGAAGGGGCTCTTTCCCACCTCCAGTACCCCAGGAGGAGGTGGGGTTTGACAACGACCTGAGGGTGTTCACAGTGGTATCTGGAAGACCCCTTTAAGAAGGGGACCCCCGGATGCCAGCCCCCTCCCCATGAGAAATGAATATAGGGATACGTAGTACCCCTTACCCATTTCCACAAAGGGTTACAAAAAATAAAAACACAACCACGAAAAAAAGTCCTTTATTAGTCTTAGTTAAGCATAAATACTTACCTTTAAAAAAATGTTCCCATGCCAATATCCTCTAAATACCTTCATTAAAGATCTCCGCCATGCACCCACCGCCACACACGCCGCTCGCCGCAGCTCTTGCTATACTGAGTATAGCTAAAGCTTAAGCATCTTTAATTTGGGCTCTGAGGCTCCCCATTGGTCTATTAACAGACCAATGGGAATCTGGAGGACCTCGACTGACGAGGATGGTGAGGGAAGCCACAGTGCTCTTGGGGCTGGAGGAAGACCCAGGTAAGTATGAATAAGTGCCAGTGTACCATCTCTAGTACACTTTAAGTTGGGGGGTGACCTGGGGGGCCCAGCAGCCAACTCCAGCCCTGGTGCAATTGCCTAGGTTACCCATATGTGGCACTCATATTCCAGTAAACTGGTGAATGAGGCATAGCTCTCAACTGTCCCTTTTTCATAGGGACAGTCACTCGTTGGGAACCTATTTCCTCTGTCGCTCTTCCTTCCTCATTTGTCCCTTTTTCAGGACTGAAGTACAGACCTATGTAAATATATGTATTTTTCTACTGAAATATGTTTTATTGATTCCATACTTTATTCCCATTATTCAAACTATACGCTATATGTCTTCATTTCAAATGTTAATATGAAGAAACACTAGTGACGACAGAAAGGATCAGTGTGGTTTGAAGTCTAAAATTACTGTATTTTTTGGACTATAAGACTCACTTTTTCTCCCCCAAAAGTAGGAGGAAAAAGTCTCTGCGTCCAAATGCAGGGAGTTCCTATCAATACGAACCCCCAACCCACCGCAATGTCGGGGACACCCTGTACTGTGCCCATGCAGAGGAGGACACTGGGGGGAAAACGGAGGACACAAGACAGAGGAGGACAGAGGCGGACACATAGGGACACAAGGGGGACAGAGGAGGATGCAAGGGGGACAGAAGAGGACACAGGAAGACACAAGAGGTACAAGGGGGCATGAGGTACAAAGGAGGCATAATCCACAACATGCCCCTTCACCATGGATGCACCTCTAAACCTAGGTGCGTCTTATGCTCAGGAGCGTCTTATAGACCCAAAAATACGGTACATATTTTGCTTAGAATTTTTAGTGGTAGGGGTGTAAAGGGGAGTGACTAGGGGTGTGGCAAGGGCGTGTCTTAAAGCATCCCTCTTTCTCATCTCAAAAAGTTGGGAGGTATCATGATGAATGAGAAGTTCTGGTTTTAGGATAAAAAGTGAAAAAGACAGAGTTCAGGCACAGTTCAGGTAAACTGCAGCTGTTAGGGTTATGAGATGGAGAAACATAACTGCATTCTTCAGGAATTCTCTCACGCTCTTCAAGCTAATGTGGCAATGCCGGATAGTAGATACTGACACAACGTGGAATTGAAATCACAGAAAGATTTACAGGTATGCTTTGACTATTTAAATACTTGGAAAGCTTTTTTTTATGTTCTACCTGGAAGCCTCGTGAAAGAAACCAGAATGAAATTATTTGGCGTTCAGTTTGTTCACAAACTCTGCATACAGATATTTATCTTTGTATTAATATAGCACAGCAAGGACTGGAAGCCAGTAACAGAACGTTTCGGTAATTGCTATTCATAATGGCGAGCCATAGTGACAGAATGTGCATGATGTATTGCAAATGTGATCATATTCCAGCTCTAAAATGTAAAATGTTGGTTCTATAACTGACCCATTAACCAACCACAGTCCTTAAAGTTTATCGTTAAATCACAAAATATACATCCATTCTCATTCCATTATTTATCAGATCTGAGCAGGAAGGTTTTATGTGTTGCCTCTAGACTAATATTGCTTCTCGTCATCTCCCATTTTACATCATGTTCCTCGTCCGCGTTTAATCGGTGATATACGCACGTTCTCATTGGCTTCCAGCTTGTCATTTTGCTACTTATTGTTTTAACCTAAAATTTAAGAAGACTGAATGGATTAAATGTCCCACACTGGTATCTTTACAGCCATCTAGAGAAAGGAGGTAACAGCTTGATGTAATAGCTCTGTGTGGCAATCCCATGATCACACACCGGCATCAGTCACAAGAATGGTCAGGAGTGAAGAGCAATTGGCTTCTTCACAATATATGGACAAGAGTTGGAGGTTTGATGGACCCACTTATTTTATTGCCGGTAATATTCTGTTCACTTTATTGTTTTTATATCGCTTAGATGTCATTGAGAGAAATCTTCTGTAAAACAGGATAGGCGATGTCTAATAACGGGGACGTGGAATCACTGGTGGCTGCAGAGTAAAGTGGCCGAAAATGATCCGAGGAAACGGTCTTTTGAAAAATGGCATGTAACAGATATGTCATATTTATGCACAGACAAATCTGTAAGTCTCTGAATCACCTATGTTCATGTTCAGTGCTGAACAATCCGTGCTCCGTACCAGAGTCTTATATAGAATTGTGCTTGTAAATGGCAGTTTGATTAATAATGACATACATTCTGAAGGCAATTTACAAATCTAAGGGATTGTTTAGTGCTACTGCGACCACCTAATCTGCAGGTGAAAGATAGCAAGCTACCACATTACTATGCTATTACTACATATACTAAGAGTTCTGCCTGGCTTCTACAGGGATACATACAAATGATTGGGTCCACAATTAAACTTTTGGGGAGGTCCTCCAACCCCTTCTTACCAGAATTGCCATGTCACACCACCAGTGTCACTTCCCCTCACATTATTGCTATTTCCCCATGCATTGTAATCCCTGGGTAACCTCCCTGAAATGTATGAATAGTTAGCGCAGCAAAGCAGTGGCTCCAGTTTTACCTTTACCAGTCATGGTGGGTAATTGCCTCCTCTCCCTCTCTTCTTCATTCTCCCTCCCTACTTGCATCCTATGTCCTTATGCCAGTCTGCTTCTGGACATGGCTGCGCAGACGTGAGGACAAGTAGTGGTAGGCAGATGAGAGGAGAGAGCCACTGAGCCCCATTACAGGTAAATATGTAACCAGAGCTGGTTCTCTCATGAAGCAAGGTGAAACATTTGCATCAGGTGCAGAGATTACAGGGGCAGTATGTTTGTACTGTGTGTTTACACTTACGGCATGCAATCAGAGTAGGAGGAGAAGTGAGAGGAGAGTGAGCGAGGTGAAGAGGTCATAATCGGGGAAAAGCCGCTTGTTGTGCTCTGTGAGGAGTCTGACAGTGAGTGAGGAGGTGGGAGGCAGGAGAGCAGCAGTGTTTCATTTGACTTGCACAGAAGAAGGGAGGAGGTGGCACTGCTTTTCTGACTGAGGAGGAATGGAGGACGGACAACTGGCTTAGCATGGGCAGTTTGTTTGTCACAGGCTCCCAGCCAGCCAGCCAGTGTGTTATTGTGTTGAGCTGCAGCATGTCTTGTCTCAAGTTGTTGCATATGTTCCCTTGCTGAATGAGAACATTAAATAAAGCAGAGTAGACAAGTTTGCCTTAGGCAGCAAAAAGTCTAGAACCAGCTTTGTATGTAACTGGTGCTAGTGTTTCCCTGCCCTCTCTGCAAAGTTGGCTACTGGTAAAAAAACACTGTAGAAGAAGCCCAAATAAGAAGATGGTCCCCTTCTGGTCCCCATGCCACCAGCAGCTGCACAACCTGCTCTAATTATGTCAGTGCTGGCTGCTACTGGAGCTGTATACAGTTCCAGTGAAGTGAATAGGGAAACACATGTGTATGCATTTCCCTATTGTTTAATTATTTTTATTATTATTCTTTTTTATGTATATGGGGCCACCTGTAGCACTGTATAGCGTACAAAACAGGCAATACTGAAGAGCATAGACACATACAGTAAGTAGTTCTATGCTCAGTACAATTAGAACATCACTCAGAGATTAAAAAAATTACATTCTCAGTACATGTGTCAGGAAACCAGTGATCAAGCAGATGGACTACAGGGGTGATGAAGGAAGCCCCAGGCAAGTATAAATCCTTATAGTTACTTTTTCTCAGGCACACTATAAAGCATCATCAATATCATCATATGTTCATTTGATAAAGTACAACAGAATCGGGAAACACTAGGGTGAAGACCATGCCCTTGTGAGCTTTCAATCTAAAGTGTGATGGGGTAGATACGCTAGGTAAGGAAATGAAAGGGATAGCTGATGGATGAGGCAATGAGCTGGAGATGACAAATAATTTGTTTGCCTAAAAAGGTGCATTTTAAGGGCATGTTTGAAGGTGTCTAAGCTCGAAGATGGACAAGCTGTGGGGAAGAGTCCCAAAGAAGAGGTGACACTCATGAGAAGCCCTGGATGCAAGTATTTAAGGGGGTGACATAGCAAGAGGACAAGAAAGTTTCATGGGAGAAAGGAAGGTTCTGGATGGGATGGTATATGGAGATCAATGAAGAAATGTTTGAAGAGCTTTGTATGAAAGAGTTAGTAGTTTGAAGTGGATCTTTTTGGTAGATAGCAGCCAATGGAGGGATTAGCAGAAAGTGGCAGCCTCAGAAGAGTAGGTGGAGAGGTTCATGAGACGGGTAGCAAAGTTGAGTATGGAATAGAGAGGTGTAAGTAGTAGGAAGTAGTTATTGGGGTTATATGTACTTTAAATGAGAGCACAGAGACAAATATTACATTCAATAGTCTACATCAAAAGTTGAAGTTAACATCGTGTTTTCTATATTGATGCTAACTACAAGTGGGGGAGCAGGGAGTTTGGTTAATTAAGATTAATAAAGGACTTTACTCGTTGTGGCATTTTCATTTCATACATGAAATAGTCAATTTTCCCCCTAGTTTTTTTTAATTTCTCCTTCTCCTCTTCCTCTATCTCTGAAGTTTAGTCCCCTGTATTGGGGGGGGGGGGGGGGGGGTGAGAAGGTTAGTAGTTGGGCCTCCCTTCTGGTAGAGTGCTGCTAGCAGGTGCTTCTCCCCTCTAGTTACATCAGAACGCCACCTGAGCTAAAGGCTTTGGGTTTGATACCCTCAAAATAACCTTTAACTCTTCATTATGTGCCAAGGCATACCAATATGCATATAATTGTATCAAAAACTAATGCCATGTCCTATATAGACCATAAGATGTATACAATGACATTGTAAAGGTGAGCATTGCCCCAGACAAATGATGATTAAAAAATGGACCATTAAAAGGATGTAGAGGTTTTCTGTCCACTTTGTGCATTTATGTGGATTATCCCCACATTTTTTTTAAATCACTGGCTCATAAACTATGATCAGCATACTTTACATTTGATTGGGGCTTCTGCTTTGAGTTTCTAGTTTAATTTCACTCATATGAAACAGGATGAAAAGGCGCCCAGAAAATGATAACATGAATTAAAAACAATACAATAAAGTTTGTGGTGGCTTACCTTAATGAAGACAATAGTCATATAAAAATTAACTTTAATAGCACTGGCAATGCGTTTTGTGGGTCCCTGCCCACTTCCTCAGGCCAAATCAAGTGCCCAAAATCATTAACAGAAAGCGCTAAAAAAACCTCTGTACACTGATAATGGATACATCCATAAAAGTAAATAAAGCAATTGCTTTAAGCAGAGAAGGGATTTTGCTTTGGAATTGTAAGTATGGAGACAGAGGCATGTAGTTAGTAAATGAAGGTATGACTATTGAAGCCATATTTCCTCTTCATGCGTTCACCAGTAAGTCACAAGGAAACTTTGCAGAGTCATTGATAAAGTATGACTATGAGTGTAGTATGGGCTATGAGTAAGGACACCTCTGTCAGCGTCAGCGCTCAGAGAGTTTGCCAAATCCAGTGGTTGAGGTGCTGCTCCAAACATGCGAAGACAAAATGGGAAGGACACAAAGAGTGAATACAGCCGCCAGGGTTGGCTGAAAAATCTGTACGCGCTATCCAGCAAGCTTCCTTTGTCCCACTTAGCCATGGACGCGGCTCAATGGCTCCTGGTGGTGGATTGGACTGAGTCCTCCTTCCAGCCTGGGTCTGTGTGCCAGATGGATCACCTGTGATTCTTCTTTCCAAGGTACTAACCACCTTGGAAAGAGGCCTTTTCCAGCAACCCCATGGTATGTTTAGGGCTTGAGGGGTGCCATTTACTTTGCACCAGTGGCATAACTACAATTCATGGGGCCCCCCAACAAAACTTGAATGTGCCCCCCAATGTTGACGGCACGTCCCTTGCTTCCCCTCGGTGCCCTTCATGGTCTTGGGGCCTATCAAACAAGAGTTTTTAAACAATTGTGGCCAATATGATCTTCACACCCATAACAAGTAGAAAGGGAAGGTTAGAAGTTGAGCCTCCCCCCCCCCCCACAGCTTTGTGCCCCCCTGTGATTGCAGGGACTGCTCCCCTCTAATTAGGTCCCTACTGAAGAAGAACTGAAGAACTTCGGAATGCCACAGGAATTTTTTACCATCTTCTACAGTGCTACTATTGAGTCCATCCTCTGTTCCTCCATCCTAGTTTGGTATGCAGAAGCAACCACTAGGGACAAACTCTACAGAGTGATCAATGCATCGGAAAAGATAATTTGCGCTCTCTTGAGATGGCTCGAACCTCCGATTTTGGGTTTGCGAACCTCGAACGCAAACTTCCGCAAAAGTTGGCGAACCTTCGAACTTTGCGAACTGCAATAGACTTCAATGGGCAGGCGAACTTTCAAAACTACAAACACAAATTCTGGCCACAAAAGTGATGGAAAAGATGTTTCAAGGGGTCTAACACCTGGAGGGGGGCATAGTGGAGTGGGATACATGCCAAACGTCCCGGGGAAAATTACAGATTTGACGTACAGCAGAGTTATAATCCCTAAAGGGCAGAAACCACATTGCATTCCTAAATTGGAGGCCTAAAGTGCTTGAAAACATCTTGCGTGTGTACAGTATACATCCATCAGGTAGTGTAATTAGTGTACTGCTTTACACTGACAGACCAAACTCACTATGTACGCACCGCAAACAGCTGTTTGTGTAGTGATGGCCGTGCTGTACTGGTGCGCACCATGGCGAGAATGCAGGCGATGGCGGTTTTCAAGCCCATATGGTCGCCGGGTTGAGGTAGCACAATGATGGAACAACAGTGATCGAATTTGGTCTGTCCACAATGAAGCAACAACCTTATTATCTTGGGTGTGCCCTCCAACACACTCATATAGGTCATTGCTTCATTGTGATATGCAAGCAAGGTAATGATCACGAAGGGGAATTAACACATGTACATGCCTTTTGTTTTGTTGTTGCAGCCGCAGGGCAGCCAGAAAAATTAGGCAGGCATGTACACGCACCAGAAAAATTATTATAGCGGCCGCTGCTAGCAGCGGCCTTAACAATTCAGGAAGCCACCTGGAGTCCTGGACCGTGTTGGTGGTGGCGTAAAAGGCAGTCAAGCGGCCTGCAGGCAGAGATGCTGTGTGGGGAGCGACTTAGTCTTGGGGCAGGCAGTCACACGGCATGCAGGCAGAGATGCTGTGTGTAGTGACTGACTTAGTCTTGTGGCAGGCCTGACCGTGCTTTGCAGACCAGGCATCCATGGTCAGATGGACCCTTAACCCAATGCTGTGTGCCAGAGATGACACCACTTGCCTTTCAACATCACGGCACAGTTTGGGTATCACCTTTTTTGAGAAATAATTGCGGCCTGGAATCTTCCACTGCAGTGTGTGGCTTTGCTTTTGTGTGCTGCTTTTCCTCAGGTGGTCATCCCATTGCAGTTTGTGCTTTTTCATCATGTGCCTTCGTAAGGTAGTTGTCCCTACGTGGTTCTTGGTCTTTCCACGGCTCCATTTTTGGTAGCAGGGAGTACACATGGCATTGCTCTCATCTGAGGCAGACACACGCAAAAAATTTCCACACCGCTGAGCCCTGAGATGATGGCACTTTGGTGATGGCTGCCGATGGAGTGTTAAGTGGGGTGCCAGAATCAGAGCAGGAGGAGGAAGATCTGTTACGCTTCCGTGCGGAAGCTGAGGAAGATGAGGTGTTCTGTGTTAAATAGTCAACCCCCTATTGGGGGTTGATGGCACGTGCCTTCTTCTGAACACTGTACTTTGGTCGAGGGCCGCACAAAATCACGACAGCACGACCTCGAACAGACCTGCCGGGCAGCCTGCCTCTGGCTCTGCCTCTGCCTGTTATCTATATTTGGGGGGATGAAGTAAAAGGTATGCACTGACTTGACTAATACAATGTGCAGTCACACAGGTGCAGTGAAAGGTATGCAGTGACTGCTATATAAAACAGCGTGCAGTCACACAGATGCAGTGAAAGGTATGCAGTGACTGGTATATAAAACAGCGTGTGGTCACACAGATGCAGTGAAATGTATGCAGTGACTGCTATATAAAACAGCGTGCGGTCACACAGATGCAGTGAAAGGTATGCAGTGACTGGTATATAAAACAGCGTGCGGTCACACAGGTGCAGTGAAAATGGATGCACTGAATGTGCTGGGCCTGGCACAGTATAGCAATTACCAAGAACCAGCTGTGACAGACAGGGCTGTATATGCAGTGTCAGTGGGCCACACACACAAAAAAAAAACACATCACAAGAACATTAGCTCTCAAAAAAAGCTGTTTTGGTGGTGCTTTTCAGCAACAAATATCAGCAAGGAGCAATCTGACAGACCTCCTAACTATCACTTTCCCTATCTCTCCATTGTCTCTCCCTTCTCTCACTAATACAGCAGCACACAGAATGAGAAAATGGCAGACGCTGCTGCCTTAAATAAGGGGGGGGGGGGGCTCCAGGAGGGAGTGCAGCCTGATTGGCTGCCATGTGTCTGCTGACTGTGATGTAGAGGGTCAAAGTTTAGCCCAATGATCTAGTATAGGGGGCGGGTCAAACTCGCATAAAGTTCATGATTCGATGCGAATGCGAACCCGCGTTGTTCGTGCGAACAAGTTTGCATGCGAACTGTTCGGGCCATTTCTAGCGCTTTCCTACCTCTGCTAGATCTCCTCCATACCACAAGAATGAGGATGAGGGCCACCAAGATTCTGCACGACCCCTCCCATCCAGGCAGGCACTACTCCGAGCCCCTTCCTTTGGTCTGCTGCTTCAGATCCATACGCAGAACCACCAGGCAGAGGAACACATTCTTCTTCCAAGCAGTCCTCCTGCAGAACTCGAGCTGAACTCCTGCTGAACTTTTGCCTTCTCTATTGTCTCATGCTGGTATGAATGTAATCTTTTTGTAAGTCATGTTGTATACGTATGTCATATGCTGTACTGCCATGTGAACAACAAAAAATTCTGAGCATGCCAATCGGCGCACTTGGCAAATAAAGGTGATTCTGATTCTGACTTTGCACCATCGATAAAGTAGTTCTGTTGTGATGGATTAAAACCTATAAGAAGGTTTATGCTTTTCGGATCTAACTTTATTGCAAATTATCTAAAACTAAAATAAATAAAAATAGCTAGTTGGACTGCATTTTTTTTACATATTGCCCCAGCTTTATCTACGTTATGATGTCTGTATCTGTCTCAGTGAATGCATGAAAACTGCAAGTCAGTATTACTTGTTGTTTATAAACTGGATGAAAAAATGATGCAATAAAATAATTTAATTTTTTTTTTCAATAAATTCACTACATACTATATTGATGGACAGTATAGCTGTAGACAGTGCCAACTATCATCATTAGTAACAATAAAACAGGCGGAGTGTTGTGGCAAATAAGAACAATGCATTGTCCTTGAGTGCTGTGATTTGGGAAGATGATAGGCAAGGTGGGAAGGAACTGACACAAACTGCTGGAGGCTACTGTGTCATAAATAACAGCAAAGGAAATAAACAATATTGACAGTGTACAGCTGAATGAAATAGAAAGCATATAAAACAAATCAGAAATGGACTCATACAAGGTAAATGTACAGCAGAACACTTACAAAGCAGTAAATACACATATGACAATGTCATCCTTTCCGCAGCTGTACTTGGAAAAATTGACAAAGTGTGGAAGCTGCAGTTTAAGCTACATCTGAAACAGACTAAAATGCTGGGCTTAGTTGATAGAAACCTTTTTTTAGCAGTATAATAGCAAATAGTACTGAAGCATATCGCACTACAAAATGTGTGACAATTTGAGACAGTCATCATGAATGAGTTGAAAAATGAAATTTGAACACTTCACTCAATCATTTGAACCTGTTACTAGTTCCCTACTTGGTTTTCATGTTAAACATTTTTGTATAGTAATGTTATATTGGTACATTTATTCTTTAAAGAAATCCTGTAATAAAGAAAACCTCCCCTGGGGGGTACTCACCTCGGGTGGGGGAAGCCTCCGGATCCTATTGAGGCTTCCCCCGTCCTCCTCGGTCCCACGGCGGCGGCGATAAAGCTCCCCGAAGAGCGGGGATGTAAATATGTACCTTCCCGGCTCCAGCGCAGGCGCAGTATCGGCTCTCCGCACGGAGATAGGCGAAAATAGCCTATCGCTGTCGGGCCGCTCTACTGCTCAGGCGCAAGTCTCCTACGTCTGCGCAGTAGAGCGGACCCGGCGGAGATCGGCTATTTTTGCCTATCTCTGTGCAGAGAGCCACAACAGCGCCCCCGCTGAAGCCAGGAAAGGTAAATAAATCAGCGCTTATCAGCACTTGTCAGGCTTGTCGAGAGAGGATTCCGGGACATTTTTCGGGGAGCCAGCGCTGGACTGCCTGCAGCTAAAGGGGAGGGGGAAGCCTCATTGGGACCCTGAGGCTTCCCCCTCCCGAGGTGAGTACCCCCCAGGGGAACTTTTTTTGTTAAAGGTTCTATTTAAAGGGAGTCTGAAGCAAGTTAACCCCCTCCCCCCCCCCAAAAAAAAAACCAGATACCTAAGCAGAGAGAAGGCTCTGGGTCCTATAGAGCCTTCCCATTCCTCCTACTGTCCCCCCATTCTAGCAGTCTGTGACCAATGGGTCGGAGACTGCTCACTTCCGCTGATGTGGGAGGCTTCGGCAATGTTTTGGAGCCTGAGTGCTCCCAAACACGAGCTGCTCTGTACTGCGCATGCACAAGCACGCATTCTTGCATCTGGTTGCAGAAGTAGTGATAGCCCTATGAGGCTATCAAACTGAATGAGGTGCAACGTGTTGCAGCTGGTCGTGTCACAGCACCGCAAGAGTTACCTTTGTATTGTGCACGGTAACCCCGGAAGTGAGGCATACTTTCAATGGAAGGTAGGCCACACTGATATTGTTGCACCACAGCTATAACCCATGGTGGCTGCGGTATTTATTTTCTTTTAAACAACACCAGTCGCCAGGCAGTCCTGTTGATCTCTGATTGCAGGAGTGTCTGAATCACACACCTGAAATAAGCATGTGGCAAATCCTGTCAGACTTCAGTCAGAAACATCTGATCTGCAAGCTTGTTCTTGGTCTATGGTTAAAAATATCAGAGACAGCAGGGCAGTCAGGTTGTTTACACTGTTAAGAAAGTAAATACATATGTCAACCTCCATATCCATCTTGCTTCAGGTGTGCTTTAAAGGGTACTGGTAGGGAATGGAAGTGCCCCAATCGGGAATCCTCCCCTGTCCTCCTTCACCAGGCCGTTCCAGTCATCCAAAAGACCGTCTATAAGTACTTTTGATAGTGCGTGCGTGCGCAGGTGCATTGAGGCCACACGCCAGCGAGCTTCAAGGGTTTCAGTGTTGGAATGGCCTGGCGAGGAGGACGAGGGAAACATCTGGAGGATCCAGAGGCTTCCCTTTTCCATATTAAGTATTATACATTTTTATTAGAGAAACTCACAGGTTTTAAAAATCTATGTTTGCCTGTGGTCTGTAAGCATCAGGACCCTCCTAGAATTTACTCTAGTGAGTGCTTGGAAATTCACCCACTTTCCTCACAATATGGGAGTCAATCAGGTGACTAAACAGTGCTGGTGTGGAAGAGGAGGACCATTGCAGCTTCCTTCATGCCAATATGTAAATAACTGGCCGGACTGTTTAAGACAGTCATCCAAACCAACTGTTTTGACTTGTTTATAGGTTCCCTGGAGGTTCCAACAGTACAAAACTGTCCAGAGGAAATAAAGAGTAGAAATATCTCCCAGAACACCACCCTTTTCTATGAGGCTGTGCAGGATCACCATCAGGGTTGGTAATGGTGGTGGTGTGTGTGTGTGGGGGGAGGGGGGGGGTGTTATGAATCCTAAAGTGGATATAAACTCCTGCACAGAGGACAAGGACTACACAGATAGTTTCTGAGAAATTCACTGTGTTTGTCTTTAGAGAGATTAGCCTGTATTATAAGGCCTTATCAGCAAATAATTAGCAAGTGTGAATCAGGGCTGTCAGCTGTTTAAACTGTGTATAATTTAATATGTAAACACAGGAGGTTAGCCCTTTCTGTGCTCCCAGGATACCAGGAAGTAAACACTGCAGGGTTTTTGTAAGATTTCTGTAAATGTTAAAGATTTTTTTTCCTTTATGCTGTTGCTTGTCTTTTAGAGCAGAGAGGAATTTCTGAATTTAGTTCCATTTTAAGCTGTAATATTTGTATATGGCTTCTCCATAGTAGATGATTTTTGTTGATTATTCCACTATAGATGTGGAAAGGTCTTGTGAGTCTCAAGATCGGTGGGAACTGAACCGCTAATTATGGTAGCCAGATCTTGCCACTGAAACTCATGGTAAGCCAGTATAGGTAAGCTTCACTTTCACCTTTTGACTTAACAAAGAAAACCCACATGGTGATTGTAATCAATAAGCTTCAACTGTAACCCAAATATCTCTTTGGGTGGTGATACCGTGTCCACGGTCAGTAGCAACTGTTTTTTGGCATATTTTCTCTAGTTAAAGTAATGAAAGCAAGATTTTACTTTTAAACTATACAAAAAAGTGTTTATTTGGGAAATTGTTCTCAGAAACAATTTGAGGTTGTACCAGGCCTCCTGCAATTATTTTCGTTTCTTAATTTTTGTACAGCATTTTAAAAAATGAGAAGGAAAATGTATTTGTTTTTGTGCTTTTTTAGAAGTGAAAGACAAGACAAAGAACATTTATATTGCAATTTTCTCCCGGCAGACTCAAAGCACCAACCACTAGGGCGCACTCTATAGGCATTAGCAGTGTTGGGGAGTTTTGCTCAAAGTCTCCTTACTGAATAGTTGCTGGCTTACTGGACTTGAAAAACTATGATTCAAACCCTGGTCTCCTGTCACTGTGTCATAGGCACAGCCCTTAACCATTAAATGGATAGTAGAAGCCAAGTGCACATTGCAAGTCGATTGAAGTTGACACCTGCCGGGTGCTAGGGGAAAGCTAGAAAGACTGTATTTTAATTCATCTCCGTGCAGCAGTGTGCCAAGTCTACCATTTTTCTATCGATCCGCTATGGTGTTTCACGGCCTTTTAACCTGCAGTGAAAGGCAATGAGATTATTTTACAAGCAGTAGTTTATGGTGTTTTGAATAGAATTCTTAGAAGAGAGGCTGTAATGACTATACCGCTCCCACAATATATCACAGTGGACCTCTGACTTCCAAAGTAATTATATTGACATGCATGGTAATAATACTACTGTATTATAGTGTGTCTTATGTTTATTGCTGACCATTCTTACATATTCTAGCTGCTCCAGCATAGTCTGGTCTCGCAACCCTCTCTGGCATGACAGTTGTTAAGCAGTGGATGATAAAATCGTCTGGGGACCGGGTAAATGTGACCTAGTAAAAAGCCAAAGTATAGCTAGAGAGTCGGTAGCACCGAAGCTCGGGTCACCTGATCCAGGAGAAATGGGTGATAAAAACAAGCATTTTCGGAAATTATGTAGAATATTCCATTTGTGGCTTGCTGCAGTCGGGGAGGGAGCAGAATTTTAATCAGAGAGACTGCAGTGACAGACTGCAATGTGCCTGGTGTTATACTGTCCTTATAAATCATATTAACACAGCCAGACGCTCAGTGCACAGAGCAGCTTAAAGCTGTCAGGGCTGAGTCTGGCCAGGGGAATGAGGCTGCTGAAGAGAGGGGGAGGCGGAAAGAAACCAAGGGAAGGAACAAATAAAATATTGAGTGGGTGGAAGACATAGAAATAAGGGCAAATAAAAAGAAGGAAAACAAAGGGAAAGACAACAGACGAGATCTGGGTGACAGAAACTTTGGCTGGAAGGAAATGCACAGCTGATGGCAGACCTGTTTGCAAGGTGCCATGTATGTGAAAAAATGTGATGAGGACTTAACCAATCAGGACTTAAACAATCAGCATTATAAATAACCACTTAGATGTCCATATATTCCCTTACCTGCAACGTTGTTGCCCATATTCTGACACTATTATTTCCAACAGCAAACAATAGGTGGACATAAAAGTATTATAAGGCTAGGTTCACTTCACAGTGGGACGTTGCATTGTGATGTGACGTTAAAGTCGCAACGCAGCATTGCAACGCAACACAAAAAAAGGTGGTAACGCACATCAATGCTGCGTCTCTGTTGCATACAGTAAAGCATACAGGCAATGAAAAGTATGCTTTCCTGTACTTGGCAACGTGTGTTTAGAGGTCACGCATAATGTGACGTGTGCAGTTTCTTGGTGAAGTTACATATACAGTATATGGCGCATATAGAAAGTGCAGCCACTCTTTTCATCAACATATTTACTGTGCATCTAAAATTAGAACTGAAAGAAAAGGATCATGCTTTCCACTAATAAAGTAGATTAGTGGGTCAAAAACAGAGAGAAAGAGTGAAATAAATGGTTTCTAAGTTACTGAAAGGGTTAATACTGAGATATCTAATTTAACTAATTGATCAGATTAGTGCTGGCTACCAAAAATATCAGATTGGCTTGAGCCACGTGAAAATGTGTAACCAATGCAGAATAGCTTATACTGTAACCAGGGAGGACGCAGAGAACTTGTTTTACTTTGTTTGCTCAGCAATTACTTCATTACTAGACACTCTGATAATTTGTAACTATCAATCTTATCAGATAGCTTCAGTGAAATGTAAATATGTCTGCACATGACATAATATCAGCCTTTTACTGATTTCTGTTTTTTTTCTTGTCTTTTATGTTCTAGAGCAAAAATGTATTTTTTAGTTTCATCCCACAATAATTTTTTAAATCTTTCTTAAAAAGACTGTGCCATTCGGTCATAGTTCATAAAAGCAAATGGTGACAAACAAATTTCAGTACAACAGCCTGATGCACACTTCACGACCCAAAGCGCCGCTTCCTCAGAGGCAAATAACCTTATAATCACAATGTTCTCACCACAACCTATAAAAATAAATGCAAACAATGCACTATTCTTCACAGTGAAAGCAAGTATATACATCATATATACAGTTTGTATAAATAAATATAGGAAATGTCTCGCACCAACAACTGATCTACACAATATATGGCAATCCAAAAAATCCACAGCCCACCAAAACAAAAATGACCTACTAGAATAAAAAAATTCCCATAGAGGTTTCTTTATCTTTTAACACCTGGAATCCCGTAGGACATTGTTTGCAGTGGGCAGTGGACTACTCTACTTTCTGTAGATTGGATTTGGTATATGATCTTCTCTATAACCTTTATAGAACCTGTATACAGTAAAGTCCCCGTTATCTGGCACAGGCAGGGATTGCTTGACAATGATTCACCAATTTTACCACTTCCATGTAGTATGAGAGTTTACCTCCAGAATCTGTTCATAGTATTTAAAACTTGTTGGCCCTCATACTATATGGAGGTGATAAAATTGGTCAGTCATTAGCCACGCAAAATTGGATGAGTGAACGAGGCTTAAGGCTAACTTTACTGTCTAGATAGAAAGGGACAGATACATAATCTGGGGTGGTAAAAAAACTGTAACTGTAGAAGTAATGGACTTTGTGATAGATGTTGCAGAAAGTAGCAAGGGTTAAAGCGTAGTTGTGATGCAGAAGACAATTTCAGGTAAAGGCTTGAGCTAAGTACTCACCTTGCGATGCAGGGAGATGGATCCAGAGACGTCTCCCTGATGATGAGAGCTCCACCGATCCATCTTTCTTCATCTTCTGGCGGGCGGGTATGTGCGATGTTACACAATTGGTGCAACGAGACTTCAAGCAATCAGGCTACTTTGCACGGGAGTCATTAGGGATCTTAAAGATCCGATGTGATGGTTGTTTTATCGATGCGATTGCATAAACAACTGCTTGTTGCTCAAAGAATAAATTGCTGGTCATTGGGAAATTGCTGGAAGAATCGTGAGGTGGGTACAGGCCTTAAAGAGGAACTCCAGTGAAAATAATTTAATAAAAAAAAGTGCTTCATTTTTACAATAATTATGTATAAATGATTTAGTCAGTGTTTGCTCATTGTAAAATCTTTCCTCTCCCAGATTCACATTCTGACATGTATTACATGGTGACATTGTTACTGTGGGCAGGTTATATAGCTGCTCCTAGCTGTTTTGGCTGTTACAGACAGCTTTAAACAGCCATTTCCTGTCTGTGAACCTTGTTACATTGTGGCAGTTTGCCCAGAGTACCGCGGTATTCAGAGCCTCTTGTGGGAGGGGTTTCAGCACAAAATTAGTCACACAGCGCCCCCTGATGGTCTGTTTGTGAAAATCATTATATTTCTCATGTAAAAAGGGGTATCAGCTACTGATTGGGATAAAGTTCAATTCTTGGTTGGAGTTTCTCTTTAAGGCTTCAGAGAAGCATTGGACGAGATAGTATGAGGTGGTGACAAATGTAGAGCACAGAAGGATTGCATGTGCAGAGTGGAGGAAGCATTTGGGTGGTATCTAAAGTAAGGTTGAGTACCGTGTGTGATATTCAATATTATCTTGAAGGATCCACTTTCAGAAGTACAATATTCCAGTGCCAGATCCTGAAAAAAATGTCTCAGCATCCACAATTTTATGTAACAAAATGTTTTGGATTAGCTTGGTAGCATGGTGCTGTTACTTCTTCACTTAGTTCAGAACACTCAATAAACTTATTGTACCTGTTCCTAGGTAGAATAAGAATAATTTAAAATAAGTCCATCAGAAAATGTATTTTTACTAATAGGAGTGTCAATACAAGTACTTAGTTATCCTACACTCACTGTAACTAACAGCATGTTTGGGCTAGTGAAAGCCACGCAGTTCAATTAGCAGTGACACATAAACCATTGCCAAGGTGATGCGTCACTATCAGGGAGGGGGCATGGTAAAGGGCTTCTGCTTGCCTGGAAAAAGAGCAGGATCAACTAGGTACCTTTATTAACACTTCTATTACTATAAAACAAAATCTGGGGGGATATTCTTACTGTACATAGGAAGGAATAGGTACAAAAAGTTAAGTAGTGGGAGATTCATCCCACCTTAAAACATTTCTTGTTTCTCCTCATTGACCAATTATCTCTAAATAAATCTTTCCTAACCCCTAACTGTAACTTCCTCCCATAAAACCCCTTCTAATGCTTAACCCTAACCTTGCAATGTTAAGACCTTCCTAATGCTTACCCTAATATCCCCTTTTTTCTTAAGAAGAACCTGCTGTAATGAGTCAAAGCACAACATAAATAGTCAAGATACTTATTTTTACTTTAATTATCCTGCATTCATCATCAGAAACTCTTCTTCATATAACTACCGGTGTGTAACGATCGGTGTCAGCACGCAGAGAGAATCTGATTATTGGTGATCTGCAGTATCACCAAGAATGCAGATATATAACTGATTATTGATGATCTGCAGAATCACCGATAATACAGATATATTGCTAACCTCTGGACACCTATATAGTGTGAGTGTTTGGTGCAACAGTAATAACTTTGAGTGAGGACCACCCGAGGAGCAGGTGGTCCTTGGCAGTATGAGAAATACCTCCCTTTGGAAGTGCAGAGATCTTGCAGCAGCCTGAGACATCCAAGGGGGCGGAGTCCCAGGCTGAGTAGCAAGAAGACCCGGTGGCTAGTGACCCCTGGAAGATGGGCGTCACAAGCAGGTCTGGAGAATAACACAAATGATAATACAGTTCCCTAGTCTTGGGTGCAAGGTCCGTGGTCTCAGCACCCTGGAACTAGTCTGGAGTATAACACAAATGATAATACAGTTCCCTAGTCTTAGGTACGAGGTCCGTGGTCTCAGCACCCTGGAACTAGCCTGGAGAATAACGCAAATGATAATACAGTTCCCTAGTCTTGGGTGCGAGGTCCGTGGTCTCAGCACCCTGGAACTAGTCTGGAGTATAACACAAATGATAATACAGTTCCCTAGTCTTGGGTGCAAGGTCTGTGGTCTCAGCACCCTGGAACTAGTCTGGCGAATAACACAAATGATAATACAGTTCCCTAGTCTTGGGTGCGAGGTCCGTGGTCTCAGCACCCTGGAACTAGTCTGGAGTATAACACAAATATAAACAGAAGTTATCTGGCTCAGTGTGAATTCCCAGGTCCTCCTGGTTCAAACACACTGTAGGATCTGACTATGGTCTGAATGCTTCCACGTAAGTGTTCGCAATGGCAGACAACCAGCAACTGACAAGCAAGCTGTATATATGGTTGCAGGACTCTGCCGCCCCGCCCGAGCCACTCAGCCAATCAGGAGTCCAGCAGGAATCAGCTGATCGTCCGGATCAGCTGATACCTCTGCTGCTGGTATAAAGGTCCTGACTTCTGGCGCGCGCGCGCGTAGCTCTCCATCCATCTGTGTGAACGAACAGACCCAGCCACACCAGACGCATGCTGCCGCGTGCAAACCGCTGCGTTGGATGCGGAAACAGCCGCCTTACTGCCAGTACATGCGGCGGCTTTTCCGCGATCACTCACACGGTGTATATTTCTGTATATTGGTATGCAGACTGCCAGCCTAGTGATGTCCTGGGCTTGATGCCATGCAGCCTGCTGCCCCGGGGCACTCTAGAAGATCAACTCACATTTCTGGTCCCCACACAGAGGGGAAAAAAAACATCCCACATTCATACAGCTTGCCAGGAATAAAGATGCCGACAACACTGATAAATTTAAGAATGAAAATCGGAGCGAGATAAGATTGTACAATAGGTAAACATTGACTCGATAGTTTATGAATGAATATTGTAAAAAATAATCACTTTTATTCATTAAGATATAGTCAGTAAAGTTTCTTTTTAAACCCATACCTGGTGCCTAATCCAGACTTCCTCCTTCCTCATGTCACTATTTGTCCATCCAAGGATGTCACAATTTAATGTCCCTCTCATAGTCGTGTCTCCCTACCCTAGTCAAGGTCCAGCTCTTAGAGGAAGCCAATTTACCTACCAGTATTTTTTGGGATTATCTATGGGGCAGCTGGAATTAATGTACACAAACACAGGGAGAACATAACTCCATGAAGATAATGGCCTCAATTCACTAAGCTTATCTCCTGTCTTTAATAACTCTTCTAGAGTTGTTACCATGGTGATAAGGCATGTAGTATTCAGGAAACATTTTACCTCAGCCAAACCTAAAGTTAACTCTTCTGTCTTTAAGTTAACTCTTCAATCCTTAAAATAACTCCACAGTTAAAGACCGGCTGTTTATTAACTGCGTGTGAAAATAACTACAGAGGAGGTAAATTAACTACAGAGGAGGTAAATTAACTACAGAGGAGGTAACTTAAGGAATGAAGAAATACGATAACTCTCTCACTGTGTGGAGGTAAGTTTTCTCTTGCTTTATTATCTCCAGCATGATCTTAGTGAATTGAGGCCAATGTCTTTGTTAGGAGTTAATCCTGGGGAACTAGTGTTGTATACTGATGAGCACAATTTCGCATTGACATAATTCTGCACCAAAAATTCACAATTATTATGAAACTTCAGGGAAAATCATAATTAATGTGCAGTAAATATATCTAGATAATAGTAAATAGTAATAAAAAAACTACTTGGAGGACTTTGGGAAACCCTCAATCTAGGTTCAGCAGCTGATCCTGCATTGGCGCAACGCTGTCCATTTGGTTAAAATCATAATTAATATCGTCCGTAACTGTAATCATTTGTAACTTTGCATAATTTTTGCACGATTTTGTGCCGACTTAAAAATTGCCACCAAATTGCTACATAGCTTAAGGAGAATAGTGCTACAAGTAAAAAAATAAAAAAAATGTTTCCAAAAAGTCCTTATAGTTTTTGAGAAAATTGATTATAAAAATGCAAAGGAAAAATGTTTTTTAAACTGTCATTTTTCTGAGGAATTTTTGCGTAATCGCATTTAGCTAATTGCGATCATCACTAGTGCTGGAAGTTGACAGTGAGAGCCACTTAGCCACTTTGCTGTCCAGATTATTAAAATGAGTTGGGGTGAAGAAGTGTACTGGTGGGACAGGTCTTGGAGAGCTTTAGTTTGAAGAATACCGTAATTAGGTAAGTTAAATAAATGATGTATGATAACAAAAATCGGACTTAGCATGCAGTGAATATCTGAAATCACACCAAGAAAAGTCTTATCCATACAATTCTCAATCAGACTTATTCATCCTAGCAGGAAAAAAAATGATGATATGCAAAAAGCAGTAACCTACAGTAACCAAATAAAAATAATGGTAGTAGATTGCTGTAAGCTATATTTCAATGTTCATTTTGGCTCATTGCGGTTTGAATAATACTTCTAGCTTTATGGAGTAATCCTGAAATGAGTACTGGGAGCTTACCTGTATGCTTCTTAAAGAGGAACTGAAGTGATCATTTAATGATTAAATGTGTTTTTTTTTTTTTTTTACAATATTAATTTATAAATGATTTAATCAGAGTTTGCCTATTGTAAAATCGTTCCCCTCCCCAATTTACATTCTGAAAATTATCTCAAGAGGTGACATCTTAAAGTGAACCAGAGACAAAGCACCCTCATTTATTTTACCATATAGATCAGTGGGGACATTAGAGAAAACACCTACCATGCTTTCTGTTTCATTCTGCACTGCACAGCCTGCTTCTAATCAGCCCTGATAAAATCCCTGACTGAGCATTCAGTCTGGCTTTGCTATAATGACTCAGCTATAATGATTCCTGAGCAGTGCCAGCAGGGGACAGGTTTGGACTTGAAAAGACATGAGAGAACACAGACTGAGCTATAAAAATTACTGAGCAAAGCCAGACTGAATGCTCAGTCGGGGATTTTATCAGGGCGGATTAGAAGCAAGCTGTGCAGTGCAGAATGAAACAGAAAGCAAGGTAGGTTTTTACTATAATGTTCCCACTGATATATATGGTAAAATACATGAGGGTGCTTCGTCTCTGGTGCCCTTTAACGCCTGTCAGGTGCAACTCTGCGGAATATTCATTTACAGAGAGTTCCAAAGCCATTACAAAATTCCTGGCCTCCCAGAATGCTCTTGGAGGACAATTTAGCATAGCTTAACAGCCTAGGCTAAGCATCACTGGCAGGGCGGGGTTACATAAAATATATACAGCAATTTATAGATGTAGGAAGTATTTCTGATGCGGAAACCAGGAAAATTACGGTAGCAGAAATGTGGGTATCTTGAATAATTTACTGCATTCTACTATATGTCACTACAGTGCCTCTTGAAATATTTTGAATTTTAGTCATTACCTTCTGTGGCTACTTCAGATACTCCAGTATAGTCCCATAAATACTTCTCAAGTGAGAACATTGAGTCTTGGCATGAGGTTTTGTTTCGAAACTCAGATCACATATATGGTATAATTGCACAATGCTAATTACACAAAACTGGAGGGGTCTTAAAAAAACCTTTTCTCCCCAAGGCTGCACTCTTATTCCCAGAACATTTAAGTAACAGTGTGGCAGCTCTTACCAGAAGGGCTTCCACACAGCAGATTGTTATGTCCACCCCAGGGAATGCAAGCTGTGAACACAGGTATGTGAGTTATGCTGCCGGTTGTAAATGTCCAGTTGGAGAGATTAGCCTGGGGGTTTGGGAACAGAAAACAAGTCTTGCTGGCAGGTCGGTCTCATTTATTTTTACATTTCAAAATATACGGGAAAAACTTTTTTTATTATTATTCTTTATGTATAATCTGTTAACATATTCTATTTGCTTGTAGTAGTGTCCGAATAGCACCAGAAACAAACATGCAGCTAATCTTGTCAGATCTGACAATAATGTCAGAAATATCTGATCTGCTGCATGCTAGTTCAGGGTCTATGGCTAAACGTATTAGAGGCAGAGGATCAGCAGGATGCCAGGCAACTGGTATTGCTTAAAAGGAAATAAATATGGCAGCCTCCATATAACTCTCGCTTCAGTTGTCCTTTAACAATTTCCCTACCACAGGTTATTTCACCTTAAAAAAAACCACAACAATTTTCACACATCACGCTCCTTCCATTGATTCGCCAAAAACTTTATTGCTACTTATCACACCAAAATTATCTATATGATGTTTTTATTTCTCCACAAATCAGGCTTTCTTTGGGTTGTACTTTTTGTTACGAATTATTTTATTTTTTATATGCATTTTAAAGGAATAAGGAAAAAACATTGAAAAAAATTAATTATTGCTCAGTTTTCAACCATCATAATTTTAAAATAAAATATGCTACCGTAGATAAAACAGACATATTTTATTTCTCCATTTGTGCCGGTTATTGCAACATTTAAATGATGTTCCTATAACACAATGAATGATGACAATATCTTATTAGGACATAAAGGTGTTTTTTTTCTGTGTTGTGTTTCTTTATGTTATATTACTAATTACAAGTCCCCAAGGTAACTCTTTAGGCATTTTTTAAAAATGCTTTTTAAAAAAAAATTTTTTTGTAACTATAGTGTTTTATTTTGGTGACTATAGGGGGAAATAATTGGTTAATAACTAATAGGAGATTTTTGTTTTATGTATTTCAGTGTATGTAGGTGTATTTTTTATTTTTTGCCACTAGATGTCCCCACTGTAATAGTACACAAAAAGTGTTGTGTATGTGTGTTTTCACTTTCATTTTCAGAATGACCACCAGCATCTCGCTAATGCCGGTGATCATTTGTTACAGTCACTTTGATCGGGTTAGGGAACACGTTTCCATTCACCCATCACGGACAGGCATGATGGCGACAGAAGTGAGCGGGCGAGCACCTACGATCGCCTTGACAATTTGCTTAGGAATGAAATGTATTGGCCAGAGCCCAGCAAGGGATGTATTTGCTAAGTAGCTGCATGCCACACATGACACACCAAAATGATTCTCATTTTAATTTACTATATTTTAGTTGAGTGTGGTGGTGAGAAGCTGAGGGATAGCACACTGTTACGAGTTACGAGTTCCAGTCCGGCAGAGTAAACCATTCCTGTTTAGCTGTCTTCCGCTATTGCTTTGATATACACTACCTACTTCTTGATCATTATTGAATAAAGAGATGTGACAGTGATTTGTCTCTTTCTCATGAGGTGTGCTGACGGCTGGAGGACGACGAGGTACCAATAGGATGAAGGCAGTGTTTGCTAGAGAGGCTGGGGGTTGGCTAGACACCCAACATGCACTAACTGACCCACAGTGTCAGATGATTAGTGGGCCGCCTACTGGAGGGGGGATCGTACTTAGTGGAAATATCCCTTACGGTGGTGGACTTCTCTTAACTTCGTTAAACTACTACAGATGTGAAATCCTCAAGACAAGCTTGAGTTTCTCTTAATGAAATCTCTTGAATTGTTTGCCTATTGTAAAAAGGACTCACAGGACTCCACCTACTGTTATAATAGTTATATTATCATATCTGTTTTTACAAACGTGGATTACGTGTGAGTGCTTATTGACTATTTGCTATCTATATCCAACAGTTGTGATCATCTTTCCCTGTATGAATGAAACACTCCCTGAAGAGGAGTGAAGAATGTGCATGCAAAAATTAACGTTTGGGGCAGATAGTGGACTGTTGCTATGGATGCAAAGAAGTTTAATTCAGCATCCAAGACATACAGTCATTATAAACTATGGGGTCTCATGACATAATTTTAACAGGGCCACACATAATTGCAGTCTTCTCAATGAACATAAATGGATACAGCTAGGTAAGATAGTTGCTGGCACAGATATGTAATTTTTATACAGCTTTGTGTAATATGTTGCCTCTTTATAAAGAAAAAGTAAAGTATATTAACAAGTCACTGTAGTGACATTTAGTAGAATGCAGTAAATTATTTGGGATACCCACTTTATGGCAATTTCAGCATCAGAAACACTTCTCTTATCTATATACTGTATTGCTGTATATTGAATGTAGCCCTGGCCATGCACTAATTGCCCTGCCCTCGCCTAGGTTGGTTAGTTATACAGAATTGCCCCCCTCCCCCCCCCAGCATTCTGGGAGACCAGGTATTTTTGCACTGGCTTCAAAATACACAAACATTCCACAGAGATCACCTGACAGGACAGAATGTAAATCAAGAAGTAGAAAGATTTTACAATGGGCAAACACTGACTAAATATTTTACAAGTTAATATTGTAAAAAATAAGCAATTTTATTCATTATTTATATTTATTTTCAGTACAGTTAGTCTTTAATGCTAATAAATGTGATATAAGCATTTTATAGTTAATGGTTAATTCTCTAATGAAGGAAAATATTTTTTATTAACTTTTTTTTCTTGATATGTACGGAAAACTGTAAATTGTCTACATATTTTGAGTATTTCAGTAGCTGGCAAAGTGACCAGATCTCAACAATGGTCTTAACAAACAACTATCATTGCTACACTACCTTCGTACCAATAATGAATTTATTTCTTATTTTATTGAATGATTGAAAACTCATTAGACACTACAGATAGCATGGAGACGTGGCAGATATCTAGGGAATATGGTGTTCCTATAAAGATCATTAGTATCTGTCACAGGAGCCCTGGTGGCTGACTGCAAATGGCCTTCCAAATGGTGCCAGTGCACGGATCGTGCGAACTCTGGTCGCAGTCAATGCGCAGGAACCGTTGGGATTTAGCCGCAGACAAACCAGAAGGGAGCCTGTGAGATACGGGTAATTACAACTCACACACGATTCAGGGTATAACTGCCACCACCTCGGTTACCATGGGCCCGAGGAGCCCGCTGACTGACTAGTCCTGCGAATAAAAACGGTTAAACACACTCTATTCTGTCTAGCCAACAACAAACAATAGTAGTAGCGTCTCTCCAGAGGTCTGGTTCAGTGGTGCGGCTGATAAGCAGGGTAGCGTACAGTGAATGACTTTGATAAAGTCGTTTATTCACGGCAATATAAATAATTAATATATACAGACAATTATTAAAATCAACAATTATTAAAACAGTAATAGCCAATATGAAAAATAAAAGAAGGGAGAAAAAATACTTAGTTCCTGGAAAGATGTCCTTTTTGTGGGAAGAATCATAAAGTTCTTGGTTTCAATCAAAGTTCAGAGTTCAGACCAGGTGGATGCCAGCATGTCCTCAAGCTGGCACAGATGAGTCCAAGATGTTTCAGGGTGGAGGACAGCTTTGCCCGGGCAGCTCATTCACTTTTAATGGAGCTGAGTTCAGAGGCGGGCTTCCAGAGTCGGCCCCCAGGCCGGATTATGGTAATCACCTCTGGGCAGGGGCTTTTACCAGCCTCATAATCCTGACATGTTCTCTAGGCCGACCTACACGGCCGGCACACAAATAATAATTACATATTCTCGATCCCCAGAACCTACCGATTAATATGATACCTTGGATGCGGGTGTTAGGGCTACGGTTACCGAGGGGTCCATAACTCCTTAACCAAACGAGGTATGATTATGATTTGTATACCGAGACGTTGGTCCAATTTTAACGGATCCGAATACATTCCTCCCACCTCTGGGGGGTACTCGGTTTTTTCTTTAATAAGCAGAAACCATACATCACATGAATCACCATTTTAAACCAGGGAGACGGTTTGGCTGGGTAGGCTGGTCCCCTGCTGTGAGCTCATCCTGTCTTTTCCCAAAAGGCAGAGTGAGCTCTTTGCTGGCTCCTGGGGAAGCTTCCTTCTAGCTGAACAGGCTTTTGGTGTTTTACACCTCTGGCTAATTAACATCTAGGTGTCACCTGGTTCCCAGAACAGAAAGGGGAATTAATGCCTCCATGTTATTCTGCCTTCCACAGGGAATATGTCCAAGCTAATTAACACCTCCCCCCAGGCTTTTACTCAGCTAAGACAAATCCCCCAGCTGTTCCTAGGCATAGGGATACTACACATCAAATCTTGGTTTAACGATTTGTGTCGCTAAGCGACCGCAATTGCGTTTTGGCCGACTGGGCGTCGCCCGGCGTCACAGTATCATTCAGTTCTATGTTGTCCAATGTTAGCCATGTAGAGAATCCAAAGACATAACAACAAAAGTTAAGTACTGTATATACTCGAGTATAAGTCTAGAAATTTCGGTCTGATTCACTTCATAAAACTATAGGGGGTCGACTTATACACGAGTCACGTACAACACTAAGCACGAAGTGTGCGTGTTCTAATAGTGACATTTCCATTTGCAGCGATTTACCCAGTGGTAAGTGATACTTGGAGGAAAGGAAATGCTGAGAAAACACAGGTCCGAAAGTCCTGGCCATAACAATTAACAAGGAAAGGGGCAGGAAGGAAATACTGGGCTGCAGGAAGGGGAGTGAATAATTGCAGCATTTGTGGGCCTAGAGGACAGGAGGGGTTAATGACTGCAATACTGTATGCAGTGCAGTCATTAACCCCCTACTGAGCCCCAAGTGCAGCCATTAAAGGGGCACTATGACGAAAAATTGTAAAATGTAAATATGTACAAACATATACAAATAAAAGGTATGCTTTTTCCAGAGTAGAATAAGCCATAAATTACTTCTCTCGTATGTTGCTGTCACTTACAGTAGGTAGTAGAAATTTGACAGAAGTGACAGGTTTTGGACTAGTCCACCTCTTCATAGGGGATTCTCAGGGATTTATTTATTTTCAAAAGCACTTAGTGAATGGCAGTTGCTCTGTCCAACTGCCAAAAAACTGTGTAGTGAGCAGGAAAACTAGCCAGCATCATTGTTTAAATCCTTTTTAGGGAATGTCTTTATAAGTATGCTTGCTGAGAATCCCCTAAGGAGAGATGGACTAGTCCAAAAACCTGTCACTTCTTTCAGATTGCAACTACCTACTGTAAGTGATAGCAACATAGGAGAAAAGTGATTTAGACAATACAAGACAAGACAAATAACATTTATATTGCGCTTTTCTCCTTGCGGACTCAAAGCGCCAGAGCAGAGCAGCAGCCACTAGGGCGCGCTCTATTGGCAGTAGCAGTGTAAGGGAGACTTGCCAAAGGTCTCCTACTGAATTAGTGCTGGCTTACTGAACAGGCAGAGCCGAGATTCGAACCCTGGTCTCCTGTGTCAGAGGCAGAGCCCGTAACCATTACACCATCAGCCAACTGATTTATGGGTCATTTTACTCTGGAAAAAAACATACTTCTTATTTGTCTATGTTTGTATATATTTAAAATTTTACAATATTTCGCCACAGTGCCCCTTTAACTTTGCTGGATAGACTTATACTTGAGTCAATAAAAAATTCCCGCTTAACAGTACTGAATATTGAAGTTGACTTATACACAAGGTCGACTTGTATTTGAGCATACACGGTAACCTAAATAACTTTTGTTGTTTTGTCTTTGGATTCTCTCCATGACTAACTCAGATCCACATCCATGGTAGATACCACAACAGATTGGGCACTAAACAACTTTTGTCTTTGAATGTTATGCTAAGATATACAGTACATGATGACTTTTTTTCTTTTAGATTCTTTTATTTTTCAAAAGAGTGGTTAACAAGGTCCAAATACCTAAAGGTATTACATTTTTGTCCATATCCAACAAATTTGGCATGTAACATACATGATAGCTTTTTAATGTGAATTCTCACATGAGGGTAAACTCAGAAATCAATTCACTGTAAACTCAGAGGCCAGATCGGGCTGTATTACCTTCCCAACATTTCTTTTGATCTTGTTAGAACATGTTATGAAAATATTGTGAAAGCAAAGATGAGTACAATAGGAGCTGAATGACAGAATTAAAGAATTTGACTACGTAGATTGGACTTGATTGCTGACAAAATAATTCAGAGATATCATACAGCACATCAGAAAATTGTTAAAATTAGAAGGCAAAGTATCTGGAATGGTGTCAAAGATTAATAAGATTATTTTTGACACCACTTCTTAAAAAAATCATCTCTAGATCCCACGGCACTTGCCAACTACCGCTCTGTGTCACTTTTCCTATTTGCATCCAAATAACTTGAATGTCATATACATGCTGAACTAAGCCATTATTTATCTGCTAGCTTCCTGCTTGATCAGTTCCAGTTTGGCTTTCAGTCTAACCACTCCACAGAAACGGCTCTTACTAAAGTGGCCAATGATCTTCTTAGTGCTAAATCCAAAAGGCATTATTCCATACTCATCCTTATTGATCTGTCATCAGCGTTTGATACTGTCAACCACATCTTTCTCCTATGGATACTTTTATCTGTAGGCATAAAGGGCCTCACTCTATCCTGGATATCTTCCTATCTCTCTTGAAGTTCTTTCACAGTCTCTTACTCAGTTCATATCTCCTCTCCACATCTTTAGTCTGTGGGGTTACCTCAAGGCTCTGTCCTTGGCCCCCTCCTCTGTTTCATCTACATGCACAGTCTTGGCAACTCATTTGGTGTTCAATACCACTTATATGCAGATGATGCGTAACTGTACCTTTCGGCCCCAGACCTTATGCCTGGTACACACAATGAGATTTTCTGGCAGATTTTCTGCCAGATCGATTATTTCCAACATGTCCGATCTGATTTCCGATCAATTTTCCATTCACTTCTATGGAAAATCGATCGGAAATCATATCGGTCTTGTTGTAAATAATTGATTGTGTGTACCTGGCATTATATCCTTCCTCACATGTGTTCCTGACTGCTTGTCTGCTATATCCTCTTTCATGTCCTCTCGCTTCTTTAAACTGAATATGAGTAAAACAGAACTAATCGTTTTTCCACCGTCTCTGTCCACCTCTCTGCCTGATATAACAAAACATTTAATAACACCCCTATAATTTCAGTTCCCAAAGCAGTGCTTAGGGGTAATATTTGACTCCTCTCTCTTTTATTCCTCACATTCACTCCCTAACCAGCTCTTGTCATCTTTAACTCAAAAACATATCTCGCATTTGACATTTTCTCACTCAGAACACTAGTAAAATGTTAGTACGTGCTCTTATAATATCTCATTTGTACTATGGTAATATACTGCTTTGTGGACTAACAACTAAAAGACGGGCACTGCTCCGATCTGTACTGAACTCAGCTGCTCGACTTATTCATCTTTCTTCTCGCTCTTCCTCTGCTGATCCTATCTGTCAAGCTCTTCATTGGCTGCTAATTAACAAATAGATCCATTTCAAACTCTTAACCCTAACCTACAAAGCTTTCCACAATCTCTCTCCGCTATACATCTCCTCACTAGTTTCCGTAAACAATACCAACGCAACCGCAATCTCAGATCTACACACGACCTTCTTTTGTCCTCCTATAGAATCACCTCCTCGCACTCACATATACAAGATTTCTATAACACCAAGAGAAAAAAAAGACCAGCAGCATACATGAAATAAATTAAATCCTAAATAGCGTCTGAGCTATAGATCAAATCAAAGCCTACAAGAAAGAATAGCTCAAGCAGCACCAAACCAGGCGTTATGATCATAGTATAACCTAAACCTTTTTGAAACCATTGAGAACCACAATAAAAAAAAACAAAAATCACCAACAGGTGAATATCAGGGACAGGAGACCTGGATCCATCCAATAATATGCATACAATAAAAAATGGACATAAACTTGACTATATATGCAAATAGGGTTATAGGTATAACCATCTGTAGGGTAAACCCAAAAAAGAGAAGGTAACCAATTTTAACATTAAAAAAACAATTACACACCCAAAGTGCAAGTGCAAAAAAGGGGAAATAATGCAATTATGATTGAGTCACAGGATGGACATTGGTAAAGCACCAATAATAATTAGTTCAAGGGTAAGAGAATAAAAAATAATCCTGTAAGATCAATCAAAAAGGGCATGTGCTATAGGTGCACAATTATAATATAAAGGCAAATGTGCACATATATAGAATACTAACAATGAAAAATAATAATGGTAAATGACCAACAGTGCAATGTCTTAATCCAAACAATTTAGAAAAAGAGGATACAGTTAGAGATGAGGGTGGTGATAGCAAGTAGAAAAAATTAGAGGCAGAGTATTACTTCCATAGGGTGATTGGATTTAAACCGGCTGCCTGGAATCCTCCAAACGTCAAGGCATTGTTCATTTCCCTGCACTACTTTTCAGCTGAAAATTAAAATCACTAGGAATATTAAGTCCACAGAAGATTTACGAGTATATCAACTTGAAAAAAAATTAAAGTGAACTATATAGGATTCCTAAAAGATGAGGTGGGAAACAATGGTGGATGACTGAAGTAGGTCAGAGCTATTGAATGCTTGCATTGCTTCTGTGTTCAGACATCTTTGCTGCATGTTACAGACGCAAAAGGGTCTCAGTCTTCCGATTTAAATATTAAATACTTAATGCAGGAAGGAGTGATGGCAAGACTAAATAAAATCAAAACTGATAAGGCATCTGGCCAAGATGGCATCCATCCTCGGGTTCTAAGGGAATTAACTTCAGTTATTGGTAAACCCCTTCTTCTCAGCATCAACATGGATTTACTAAGGACATATCTTGTTTGACTAATAGTCTAAGCTTTTATGAGGTGGTGAATGCTAATGTGGATATTGCGAATTCTGTAGATGTGATGTATTTGGATTTTGCAAAGGCCTTTGATACTGTTACACACAACAGTCTGGTGCAGACGTTGAGGATGCAATGTCAAGGGGGAGAATCTGTGTGCAAGGATAAGGAACTGGCTAGTGGACAGAAAGTAAATAGTTGTGGTCAATGGAGAAAATTCAAAATGGGTGACTGTTAGCAGTAGGATCCCAAGGAAGTCGGTACTGGGACCAGTACTCTTCAATTGACTTATTAATGACCTAGTAGATGAAGTAGAAAGTAATGATACAAAATTATCAACACACAGGAAGATAGTGACATGTTGCAGAAGGATCTAGATAGGATGGCTATATGGGCAAGTAAATGGTAGATGAAATTCAATGCTAGAAAATGTAAAGTCATGCATCTTGGCCGTACCAATGATCTAGCATCATACAAAATAAATGGATAGAGATCATACTTGTAGAGGGACTTAGGAATACTGGTTAACACCAAGTTAAATATTCGTATTTAATGCCAAGGAGCTGCAGCTAAAGCAAATACATTTTTGGGATACATTAAAAAGGAAATACAAATTCGGGATGCAACCATAATACTTCCCCGTTTTGTTCTCTTGTGAGGCTGCATCTAGAATATGGAATACAGGTCTAGACACTGCTTTACAGATGGAAAAAAAAACTGATCAGAGAAAGGTATGGTCTTATTTATCAGGAAAGGGTAGATAAGCTGGACTTATTTAGTCTGGCAATATAAAAAAAGCTTGGCAGATGAGCAGGGCCGTAACTAGACTTAATAGGGCCCCCTGCAAAAATGATAGCATTGGGCCCCCTTTGTCCCCGAACACCAGGGGATTGGGAGATGGCGAATGGCAGCAGAGAGTGTTGTGCTGTGAAGTAGCCTCTGGAAGCAGGAATAAATTACTCACCCTCCTGCACACGGTTTTAATGAGTGAATGGGGAGGTTTCTTTAATAACTGGCTGCACTTGCAGTTAGGGAGACGGGGTGGAGGGGCACCCAAAGCCTCTGGGCCCCCCTGCGATGGCAGGGGATGCAGGGCTGATTGCTACACCCATGCAGATGAGCTTTTTTTTCATTTAGGCTTGTGCAAAGTTCAACGGGACAGAACCTGCATATAAAGGAAAAGTTTTTTTCCACCTATTCAGGGAGGGGTTCTTTACAGTAAGATTGGTTAAAATGTGGAATATATTAGCACAGGAAGTAGTTATGGTAAATTCTATTTGCATTTTTGGGGGCTTGGATGCTTTTCTTGTATTAAAATACATCAATGGCTATCATTTCTAGGTATTTCCTGGCAGTGTCGATCCAGGGATTTTATCTGATTACCATATAGAGTTGGGAAGGTTTTTTTCCCTTTTAGGCTAATCGGTCTAAAGGCTCGTACACACATAGGATTTTTGCAAACAACCCATCGTTTGGACGTCAAATCAGGCGTGTGTACAGTCTTTCATTCAGCTGATAAGACAGGATTTGAACGATCCGCCAAACGGATCGCTCAAGTCCAGTCTTATCAGCTGAAGAGCGGACTGTACACACGCCCGATTGACGTCCAAATGGCCGGTCGTTCAAACATTCAAACGATGGGTTGTTTGCAATAATCCGAAGTGTGTATGAGCCTTAAGCCTTGCAAGGGTTTACTGCCTTCCTCTGGGTTAACTGGGATAAATAAGGGTGCAGTGTAACGATTGTGGAATTCTCTCCGTGATCAGCGCACAGGACGTGCGCTGACACTGCGGAAATCCTCCACAAGCGTATAATTTGAGGGAACCCAGCAAAAGGTGCAATGCACCTGTAGAGGGAAATTCCTGTTGGCAGGTGGAGCTGTGGAGTACAGAGGAACAGCTCCTCTGCCCTGCCACAGATGCCAGACAGGAATTGCACGAAGGGAAGAAACGCAGGGCAAGATAGTCCTGAAAGAGAGAGACCAAAGCGACAGAGGGTATGTGTGTCCACCAATCTAGTCGCCACCCTGCGACGGCGGACACCCAACCAGGAAGATAAAGAGAGAAGGCAATCGCCAGAGATGGCGGTTGCTAACAGCGACACAAGACCGAATAAGCACAGATGAGGAATGTATGTATGTCCACCAATCTAGCCGCCAACCTGCGACGGCGGACACACAACATTGGAAACCAACCGAGAACTCAATTGCAAGAGAAACGATTGTGAAAGAGAATGAGCACAGGGATAGAATGTATGTACGTGCCCCAAATCTAGTCGCCAACCCGCGACGGTGCACACACAACAGCAGATATGAAGTAGGAACGCAATCGCGAGAGAGGCGATTGCCAGAGGTGACACAAGGCTACAGCAAGGCAGAGCACGAGAGTAGCAAAGGCACAGCAAATCATACAATGAGAAGATAAGGAAAATAACAAATGCTAACTAAACGCGAACGCCGCACTCATTCGCAACAGCGAACGCGTTTTCTGCACGGTCTCCGCGTGATAAGCACAACAGAGACAAGCACGCCTAACTAACCACCGACAGACAAACATGAAACAGAGGACGTGAGCGCTTGCTTAACGGTTACCTCACCGAGCCTCCAGCAAGCGTTCGTAGCAGACAAGACAGATACACGAAAACAGGAATAAGTGAGAGATACGATCCACTGCTCTTTCCGCCAGAGCGAGTGCGATCCAAGTATAGAAACAGAGCGAGCTGGATCCACTGCTCTTTCCGCCAGAGCAAGTGCGATCCAAGTATAGAAAGAGAGATGGAGATCAGACGGATCCACAGCACTAGCGCAAGGCGAGTGCGATCCAGGCAAGACAGATCAGATGAGATAGCTGGTAGCAACCGCTGCTCCAGCTATACTCCAAGAAGAAAGATCAGAACGACTTCCTGTCGACCACCGCTGGGACAGGACAATCGCAACAGACAAACAGAACAGATATGCAATCCTAACTGCACTAGGGAATATGCCTAGTGCAGTCCCACGAATTACTCTAGGCTAATCTGCAAACAATGAGCAAGGCTGATACTCCACGAGTGTTTCACAGGACAAACCCTTATGACCAGCCCAGGTCTGTGATATCACATAGTATTTATAGTACAAAACTCCAGAGGATGTGGCTAGGAAATTTGCATGACCAACGTATGCAAATTCCTCAGCAGCAGCAAGCTGCAAAACTGACAAAAGGTCTCTCTTCCAGAGACCTGCAGAATGCAGACCTGAACAGTGGTCAACAGTGGTTCTTAGGGGTCAGCTGATCATGTCCATGTGCAGTGGAATCAGCTATTGTGGAATCTGCTGTTTTGTGTCGCCATAGCAACCAGCGAGCTGCTCACACAGGTCGAGGATACCATTTAATGGGAGGCAGATCAAGCTTACTGGACTCCCCGATGCAGCTGCTCCTTCCTGGAAGATCGTCAGAGGAAAGCTGCGGCCGTGCGAGCTACAGCCGCTACCGACATGCCCGTTGCCATAGAGACTCGTCACCTTCTGACACGTGGTTTGAGGCGGGACAAAAGTGGAGGGTTCCCAGCTGCTGCTGCTCGCTCGTGGAAGATCGGCAAAGGGAAGCCGCCGTGGCCGTGCGAGCTACAGCCGCTACCGACGTGCCCATTGCCATACATACTCGTCACCTGCTGACACGTGGTTTGAGGCGGGTCAAAATGGAGGGTTCCGGCTGTGGCTGCTCACTCATGGAAGATGGAAGATCGGCAGAGGGAAGCCATGGCCATGCGAGCTACAGCCGCGTACCGATGCCATTCAATGGGAGAGGTGAGTGAAGGGCTCCTGGCTGCCCGCTGCCATAGAAACTTGTCAACTGCTCACAAGGGGCGGACATGCAGGTCAGCTGATGTGGGAGGTGGATTGAGGTATGGGTGCAACACTCCTGGCTGAGGCTGCGTGAATACGCAGGCACAGCAAGTATCTGGAGCTAAGGCATTGGACCACTGGATATCAACATTCAGACTATAAGACGCACTCACTTCCCCCCCCCCCCCACACACACACTTTTGGGGGAGAAAAAGTGTGTCTTATAGTCCGAAAAATACGGTAACTATATAACCACGTCAGTTAAATGGTTAAATATAGAATGAGCTGCTTGGTATACTTAGGGCAAAGAAGGACATGATGCACAGTGATTATGAAGCTGAAGAAATCAGGTCCATGGAAGGATTTGTAAAATGGAACTATACTCAAAATTTCTCTTTGTTCTAAAAGATAGACTATGGCAGTGATGGCTAACCTTGGCACTCCAGCTGTGGTGGAACTACAAGTCCCATGAGGCATTGCAATACTCTGACAGCTCTAGGCATAAGTCAACAAAAATATTCCCTCATAAGGGGATAAAACTTAGCATTTAATTATACATTGGGTTGTTTTTTATATGGTGGGGGGGTCTTTGTAATTTGTAAATAATACCAGTTAGTTGAAGTAGGAGGAGATTTTGCTCCTTATGTACTCTACCTACTGAATCAACTATTCTATGTAGTTATTAATATGACAGCTTTCCTAGGTGTTTTTAATGTATAATTAAATGCTAAGTTTTATCCCCTTATGAGGGAATATTTTTGTTGACTATTGTATAATTCAGGATCTGTGTTGTTATATAGCTCTAAGCATAACTCGGGGAGGCAGAGGCTTGATGAGATTTGTAGTTTTGTCATAGCTGGAGTGCCAAGTTTAGCCATCACTGGACTATGGTATATGGAACTTCTAGGGACAAACAACTGTCTGAGAGAATGTTACTGAAAGGGTCAGTCGTCGGTGTTTTATTTTGCTGGAAAGGCTTAACAATTACATTGCCACTGCCGGGAGCTCCACAGATTTTTTTAATCTTTAACTACAGCAAATATAAATACGCAAACAAAGAAGAGGGTTTCCTAGTGCAAGGACTGTGACTGAGATCTCTCTGGGATCAGATTAGATCAGAGAGGGATCTTTCAGTTGGTCGATCTGGTGACAATCAACCAGTGTATGGCAGCCTTTAAGATCTTTTACTGAACATGAGACAGCATATCCATGCAATGGCATCTCCCAACACTGCTGTATTCAGTTCTAGGGGAACTTTTCATTTTACACAGATTAATACTATTTAATATTTATATAGCGCCGGCATCTTCCGCAGATATGTACAGAGTATATTATGTTGTCACTTAACTGTCCCTAGAGGGGCTCACAATCTAATCCCTACCATAGTCATATCTCTATTTATGTATGGTGTAGGGTGATGTGGGAGGAAACCGGAGCGCCTGGAGGAAACCCACGCAGACACTTGGAGAACATACAAACTCCGAGCAGATTTTGACCTGCCTCGGATTCGAACCGAGAACCCAGCACTGCAAATTACATTACTTTAGGACAATAAAACAAGTAAGATAACTGTATGGGCAATAGGGAGTAGGGAAAAAGTTTTATTGTGTATTATGCTAAACTGTAACTCTACTTTTAGCTACAACTGCTGTGCAAGTCATATCAGCCACTCACAGTATGTAGAAAGCAGTGCTTATTTAAAATCCACAGCATCACACTGGAGGTGAACTCACTTTTTGTTTAATTTGCCCATCAGTAAGCTACGGTACCGATCAGTGATATATGGGAAGGTTATTTCAGATTATGAAACACTTTTTGCATAAATGTGTGATAGGGCTCAGAGACGAACTTAATGCAAGATGACCACTTAGCTCACATGCGCCCCCTGTTTACCCCCATGGAACTTGATATAAATAACTGTAGGACAAGGAATTGTTTACCACATACTATTTACGATGCTAAATATGTCCTGCAGCACACTGACAATTAGGGTAAGTTAGGGCAAGGTGCTTTTTTTACATGGTTTGAAGATGTCCCTCAGCATACCGTCCATTAGACAAGTAACATTTAGATTGCACTTTTCTCCTTCCAGACTCAAAGCACTTGAGCTGCAGCCACGTAGGCGCACTTATAGGCAGTGGCAGTGTTAAGGAGTCTTGACCAAGGCATCCTTACTGAATAGGTGCTGGTTTACTGAGCAGAAAGAGCTGAGATTCAAATCTAGGTTGCAAAGCCCTTAACCAGTATACTATCCAACCACTTGTTGTGAAGCATGCAAATAACCACTAGGGAATGCAGAATTTCTGAACACTGACCAAATTAACAAAAGCGGATTTGTGGTGTCACTGGTTCATGGTGTCACTGGTGTCAAAGTTGGTTCATAGTGTCACTAAATTATTGCCCTGACTGGATGGGTAGGTAGGGACCTGATTCAGATAGATCTATATATTTTACATATTTGATTGCTAAGTGATGTGCATGGGCCATGTATACAGATTACATTTTAAGCATGATTCAATTAAGTAGCCATATGTTAAAAGTCTTCTAGTACAGATGTAGATCATTATGAATGACTAATTTGACACTCAGCTAGGCCACAATGCCTTAAAGCTCTTCTCTCTCATTGTCCATCTGTAGAAATGTATTGTTGCAGATTTCACAAACATTTCTCGGTGCTGTTAGTGCTGTGTGGGTATGTAATTGTGAAATGAATAAATAAGAACAGGCTGATATACCAATTAACATCTAATATATTGCCGGTGTTTACGGCATGCTCCCAGTGGGGCGCATTATACAATTAACAGGGATACTGGGGGAGTTTTAAAGGTTTTGGGGGGTGTATATCAACAATACTGCACTCTGCCAAGTGTAATTGCTGCTTCCCCACTTTGCAGGGAGATTCCATATTCTCTTTATATCCCGGCACTGAACACCCTGTGGAGTGTTGTCTGCAGATTCATTAACTGAAGTGAGGATGTAAAAAGCAGAAGAGTGTAACATTTTAATTAGCCCTGAACAATAAACAGGCTTAATGAGCAGCATGAAAGTTCCCATGTGAACTCTGAGTGGTCTTAAGAAAGGGAGGGCCCATTACACCCTCAGCCAATTTCATGCTGACTCGGTGCCCTACGATCCTCATTATTGGATAAATATGTGGACACCTCGAGCCTGTGTGTGCTTGTTTATTGCTTCCTCTTCCTCTCAGACACTCCTCAGGACAATCAGCTACTGTTAAAAAAGTGCAGACTTCAAAGACAGGACACACATATTGACACACTGGTCATATACAGGGACACAGGCACACCTGGGGAGGCTGGATGGGTCTATCCCCTCATCAGCTTCGCTTACAAATGCTACATTTCCTACATTCACATGTACAATGCAGCTGTTTACGCCAGAATCTCTTCCCTTCCCTCTTTTGTCCTGACAGGCTATAAAAATTGTTTTATCTGTACATGGCCTGTTAAAAATCGTGATTAGGAATATAAAATTCATTGTAAAATATGCATAAAATCTACTATAACTGACTAATAAATACTTAATTGTTCATATTAAGTGCTCAAGCCATGCACTGAAGCTGCAAACTCAGCAACAACAGGCAAGGGTGTAATTATAGCCATAGTAGCCAAGCTGCTGCGAAGCCTAGCAGGACAGACATCCCAAAAAGAAAACAAAAGAAGGAAGTATCGAGGGTGTCTCAAAACCCAACTTGTGGCAGTCATAAAACAGCCATTTTCTCCAGCTACAATCCTGTGATATTCAGTAAAAGCATTCAAGTAAACCTAAGACAGCATACTAAAGATAATTTATACTTACCTTGAGCTTCCTCCAGCTCCCTGTAGTCCGTTAGCTCCCTGTGTGTTGGTCCGGTCCGCTCCATTGTGCGGTTGTGGAGTTCGTGATCCAGCTGGGTTGCAGGCCACTGCGCATGCGTGGTCTTGGCCACGCACAACCCCAATCATGCTCTTGTGGCTGGGAGTGTTCCGTGCCAGCACAGTTACAATCTTAACCACTTCGTATTCCAGGGTTTTTTCCCCTTTAAGATTCCTGAAAATGTTGTCATTTCAGCTGTCACTATTAATACAGCACTAACTTTTTGATTACTTATGCCATCAAAGTCATACACATGTACTTTTTTAAGGACAATCTAGGCTTTCTTTGGGTGATATTTGTGTTCAAGAATTATTTATTTTACGGACATTTGATATGGAAAAAATAGGCGTAAGTGCAGAAAATACAATTTTTTTCATATTTCACCTTTCACAAGTTTTACATGATAAGTGCCACAGTTAAAAAACATATCAAAATAGGTTACTTGTCTTTTCCCAGTTAAATTGATATCATCAGCCGCCGGTCTTCTCCAATAGATGCTGGTGTCCGGGCGACTCTCCTGACCTCAAACCCGGACATACTGTGCCACGCATGTGCAGTATATCCTATCGCGTACGTTAAAAGGGGCGTTGGGAAAAAAGGGCGCCGGGTTTTTAACGATAAGCATGGATAACGTTTAAAAATGTATTATACTGTATTTCGTTTAAAATTAATGTTTTATAAAGTTATAAATCGTTAAATAATGTGCATTAAATCGGCAATTGTAAAAACGTTAATCTTTCGTTTAAATAGTGAAACGTATAATAACGTTTAAAATTTTTTTTACTAAGTAACCCTCCCTGTACCTACCCCTAACCCCTAGACCCCCCTGTTGATGCCTAAACCTAAGACCCCCCCTGTTGGTGCCTAAGTAACCCTCCCTGTACCTACCCCTAACCCCTAGACCCCCTGTTAGTGCCTAAACCTAAGACCCCCCTGTTGGTGCCTAAACCTAAGACCCCCCTGTTAGTGCCTAAACCTAAGACCCCCCTGTTGGTGCCTAAACCTAAGACCCCCCTGTTGGTGCCTAAACCTAAGACCCCCTGTTGGTGCCTAAACCTAAGACCCCCCTGTTGGTGCCTAAACCTAAGACCCCCTGTTGGTGCCTAAACCTAAGACCCCCCTGTTGGTGCCTAAACCTAAGACCCCCCTTTTGGTGCCTAAACCTAAGACCCCCTGTTGGTGCCTAAACCTAAGACCCCCCTGTTGGTGCCTAAACCTAAGACCCCCCTGTTGGTGCCTAAACCTAAGACCCCCCTGTTGGTTTTTTCGTTTAAAAATAATGTATAAAAAAAAAAAAAAAAAAAGTACTGTTTTTCGTTTAAAAATAATGTTTGGAAAAAAATATTGTACTGTTTTTCGTTTAAAAATAATATTTAAAAATGTATAAATCATTAAATAATGTGTAATCATGAGAAACAGTAATAAAACATTAAGTCTCCGGGCGCCGCTTTTAAAACGTTATTTTTCTCCGGCGCCCTTTTTTCCTATCGGGCGCCCATTAAACGATATTTATTATAGGAGTGAATGGCGGCGCCCGATTTGTCCACTAGCCTCAGGCGCCCGAATTTACTGTTACCTATCCGATCATCTACACTTCTGCCATCGCATAATGATGGGCAAAAATACACACACTCCCCCGCCTCCTTCATCCTAGCATCTGGTCTCCACTGAAAAGCAAGCGTTAAGCCTCGTACTCACGAGGCACAAATGTAGCAAGTCACCCAATAAAAAAAAAAAAGCAGCAACAGCTCGTTGCCAGGTCCCTCTGTGCAACAGCCGTACACACGGCGCACAGAGGGACAGAGATGCGGCAGAAGATGTCGCCGAAGGTTCCTCCCCCCGCCGGAAACTCCATACATTGTGTATGGGGTTGCTGTCGCTAGTCCGCATACACACGGCGGACTAGCGACAGTTGCGGCGACAGCTGTTGCCGGCGATTGGCCACGCCAATCGCCTGGCGACAGCTCTGAGTAGCGACGGTTTGGGGCGTGCGCATCATACACACGGACGACCTGTCGCCGTAACACGCGCGTGACATGTGGTTGCGGCGACAGTTGTAGCCCGTGTGTATGGGCCATTAGACGCTAAGTGATTAAGCATCTGACGCTTGTTTTTCACTGGAGCGCAGATGCTAGGACGGAGGAGGCAGGGGAGTGTGCGTACTTCTGCCCATCATTATGCGATGGCAGAAGCAAAGACAATAGGACATACTGCGCATATGCGGCACAGTAAGTCCGGGGTAGAGTTCAGGAGAGTCGCCTGGACACCGGCATCTATTGGAGAAGACCAGCGGCTGACGGCAGGGAACGACAGAAGTAGTAACTATCTAATTTTCATTCCCTACCCATTGCAGCTTTCATTTTATCAAAGCCTTTGGGTTCTGGTATCCTTTAAGAAGGCTAGGCTGGTTACAAAGTAGCAGAAATTGTACTTTTTTTCTAATTTGCTTCTTTTGACTTGCAGGCACAAAATATGTATGGGGGGTATCATAAAGTTTTAATTATCACCTTTAAAAACTGTGACAGAAAGTTTGTTTTGGTTTGTAGTAGTTAACTCTTCTCTGCTTAGTCACCATCCAGATTCAGGCATTTTTCCCAGCGTTTCTTGACAATCAAAATACCGTTATTGTAGAAGTCTGCAGATTGTGCGCTAAACCACTCTTCCACTTCAAGAATGACAGTATTTTCAACATATATGACGCACTTTTCTTCCACAAAAAAATAGGGAGAAAAAGTCCCTGTGTCTTATACGGCGAATGCACATAATCACCTTGGGGTATCTGCACCTTGAGCATTGCTTTGTGCTGAACACGGGTAACTCCGTCTGCATACTCTAATAAATTTTTGTCAGCTGCAATTGAGCCCTTTCACATTCCAATACTGGTCAGCTGTGATTGAACCATTTTTTGCACAGAGACTGTCACTTTGTGATCATTAAGTGGATTGGCCGCAGGTGGACCCACATTGCAATCTTGGTCAGCTGCGATTGGGTTGTTCCATGCAGTGACTATTGCTTTGTTGATTAACCAGGTGGTCTGACTATTATTATTGTTTAGTTTTTATATAGCGCCGTCATCCTCTGCAGAGCTGTACAAAGTACATTGTCTTGTCACATAATTGTCCTTCAGAGGAACTTACAAATGAATCCCTACCATAGTTATATGTCTATGTATGTATTGTGTAGTGTATGTATCATAGTCTAGGGCCAATTTAGGGGGAAGCCAATTAACTTTAACTTAGCTGTATGTTTTTATGATGTTAGAGGGAACCAGAGTGCCCAGAGGAAACCCACACAGACACGAGGGAGAACATACAAACTTTGTGCAGATAGTGCCCTAGCTGGGATTCGAACCGAGGACCCAGCGCTGCAATCCAGGACTGACAGTAACTCTCCAGCGGCTTCTAGTGCCAATATTTTTCTATTTCAAGTGTTCTTTCTACATCTGGGAGGCATACGGCAACATTTTTTGTTGCAATTTGTATGCAACTTGATATTAGGCCAGTCACATGTGCTTGCTGCTGATTTGGATTGGGAAAACTGAAATCCAAGCTGTATAAAACTGCAACAGATTTTCATCAAGCCAATGAGCTATTTATTGATAATCTCTATTCTCTCCTTGCAGCACTAGATTCCCAAGTTTGAATCTTGGTCAGGACACTATCTGCCTGAGTCTATATCTTCCCCCTGCATTTCTTCTGTGCACTCTGTCCTTCCATAAACCCTGCATCCAGTCACGTGACACATTGAGCCGTGCACGGAGGATGCAGCAAAGCAGCTTGGGGCTGCGGGACTGAAGAATACTGCTGCCCGGAGGATTTGTTAGTCGTTTCCGTAGTGCTTTACATCATTGGGGAAAGGGGGGGGGGGGGGGGGGGGGTCGGATTAGTATTAATTTCACACTGGTTGCTTGCCTTCTCAAGAAACTGGCAAGAACACATACCTGGCATCAGGCAATCCCCACCTATGCCGGATAAATGAGACTCTATTGTAATTGGAAAAACAGATTGTTTAGGCTAGCATTCATCCTGCTTCAAAGTAGTAAGACTGGGAGAGATTGTATAGTGTATAGCCAGATTTCCTTATTTGATTTTGAATAGGAACTGTAACCCAGGATTGAACTTCATCCCAATCAGTAGCTACTACCCCCTTTCCCACAAGAAATCTTTACCTTTTCTCGAATAGATCAGAGGGGTCTGTATGGCTGATATTGTGGTGAAACCCCTCCCACAGTGTGATGTCATGACCATGGTCCTGACAGTTTCCTGGCTGTCTGTGAACTTCGTTGCATTGTGGGAAATAAAGGCTGTGCAACGAACATTCCGTACAGATCACCTGGAAGAACTAAATATGTCACCACCAGTGATATATTTCACAATGTAAATTGGGGAGAGGAAAGATTTTACAATGGGTAAACACTGACTAAATGATTTATAAATGAATATTGTAAAAAAATATGCAATTTTACTCATTATGTTATTTTCACTGCAGTTACTCTTTAAGACATTGAAAGTACTTGCCACTGCTGGACACTGGACATAACTCTGTCATTCCATATTTATAGAAGCAGAAGCTTCAGTGTAAAATACATGCAAATTCTGAAGATTTTGACACGGTTTTAAATCTTCAATTTTAATACCCAACGTAGATCTGTAAAGTACACCCAGGGCCTAATTCAACAAACATCATTGCTAATGTTAAGGGCTAACCATTGCCTAAAGCAGGGTTTCTCAACTCAGTCCTCAAGTACCCCCAAAAGTGCATGTTTTTCAGAAAACCACAAACAGGTGGCCATACACTTGTTAGATTAGCAGCAGATAGATCATCAGATAGTTTTCTGATCTATCTGATGTGTTTAGGAAGATTTTTTACTAGGAACAGATTTCCAATAGATTTCAGTATGAAATCTATTGAAAATTGATCTGATGGCATTTCTTTGCCATCCGATTTCCATTAGGTGCAATGCAAAATGATAAGCAATCTCAACAGATTGACCTAGATTTTCCAGCATGTCAGATCGATTGAAATCAATCGGAATCGACTGCAAATCGATCAGCCGGTCAGTCGATTTTAATTAGTGTCTCAGCAGATGTCATTACTGGTAATTATCTCTGTGTATTTCCACATAACATGCACTGTTAGGATGAAATGAGGACTGAGTTGAGAAAAACCCTGGCCTAAAATGCAGTATGTGACAGTTTACAAAAAGTTAAAAGTAGAGAAATGCAAAAACATTTTACATCCCCAAGCGTAAAAAAAATAATCAAGTATCCATAAGTAATGATCTTAACTTTTTTCCCCAATTGATTCAATGATAACTTTCAGATGGCGAATGAGGGCACAATGTAATCTAAAACACATGAAGTTTTCCATCTGCTCTACCTAGGATTAAGGAGTGTAAACACGCCATACTTTCGCTAACAACGGGTCTGTCAGACCCTCCTGCTGGGCGGACGTTCAGTGTACGCGCTGGGGGCAGACTGATAAGGCTGTTTATGAACGATCCACTGAGCTGAGCGGATCGTTCAGAAACAGCCTTATCAGTCTGCCGACAGCGCGTACCCATGTGCTGCTGTCAGCTGAACGTCCGCCCAGCGGGAGGGTCTGGTGGACCCGTCGTTGGCGAAAGTATGGCATGTGTACGCTCCTTAAAGAGATACACTTATCTCCGGCAGGAACCTTTTCTTAAAATGGCTAGTTTAACCTGTATTTTATTTGCTTTTAAAGTGTTTTTAACATCATTCAAAATAATTCCATGTTTTATTAACCTTTTATCACCTATGCAGGCTGACCAAGAAGGAAGAGCCTGCATGTGTGGGGTTGTGCCCCCTGAGCGATACCAATCCTCATGGTGCTTAAAGAGACTCTGTAACAAAATGTTGAGCCTTATTTCCTCTATCCTGTATGTTCCTATAGCTGTTCTAATGTGCTCTGTCTTACTGCAGCCTTTCCTATTTGCACAGTGGCTGTATTATCTCTGTTATATGATCTAATCTTCTCTCCTCTGTCGGGCTGAGGCAGTCAGGCTGGAATGTGCTGTGCTGCTTGTGATTGGATAGAAGCTATACACCCTCTCCAGACACCCTACACACTCTGTATGACTCACACACTGAGCTACTCTCAGCGTATCACTTGCTATGTCTTTTGTTTGTAAACACTGCATAAAAATGGCAATTACAAGCCAGGGTTGCAGCAGGGAGAGGCAGAAACAGCACAGAGGGGCCCAGGATAACATAATGAATAGAATGGTATGCTTTTTATTGTAAGAATTTTACAGTACAGATTCTCTTTAAGAGTGGAGGTTATCTTTCAAGGGTGGGGAGGAACCTACTGCCAGGAAATTCAAATGTAAATCCACTGTTATACCCTTGAACAGAAGAGTCTAATAAAAGCACATATTGCTGTTTAGCTCTTTAGATTGTAAGCCTCTGGCAGGGCCCTCCTCCCTAGTGTTTCCAGCTTGATTATGTAATCTTACTGTCAATCACCCCTCTTGTGGACTAGAACAGTCTCTATTTTGACCTATGACATTGTACTGTTATCAAATACTTTGCATGATCTTGTTTTGTTGTGAGCTTCCTGTATGTCCTACCTTGGATGTTAAAGCGGACTATAACCCTGCATTTCAACTTTGCTCTAAAACATTATTTACAGCATATTATATGCAACCAGCATTTTTTTTACTAGACCAGCATTGGAAGGGTTAAACACAGAGGTTTAAAGTTCCGTGGAGAGATATGCAGAAGTTCAGATTGTTACATTCTATTTAGTTAAATGTATCTATTGAGAAATGTTACACAGTCTTTGGCTGTCCTCCAGCTCCTTCTCAGTCAGAGAGAGTGAGTCACATTCAACACTTAGATACATTTATGTAAACAAAATGTATCTATGTCAGCTTTGGATGCGTCTGCAGAAATCTCCAGGAACTTTAAGGCCCCGTTCACATCACAAACGCGGATGGCCATGCGTGCGGACCGCAACGCGTACGAACGCACGCCATCCGCGTTTGTGTGCGTTGCGTGGCTGATCCCATCACTGAAAAGTGAATGGGACAGCCATGCGTTTTTACAAAAAATGCATGCAGCATGCGTTCCCGGACCGCACAGGTCTGGAACGCATGCAGTGTGAACATCAGACATTGCACTCTATGCAATGTCTGATGTCGTGCGTGTCGGCCACCTGCACGCGTTTCCAAAATGCGGCTGGAAACGCGTGCAGTGTGAACGGGGCGTAAAGCTCTGTGTAACCCTTCCAATGCTGGTCTAGTAAAAAAAAAATGCTGGTTGCATATGATATACTGTAAATAATGTTTTAGAGCAAAGTTGAAATGCAGGGTTATATTCCGCTTTAACCCATTTATCTATTCTGCAGCGCTGCGTAATATGTTGGCGCTTGATGAATACAATAAATAATAATAGCTTTATTCAGCCACATGAAAAGTTTAATTCTAATCAACTATACAGGATCTTCTCAGAAAATTAGCATATTGTGATAAAGTTCATTATTTTCTGTAATGTACTGATAAACATTAGACTTTCATATATTTTAGATTCAAATACACACAACTGAAGTAGTTCAATACTTTTATTGTTTTAATATTGATGATTTTGGCATACAGCTCATGAAAACCCAAATTTCCTATCTCAAAAAATTAGCATATTTCATCCGACCAATAAAAGAAAAGTGTTTTTAAAACAAAAAAAGTCAACCTTCAAATAATTATGTTCAGTTATGCACTCAATACTTGGTCGGGAATCCTTTTGCAAAAATGAGTGCTTCAATGCGGCGTGGCATGGAGGCAATCAGCCTGTGGCACTGCTCAGGTGTTATGGAGGCCCAGGATGCTTCGATAGCGGCCTTAAGTTCATCCAGAGTGTTGGATCTTGCATCTCTCAACTTTCTCTTCACAATATCCCACAGATTCTCTATGGGGTTCAGGTCAGGAGAGTTGGCAGGCCAATTGAGCACAGTAATACCATGGTCAGTAAACCATTTATCAGTGGTTTTGGCACTGTGAGCAGGTGCCAGGTCGTGCTGAAAAATGAAATCTTCATCTCCATAAAGCTTTTCAGCAGATGGAAGCATGAACCCACTTTTGAACCAGAAACAGCGGCAGAAGCGCCTGACCTGGGCTACAGAGAAGCAGCACTGGACTGTTGATCAGTGGTCCAAAGTACTTTTTTTGGATGAAAGCAACTTCTACATGTCTTTCGGAAATCAAGGTGCCAGAGTCTGGAGGAAGACTGGGGAGAGGGAAATGCCAAAATGCCTGAAGTCCAGTGTCAAGTACCCACAGTCAGTGATGGTCTGGGGTGCCATGTCAGCTGCTGGTGTTGGTCCACTGTGTTTTATCAAGGGCAGGGTCAATGCAGCTAGCTATCAGGAGATTTTGGAGCACTTCATGCTTCCATCTGCTGAAAAGCTTTATGGAGATGAAGATTTCATTGTTCAGCACGACCTGGCACCTGCTCACAGTGCCAAAACCACTGGTAAATGGTTTACTGACCATGGTATTACTGTGCTCAATTGGCCTGCCAACTCTCCTGACCTGAACCCCATAGAGAATCTGTGGGATATTGTGAAGAGAAAGTTGAGAGACACAAGACCCAACACTCTGGATGAGCTTAAGGCCGCTATCGAAGCATCCTGGGCCTCCATAACACCTGAGCAGTGCCACAGGCTGATTGCCTCCATGCCACGCCGCATTGAAGCAGTCATTTCTGCAAAAGGATTCCCGACCAAGTATTGAGTGCATAACTGAACATAATTATTTGAAGGTTGACTTTTTTTGTTTTAAAAACACTTTTCTTTTATTGGTCAGATGAAATATGCTAATTTTTTGAGATAGGAAATTTGGGTTTTCATGAGCTGTATGCTAAAATCATCAATATTAAAACAATAAAAGGCTTGAACTACTTCAGTTGTGTGTATTTGAATCTAAAATATATGAAAGTCTAATGTTTATCAGTACATTACATAAAATAATGAACTTTATCACAATATGCTAATTTTTTGAGAAGATCCTGTAGAGTAGTTAAGTCACACCTGAACTTACTGAATCCTAGCAGATCACTTCTGAGTTAAGAATAGCAAGTTTTTTTGTTTTGTTTTGTTTGTAACATACTACACATGCTGCTGTTTATTAAAAGATGTGGATGTGAATAAAGGCTTACTTTACAGAACTATTTTTTTTATTGAATGAGTTATTTCAGTGTTTGGCTTGTAATTCACAATACCTTCATAGTAAAATAACATTTACATTGAATTTCAAGTTTCGAGTTGTTTATATCAAAACATTGTTTTATTATTCTGGTGCTGTTTTATTGATTTAAAACATGGAACAATGTATAATGTGAATTAAAAGATGTAATGAATAAATCAACCATTCCTGGTATGGCATAACTATTGTGAGAGTTTGAATCTGAACTGGCCATGCACTATTCAATTATCACTCAATATTTTTTTCAATTGAAATTATGATCGATAATTTTGTGATCAACTAAAACCCAACATTTCAAATCAATTTTTACAATCAATTTTAGCCCTTAATATCGATCATAATAACTGTGATTGCTTCTGTTGTTATGGTCACATCATGAGAAAACCAGATTCTTTGGAAAAATCCTTGATGCTTAGAGAATTGTGGGCAAGGGAAGAAGAGGAAGACAGAGGCTAAGATGGATAGACGGCATATGTGAAGCTATGAACATGCTGGTGCAACAGCTGAAAGAAGCAATGATTGACAGAGACAGAAGTACATATGGAGACAGTCTACAGATGTACATATGGTCATGAAAAGCTGGAGTCAACTGAATGAATGAGGATTGATCATAATATTGATGGTAGTATCAAAAAACAAAATCGAGTGATGATTGAAAAATGTATGGTTAGCTTAAAGGAAACCTTAACTGAGAGGGATATGGATGTATCCTTTTAAACAATACCAGCTGCTCGTCAGTCCTACTGATCCCTTTGGCTGCAGTAGTGGCTAAATCACACACCTGAAACAAGCATGCAAGTAATCCAGTCTAACTTCAGTCAGAGTAACTGATCTCCATGCTTGTTGAGGGGCGGTGGCTAAAAGTATTAGAGACACAGGATCAGCAGGAGAGTCAGGCAACTGGTATTATTTTAAAAGGAAAAATCCATATCCTTCTCAGTTTAGGTTCCTTTTAAGGCCTGGGACCCACTTGCAGCGTTTTGGCTAGCGTTTTGCTTAGCATTTGCATTTTGCTTCTCTTCCTTGTCCTCTGTTCAATAATGCAAAACTCAACCAACAGGCCGTCAAATGACTTCATTGTGCAAAGAAAAAAAAACAAATTCTCTTTTGTTATTTTTACTAGCAGTAGAAAAATAAAAGGCGTATAGATCATGTGATCAATATGTTGTTTTGTTTTTTTTTTGTAATACATTTCACATTTTTGTTTGGTATTTATCTAATTAAAAACACAAAATAATAAATATTTTCTAAAGATAAGCAAGTATTATTTGTGAACGGCATTTTCATTTGACAATGAGTGATTTTGCATGCATTGTGAGCACTAGTTGTCTCACTTTAATTGCCAGAATCGTCAGATGCTGGCCTGCTCTCAGAGTTTGTGTATTGCAGAAGTATATATGACTTTATGAACAGAACTGTTTAGCAAGTACTCTCAGATATGAATAACATAGAGTGCTTGTAAAGTTTAGCGGGCTTCACGTTAATAGTGAAATTTATATTATACACGCAGCATTTGCACGTTGTAGTTATAACATGTCTTACTGGCTAACATGGGCAGCGATATACAGTACTGACTGGGTCAGCCACGAAGTCACATTATACAAGCCATGTTTACATTGTATGTATCATGCAAGTTATACTATTAACAGGTGTTACATAATTTGCGTAAGGCCTGGTATATTTTATGTGCGCTATATGCACACAGTACAATGTAGTAAAAATATCACATTGTGTCAAGTACCTCTTCACACTTGCACATTCATTAGCATTAATAGTAAACTGAACTGAAAATGAACATATGTGATAATTGTATGTGCTGCAGCAACAGAATAAAGAAAGTCCATACAGGAAACGCGAAAAATAAAAACTAAACTGATGAAATAAATAATTGTATCTATACTCCTACTCCTGAAATGACTTTTTTTTTTTTTTAGAATCCCACGTTTTGATTCTCTGTGTATAAACTAAAACAAAGTATGTTGCATAGTCTCATTTGACTGATTTAATGTTTCAGTGACCCAGAGGCTAAAATATATGACATATTGACCTTTTTTAATCTATCCCCGGCACTCAGAAACTATTCTCTTTCAGGAAAGAGTTTTATAGTTCTAATGCCTTATCAGTGAGGGTTTTACTATAGTTCAACTGGAGAGAAACTGTCACTTACATACCTGATGTTTAACCCTTTCAGACAGAAAAATAAGTAAAGGAACACAGCATAGTTATGTGTGTACTTGGCACTGTACATACACATGTCTATTTCATCAGGGCCAGATTTACTATAAGGCCCTGTAGGCACATGCCTACAGGCGCCTGATGATGGAAAGGCGGCTCACTGCCCTGCCTGAGTGCTTCCTTCCCTCCATCCCTATGCAGACTAGTCCTGATGATAATGTAAATGACAGGTTACTCATTCTGCTCTTGGCATTCCACTGAGGACATCTCCCTTCAATCAGGGGCACCTTTAGCTACTTAATACTGAGGTTCTTCTAGCTACCTAATACTAGAGGGAACCTCTAGCTACTAAATACTGAGGTTCTTCTAGCTACCTTATACTTGCGGACACCTCTAGATCAGGGGTCTAGTCCTGGAAAAAGAAGTGAGTGGACCCATCCGGAAAACCGCTGCGGCGCGCCAAAAATGGGCGTGGTCAAGCATAATGTGGGCGTGGTCATGGGTGGGGCCAAATATACATGACCTTAGCAGTGATGTAAAAGGTCTGCCAGGGAAGTTTGAGCTCTGCCGTAGTGTATCCCCCCAAAATAGATGTAATCTGACAGCATTTCACCAAAAAGACACTTAATCTGGTAGAAGTTCCTCCAAAATACAGATAATATGGAAGTGGTTCCCCCAAAATAGACAGTGTGGCAGCAGCAGTTCCCCCAACATACACATAATTTGGAAGCAGTTCCCCAAAATACGCGAAACCTGGCAGCGGATCACCCAAAATACACGTAACACCCAAAATACATATAATCTGGCAGCAGTGGTCCCCCAAACATACACAATCTGGCAGCAGTTCCCCAAAATACGCATAATCTGGCAGCAGTCGTTCCCCTAACATACACATAATCTGGCAGCTGTTCCCCAAAATACACGTAATCTGGCAGCAGCTGTTCCTCTAACATACACATAATCTGGCAGCTGTTCCCCAAAATACATAACAGCAGATAATCTGACAGCAGTTCCCCCAAAATAGGTACCCCCAGCATAGGTAGCCAGGTCTATAGGTGTCCCCAGTATAAGTAGCCATGAGTATAGTAGTCCCCAGTATATGTAGCCAGAGGTATATGTGCCTAGTATATGTAGCCAGGGGTATATATCCCTAGTATATGTAGCCAGGGGTATACGTGCCCAGTATATGTATCCAGGGGTATACGTGCCCAGTATATGTAGCCAGGGGTATACGTGCCCAGTATATGTAGCCAGGGGTATACATGCCCAGTATATGTAGCCAGGGGTATACGTGCCCACTATATGTAGTCAGGGGGGTATATGTGCCCAGTATATGTAGCCAGGGGTATATATGCCCAGTATATGTAGTCAGGGGGTATATATGCCCAGTATATGTAGCCAGGGGTATATATGCCCAGTATATGTAGCCAGGTGTATATATGCCCAGTATATGTAGCCAGGGGTATATATGCCCAGTATATGTAGCCAGGGGTATATATGCCCAGTATATGCAGCCAGGGGGTATATGTGCCCAGTATATGTAGCCAGGGGTATATATGCCCAGTATATGTAGCCAGGGGTATATATGCCCAGTATATGTAGGCAGGGGTATATGTGCCCAGTATATGTAGGCAGGGGTATATGTGCCCATATGTAGCCAGGAGTATATGTGCCCATATGTAGCCAGGGATATATGTGCCCAGTATATGTAGCCAGGGGTATATGTGCCCAGAATAGGTGTCCCCCAGCAGGAGGGGAGCAGCGCTGTGGAAGGAGAGCTGTGAGCAGCACCTTAGGGTGCTCTCCTTTCCTCGCTCTCCCCTCCTGAAGTAATGTGCGCGCAGCCGGCAGCGGGCGGGACTTACCTCTCCTCGTCGTCGGAACTCCGGATCTGCGTGCCGCAAGTCTGGTCTGATACAGACCAGAGCAGCTGCACGCAGATCCGACGCTGGAACGAGGAGAGGTAAGTCCCACCCGCTGCCGGCTGCCTGCACTTTACTTCAGGAGGGGAGAGCGAGGGAAAGAGAGCACCTAAGGTGAGGGGAGGGGAGGGGGCGGGGGGAAATGGCCCCCCTTCTCCACCGCTGCTCACAGCTCTCTTTCCACTGCGCTGCTCCCCTCCGAACATGGCAGGGTGAACGGCGTCCACCCCAGGGAAATAGTAAGTGGACGCCGTTCACCCGCGTCCACGCACCACTCGACCCCTGCTCTAGATACTTAATACTGAGGGTACGTCTGGTTACCTAATGCTAACGGCCACCTGTAGATATTTATGATGGGCAAGGGAAGTAAGAAATGGCAGCTGGAACAGCCAGCATACTTGCGGTGCAGGCAGGGTTTTGTAGGTTCATGGAGGGCAAAGTCTAAGGTGCCAGGACATCTGTGTCTATAGGCTCCTGTGATGTAAATCCGGGCCTGTATTTCATCATGTCACGAGTGACGCTTTAAAAAAGCCCAAGCATTGTGTGCTTTGCTCTGCTTCATCCTCTGATGCTGATACCTTATCTATTTTAACCAGTGCTGGGCCGAAATTACGCATTAGCGTAATTACGCATCGTAATTCACTACAAATGCACCGTAAGCGTTACGTGTAAGGTTACGGTATTACGCGTAATTAATTACGCGTAGACCGTGGGTTACGTTTTACGCGTAACAAATTACGCGTAAGACAGTAAACTCCCATTGAAATTACACAGTCTGCCGTAATCGCGTAATATTACGCTCCCGTATAATATAAAAAAGCCGCCGACTTTAAGGGTTAATAGCAAAGCCCCCTTAAGTGCTAAGAGCCTCAAATTTGGAGAATATATTAAGGAGATCAGAAGGAATAAGAGGAAAAAAAATTTTTTCAAAAAGACTTTATAGTTTTTGAGAAAATCGATGTTAAAGTTTCAAAGGAAAAATAGATACATTTAAAAACCCGCCGACTTTAACGGTTAATAGCAAAGCCTGCTTAAAATTTAGAAACACCAAATTTACAGGGTATATTAAGGGGATCAGTGGGAATAAGAGGAAAAATTTTTTTTCAAAAAGACCTTATAGTTTTTGAGAAAATCGATTTTTAAGTTTCAAGGGCAAAAATGTCTTTTAAATGCGGAAAATGTCAGTTTTTTTTGCACAGGTAACAATAGTGTTTTATTTTCATAGATTCCCCCAAGTGGGAAGAGTTTTACTTACTTCGTTCTGAGTGTGGGAAATATTAAAAAAAAAACGACGTGGGGTCCCCCCTCCCAGACCTCTTTAACCCCTTGTCCCCCATGCAGACTGGGATAGCCAGAATGCGGAGCACCGGCCGTGTGGGGCTCCGCACCCTGACTATACCAGCCCGCATGGTCCATGGATTGGGGGGTCTCGGAAGGGGAGGGGCAGCCAAGCTTTCCCCTCCCCCTCCGAGCCCTTGTCCAATCCAAGGACAAGGGGCTCTTCTCCACCTCCGATGGGCGGTGGAGGTGGAGGCCGCGATTTCCTGGGGGGGAGGTTCATGGTGGCATCTGGGAGTCCCCTTTAAAAAGGGGTCCCCCAGATGCCCACCCCCCCTCCCAGGAGAAATGAGTATAGAGGTACTTGTACCCCTTACCCATTTCCTTTAAGAGTTAAAAGTAAATAAACACACAGACACTTTGAAAAAGTATTTTAATTGAACAAAAAACATAACCACGAAAAAAGTCCTTTAATATTCTTAATTAACCATTAATACTTACCTGTCCCTTTAAAAGCCAGTTCCCACGCAATATCCTCGGAAATATACTAATCAGTTACAATGTAACAAAGCTATTACAATGTAACAACTTTGTTACTTTGTAACACCACCGCACCCGACGTCACTCGCCGCCACCGCCGCGTCTGCGCTGACCCGACAGAGCTCTGAGCTATATAGCTCAGAGCTCCCTAAGCATCTTTGTATTTGGGCTCCAAGGAGCCCCATTGGTCCTTAGCAGACCAATGGGGTTCCTTTAAATCAGAAGGAACCCCATTGGTCTGCTAAGGACCAATGGGGCTCCTTGGAGCCCAAATACAAAGATGCTAAGAGAGCTCTGAGCTATATAGCTCAGAGCTCTGTCGGGTCCGTGCGGGACGCTAAGTCCCCGCCCTCTCCCGCTGTCCACCCCGCCTCTCCCACATGTCACCCACATGTGGGTGACATGTGGGTGACAGATGTGGGCGGGGCTGACAGCGGGAGGCGGCGGGGACTTAGCGTCCCGCACGGACCCGACAGAGCTCTGAGCTATATAGCTCAGAGCTCTCTTAGCATCTTTGTATTTGGGCTCCAAGGAGCCCCATTGGTCCTTAGCAGACCAATGGGGTTCCTTCTGATTTAAAGGAACCCCATTGGTCTGCTAAGGACCAATGGGGCTCCTTGGAGCCCAAATACAAAGATGCTTAGGGAGCTCTAAACTATATAGCTCAGAGCTCTGTCGGGTCAGCGCAGACGCGGCGGTGGCGGCGAGTGACGTCGGGTGCGGTGGTGTTACAAAGTAACAAAGTTGTTACATTGTAATAGCTTTGTTACATTGTAACTGATTAGTATATTTCCGAGGATATTGCGTGGGAACTGGCTTTTAAAGGGACAGGTAAGTATTAATGGTTAATTAAGAATATTAAAGGACTTTTTTCGTGGTTATGTTTTTTGTTCAATTAAAATACTTTTTCAAAGTGTCTGTGTGTTTATTTACTTTTAACTCTTAAAGGAAATGGGTAAGGGGTACAAGTACCTCTATACTCATTTCTCCTGGGAGGGGGGGTGGGCATCTGGGGGACCCCTTTTTAAAGGGGACTCCCAGATGCCACCATGAACCTCCCCCCCAGGAAATCGCGGCCTCCACCTCCACCGCCCATCGGAGGTGGAGAAGAGCCCCTTGTCCTTGGATTGGACAAGGGCTCGGAGGGGGAGGGGAAAGCTTGGCTGCCCCTCCCCTTCCGAGACCCCCCAATCCATGGACCATGCGGGCTGGTATAGTCAGGGTGCGGAGCCCCACGCGGCCGGTGCTCCGCATTCTGGCTATCCCAGTCTGCATGGGGGACAAGGGGTTAAAGAGGTCTGGGAGGGGGGACCCCACGTCGTTTTTTTTTTAATATTTCCCACACTCAGAACGAAGTAAGTAAAACTCTTCCCACTTGGGGGAATCTATGAAAATAAAACACTATTGTTACCTGTGCAAAAAAAACTGACATTTTCCGCATTTAAAAGACATTTTTGCCCTTGAAACTTAAAAATCGATTTTCTCAAAAACTATAAGGTCTTTTTGAAAAAATTTTTTTTCCTCTTATTCCCACTGATCCCCTTAATATACCCTGTAAATTTGGTGTTTCTAAATTTTAAGCAGGCTTTGCTATTAACCGTTAAAGTCGGCGGGTTTTTAAATGTATCTATTTTTCCTTTGAAACTTTAACATCGATTTTCTCAAAAACTATAAGGTCTTTTTGAAAAAAATTTTTTCCCTCTTATTCCTTCTGATCTCCTTAATATATTCTCCAAATCTGAGGCTCTTAGCACTTAAGGGGGCTTTGCTATTAACCCTTAAAGTCGGCGGCTACCTAACATTGATCCATGCGTCAACTTTTCCGCTTGGCAGCATGACCTTACGCATTAATTGCTAGTAGGAATTTACGCGTAAGCCTATAACGTAACAACTTGAATTACGGTATTCTTACGCGTAATTGCGTAAGGGCAATGCGTAATTACAGACATGTACCGAAATGGAATGTCTATGCCGTAAGCGTAATTTCGTAATGCGTAATAGCGTAAAATTACGCATAATGATCCGTAAGCGTAGCTTTTTCCATTACGATCAGCACTGATTTTAACATTGCAATGTGATCTTTGTGCTTCTCTGAGCATTTGTGTTGAACCACCACTCAGTGAGGACTTGGCTCAGCTCTGAAGATGGGCTAGTGTGACTCCCTTTTTGGCTCAAGGGTGTTGGGGCTTCACAACTTCAATCCCAGCCTTATTTCCAAAAGAAGCTGACACTTGAGCAATTTAAAACCAATGCAAAACAAAATATTGGCACATTTGACAGACAGACTGCTGAGTAATTAACACCAGAGCCACTAATAGTACTAACCAGGACACAGACAGCCTTGTTGTGAGCAGGGTTTGCTAATCAATGTTAGCTGGTGCTACTAATCAATTTGCAGACAACACCAGACACACTTATCAGATGTTGTCAACAAACAAGGCGGAATGAATTGTGATAATCCTCTTTTTCATCTGGCTAAACCAGCCCACTAATTTATAATCTCCCTGCTTCACTCCTACCTTATGTCTCTTGGCCTTGTCATGTCTAAACACACTCGTAAATTTTGGGTTGTAACTGTTTACAGATGGAGGGCTGGTTGTTTCCCAGAATGACAAACAATGTATAATGTGCTGCTCTGTGTTTCTTGCTGCATCCAAATTTCCTGGTATAATGCAACAGGGTTCTTCCGAACCGTCCTCAACTGCATTCCCAGGGAGGAGACATTGCAGGTGTCTAGATACAGCTAATAGTGGAAATATCATTATTATTTCTGGCAATACAACAAATGAGTTTTTACAAGTATGGATTTTTTTTTTAAAGAAAATTCCACTGTTATAAAATTGCCATAAATAAAGATTTGTATTACAATAAAGATTGGCAGCACTATGATTCAAAAGATAGCTGTAATTATGTAAGACAGTAACTAGAAATGCCTCCATCTTCCTTCAAACCACTGGTACCTACTCGCCAAAATGGGAAATTTAGGCACCAGATGCATCACATACGGTTTGGGCGCCCCATAGGCACTTTGGGCCCGCCACTATTTGCAGCCGCAGTTTGTATAATGGGTGGTCCTAGTTTCCACTATTTTATTACACCTACTGCAGTATACTGCAGGTAGCCAGATGACCCTTGCAGTACAGGTAGCCAGATGTGGCTTCCCCAATATAGGTAGCCTGATGGGGTACATCGAATACAGGCACATGGAAATTTGGGCTTCTACTGACCCCGTAGTAAAATATCGGCTTTGTAATAACACTATTTTTCATTTTTCATTTTAAAACGAAGATGAAATATAATTTAAGAGCTGTAGATTGCGCTCTTTCCTGCTATTATTTCACATTGGTTATTAGGTATTCCTAAACAGTCTGTGGGCCAGATTTATCAAAGCATTAATGACAGTTATTTTCTTCTTAAACTGTTCTAACCAGCAGAGGGACAGTTCTGCATGATAATAAGAAACTTCTTAAATCCTACTTAATAGAGGAAGTTTAGCGTGCATTTCTAGAGCTGCACTACAGTTAAGAAAAGTGCAAATCCATCCCTAATCTGTCACAGATTAAGAAGTGCTTAATAGCAGTTCTACAGATGCAGCAGTGCAGGCCAGATTCGTGAAGGGCTCTTTCCCCCTGCTGAATTCCTCACTCAGAGCCTGCCAATATCAATACAGCAGATGTGTTGGTTACCTCAGCAACAGCTATTTCCCTCACACACTGCATTGTCTGAGAGACCTTCCTAACTCCTCCTATGTTACAATGGTTTTAGAAGGAAACTGCACTATCTAGTCATTTCTTAAGATGTCTGAGACAGTTCTGCATGGATTTCAACAAACCTACTAATATTTTGTCTCAGACACTCTTGATAAATGTCCCCCTGTGTGTGCACAGATTAAATGGAACAGTGGTAAAGCTGCACTCTTGGAGTTCTAATCTAACCATATTTTTTTTTAAATTGAAGTATAGTAAACATATTAATAAAAACAAGTAAAATGTTGACATTTGCCAATCAAATTTCTGTTTTGGCGTACCAACTACTATTAAAGCATGAGCTATGCTTTGCTTATGTTACGGGAGCTATGCTTACAGCAATGTATGTCTAGCACAGACGCGACTTTAGAGCTGCACAATATTTTATTTGGCACAACAAACTGCATCGCAAGTAAAAGAAACAGTAGACAATACTATTCTAAGTAGAGGAGTCGGCATTTGCCATACACAGCACGGAGGGGGTTAACACTTATCACAACTGATTAAAAGGATAGAATCCAGAATTCGGCACACGGGAGAAGATATTTGTTAACACAAATATAAGAAAAAATATATTATTAGTTAGTGCTCTGAGATAACAGCAATATTATTTGTCCTATGAAGCGCTGTTTAATAAACCTGATATACTAAATAATGGTAATATTCGTTTTTTAGTTAAAAATGATATTTTCAGTTCTAATTGAGCAGTCGCCCAAAATTTCCACTCCGGTGCCCGAATCTCAAAAAAATGCATTGGCGCCTATGTTTACCTAGCTTTAAGCCTGTATCCACAGCTCCACAGTTGCAGCGAGCACAGCTACAGAAAGGATTTCCAAATGTAATAAATGTAATAGTTTTCATTTAAACCTATCAACATAATTACTTTCAGAATTCCCATTCAACTTTGTGTTTATTTGGACTAAATTAATTAATTCATTGATAAATACATAGAGACAGACTAAATTATGATTTTTATATATTACCTAGACTTCAGCTTTAATTTCTCGTAGAGTTTTAACTATGTAAAACATGCTTACCCATCTAGAGTCATCAGTTATTGCTATGACAATTTGGTTTGTCTTTATTTTTGGCATCAGATATGATTTTTTGTTGGTTAGCTTTAGAAGTTGACAGTATAAACCAAATATATTAAGGAGGTTAATAGAACAACAACAAACAACATCAGCGCTGCGTAATATGTTGGCGCTTTATAAATACAATAAATAATAATAATCTGTAAAGCGCTTTTCCCCCGAAGGACTCAAAGTGCATAAACATGGTTCAGACCAGTAATTGGTCAATGGTAAATTATAGTACAGAGGAAACAGGTGGCTTTTCATTCTGGATTTGAATACCTTCAGGGTTGGGGCTGTCTTTGCCGGGTGTGGTAGGGAGCTCCAAAGGGTAGGGGCAGCATGACAGAAAGCTCTGGCTCCAAATGTTTTGAGGTGCATTCTGGGTGTGACCAAATTTATGGATCCTGCTGATTTGAGGTTGTAGGAGGTGTGGCACAGTTTCCTTCATGCTTCCTTTCTTCAAGTCCTTCACGTATCCAGGACCAAAATTGTGTAGGGATTTGAATATCAGCCGTTCAATCTTGAAGAGTATTGTCCATTTTACAAGTAACCAGTGTAGTCATCAAAGAATCAGTGTAATGTGACAGTGGCAAGGTTGGTTCGTTAGCAACCTGGCAGCAACATTCTGTACTAGTTGCAGGCGGTACAGGTCCTTGTTTGGGAGGCCTGCATAGAGGGCCTTGCAGTAGTCCAGTGGTGATGTGATAAAAGCGTGAACTAGGATTGGAAGATCCTCTGGGGGAATGAAATGTTTAATTTTTGCAATGTTCCTCATATGAAAGTAGGAATTTTTGACTGCATCTGAGATTTGGTTTCTGAAGCTCAATTCTCCATCGATTAGCCCACCAAGGCTGCACGCAAAGTTGCATTGGAGCTATTTATGTCTGAGTTCCCTATGCTAATTGGTGTTAATTTAAAGTGGAACTGTTTTGATGAAGTGCTGGTCTCGTACGACAAAGACCTCAGTTTTGTCAGCATTCAGTTTCAACTAATTGTCATTCATCCACTCCTGTAGCTCAGCTAAGCAAGAATTTATTTTTGAAGTAGAGTCTGCTTCACCAGGTTTGAAGGACAAATATAGTTGAGTGTTATTCACATAGCAGTGGTATGTTAGGCCATGTTATTGGATAACTGTACCAAGTGGTAACATGTAGAATGCAAAAAGCAGACGGGATTGGATTGAGACTTGTGACACTCCAAATTTTACAGGTGCAGGGTTGGATATGAAAGGTCTAGTCTACGCAGGAGAAGTGCGTCCTCTACGTATCTCTCCAGCGGCGAGATATTTCCTGATTTTCGGGTCTTTTCAGCACGTTTCGGACCCTGAAATTAGGAAAAAATCATGCCGCCAGAATGCCTGCAGCAGCCCCAGCACTCACTCACCTCCCTGGAATCCAGCACTGCAATTTTACCTCCATCCTTCAGGTGGCACTGTAACCCTGTAGTGAGATCGCCACCAGAGTGATTCAGAGTCTCAGAGTACAGGAAAGAGAATGGCTGCTGGCATCTGGAACCCCTGGGAGGTGAGTAAAAACTCCTGCTGCGCGCCATTGCTCTGCATTGAGCTCACATGCCTTCAGATAAAAGAATCAAGTAGTCACATGGCTCCAGATAAAAGACCAAAGTAGTCACATGCCTCCAGATAAAGGAATAATGTAGTCACATGCTTCCAGATAAAGGGATAATGTAGTCACATGCCTCCAGATAAAAGAATCAAATAGTCAAATGCCTTCAGATAAAAGCATTAAGTTGTTACATGCCTCCAGATAAAAAAATCAAGTAGTTACATGCCTCCAGCTAAAAGAACAAAGTAGTAGAATAATTACAGCCCTCCAGATAAACTAATCAAATAGTCGCATGCCTCCAGATAAAATAATCAAGTAGTCACATGCCTCCAGATAAAAGCATTAAGTTGTCACATGCCTCCAGCTAAAAGAACAAAGTAGTAGAATAATTACATCCTTCCAGATAAACTAATCAAATAGTCGCATGCCTCCAGATAAAATAATCAAGTTGTCACATGCCTCCAGATAAAAGAGTCAATTAGTCACATACCTCCAGGTAAAAGAATTAAGTAGTCACATGCCTCAAGATAAAAGAATAACGTAGTCAAAAAATATCTGCCCACATTACGATTATTTTGGAGAGGAGAGTAATAATTCCTTACAATGTTAAGGTGTCACTCAACTGGTGGCAGGAGCTCATTCCTCTGTCAGAGGGACGTCAGTGTAATTGTCCAGTTCAAAAGACATTAACAACGGATGCCAGGCCCTTGGTCCAGGTCAATGGCGGAAAGATAATCAAACAGCAGAGAACGGCAGACGGTTTGGCAAGGTCTTCAGCATTTCAGCAGTCATATCAGTCAATGTCATGTGTTAGTCCGCACAGACAACAGCAGTGTGGTGGCATACATAAAGCGACAAGGTGGAATAAGCAGTCACTTGTTATGGTCACAGACTGCAAGAATTCTTCAGTGGGCCGAGAACAATCTCAGGTCTCTCAGAGCAGTTCACTTGAAGGGAACCTACAATCTTCTAGCAGACTACCTCAGCAGATCCTAGCTAATGCAGGACGAATTGTCCTTGAATCCAGAGGTATTCCAACAAATCTGTGCGAAATGGGGAACACCCACAGTAGACTTGTTTGCAGGGATAGAGAATTCAAAGTGTCTAAAATGTTGCCCCCTGTGGCCTCGATAGTGTTGGGCGAACATCTAGATGTTCGGGTTTGGGCCGAACAGGCCGAACATGGCCGCGATGTTCGGGTGTTCGAGCCGAACTCCGAACATAATGGAAGTCAATGGGGACCCGAACTTTCGTGTTTTTTAAAGCCTCCTTACATGCTACATACCCCAAATTTACAGGGTATGTGCACCTTGGGAGTGGGTACAAGAGGAAAAATTGTTTTTACCAAAAAGAGCTTATAGTTTTTGAGAAAATCGATTTTAAAGTTTCAAAGGGAAAACTGTCTTTTAAATGCGGGAAATGTCTGTTTTCTTTGCACAGGTAACATGCTTTTTGTCGGCATGCAGTCATAAATGTAATACAGATGAGAGGTTCCAGGAAAAGGGATCGGTAACGCTAACCCAGCAGCAGCACACGTGATGGAACAGGAGGAGAAGGCCACGCTTTGGCACACAACAACCCAGGCCTTGCATGCGGACAAGAAGCGTGCGGATAGCAATTTGCTTTTTGTCGGCATGCAGTCATAAATGTAATACAGATGAGAGGTTCCAGGAAAAGGGACCGGTAACGCTAACCCAGCAGCAGCACACGTGATGGAACAGGAGGAGGGCGGCGCAGGAGGAGAAGGCCACGCTTTGAGACACAACAACCCAGGCCTTGCATGCGGACAAGAAGCGTGCGGATAGCAATTTGCTTTTTGTCGGCATGCAGTCATAAATGTAATACAGATGAGAGGTTCCAGGAAAAGGGACCGGTAACGCTAACCCAGCAGCAGCACACGTGATGGAACAGGAGGAGGGCGGCGCAGGAGGAGAAGGCCACACTTTGAGACACAACAACCCAGGCCTTGCATGCGGACAAGAAACGTGCGGATAGCAATTTGCTTTTTGTCGGCATGCAGTCATAAATGTAATACAGATGAGAGGTTCCAGGAAAAGGGACCGGTAACGCTAACCCAGTAGCAGCACACGTGATGGAACAGGAGGAGGGCGGCGCAGGAGGAGAAGGCCACGCTTTGAGACACAACAACCCAGGCCTTGCATGAGGACAAGAAGCGTGCGGATAGCAATTTGCTTTTTGTCGGCATGCAGTCATAAATGTAATACAGATGAAAGGTTCCAGGAAAAGGGACCGGTAACGCTAACCCAGCAGCAGCACACGTGATGGAACAGGAGGAGGGCGGTGCAGGAGGAGAAGGCCACGCTTTGAGACACAACAACCCAGGCCTTGCATGCGGACAAGAAGCGTGCGGATAGCAATTTGCTTTTTGTCGGCATGCAGTCATAAATGTAATACAGATGAGAGGTTCCAGGAAAAGGGACCGGTAACGCTAACTCAGCAGCAGCACACGTGATGGAACAGGAGGAGGGCGGCGCAGGAGGAGAAGTCCACGCTTTGAGACACAACAACCCAGGCCTTGCATGAGGAAGAGAAGCGTGCGGATAGCAATTTGCTTTTTGTCGGCATGCAGTCATAAATGTAATACAGATGAGAGGTTTCAGGAAAAGGGACCGGTAACGCTAACCCAGCAGCAGCACACGTGATGGAACAGGAGGAGGGCGGCGCAGGAGGAGAAGGCCACGCTTTGAGACACAACAACCCAGGCCTTGCATGCGGACAAGAAGCGTGCGGATAGCAATTTGCTTTTTGTCGGCATGCAGTCATAAATGTAATACAGATGAGAGGTTCCAGGAAAAGGGACCGGTAACGCTAACCCATCACAGATGTTCATTGTTCATGTTACTTGGTTGGGGTCCGGGAGTGTTGCGTAGTCGTTTCCAATCCAGGATTGATTCATTTTAATTTGAATCAGACGGTCTGCATTTTCTGTGGAGAGGCGGATACGCCGATCTGTGACGATGCCTCCGGCAGCACTGAAACAGCGTTCCGACATAACGCTGGCTTACCGGGCAAGCCAGCACCTCTATTGCATACATTGCCAGTTCGTGCCAGGTGTCTAGCTTCGATACCCAATAGTTAAAGGGTGCAGATGGATTGTTCAACACAGCTACGCCATCTGACATGTAGTCCTTGACCATCTTCTCCAGGCGATCGGTGTTGGAGGTGGATCTGCACGCTTGCTGTTCTGTGGGCTGCTGCATGGGTGTCAGAAAATCTTTCCACTCCAAGGACACTGCCGATACCATTCCCTTTTGGGCACTAGCTGCGGCTTGTGTTGTTTGCTGCCCTCCTGGTCGTCCTGGGTTTGCGGAAGTCAGTCTGTCGGCGTACAACTGGATAGATGAGGGGGAGGATGTCAATCTCCTCTCTAAAGTCTCCACAAGGGCCTGCTGGTATTCTTCCATTTTGACCTGTCTGACTCTTTCTTCAAGCAGTTTTGGAACATTGTGTTTGTACCGTGGATCCAGAAGGGTATAAACCCAGTAATTGGTGTTGTCCAGAATGCGCACAATGCGTTGGTCGCGTTCAATGCAGTCTAGCATGAATTGAGCCATGTGTGCCAGAGTCCTGCCAGAATCCTCATCATCCTCTTGTGAGCGTTGTGATAGTTGTTGTGATGCATCATAGTCGTCACCTTCTTCCTGGTCTGCTTCTGCTGACCATTCGCGCTGAATTGTGGAAGTCCAACGTGCACCGCTCTGGCCTTTATCAGTGGTGGCATGAAATTCCTGCTCCAACTCCATCTGTTCCTCCTCCTCTTCTTCGTCATAGCTGCTGGGGCCAGCGTTTCCTGAGGCAGATGGCCTGATGTTGGTATCATCACGCTGATCGTTTTCTCCTTCAGATTCCCCCAGTTGCATCATGACAGCTGTTTCCTTGATTTTCAACATTGACTTCTTCAGTAAACACAGCAGTGGTATGGTAATGCTGACTGAAGAGTTGTCACTGCTCACAAGCAACGTGGATTGCTCAAAATTTTGGAGGACTTGGCAGAGGTCCAACATGTTGGCCCAATCGGATCCACAGAAGCTTAGCAGCTGTCCAGATGCGCCTCGGTACTGCGCCGTCATGTACTGGACCACTGCACTCTTCTGCTCGCAAAAGCGGGCTAGCATGTGCAGCGTATAATTCCAGCGCGTAGGAACATCACACAGCAAGCGATGGTGGGGGAGATTGAAGCGCTCCTGCATCTTGGCGAGTGCTCCCGAAGCAGTACTGGAATTTCTACAATGTTTGGCCACTCGTCGCACCTTCAACAGAAGATCGGCCACGCCTGGGTATGTCCTCAGGAACCGCTGAACTACTAGGTTCATCACGTGCGCCAGGCAAGGGATGTGTGTCAGCTTAGCCAACCTTAAAGCGCGAATGAGATTACTTCCATTATCACACACAACCATGCCCGGTTTCAGGTCCAGCGGTGCCAGCCACAAATCCGTCTGTTCCTTTATTCCCCTCCAAATTTCCTCCCCTGTGTGCTGCTTATCCCCAAGGCAGATCAGCTTCAGCAACGCTTGCTGACGCATGCCAACAGCTGTGCTGCACTGCTTCCACGATCCTACTGCTGCTGGGTTAGCGTTTCCGGATGAGGTACAGCTTTGAGATGCGTTGGAGGAGAAGGAGTCAGAGAGGTAGGTGCTGCTGTTGTTATCCAGTGGGAGGGACGGTGGTGCAGCTGTTTGCGGCGTGGGCAACACCCGCGCCGTAGCAGGTGAGGAATCGCTGCCAGGCTCCACAAGGTTCACCCAGTGCGCGGTAAGGGAGATGTATCGACCCTGGCCGAATGCACTCGTCCAGGTGTCAGTGGTGAGGTGAACCTTGCAGGCAACGGCATTCTTCAAGCTTCGGGTTATTTTGCTGACCACGTGCTCATGCACTGCAGAGCGCGCAAAGTGGTAGCGGCTGGGAACCACATAACGTGGGATGGCCACTGACATCATGCCCTTGAAGCTGTTTGTCTCCACCACTCGATATGGCAGCATTTCGCAGGCCAGAAGCTTGGCTATGCTGGCTGTTAGTGCCACGGCCCGGGGGTCATTTGCTGGCAATTTCCTCTTGCGCTCAAGCATCTCCGAGACAGACAACTGAACCATAGGGCTGCACACTGAACGGCTGTTGGTTGTTGTGTTTGATGAATGACTGGGAGGCCTCAAGAGCACTATTCCGGAAAGTGACAGTGTCAGCGTCGTCTGATGTTTGTGAATGTTGTTGTGAACCACGCAATGGCTGGGCTACTGCTGCTGCTGAGGAGGGTCTAGTGGTGAGTCTGGTGACCCCAAGGGAGGCAGTGTTGCTGGTACCCTGTCCTGGCGCCCACAGAGTGGGATGTTTGGATACCATGTGGCGGGTCATGCTGGTGGTGGAGAGGTTGTTAATATTTTTCGCCCTGCTCAGGCGGGTCTTGCACACCTTGCAAATCACCATGGTACCATCCTCACTGCAGTCTTCAAAGAAAGGCCAGACTTTGGAGCACCTGCCTTGCTGGCGATTTCTGTTTGCGCCTCTTTTGCGTCTCACTTGAACTTCCACGCTTGTGGTGCCTGAAATTTCGCGCCGCCTACCTTGTGGCACAAGGCAAACTCGTGCAGCAGTGGGTTCTTCAACAGACTCATCTGTGCTGCTACGATGGCGATGTTCTCCTTCACATACAAAATCTGGGTCTCTGTCAACATTGTCCATACCCTCCTCCTCTTCCATCTCCTCAAACTCGTCATATGTGATTGTGGGCTGCCGCCGTGGAGTAGAGCTCCCCAGAACAACCTCTGCGCAGCTCACTCCAACGTCGTCTTCCAGATCTTCTCGGCCGACCTCCTGCAATTGAAACCCCTCCTGCCCAACTTGCTCTGGGATTTGGGTTTCAAAGTCCTCGGACTCGCCTTGCATTTCAGTGCGCGGTGCATTTCCCACAGTAAATGGTTGTGAATCCGGGCACAACATTTCTGGCTGTTCCATTGACCTTTGAAAGGTGGAAGTTTGTTGGGCTGGGAATAGCTCCTGCGAATACCCCATTGTGTCCTGAGGAAATTCTTCGGACTGGTTATTTGGCAGTTGTGTGCGTGGTGTCGCTGCCGGTTGTGTCAGCTTTGTGCCCACTGGCTCCTTGTAACTGGCTGAGGACTCGGACCTCGTGCGTGATGTGCTGGTGCTGCTTAACCCACTGCTGGACGCTTGAGAGGTCATCCAATTAATTATCTGGTCCTGTTCTTTTGGATTTCTGAGGGTTGATTTCCTGGACAACATGGGCGGTATTGAGTGGGTTTTCTTCGGAGCTCCACTGTGGCCTGTTCGTGAACCGTCAGGGGAAACACCTCTTCCCTTGCCCCTCCCTCTTTCACAGGATTTCTTCTTCATTTCACTTATCCTTAAAGTACACGCTGACTGGCAGCAGTACAGTGGCAGTACAGAAATGCTATACAGTGGCGGGTGAGCGGTGTACTACTATTCCCAGCAGCAACACAGAGCACAATGCTATACAGTGGTGGGTGAGCGGTGTACTACTGTTCCCAGCAGCGACACAAAGCACAATGCTATACAGTGGTGGGTGAGCGGTGTACTACTATTCCCAGCAGCGACACAGAGCACAATGCTATACAGTGGTGGGTGAGCGGTGTACTACTGTTCCCAGCAGAGACACAGAGTGGCAGTAAACACAATGCTATATAGTGTGGGTGAGCGGTGTACTACTGTTCCCAGCAGCGACACAGAGCACAATGCTATACAGTGGTGGGTGAGCGGTGTACTACTGTTCCCAGCAGAGACACAGAGTGGCAGTAAACACAATGCTATATAGTGTGGGTGAGCGGTGTACTACTGTTCCCAGCAGCGACACAGAGCACAATGCTATACAGTGGTGGGTGAGCGGTGTACTACTGTTCCCAGCAGCGACACAGAGCACAATGCTATACAGTGGTGGGTGAGCGGTGTACTACTATTCCCAGCAGCGACACAGAGCACAATGCTATACAGTGGTGGGTGAGCGGTGTACTACTATTCCCAGCAGCGACACAGAGCACAATGCTATACAGTGGTGGGTGGGTGAGCGGTGTACTACTGTTCCCAGCAGCGACACAGAGCACAATGCTATACAGTGGTGGGTAAGCGGTGTACTACTGTTCCCAGCAGAGACACAGAATGGCAGTAAACACAATGCTATACAGTGGTGGGTGAGCGGTGTACTACTATTCCCAGCAGCGACACAGAGCACAATGCTATACAGTGGTGGGTGGGTGAGCGGTGTACTACTGTTCCCAGCAGCGACACAGAGCACAATGCTATACAGCGGTGGGTGAGCGGTGTACTACTATTCCCAGCAGCGACACAGAGCACAATGCTATACAGTGGTGGGTGGGTGAGCGGTGTACTACTGTTCCCAGCAGCGACACAGAGCACAATGCTATACAGTGGTGGGTGAGCAGTGTACTACTGTTCCCAGCAGAGACACAGAGTGGCAGTAAACACAATGCTATACAGTGGTGGGTGAGCGGTGTACTACTATTCCCAGCAGCGACACAGAGCACAATGCTATACAGGGTGAGCGGTGTACTACTGTTCCCAGGAGACACAGAGTGGCAGTAAACACAATGCTATATAGTGTGGGTGAGCGGTGTACTACTGTTCCCAGCAGCGACACAATGACTGGGGGGACCCTGGCTAGCCTGGCTGGAGAGAGAACTACTCTGCCTGCCTACCCAAAGCTAAACCCACAGACAAATGGTGGAGAAATGACGTGGATCGGGTATTTATTTACCCGAACCACGTGACCCGTTCGGCCAATCAGAGCGCGTTCGGGTCTGAACCACGTGACCGGTTCGGCCAATCACAGCGCTAGCCGAACGTTCGGGGAACGTTCGGCCATGCGCTCTTAGTTCGGCCACATGGCCGAACAGTTTGGCCGAACACCATCAGGTGTTCGGCCGAACTCGAACATCACCCGAACAGAGTGATGTTCTGCAGAACCCGAACAGTGGCGAACACTGTTCGCCCAACACTAGTCCTCGGGAGTCGGGACAATCCTTGGGTGGTGGATGCTGTTTTAATTCAGCTGGAACTCGGATCTGATGTATGCCTTTCCCCTGCTGTCTCTTATTCCGCGAGTGCTGAACTAAATTCTTCAAGACAAGACCCGAGCAGTTTTGATTGCTCCGTGTTGGCCCAAAAGACCATGGTACACTCTTTTACAGAAGTTAGCAGTTTGTCAGTCAATGATGCTACCAGATGGCCCAGACCTTCTACTTCAGGGGTTGGCTTTTCATCCGCATCTAAATCGGCTTCATCTTTCAACATGGAACCTGAGTGGAAGATCCTAAAATCAAGGGGGTTTTCTGATAAACTTTCTAAAACTCTAATACAGAGCAGGAAGAAGGTAACCAGGCTGATATACCAGAAGACATGGGGAGCTTATAACAGCTGGTGCGCTGAAAATCTGTGGATAACATTTTGTCATCCTCGGTTTTAGAATTTTTACAGTGCAGTTTTCAGATGTATTAGCACACTAAAAGTTCAGACTGCTGCTATTAGTATTTTCTTGGAAAGGAGATTAGCACAGGAAGAGTTCTTTATTCGTTTCTTTCAGACCCTGAAGAGACTTCACCCTGTGGTGCTTTCAAAGATACCTACCTGGGGTTTAAATACAGTATTACAGGCCTTGTGTGAAAATCCTTTTGAACCGTTGGATCAGATTTCTGACAAGTATTTAACAATAAAAGCAGTAATTACTTCAGCCAGGAGAATTGGTGAATTGCAGGCTTTGTCCATCAAACAACCCTATTGTATAATCTCGAATGACAGGATTACATAACGTCCAGATAGTGCTTGCTTTCCTCCCTAAAATGGTTTCCAAATTTCATAGGACTCAGGAGATCTTCCTCCCATCCTTTTGTGATAACCCATCCAATGATTAGGAAAGATGGCCACATTGTCTAGATGTTAGAAGATGTATCCTTCATTATCTGGAAAAGTAAAAACAAATTGGAGAAAATCAGACGCCATGTTATTTCTTTTTGCTGGGAAGTTTAAGGGTAAGCAGGCTTCTAAGTCCACTATCACCAGATGGATAAAACAGGCTATCGCTACTGCCTATCAGTCTCAGGGCAAGACATTCATTTCTCCAATCAAAACCCATTCCACAAGGAGTGTTTCTACTTCCTGGGCAGAGAGAGCAGGGGCCTCCATCAAACAGATCTGCAAAGCGGCTACCTGGTCCAGTCAGAATTATTTTTTCTTGTTTATCTTTTCAATGGTGGGGTGCTGTCAGGAGGATGATCTGGGAAAGAGCAAGCTTACCTTCAGAAAGGTCTTTTCCAGTAGTCCGAGTGACAGCACCCCTACTACCCACCCTTGTGGGAATTATCATTAAAGTATATATATTTTTATTCCCAGTGCTGCTGCGCTTTAAATCCTCATAGCCATCCAGCGATACAACATGTAATGGAAGCAGAGAGAGATACACAAACATAGGGTGTAACGTTAAAATATATCACACCCTTTGTGCAACTTCACACGTCTCCAGAAATGGTGATTATGCCCAACCACAGATAGAGATAGCAACCTATAGATTGGCCGCTTACCTGCAGTAAACTTTTTTTCAAGCGTAATCACTGGCAGCCATTGCCTCCACAAAGTGTCCTGAAAAGTGAACATAGCGTAATCCTGTTTATTAAAAGTTAAAATCCCTGCTGACAAAATCTACGTACAGTGTAACTACTTGTACAGAAACGTGTCAAATATATCTTACTCCACTGCAACATCAGCACGTCCGCCGGCCGAGTATAGGAGATAGTCCTCGCTCCGTATCATACGAGCGTGCATCCAAGCTCCGCCCTACGCGTTTCATCACAAGGGCGTGACTCATCAGGGGCCCCTGATGAGTCACGTCCTTTTGACGAAACGCGTAGGGCGGAGCTTTATGATTATTTTCTGGTTAAACATTGCCGCATTACGATTGTTTTCTGGTGAAAAGCTGCCCACATTACGATTATTTTCTGGTGAAAGATTGCCATATTACGATTATTGTTTGGTGAAACATTGCCACATTATGATTATTTTATGGTAAAACATTGCCATATTACGATTATTTTCTGGTGAAACGCTGCCCACATTACGATAATTTTTTTGGTGAAACATTGCCGCATTACGATTATTTCCTGAAGACACACTGCCCACATTAAGATTATTTTCTGGTGAAAGATTGCCACATTACGATTATTTTCTGCAGAAACATTGCTGCATTACTATTATTTTCTGGTGAAATGCTGTCGCATTATGAATATTTTCATGTAGGTGGCAGCACTGGGGGGGGGGGGGGAGGGGGGAGTGGTGTTTCATTAGTGAACTGACTAGCAGCGAATGCATATTTGCAAAAGCACAAAATGCACATGAATTTTGTGTCAAAGGGGCCTAAAAGCTCCAAAATTCTCAAAATATGGCTCCTAGTCTTGGAACTATCTGCATGAGCAGCTATGTAAATGTTTAATAGTGTAGATACTTTTATATGTACCAAAACCCGATCAGCTAATTTTGGCGTAGCCCTTTGTGCGCTGCCAATTGACAACTCGGAGGGGGAATAGCATCAATGTCAGCCAGGAGTTTGCCTGCAGCAGGGTGAGCTGTCTTTCGACTTCATCTTGCACATAAATTTGTCTGCGGCCATTTCAAATATACGCTCAAAACCCGCCACAAGCACAGGCTAGGAAATGAGAAATTACAGAAAAATTAGAAAAAATTTCTCAATGCATGTGTGGCTTTCCAATTGCTTTGGGTTTTTATTTCACAATGTGAATGTCACAATTACCCTGGTGTACTAAATCTGTAACAAGCAGCAATCCAAAGCAATATTCTGCCTGAGATGCAGAAAAAAATTCGGTTCAGCTATTGCATGGGAAAAAAAAGGTGTCCAGGTCTCTGCTATACCTTATCCTATATGGCACATTTGCTACCTGTCCTCTATGGCCTGATGTGGTCCAAGCAATGCTGCAGTAATCACCAGCATCCAGTAACTAGCAGAAAATGTTGCTTTAAGCCACGTTCATAGTGGTGCTGAGGAGCAACGGTTGCTTTTTAACGCAGCTTACCACACTGCAATGTACCGCCTATGTGATGTTTACAGTGTGGCAGATGCGTTGCGGTATAGCAGTTTGGGTTATGATAACGCAGTGCATGCAGTGCGTTGCCGGTAAACGCGTGCGTTAACAGTAGCAGTGAAGCATACTTTTCACTGACTGTATGCTTCGCCGTCCCCGATGCAAAGCGAGGATAATGTGTGGTGCCGCTCTCTCCTGATCGCTTGCTTTCCTGCTGTCGCAGGAAACACAACGGCCCCTGCGATCATGGCCTCAGTTTATAATTTATTTTATTTGAAAAATGTTTTACACCGTGCTGCAACCTCTAATAATTGGTGTAACCAAAGAGATTTTAAGCAATAATTATGTTTTTACCCAAGCAAAACATTTATTCAAGTAAGACCAGTAACTGAGCAATCATAAACAGGAATTGCAGGAGTTGTCTGACATAACAGGAACAGATCGAGGCAGCTGATTTTGGTGCAGCGCTGCACCAATCGTTTCGGGTCCCAGCACTGCATGCCTGATTTGGCACTGCACAAATTAGTAAAAAAAAAAGGGCAATTTGGCCGTAGGCGGGGATTACATTTCCCCGCCAAGTTGCTACATCTTAGAGGGGGAATAGTAATCAGTGTGGGCCTGGAGTTTGTGCAGGATCAGGGTGAGTCATTTTGTGGCTTCACTCTGCTCCGCAATTGCCCGCTCTGATAATAAATGGACTCGGAACAGGAACCTGCAGTAAATTGGTGTTAAATTGGTGTGTATGGTATCAAAAACGGAAAAGAACAAAATGTCTGAGATTTAGCGTTCCTATATTACTTGAATTGCATAATCAGATAAACTCAATGTGTTATTTTTTGAAACTGTTTTCTGATGCAGAGCAAGCTTGCCAGACCTGCCAGGTTCAGTCAGAATCGTTATACATTTACATTTGCTTTAATGACCCTGGGTTATGACATGGCTTAGGAGTCACTATAGTGGGTTAGAGGATTGCTTTGTCAGAAGATTGCTTGTCCTAGATCTGTGAGATGTTCTGAACTTAAAGTAAACAAGTAAGGGGGAAAAAGTGCCCCCGGGGAGTTGGGAAGCCTCTGGATGCTAATGAGGCCTCCTCACTCTCGGGATCGGTCTACTCCACCTGCCCAATCCCGCACTGGCAGCCCCAAACACAGAAAGACATCAATATTTACATCTGCGATCCTGCAGAGTTGCAGGAGTAGCTCTCTGCTTGGGCTCCGATTGGGTCTGCTCTACTGCGCATGCGGCTTGCGTGGAGAGGCGCTACTGCGCATATCCGCACATCGACAAGCGCCAACAATGAGATCTTCAGAGGGTCCTAGCACTGGATCCCCTCTGCTGTGGAGGACAGGGGAACCCTCATTAGGATCCAGAGGATTCCCCCTCCTGAGGTAGGTACCCACAGGGGCACTTTTTTTCCCTTACAGGTTTAATGCCATAACTTTATCAGGTCCAAAGCTTATTAGGTTATATTCCTCCGTTGAATTAAAATTGATAAGATGTGAAAACATTTATCTTGTGAGAAAGTGCAGGAGAGAAGTTATTTATTTATTTATTGTATTTATAAAGCGCCAACATATTACGTAGCGCTAGACATTAGTTTAGGTTACAGACAATATTTAGGGGTGACATACAGCAATATGACAATAAAGGAATACAAGAAAAAAGGGGAACTGTAATTATACATAGCAGGACATAATACAGTACATTATTCAGGACTTACAGTGGTTTGCAAAAGTATTCAGCCCCCTTGAAGTTTTCCACATTTTGTCACATTACTGCCACAAACATGCATCAATTTTATTGGAATTCCACGTGAAAGACCAATACAAAGTGGTGTACATGTGAGAAGTGGATCAAAAATCATACATCATTCCAAACATTTTTTCCAAATAAATAACTGCAAAGTGGAGTGTGCGTAATTATTCGGCCCCTTGAGTCAATACTTTGTAGAACCACCTTTTGCTGCAATTACAACTGTCAGTCTTTTAGGGTATGTCTCTACCAGCTTTGCACATCTAGAGACTGAAATCCTTGCCCATTCTTCTTTGCAAAACAGCTCCAGCTCAGTCAGATAAGATGGACAGTGTTTGTGATCAGCAGTTTTCAGATCTTGCCACAGATTCTCGATTGGATTTAGATCTGGACTTTGACTGGACCATTCTAACACATAGTAGATATGTTTTGTTTTAAACCATTCCATTGTTGCCCTGGCTTTATGTTTAGGGTCATTGTCCTACTGGAAGGTGAACCTCCGCCCCAGTCTCAAGTCTTTTGCAGTCTCCAAGAGGTTTTCTTCCAAGTTTGCCCTGTATTTGGCTCCATCCATCTTCCCATCAACTCTGACCAGCTTCCCTGTCCCTGCTGAAGAGATGCACCCCCCGAGCATGATGCTGCCACTACCATATTTGACAGTGGGGATGGTGTGTTCAGAGTGATGTGCAGTGTTAGTTTTCTGCCACACATAGCGTTTTGCATTTTGGCCAAAAAGTTCCATTTTGGTCTCATCTGACCAGAGCACCTTCTTCCACATGGTTGCTGTGTCCCCCACATGGCTTGTGGCAAACTGCAAACGGGACTTCTTATGCTTTCTGTTAACAATGCCTTTCTTCTTGCCACTCTTCCATAAAGGCCAACTTTGTACAGTGCATGACTAATAGTTGTCCTATGGACAGAGTCTCCCACCTGAGCTGTAGTTCTCTGCAGCTCGTCCAGAGTCACCATAGGCCTCTTGACTGCATTTCTGATCAGCGCTCTCCTTGTTCGGCCTGTGAGTTTAGGTGGATGGCCTTGTCTTGGTAGGTGTACAGTTGTGCCATACTCCTTCCATTTCTGAATGATCGCTTGAACAGTGTTCCGTGGGATGTTCAAGGCTTTGGAAATCTTTTTGTAGCCTAAGCCTGCTTTAAATTTCTCAATAACTTTATCCCTGACCTGTCAGGTGTGTTCTTTGGACTTCACTGTGTTGTTGCTCCCAATATTCTCTTAGACAACCTTTGAGGCCCTCACAGAGCATCTGTATTTGTACTGACATTAGATTACACACAGGTGCACTCTATTTAGTCATTAGCACTCATCAGGCAATGTCTATAGGCAACTGACTGCACTCAGATCAAAGGGGGCCGAATAATTATGCACACACCACTTTGCAGTTATTTGTTTGTAAAAAATGTTTGTAATCATGTATTATTTTCGTTCCACTTCTCATGTGTACACCACTTTGTATTGGTCTTTCATGTGGAATTCCAATAAAATTGATTCATGTTTGTGGAAGTAATATGACAAAATGTGGAAAACTTCAAGGGGGCCGAATACTTTTGCAACCCACTGTATAGCTATATATTCAGGGCTAACATATATATGTTGCAAAATATTGCAACGCAGTGGCAAAGTAACCCCACGATTCTGGTAATGTATAGCCTAGGCTATGAAGTCATGCAGCCTTCTGACCAGTGCAGTCTGGGAGATCCTTTAGGCCACTTTCACATGTCACATCGCGTCTAGTGCTACCGCTCGGCATGCAATTATGGCACAGCAACAATCTATTTACCGTATTTTTCGCCGTATAAGACGCACTTTTTCTTCCCCAAAATGTTGGGGGAAAAGTGGGTGCGTCTTATGCGGCGAAGGTACGGATTTCGGGATGCAGAGGTGTGCAGGGAAGCACTATATACATTACCTGCTCCTGCCGCCGCGCTCCTGGCTCCAATCCTGGCTCCCTGATCCTCTTCTTCCATCTACCGCTGCCCGCTGCTGCCCCCGCCGAACATCGCTGGCCGGTCTTAATTAGCCGCAGGGATACGTTATCAGCACACCCCGTGCCGGGGTCACGCATGCCGCCGAACGCTGGCCGGTCCTAATTAGCCGCGCAGGGATACACTATCAGCACACCACGTGCGCCGGGGTCACGCATACGCATGTGTGACCCGGCGCACGCTGATAGCGTATCCCTGCGCGGATAATTAGGACCGGCCAGCGTTGTAAGGCGGCATGCGTGACCCCGGCACGTGGTGTGCTGATAGCGTATCCATGCGGCTAAGACCGGCCAGCGATGTTCGGCGGGGGCAGCAGCGGTAGATGGAAGAAGAGGATCGGGGAGCCAGGAGCGCGGCGGCAGGAGCAGGTAATGTATGTGTACCTGCACAGGGGGACACCGGCACTGGAGGACACACGGATAACGGGGCCACAGGCACAGGGGACGCTACCACAGGGGACACTGCTACAACAGGGGGACACTGCCACAACAGGGGGACACTGCCACAACAGGGGGACACTGCCACAGGGGACACTGGCACAATAGGGGACACTGCCACAGGGGACACTGCCACAACAGGGGGACACTGCCACAACAGGGGGACAATGCCACAACAGGGGGACGGGGGACACTGGCACAGGGGGCTGCAGGCAGAACAGGGGGACACGGCAGGCAGAACAGGGGGACACAGCAGGCAGAACAGGGGGACACAGCAGGCAGAACAGGGGGACACAGCAGGCACAGGGGGACACAGCAGGCACAGGGAGACACAGCACAGGGGGACACAGCAGGCACAGGGGGACACAGCACATAACACTGTCCCCATATGTGGTGTAATAGTATGTAATGTAACTGGAAAGGGGGAGGTAAAAAGTCCTTAAGACACCCCTGCATCATAGACACACCTAGGTTTAGTTTTTTCTTTTTTTCCTGATTTTTGCCCTCTAAATCTGGGTGCGTCTTATATGCCGGAGCGTCTTATACGGCGAAAAATACGGTAGATTGTTGTGTGGTGCCAATCATTCAAGATTCAGTGATGTACTTCCTGTCCAGCAGGGAACACATCACTGTTTGGGGGCGGAGCTATTCAGATTACCCTTACGACCCCCCCCCCCCAGCAGTGTAATGTGCACTGGGGAATAATGCAGTGCGATTGTCATGCCCCAGGTTCTCCTAAATGTAAGCATGTAAATTGGGACATGGTAAGATTTTACAATGGGCAAATATTGACTAAATAATGTAAAAATGAATATTGTAAAAATTAACAGTTTTATGAATTATGTCATATATGGTTGTTCCTTTAATTTAATGAGGGTCTGGGGCACTTATTCAATTGACTTTTTCTCCTGAGTTTTCTCCTAGGTGATACTTTTTTATTTTCTCTTTCAAATAACTTTTCAGCATTTTGCAATTGAAAAAGTACCAAAAAGTAGATAGAAAAGTCCCATCAAAATTATTTTGAATATTTCCTTGGTTGCTGTTAGTTAAAAAGTCAGTATATTGACTAGGGCCCATATGCAATTCATTTTTTCTCCTGAGTTTCATTTTTCATCTTCTCTTTAAAATACAGGATATTCTCAAAAAATTAGCATATTGTGATAAAGTTCATTATTTTCTGTAATGTACTAATAAACATTAGACTTTCATATATTTTAGATTCATTACACACAACTGAAGTAGTTCAAGCCTTTTATTGTTTTTCTTATTGATGATTTTGGCATACAGCTCATGAAAACCCAAAATTCCTATCTCTGTATGAAACTGCATACAGTAGATAATGACTGGCTGCACAGTGCACACAGATACACTTGTCTTTTTCAGAGATTCTTTCTCGGCAGCAGCAGCCCCACCCATGTCAACAGCTCTGAGTAGGAAATTTGAGCCATGAGGGGGCAGGCTTGGGCTTGAAAAGACTCCACAGAAGAGTGACTCAGCTATAATGATTCCAGGTCAAACCAATACTGAATCAGTCGGTGGATTCTTATCACAGTTGATAACAGATAAATTAGACTGAGAAGAATAAAACTAAAAGCAGGGTAGGTGTTTACTCTCATGTCCCCACTGATAAATGTAATAAAATACATGAGGGTGCTTCGTCTCTGGTTCTCTTTAAGGCCGCTATCGAAGCATCCTGGGCCTCCATAACACCTGAGCAGTGCCACAGGCTGATTGCCTCCATGCCACGCCGCATTGAAGCAGTTATTTCTGCAAAAGGATTCCCGACCAAGTATTGAGTGCATAACTGAACATAATTATTTGAAGGTTGACTTTTTTTGTTTTAAAAACACTTTTCTTTTATTGGTCGGATGAAATATGCTAATTTTTTGAGATAGGAAATTTGGGTTTTCATGAGCTGTATGCCAAAATCATCAATAAGAAAAACAATAAAAGACTTGAACTACTTCAGTTGTGTGTAATTAATCTAAAATATATGAAAGTCTAATGTTAATCAGTACATTACAGAAAATAATGAACTTTATCACAATATGCTAATTTTTTGAGAAGATCCTGTAACTGTTTAGCACTTTCTAATTGAAAAAACAAAATTAGCCAAAAAAACGTGTTATTAAAATGATGAGTATTTTCTTGCTTGCTGGCATTTTATTCTCAAGTTGTGAATATATCACCTGGGAGAAAACTCTGGAGAAAAGGTTAATTGCATATGAGCTTTTTTACAAATTTTTTTATTTTTTACAAAAACCATATGCACAACATTTTAAATAAATACTTTGATATATGTCACTAATAATTATTAAGAAATTTTAATGCACAATCTAGCAAAACAACCCCCCCCCCCCAAATAAACAAACAAACAAACATATTATTTAATATAAAACTGTATATGAGGTGCTGCCTAGCTATAAGAATGTGAAAAATTCTTAGTTCTAATCTATCATCCCCAGACATCACATCAGTTCATCAGAGTCAGTTTTGTTTTTTGAATAAATGGACTGTTAAAACACCCTGTGGACCAATGCAATCACTGGCAATGCAGGTTTTTAAATAAAAAGAGGCAGGTAATAATTTCAGTATAAACCACGCAAGGTCACAATGTTAACATAAAATTACACAAAATTAAACATGTTAAAATTATATCTAGTCATAGAAATTTAAATAAAGCAGAAATCTGTGACAGATCACCACAAGAAGGTAGAATCCAGCCATAAACGCCAAGGTTTGCAACCTGGACATGGCGCAATTGCTATTGGCAGATGCTGCAATCACCTGCAAAATACAAAGTGCAAATTGCACTTTTACTTAAATGCTTATTAATATCTATCTATCTATCTATCTATCTATCTATCTATCTATCTATCTATCTATCTATATCACCTTTATTTATAATAGCAAAAATAATATCATGCATGTTACAAATGTCTACATAAGCCTGCTTATCATTCACATTTTATAGAGTAGAAATTAGAAATTTCTCAAACTACAACATGTTACTTTTATTTATTTTTTTTGATTGCTGGTCAGTGTATGTTTGCTTTTTATGTGTGCTATAAACCATTGCTGTGGCCAAGCCATTTATTTTAGCAGTGTGAATCTACTCCTGAGATGGTGACTTTTGGGAGTCACAGAAATATCCTGAAGCACTAATTCTTTTTAACAGTGTGGCAGCACACTCCGTGCGTGTGCATGAAAAGTAGGTAAATAACTCCTGCCATTTCACAGTACAGGGCCATGGAGAAATAAATCTTGTTTATTGATGTAGTTCTAAAAACGTCCCATAGATGGCAGCATTACTCAGCTCTGGATTTGTGATCTGCGCACAATTGCTGTACTCTGGACTGTCTGGGTTATATTTATGTGTTTGTTTATTTCATGTTCAGCATAGAATAACGCGTTTCATGCTGCAGTTGTATCTTGGCTACACAGCTAGTATCACACAGCTAGTATCAATTAGCCCAAGTGTTATGTGTAGTTCACACTATTCCATATTATGGCTGTGCTGTAAAATAAAACTAAAATGCTTAGGCAATGCAAAGGCGTTTGAGTGGTGTTGTCTCTTGCAATGCAGCAAAGCTGGAAACTGTTATGTCATTTTGTTGCATTGTTGGTTAGCTGAAGAGAGCTGCAAACTACATTCATAAAAATACATGCAGCCAGTGGCATAACTAAGGAGCTTGTGGCCCCAGTGTGACAATTGCCTGGGGCTCCGAGCATATATATGGAGCCCCAAAACACACCAAGGACAGCTGCAGTGCCAGACAGGTGTATTTAGAGTAAGGAAATGTTTTGTTAAGGATTACTACTATGCAATGCAATGCACATATAGAAGCAGTGGTGTAGCAATAGGGGTTGCAGAGGTAGCGACCGCATCGGGGCCCTTGGGTCAAAATGGGCCCAAGAGGCCTTCCCTCAAGCACAACATTAGTTCTCTACTGGTCCTGTGCTGATAATAATCACGTCTATAGTAGAGATGGCCAGAACCTTAGATTTTCGGTTCGCTAACTTCCGCGAAACTTCGGTTCGCACAAACGTTCGCAAACTAGACTTCAATGGGGAGGCAAACTTTGAACACTTATGCTGGCAACAAAAGTGATGGAAAAGATGTTTCAATGGGTCTAACACCTGGAGGGGGGCATGGAGGAGTGGGATAGACTCCAAAAGTCCCGGGGAAAAATCTGGATTTGACGCAAAGCAGCGTTTCAAGGGCATAATTCACATTGAATAATAAATTGCAGGCCTAAAGTGCTTTAACCCTTTCACCTCCGAGGGTTTTTAAAAATAATTAACATGTATTTCATATTTCTATGGGAAGGTGTATAATAAGGTATTTGGGTGTGGTTTTAGTTTTTGGCCACAAGATGGAGATATAGAGTCAGTGTGTTCTAAAAATAGAAACAGAACCATCTGTTTATATTTGTTTGTATTTGTGTACATACAGGGACGTAGATACTAGTGCTGGGGGAGGTGAAAAGGATTCTTGCATGTGTATACATCAATCAGGGAGTGTAATTAGAGTACTGCTTCACACTGACACACCAAACTTGCACGGATTGGTATATCACACTGCGTGCACTCACCTAGGTAGGTGGGTGCACTGTGAACAACAGGTAGGTATATGCAGTGATGGGTATTGCATGTGCACCTGTCACACACAGACAGGTACCGGACAGGCACAGTGACACTGCGTGAGCTCACGTAGGTAGGCGGGTGCACTAAAGTGAACAACAGGTAGTAGATATATGCAGTGATGGGTATTACGCTGTGCACCTGGCACAGTAGTAAATATACCACCAAGGAGCCAAAGGCCAGCTGCGACTGACTGACAGGGCTGTATATAATGCAAGTCGGACGGACACACACACACACACACACACACACACACACACACACACACACACACACACACACACACACACAAATAGATCACAAGAACAAGATTAGCTCTCAAAAGAGCTGTTGAGGGGTGCTTTTTTAGCAATAGCAATCAGCCAGGAGCAAGCTAACAAGCCTACAAGAGCCTAACTAAGCTTTCCCTATGAAAGTCTGCAGCAGCTATCCCTTCTCTAATTAATGCAGGCACACGAGTGAGTCCAATGCCTGACGCTGCCTGCCTTTTATAAGGGGGGGGGGGGGGGGGGCTCCAGGAGGGAGTGTCGCCTGATTGGCTACAATGTGCCTGCTGACTGTGATGCAAAGGGTCGAAGTTGACCCTCATGATGCACTATGGGGGCGAACCGAACTTCCGTAAAAGTTTGCGGTTCTCGGAACCACCGAAGTTCGCCTGGAACCGTTCGGGCCATCTCTAGTCTATAGATGCTTTAACCACTTGCCGACAGCCCACAGCCGATGGGCGGCGGCAAAGTGGACGCCGAAAGGGCCGCAATACGCACATCGGCGGCGGGTCCTTAAGGCGTGTCCGGCCAGCGATCGCGTCACTGGTGACGCGCGCTGCCCCTGGCAACAGGCTCCGCCCACCCGCGACATCATCCCGCCGGCCGTAAGTAAGCGCCGGCGGGATGTTAACCACTCGATCGCCGCATGCAAAGTGTATAATACACTTTGTAATGTATACAAAGTGTATTATACGGGCTACCTCCTGCCCTGGTGGTCCCAGTGATCGAGGGACCACCAGGGATAGGCTGCAGCCCTCCATGTCTGCACCCAAACACACTGATCTGCCCCCCCTTGCCCCCTGATCGCCCACAGCACCCCTCAGACCCCCCCTGAACACCCCCCAGACCCCTGTTTGCACCCAATCACCCCCCTAATCACCCATCAATCGCCCCCTGTCACTATCTGTCAACACTATTTTTTAGATCAGGTCCTAATCTGCCCCCTGGGGGCTCCTGATCACCCCCCACCCCTCAGATCCTCCCCAGACCCCCCACTGTGTACTGTATACATCTATCCTCCCATATAATCACCCACTGATCACCTGTCAATCACCTGTCAATCACCCATCAATCACCACCTGTCACTGCTATCCATCAGATCAGACCCTAAACTGCCCCCTGTGAGCACCTAAACACCCACCCACACCCTCAGATTGCCCTCAGACCACCCCTTCTTACCTCCCCAGTGCAATATTTACATCTGTTCTCCCTTCTAATCACTCACTGATCACCCATCAATCACTCATCAATCACCCCCTGTCACCACCTGTCACTGCCACCCATCCGTTCAGACCCTAACCTGCCTCGCCCACAGACCCACGGTCATATCACCACCAAAGTGCATTGTTTACATCTGTTCTTCCCTCTAATCACCCCCTAATTACCCATCAATCACTCCCTGTCACTATCTGTCAGCGCTATTTTTGGTTAAATTTGGTTAAACGACATGTAAATTAGGTAAATTAGCATATCAGCTTGTTCAGTGTGTACATGACGTCTGAATGACTTGTTGTTTGCACTTCAAGTCGTTCAGACGACTAGTTTAAACGACAATTAGATGTAAAGTTGGATGAGTGTATGTATCTTTAGCTTAGGCTGTCTATTATGCGGATTTATCTCTTCAGAGCTTTCTGAGAGACCAGAATTTTTTTCTACTGGCTTTGAAAACGTTTAGTCAATGAACATTCTACAGAGATCACCTGCCAGTACTAAAGCTGTCTCTGCCTATGATACATTTCAGAATGTAAATCATTTATTTACACTGGGTAAAACTGGCTAAATTATTTATAAATGGAAATTATATTTTGACTACAGTTAATTAATTTTCCCCAAGTATGAGGCAGCTGTAAAAATATGTGTCTTGTGCCTTGAGTTAATGATCAGTAAAAAGATTTCACTGGCTAGAAAGGAAAGGTTCTGGAATAACTAGCTTAAAGAGGAACTGTCGCGAAAATCTTAAAATTTAAAACACATACAAATAAGAAGTACATTTCTTCCAGAGTAAAATGATCCATACATTACTTTTTTCCTATGTTGCTGTCACTTACAGAAGGTAGTAGAAATCTGACATTACCGACTGGTTTTGGATTAGTCATCTCTTCATGGGGGATTCTCAGCATGGCCTTTATTCTTTATAAAGACAGTCCCTGAAAAAAGATTATGTAAAGATGCTGACCAGCCACCCTGCTCGCTGCACACTTTTTGGCAGTTGGACGGAGCAACTGTCATTCACTAAGTGCTTTTAAAAATAAAGAAAATCCTGAGAACCCCCCATGAGAAGATGGGCTAGTCCAAAATCTGTCAGTAATGTCAGATTTCTACTTCTTACTGTAAGCGACAGCAACATAGGAGAAAAGTAACCTATGGCTCATTTTACTCTGGAAGAAACATACTTCTTATTTGTATGTGTTTACATGTATTTTACATTTTAAGATTTTCGCGACACAGGTCCTTTAACCCTCCTGGCGGTATGAAAAATTCCGCCAGGAGGCAGCGCAGCAGTTTTTTTTTTTATATCATGTAGCGAGCCCAGGGCTCGCTACATGATAGCCGCTGCTCAGCAGCATCCCCCCGCCCGCTTCGATCGCCTTCGGCGATCTCCGATCAGGTAATCCCGTTCAAAGAACGGGATTACCTGGAGGGCTTCCCCCGTCGCCATCATTGGGAGTCCCGATCCACCCCTCGGCGCTGCCTGGCACTGATTGGCCAGGCAGCGCACGGGGTCGGGGGGGGCGTGCGGCGATTGGGCGCGGGGCGGCGGCGATCGGTGTGCTGGCGCAGCTAGCAAAGTGCTAGCTGCGTCCAGCAAAAAAAAATTAAGTAAATCGGCTGAGCAGGGCCTGAGAAAACCTCCTGCGCGGCTTACCCCGAACTACGTTCAGGGTTACCGCCAGGAAGGTTAAGATCGACCAAAACATGGACACCACTTGTTACCCACCAGCAATGTTAATTCTGGAAATGAACTTGCATTCTTTTTCTTCAAAAACATTAACACATGAACTTGTAATTTGTTAGCCACTAGCAACATTCAATTTTTATGAATGTAAAATAAAGTGCCTTATACATATAGTTAGATGCTTTCTAGTAGTAGCAGGTTGGCACTTCAGTTTTGTAATATCTGCTGCTGAGAATTTTAAAATTGTTTCCTGCATTCAATAACCTTTCCATTTCACTTTGGTTATTTCATTTTTATCTTTTTATCCATGCTCTGCGCTTAATGCTGCTTTCAGCATTCCAGAGAAGTAAGTCCAGCCTATCATTTCCAAGGGATCCTGTTGCCTAGGTAACACACCTTTCTTAATTTTTATCTATAAACAGACAAAGCAGACAGTTTCCAGAGTCTGATTTCCAGCGCAGCCAATCAGGGGAAGGCAGTGCAGACACAGGAGGGACAGCAATAAGGGGAGTGCCTTATTTGGAAAACAGGTGCATTTTTATCATTTGTATTTATTTCCTTTCATTTCATCTGTGAAGAAAACAGTGCTTTCGTGTGTTTTGGCCAGTGTGTTTTCATGTTCATTAAGGCCCCTTGCACACTTGCGCACTGCATTGCTCCTTGCTACACTTACCTGGCACAACCCGCCGCAAGAGCCATGCAAGTCTATGGAGACTTACACACTTTGCACGAGGCAACGCGGTGTGCTGAAAGTATCAAAACCACCGCAATCCTGATGCAAAGTCTGCAGCGCGTTGCCGCATGATCAGTGCCTACTGCACGGGTTATGCAGTAATGCAAGTCAGCGAGCGACAAAGTAAGTGTGCACGACATAAGTGCGGTGAAATGCGGCGAGCATGCACAGTCTGACGGGAATCCAAGGGATGTACTTTCTGCCCAGCAGTGAGTATGTCACTAGCCGGGGGGTGGCGCTACGCATATGACCCTGTCGCTGCACCGTGGCTCAACGTCATATGAAGGCTTCTTTCTGCTTGCACTGCATTGCACCGTTAACATTAAGTATACAACCGGCCTCAAACACTCTTCTTATGTAGGGTTTACACCTGTCTGCTTGGAGAACACAAACATTTTTTCCCACGTGTGTTTTGAAGCACAGACGCTTGGTTTTCTTCAGGGAGATAATTTTTCATCATCTGGATAAAATAACTTTCCAGCACACTTCAATTAAAAAAGTTCCAAAAAGTAGGTAAAAAGAACACTGTCAAAATTATTCTGAGTATTTTCTTGCTTGCTGATGGCTTCAAGGGCATTTTATTCATACGATGGGAAAATGCCTAGGGCAGTGGTTCCCAACCTTTTTGGAGTCGTGACACATCACATCAAACGTTCAGATCTCCGTGACACGTACACTAGCGACTGCTGGTGAGTGGCAATTACTGCTGCTGGCATAGTGGTGTGGGTGCTAGTGAGTGGCCATTACTGCTGCTGGCATAGTGGCGGCTGCTGGTGAGTGGCGGCTGCTGCTGCTGCTGGCATAGTGGGGGCTGCTGGTGAGTGGCTTTTGCTGCTGCTGCTGGCATAGTGGGGGCTGCTGGTGAGTGGCTTTTGCTGCTGCTGCTGGCATAGTGGGGGCTGCTGGTGAGTGGCTTTTGCTGCTGCTGGCATAGTGGGGGCTGCTGGTGGGTGGCTTTTGCTGCTGTAGGCATAGTGGGGGCTGCTGGTGGGTGGCTTTTGCTGCTGCTGGCATAGTGGGGGCTGCTGGTGGGTGGCTTTTGCTGCTGCTGGCATAGTGGTGGCTGCTGGTGGGTGGCTTTTGCTGCTGCTGCTGGCATAGTGGGGGCTGCTGGTGAGTGGCCATTAATGCTGCTGGCATAGTAGGGGCTGCTGGTGAGTGGCTTTTGCTGCTGCAGGCATAGTGGGGGCTGCTGGTGGGTGGCCTTTGCTGCTGCTGGCATAGTGGGGGCTGCTGGTGGGTGGCTTTTGCTGCTGCTGCTGGCATAGTGGTGGCTGCTGGTGAGTGGCCATTAATGCTGCTGGCATAGTGGGGGCTGCTGGTGAGTGGCCATTAATGCTGCTGGCATAGTGGGGGCTGCTGGTGGGTGGCCTTTGCTGCTGCTGCTGGCATAGTGGGGGCTGCTGGTGAGTGGCCATTAATGCTGCTGGCATAGTAGGGGCTGCTGGTGAGTGGCTTTTGCTGCTGCAGGCATAGTGGGGGCTGCTGGTGGGTGGCTTTTGCTGCTGTAGGCATAGTGGGGGCTGCTGGTGGGTGGCTTTTGCTGCTGCTGGCATAGTGGGAGCTGCTGGTGGGTGGCTTTTGCTGCTGCTGCTGGCATAGTGGTGGCTGCTGGTGAGTGGCCGTTAATGCTGCTGGCATAGTGGGGGCTGCTGGTGGGTGGCTTTTGCTGCTGCTGGCATAGTGGGGGCTGCTGGCGAGTGGCTTTTGCTGTTGCTGGCATAGTGGGAGCTGCTGGTGGGTGGCTTTTGCTGCTGCTGGCATAGTGGGGGCTGCTGGTGGGTGGCTTTTGCTGCTGCTGGCATAGTGGGAGCTGCTGGTGGGTGGCTTTTGCTGCTGCTGCTGGCATAGTGGGGGCTGCTGGTGGGTGGCTTTTGCTGCTGCTGCTGGCATAGTGTGGGCTGCTGGTGGGTGGCTTTTGCTGCTGCTGCTGGCATAGTGGGGGCTGCTGGTGAGTGGCCATTAATGCTGCTGGCATAGTAGGGGCTGCTGGTGAGTGGCTTTTGCTGCTGCAGGCATAGTGGGGGCTGCTGGTGGGTGGCTTTTGCTGCTGTAGGCATAGTGGGGGCTGCTGGTGGGTGGCTTTTGCTGCTGCTGGCATAGTGGGGGCTGCTGGCGAGTGGCTTTTGCTGTTGCTGGCATAGTGGGAGCTGCTGGTGGGTGGCTTTTGCTGCTGCTGGCATAGTGGTGGTTGCTGGTGTGTGGTGGCTGCTGGAATAGTGGCTTTTGCTGCTGCTGGCATAGTGGGAGCTGCTGGTGTGTGGTGACTGCTGGCATAGTGGGGGCTGCTGGCATACTGGCTTTTGCTGCTGCTGGCATAGTGGGGGCTGCTTGTGTGTGGTGGCTGCTGGCATAGTTGGGGCTGCTTGTGTGTGGTGGCTGCTGGCATAGTGGGGGCTGCTGGCATAGTGGGTTTTGCTGCTGCTGCTGGTATAGTGGGGGCTGCTTGTGTGTGGTGGCTGCTGGCATAGTGGGGGCTGCTGGTGTGTGGTGGCTGCTGGCATAGTGGGGGCTGCTGGCATAGTGGGTTTTGCTGCTGCTGCTGGCATAGTGGGGGCTGCTTGTGTGTGGTGGCTGCTGGCATAGTGGGGGCTGCTAGTGTGTGGTGGCTGCTGGCATAGTGGGGGCTGCTGGTGCGTGGTGGCTGCTGGCATAGTGGGGGCTGCTGGCATAGTGGCTTTTGCTGCTGCTGGTATAGTGGGAGCTGCCGGCACAGGGGCTGCTGCTATTTTGGTGGTGGTTGCTGCTGGCAGAGGGGCTGCTTCTCTCACAGCCAGGGGTTGCTGCTGGAACGGGAGCTACTTAATTTTTTTGCAGAGAAGTGGCATGAAAGTGCCTTACTCACTGTCCTCCTTACTGCAGATTGCCTCTCCATCCGCTCCTCCTCCTCAACCGGGAAGCTATCTTCCGCGCTGTTCTATTGCCCTGCTCTGCCAGTGCCTTCCCCTTTTGTTCCGTCCCATAGTAGATAAAGGACTACAAGAAAATGGCCACCGTTGTCCACAAATGTGGATGCTGGCGGCCATTTTCTTGTAGTCCTCTACTAACTACAATGGGACAGAACGAAAGGGGAAGGCATAGCAGGGCAACAGAGAAGCGCGGAGGGAGACAGAGCACTAACACGGCGACACATACCCGGAGCTGCCGCGACACATGTATGTGTCGCGGCACATGGGTTGGGAACCACTGGCCTAGGGCCTCAATTCACGGAGCATTATCAAACGTTTATCAAACACTTTATCAAACGTTTGATAATTTACCTCATGGGTAAAATCTCATTTTAAATTCACTAAGGCCTCAATTCACGGAGCATTATCAAACGTTTATCAAACACTTTATCAAACGTTTGATAATTTACCTCATGGGTAAAATCTCATTTTGAATTCACTAAGGTGTTATATATTTGTTGAACGTTTTATCGGTAAAACATTCGATAAATATATAACACCTTAGTGAATTTAAAATGAGATTTTACCCATGAGGTCAATTATCAAACGTTTGATAAAGTGTTTGATAAACGTTTGATAATGCTCCGTGAATTGAGGCCTAGGAGAAAAAGTGAATCGGATAAGGGCCTGTGCGTTTGTCTGCGTGACGTGTTAACATGATTGATAATATGAAAGCGCACAGTGTGCAAAATTATGCTTTGGAGTTGAAAGCTTTTTTCTTGCTTGTGAAAATCACATTTTAGATTCACATGCGGGAAAATATATCCGAAATGCCTGTAAAGCATGTACATTAGATCCGGTATTTCAAAATGAACACATTTTAAAGTTTGTGGGAAACCTGAAAAATGTTTTCTAGTGGAAACAAAACATTTTTAGTGAACTACAAAATTAAGGATAAATAGTAGAAATATTAGTACCTCCATTTTAAATACGTTTAGTATTTTATAATAGAGCAGATTTTTTTTTTCATTAAATGTGGTTCTAAGTAGCAGGTTTTCCCTGCCTCCTCCATCTCCCCACCAACAACATCCACAACCGTAACATTTAAGTTCACCTGAACTGAACGTGATATGTAGGCTGCCTATTTCCTTTTAATGAGCCTCTGTACAGAAAATAAGTCCCCTGTGGGGTATTTACCTCGGGAGGGGGAATCCTCTGGATCCTAATGAGGCTTCCCCCCATTGTCCTTCATCCTACGGTGACAGCGCTGGACTCCCCCGAAACCACAGCCAACAATTTGTCATGCTGTGGTGTAGGCGCAGCAGTGCCTGGAATATTTACCTTTCCCGGCTCCAGCGCAGTAGCGGCTCCCCGATAGACTAAGGTCGAAATAGCCGATCCCAGTCCGGGTCCGCTCTAGTAGAGCGGACCCAACTGGGGTAGGCTATTTCCGCCTGATCCCGAGCAGAGAGCTGCTACTGCGCCTGCGCTGGAGCCGGGAAGGTAAATATTAACATGCCCCGCGCTGCCACCGTGGGACGAAGGAGGATGGGGGAAGCCCCATTAGAATCCAGAGGCTTCCCCCTCCCGAGGTAAGTACCCCACAGAGGACATTTTTTGTTACAGAGCCTCTTTAACCAGTTGCTTGGCAGTCCTGCTGATCTCTTAAAGGGAAGGTCAGAGCATATTAAAATAAAAAAATATACTTACCTGGGGCTTACTCCAGCCCCTGGCATATGTCCTGTGCCCTCAATGCAGCTCCAGTGGCTCCCGGTCCCTTCCGGTGGAGAAGCCGACCTTGCCAGGTCAGCGTCCGGGTCAGCTTCTCCTGCGCTCCAGCGTGCGGCTCACTGGTCGCGCTGATGTCATCTGGACTGTTCTGCGCAGGCACAGAACTACTGCGCCTGCAAAGTACAGTCCTGGTGATGTCAGTGCGACTCTGAGAGCCACTCGCGCAACCGCAGTGGATATCCTACACCGGAGGGGACCCCGGTCCACTAGCGGTGAGCGGAGCTGCGGCGAGGGCACGGTACGGCTGGCGGGGAGTGGAGGAAGGCCCAGGTGAGTGCAGTTTTTTATTTGTACTTGCTCGGATGTGTCCTTTAAGCATCAACAGTGTCTGAATCACACACTTGAAACAAGCACATGGCTAATCCAGTCAGACTGATCACAACTGGTCAGCATGCTCATTCAGGGTCTATGCCTAATAGTATTAGAGGTATAGAGTTCAGCAGGACAGTCGGGCAATCTGCATTGTTTAAAAGGAAATAAACATGTCTGCTTTTATAACCCTCTCAGTTCAGGTGTGCTTTTAATAGATTTTATCCTCTATCACGGATGATAAAAGGCACTTTATAGAACACTTCCCTTGTGGCAGCAGCGTATTGATGCAATGACAAAGCAGATTAGTGGTTGATCTTCTGCCAGGATTTTGTAATTTTCATTCTTCTTGGGGAAAATTCCTTGCCTAACTAAATCCAGAATTGAAAATGCAAATTCTAGTAGCAAATAGGATAAGTGAATATAAACAGTGTATGTGTAACGATCGGTGTCAGCACACAGAGAGAATCTGATCATTGGTGATCTGCAGTATCAGCAAGAATACAGATATATACCTGATTATTGATGATGTGCAGAATCACCAATAATACAGATATAGTACTAACCTCTGGACACCTGTATATATCGTGAGTGTTTGGTGCAACAGTATTTACTTTGAGTAATCCACCTGATGAGCAGGTGGTCCTTGGCAGTGTGGGCAACACTGCTCTTTAAAGAAGTATGAGAACCTTCCAGCAGCCTGAGATCTTCCAAGGGGTGGAGTCTCAGGCTGAAGGTAGGAAGGACCAGTGAGTGAGTGACACCTGAAGGTGGATGTCACTATCTGATCTGGAAACTATCTCCTAAAGGAGAGAGATCGCTCTCGAGGTCGGGCAAGCCAGGTCGGCAACACACAGACAGACAAATTACAAAGACAGAAGACTGATTCGGTATCCAAGGCAGGCAGGGTCGGCAACGGAAGATCAGATATGCGTGGTACCGAATCAGCGAGCGGAGAGGTAGTCAGGAAAGCAATAGGTCATAACAGATATCAAACAATGCCTAGTCTTGGGTGTGAGGTCCGTGGTCTCTACACCCTGGAACTAGTCTGATGTATAACAGAATGATACACAAGTTCCCTAATCTTGGGTGTGAGGTCCGTGGTCTCAACACTATGGAACTAGTCTGAAGTATAACAGAATGATACACAAGTTCCCTAATCTTGGGTGTGAGATCCGTGGTCTCTACACCCTGGAACTAGTCTGAAGTATAACACAATAATAACACAGTAGTAATCTGGCTCAGTGTGAATTCCCAGGTCCTCCTGGTTCAAACACACTGTTGGATCTGACTAAGGTCTGAGTGCTTCCACGTAGTGTTTGCAACGGCAGACAACTTGTGACTGTCCAGCAGTAACTATATATAGAGTAGCGCTCTCTGGCACCACCCCTAAGTGATAGACCAATGGCCACTTGCTCTGAGGTCAGCTGACCAGCCTGGTCAGCTGATCCCCCTTGGCCGTCATAAAAGTTCTGCCTCTCAGCGCGCGCGCGCGTATTCCTGAATCTGTGTGAACTAACAGACCCAGCCACACCAGACGCATGCTGCTGCGTACAAACCGCCGCACTGGATGCGGAACTAGCCGCCTTGCTATCAGTACACGCAGCGGCTTTTCCGCGTTCTCTCACAGTACCAGACACATGCTTCTGCGTGCAAACCGCCGTGCTGGACGCGGAATTAGCCGCCTTGCTGTCAGTACACGCGGCGGCTTTTCCGCGTTCTCTCACAGTATGGAAATAAAATGGTGCTCAGAAAACCTACACGTGCTCGATAACCGTTGTTACAAAACAAACATAGTTACATAGTTATTTTGGTTGTAAAAAGACATACGTCCATCGAGTTCAACCAGTATAAAGTACAACTCCAGCCTGCTCCCTCACATATCCCTGTTGATCCAGAGGAAGGCGAAAAAACCCTTACAAGGCATGGTCCAATTAGCCCCTAAAGGGAAAAATTCCTTCCTGACTCCAGATGGCAATCAGATAAAATCAACATCATTAGGCATGACCTAGTAATTGTAGCCATGGATGTCTTTCAACGCAAGGAAAGCATCTAAGCCCCCTTTAAATGCAGGTATAGAGTTTGCCATAATGACTTCCTGTGGCAATGCATTCCACATCTTAATCACTCTTACTGTAAAGAAACCCTTTCCTAAATAAATGGCTAAAACGTTTTTCCTCCATGCGCAGATCATGTCCTCTAGTCCTTTGAGAAGGCATAGGGACAAAAAGCTCATCCGCCAAGGTATTATATTGCCCTCTGATGTATTTATACATGATTCCAAATAGTTATCAAAGAATGAACGAGCATGTTAGAATTCAGCTATGGCACAACAATGATCCTTGCTGCCTCAAGCCAGCCATCGCCACCATCACCTTTTTCTCAGCCGGTTTCCTCAATTGTCTTCTTAAGATACATGTTATTCCACATAGGAGAAAGCAGTGGAGAACTGATGGAGGGGCGGAGTTAAATCCTGCAGTGCCTCTCTGTGTGTTAATAAAATGAGGACACTCCCCTAACAATTGTATAAATTCATTTTAAAATCTAGCCACAGGAGGTTACATGAAAAGCAGGAAGTTAGGGCGCCGCCATAGTCGCCCATTCAAATATTGGTAGTAGTGGGAAATTGGGGGGCATGGCCGCCTGCAATTCAATATATGACTACAAATAGCAGGCACTGGTTAGGGTTAGCCATGGGGATGGTTAAGGTAAGCCAGGGGGGTGTTTAAAGGTTAGACAACGGTAGTGGGAGGGTTCAGTGTGAGAATAGGGTTTAGTTGTAGTAAAATATCAGTATTTACTGGTCTATAAGACTTACTTTTTCTCCCCCAAAAGTGGGGGAAAAAAGTCACTGTGTCTTATAGTACAAATGTAGGGAGTTCCTGACTTTAGAACGCCTGCCAATATGAACCTCCAACCCATCAATTTTGGGGACTCCCTGTACTGTGCCCATGCAGACGAGGACACAGGGGGACCTTTGGAGGACACGGGGGGACACAATGGGGGAATAGAGGAGGACAGAGGGGGACACATGGGGGACACAGGAGGACACAAGGGGGACAGAGAAGGACACAGGGAGACACAAGAGGTACAAGGTGGCACAAGATGCCCCTTCACCATGGACGCACCAGGTTTAGTATATATATATATATATATATATATATATATATATATATATATATATATATATATATAATTTCCCCTGGTGTTTGTCCTCTAAACCTAGTTGCATCTTATGGTCTGGAGTGTCTTATAGTCCAAAAAATACAGTAATGACCATATTTTACTATTGTTTTTTTCCACTGTAATAATAGATTATTGGTAAATTTACTACTATTCCACTATCTGCTTTTATGGACGCCCACATTTCCAGGCCCCCTTTTGTGATGTACATGGTTACAGGACATCTGTTTTGAAACAGAAGGGGATATTTGTGGACTTGACAGATCTGAACCATTTTTTTTTGAGTGGGGAGAAGACACACATCCACAACATTTTGGAAACTGTCCATCCACTTTTACTTTAGTATAGTGAAATTAAAGAATTAAATGGAACCACCCCCATCCAATAAAAAAGTTACATTGGATATAAGTAAAATGTTTAATTTCACACTGTTGTAAAGTAGATCATTTTCAGATGAAGATGTTATGCAGTTCCCCTTCCTCTTTGCTGCCTTTTCAAGCCTGAATAGCTCCTATTGTATCTTTTATTTTTTCCCTACTCCTTCAGTTCCCTCTTCCTGCCCCCCCCCCCCCCCCCCCCCTAGGTAGCAGCATGCTTTCGTGCCTTGCTTTTCTTGTAAGAGTTCTTTCTCTGGATCTCATCCAGCTGTCAGATCTTTGCTGTCAGTTGATTTACAGCACTCACACACCCAGCCAAAAAAAAGGGCTGCTCCATAGCAGCAGCAAGCTTATGTTTGGAGTGAAAGACTTAAGGGAGCGTGGAACAAATTCAAGTTCTGTCAGTATTGGCAACTACAGATGCTCCGGGTCATGGCGTGATGGCACAAGATACATGAAGGCAAATTGAGACTGGATTAGCGAGGACATCCTGAGCCAAAAATGTGAAAAGATGATCATACGAGACTGATCTGGTTGTGTTTTTCTGTTAATTGACACATAGCAAAGTTTGATTTATGCGTTAGCCCGGCAGCATATATCTCTCATTATATGTTATTACATTTCTCCCTTTAGCTTTATGGCATCATCTCTATTTGTTGAACACACAAAGTTGTGCCGGGGGAAGCCCATGGACTTTCTCATCTCAGCCCCAGACAAAAGCCTAGCCTTCTAGCGAAAAATCAAACAACCTATTTGGTTTGTGATATGTACAGCTGTATGACATTTGTTGGATAGATTATAAAGTACTTTGTGCTATCTCCCAGCCTATTAAATATGGTATATTAATTTACAGTTTTATGGGCAGTTTGGCAACCCCAAATGCTCTTGAATTATGTATCCTACAATAGGCAGCTGCCAGCCAGCTGTAGGAGTGGTGGAGTTAGACACATAATGGAGCTATATAATAGCCCGTGAACTTTGATTCCTACAGTGTGCAATGGATCTACTCTGAATACAGATTTATTCTTTGCTTTAAACATTGAAGCCTAATTTTTAAGGCAGATTAACCTCTGACGGATCAAAGATTCAGGGGACCTAAACAGCAATTCTCACTTACGCCGAGGAACTCTGATGCAAAGCTATTTCCAAGGACCGTACAACAAAATGATTGTATCAGAAACATAGAAGCACCAAAAGGATAAAACAATGTTCCTGCCTACAGAGATCGCCTCCAGAGACACCGCACTCGCTTTGATAACGGATCAGCTACTCCTGTTCCACTGCCTGAGGAAGTGGACTGTGTCCCACGAAATGCGTTGCAATTATTGGAGTACATTATTAAAGAATGCTTTTGAAATGTTTATCTTGTTGAATCTTCTATGGAGAGGTGAGTAGCTCTTCCACTAATTTTAATTTGAACATTGTTTTATCCTTTTGGCGCCTCTGAGTTTCTGATACAAACATCACTAGTCCACTTTTGGTGGAGGGGTCTACCCCCATATTTCCTGCCCACAGAGCAACATCTTAATCTATCCCGAGAGGACGGGTCAAGTTCCACTAATGCCTTGATAGTGGGTGCTTGCCAGCAATCTACCTTTGTGAGTATATCTTATATTGTTTCCTTTTACCGTATTGGACTGAAGTACTACACTATAGTGGGCTCTCAATTTCTCTATTATTTGTACAGCAAGATGAGATAACAAACATGAATGAAATACCTCCAGAAGAACAAGAAGAAGAAAAATCAAACCAACATGGATTTCCAGGCAGCAGGTGTCAAGATTCCACAGCAGTCCGTGTAGTCTCAGCCATGTTCACTTTGGTGTTGGGTGGTTTTAGCGTTGGGTTCAGGTGATCTTGGCACTGGGAATATGGCTGTATTTTTTCATTAGATGAGTATTTGGGGGCTTGTTCTTTACTTTTAAGGTGTCCATACATCAAGCGATTTGCATGGGCAGATTGACTAAGAGACATATCAACTCTCTCTGATTATTAACATTTGTATTGCTGCAAATATAAATGTTTATGTCTCTCCACCCTTTTGGTGCCCAAGGATTGCAATCTCACTTGCTTCAGCTGCCTCGACTGTCCAGCTACTCCCAGTCTCCTCCGCTGTCTCCTCCGGGAGATGCCGTTGGGGGAGAAAGCGGATGAGACCGGGAGGTGCTGCAGCTGGAGCAGGTGAGAGTTACAATGCGCAGGCACTGGGGTGCATATTTACATTTGGGGAGACAGCAGCCAGGAGCCCTTTATGTTCATCGGTCATCCTGATATTGCACGCCATTACCATCGCTTACCCAACTGACCACGTTGGAGCGATATTTTCCAGCTTGCGTGATCAATACATTTGACCGATTTTAGCCTGAAATTGGTCGAATTGTTGATCAGCCATGCTCGTTGTGGCACCAACTTTCATCTGATTCAATAAAATTATTAACATGCGTGAGTCCTTCGGCGTCCTCCCGCGGTCTGCCGTTCAGCCGTGATCAGCCCTGGAAACTGTCTCAGTCGCGGCCAGTCTGGGTCTTCTGCTCATGCGCAGACCTCCTGTGCATGCGCAGAAGAGCCAGACGTGACGCGACTGAGACAGTTACCGGGGCTGATCGCGGCTGAACGGTAAAACGTGGGAGGACACCGAGGGACCCACACGTGTTTGTGCTGCTGGAGGAAGGAACGGGTAAGTACCGATTTTTCTTTTTTATTCAGCTCTGGTTTACTTTAAGTTTAGGAGCTTGGGGAAGAGGACAGATTCTACAAAAAAAAATTATATTGAAGGGCTACATCACAGGGGGTTTTAACCTCCCCGGCGGTATTGACAGATATACACGTCAATACTAAACATGCTGTGAACAGTATGGAGGTTAAAGACATAGGGGAGGGCATAGATATGTATGTTAGAGGGCGTTATGTTGGGATGTTGAAGTGGGTGTTAGTTGTGGGTTTGCTAGAACATGGAGGGGGAGAGTAGCATTTTAGATTTCATAAAAGAAATGTATGTTATGGTGTAGGATTGTTGAGGCATTGAGGGGGGAATAATATTTTACAGTAAATAGTGTTTATGTTGGGAGAAGGGGGGTGGCTAGAACATGGAGGTGAAACAGTGTTCTGTTGGTGGTGGTGGTGGAGGAAATTATGGCTGGGGTGAGGGGAAATATTGTCAACTGTTTGTCAATGATACACTGCTATGTAGTCAGGGCTGTGTATACACCACCAAGGACACTGTTTGCAAAGAATTTGTGTGTTGTCTCTGTCTTAATGTGTTTATCCTCACATCTCAAAAACATATTTCCAAAAAGTCAGTTTTCAATGTAAATCATATTATTTTCCAGTTCTCGGCTTATTTCAATGAAAATGGTCAAATTAAAATTACTATGTATGGCGCTACGGAAGATGTTGGTGCTATATAAATAAATAATAATTACTGGAAAATAAAAATCCTTCTGTGACTATTCCATAAAAGTTGTGCACTGTGTAGGCAATACAATTGTTGTACAAGAAACGTTTGATATCTGTACCAACAAAATGGTGCTGTAAGATTCTTATAGCACTTTATTTTTAGTCAAAAACGTCCATTAGTTCCACACTTGCTACAGAACCCTCAGATCTCCGCTGTCTGCATATGCATTTCAAGCATCACTAGTCAAACACTCCCGAGATAACCTTAGGCATTTCTAGCACAGCGTAAGTGAAGAATGGATGTAAGCATGCAGATGACACTCATGAACAGGATGAATGCTGGTAGGAAAACAACGCACAATGTTGTTTGACACAAATAGCATCACATATAGAGATGGCCCGAACGGTTCGGCGTAGAACTTGTTTGCATGAACTTAGCTGGTTCGAGCTCGCGGTGAACCGCGAACACTTAGCGAGTTCGACCCGCCCCCTATACTACATCATTGGGCTAAACTTTGACCCTCTACATCACAGTCAGCAGACACATGGCAGCTAATCAGCCTGCACTCCCTCCTGGAGCCCCCCACCTTATAAAAGGCAGCAGCGTTGGCCATGTTCTCACTCTGTGTGCTGCTGTATTAGTGAGAAAAGGGAGAGACATTGGAGAGATACAAAAAGCGATAGTTAGGAGGTCTGTTCTTCTGATGTGTTTTTTTTGGTGTGTGTGCCATTGACACTGCATATATAGCCCTGTCTGTTTCAGCTGGCCCTTGCTAATTGCTGTACTGTGCCAGACCCAGCACATCCAGTGCATACCTTTCACTGCCTCTGGGTGACTGCACTTTGTATTATACAATACCACCACTAGTCAGTGCATACCTTTACCCTGCACCTGTGTGACTGCACAATTGTATTATAGCAGCAGTCACTGCATACCTTTTCCCTGCACCTGTGTGACTGCACAATTGAGATATAGCAGCAGTCACTGCATACCTTTTCCCTGCACCTGTGTGACTGCACAATTGTATTATAGCAGCAGTCAGTGCATACCTTTTCCCTGCACCGTTGTGACTGCACAATTGTATTATAGCAGCAGTCACTGCATACCTTTTCCCTGCACCTGTGTGACTGCACATTTGTATTATAGCAGCAGTCAGTGCATACCTTTTCCCTGCACCGGTGTGACTGCACAATTGTATTACAGCAGCAGTCACTGCATACCTTTTCCCTGCACCTGTGTGTCTGAACATTGTATACCAGCAGTCACTGCATACCTTTTCACTGCACCTGTGTGACTGCACTATTTTATTATAGCAGCAGTCAGTGCATACCTTTTCACTGCACCTGTCTAACTGCACATTGTATTATACCACCAGCAGTCAGGTCAAAAAGTGTTCAGTACCTCACCTTTATCAAAATGAATGAGGCATGGATGCCGGAGGGCTACTGCCTGCCTGAAGACTAAGTCAGTCACCACACACAGCATCTCTGCCTGCATGCCGTGTGACTGCCTGCCCCAAGACTCAGTCCCCACACAGCATCTCTGCCTGCAGGTTGCTTGATTGCCTTCTCCGCCACCACCAACAGGGTCCAGGACTCCAGGTGGATTCCTGAATTTTTATAGCCGCTGCTGCTAGCAGCAGCTGCTACCAAACATAATAATAATTTTTCTGGTGCATGTACATGCCTAATTTTTCTGGCTGCACTGCGGCTGCAACAACAAAACAAAAGGCATGTACATGTGTCAATTCCCCTTTGTGATCGCTACCTTGGCGTGGTAAAGGGGCTTGCGTATCACAATGACCTATATGAGTGTGTTGCTTCATTGTAGACAGACCAAATTTGATCAGCTGGACAGTCACTGTTGTTCTGTCATTGAGCTACCTCAGCCCGATCATATGGGCTTGAAAACCGCAATCGCCTGCACTCTCGCCATGGTGCGCACCAGTCCAGCACAGCCATCACTACATAAACAGCTGTTTGCGGTGCGTGACACAGTGAGTTTGGTCTGTCAGTGTGAAGCAGTACACTACTTACACTAACTGCTAATCCATGTATACACACGCAAGATGTTTTCAAGCACTTTTGGCCTCCAATTTTGCAATGCAATGTGATTTCTGCCTTCTAGGGATTATAACTCTGCTGTGTGTCAAATCCGTAATTTTCCCCGGGACTTTTGCCATGTATCCCACTCTGCCATGTCCCCCTCCAGGTATTAGACCCCTTGAAACATATTTTCCATCACTTTTGTGGCCAGAAACAGTGTTTCAAAAGTTTGCAGGTTCGCAAGCTTTTTCGGAAGTTCGAGTTCGAGCTTTACAAACCGAAAATCGGAGGTTCGAGCCATCTCTAATCACATACTACATTTATTTGGTGTTCAAACAATTATGGAGAGAAAGGAAGCACTATTCCACCATATAATACAAATAGTTTACTATAGCCTGGTGGCAGCACGGTGGTGTAGTGGTTAGCGCTCTCACCTTGCAGTGCTGGGTCCCCAGTTTGAATCCGAGCCAGGTCAATATCTGCAAGGAGTTTGTATGTTCTCCCCGTGTCTGTGTGGGTTTCCTCCGGGCACTCCACTTTCCTCCCACGTCCCAAAACATATAGATACGTTTATTAGCTTCACCCTAAATTGGCCCTAGACTATGATGCATGCGCTACACGATACATACGTAGACATATTATTATGGTACGGACTAGATTGTGAGCCCCTCTGAGGGACAGTTAGTGACAAGACAATATATACTCTGTACAGTGCTGTGTAATATGTTGCTGCTATATAAATACTTAAATAAATACAGCGGGATGCGAAAGTTTGTGCAACGATGTTAATCGTCATGATTTTCCTGCACAAATTGTTGGTTGTTATGATAAAAAATGTCAGTTAAATATATCATGTAGGAGACACACACAGTGATATTTGAGAAGTGAAATAAAGTTTATTGGATTTACAGAAAGTGTGCAATAAATGTTTAAACAAAATAAGCCAGGAGCATAAATGTGGGCACCACAAAAAAGAAATGAAATCAATATTTAGTAGAACCTACTTTTGCAGAAGTTACAGCCTCTAAACGCTTCCTGTAGGTTCCAATGAGAGTATGGATTCTGGTTAAAGATATTTTGGACCATCCCTCTTTACAAAACATCTCTAGTTCATTCAGGTTTGATGGCTTCTGAGCATGGACAGCTCTCTTTAATTCACACCACAGATTTTCAATTATATTCAGGTCTGGGGGCTGAGATGGCCATTCCAGAACATTGTACTTGTTCCTCTGCATAAATGCCTTAGTAGATTTAGGACAGTGTTTAGGGTCGTTGTCTTGTTGAAAGATCCAGCCCCGGTGCAGCTTCAGCTTTGTCACTGATTCCTGGACATTGGTCTCCAGAATCTGCTGAGTGGAATCCATGCGTCCCTCAACTTTAACAAGATTCCCTGTCCCTGCACTGGCCACACAGCCCCACAGCATGATGGAACCACCACCATATTTTACTGTAGGTAGCAGGTGTTTTTCTTGAAATGCTGTGTTGTTTTTCCTCCATGCATAATGCCCCTTGTTATGCCCAAATAATTCAATTTTAGTTTCATCAGTCCACGGCACCTTATTCCAAAATGAAGCTGGTTTGTCCAAATGTGCTTTAGCATGCCTCAAGAGGCTCTGTTTGTGCTGTAGGCGGAGAAAAGGCTTCCTCTGCATACATCCTTGTGTAAAGTGTGCCGAATGGTTGAACGATGCAGTGACTCCATCTGCAGCAAGCTGATGTTGTAGGTCTTTGGTGCTGGTCTGTGGGTTGACTGCGACTGTTCTCACCATTAATCGCTTCTGTTTATCTGAGATTTTTCGTGGTCTGCCACTTCAAGCCTTAACTTGAACTGAGCCTGTGGTCTTCCATTTCCTCAATATGTTCTAACTGTGGAAACAGACAGCTGAAATCTCTGAGACAGCTTTCTGTATGCTTCCCCTAAACCATGATGGTGAACAATCTTTGTCTTCAGGTCATTTGAGAGTTGTTTTGAGACCCCCATGTTGCTACTTTTCAGAGAAATTTAAAAGAGGAGGTAAACTTACAATTGACCCCCTTTCTTATAATCGGATTCACCTGTGTATGTAGGTCAGGGGTCACTGAGCTTACCGAGCCAATTTGAGTTCCAATAATTAGTTCTAAAGGTTTTGGAATCAATAAAATGACAACAGTGCCAAGATTTATGGACCTGCCTAATTTTATTTAAACAATTATTGCGCACTTACTGTAAATGCAATAAACTTCATTTCACTTCTCAAATATCACTGTGTGTGTCTCCTATATGATATATTTAACTGACATTTTTTATCTTAACAACCAACGAGAAAATAAATAGCCCAAAACACCATTAAAAACCATATATTTTTTAAAGGGCGTCTGAAGGGAAATTTAAAACAAGAAACCAATACCTAAGGAGAGGGAAGGCTCTGGGTCCTATAGAGCTTTCCGTTCTCCTCTCCTGGTCCCCGCGTTCCCCGCAGGCTCCCCCATTAGCAGACTACTCTCGTCCACTTCGGTGGGGCTTCAGCAGTCTTCCGTACTGCGCACACACGAGTGCCCTCTTTCGCACACTAGCGCGTGCGCAGTACAGAACCGTCTGTCTTCTACCGAAGTCTCTAGCAGCGGGAGATTTAAACCGAGAAGCCTGCGAGGGAACAAGGGAACCGGGGGGGGGGGGGGGATTGAACGGGTAGTCTTTATAGGACCCAGAGCCTTCCCTATCCTTAGATAAGTATCTGTTTATACTTTTAAATTTCCCTTCACTTTAATGCCTATTACATCATAAAGCATAAGAAAAACATAATATCACTTCTTGTTATTTACACTTTGATAGAATAGTAAAATTCCTATACCCAGTCGGGGCTGGGACCCACTACAAAGTGCAAAGCGCTATCGTAATCACTAGCAATTTGTGGTATCACTTTGGAAGCGATTTTGGAAGTGATTTCCCTGCTCCTATACAATACATTAGAATCCTCTCAAAATGCTGCATGTACTGCGATTGCGATTTTCCGAATCGCAATCGCTTCAGGGGATCTGCTCCATCCACTTACATTGGCAAAGCATTTTGGGAAATCACTAGCGATTGAAGGCGATCCCAAAACGCTGCCAGAAATGCTCTGGGGCTTCCAGCCCGAAGGGTGTAATGCAGAGAGAAGTAAGGAGCTGAAATAAGAAACCTCCATTTTCTCCTTGAAATGCCCATATCATGTGCAATAACGTAACCAGGCTGACTTTTTTACTGCAAGCTACTCACACACATGACATGTATGTTGTTGTATGAATTTCTGCCAAACCCACTAATACTGCATTAATATTTGTCACATTTCTTATGGGTTAATTTATGTCCTGTATATATATGTTTTCATTCACATACAGTATCTGCACTGCACCTTACTGAACCTGGGTTCTGTCCACCAGGGGGCTCTCATTGTTATATATAACCACACAATGTTTTTGATCATTGTATTTATACTAGAGAGACTGTGTGATCAATCACTTGATTACAGTAAATAAAAAACATACCGTAAGCAGTTTTTTTTTTACATGAAAATATTTTTATTGTTACTATTTTCATTGCCTGTGTGAGAACTGCAGTGTGGACTCCAGATGTTTTGCGAGGAGTCCTGCTGTAATTATTTAGAAACTATGGACAGAATGTTAAAAAAGACGCATACTCATATACAGTATGTGTACAGTTAAATTAAGATATTGTTGTACCTTTGTTCGTCTGTTATTTTTCCTACAGAAGTTGCTGAAAAATGTATAAATATGACCACACTTGATGATGTCATAAGGATGCTCAACCTATTTGAAAGTATCTGCAAACTTTTTTTTAACAGTACCAGCTTTTGCTTTCTGGATTTAATGATTGTACTTAGTGCTTTAGCTGCAGAGCCATATACCCCAGTTTATATTTTACACCAATTACGGTATTCAAAACACATGCAGAGGTGAATATTACCATTGAAGCAAGAGTTAAGGCAATGATTGGAGGTATGAATCTCTGCAGTCTGACATGCTACGGCCCCGTTCATATCACGGAACGCAGGCGCGTTCCGTTCAGAACACAACGCACAGGAACGCACGTCATGTGCGTCTCTGTGCGTTGCGTGGCTGATCCCATTCACTGAAAGTGAATGGGACAGCCGCGCGTTTTGCTAGGAAACGCGTGCAGCATGCGTTCCCGGACCACACAGGTCCGGAACGCATGCAGTGTGAACATCAGACAGTGCACTCTATGCACTGTCTGATGTCGTGCGTGTCGGCCTCCCGCACGCGTTCCCGAAACGCGGACGGGAACGCGTGCAATGTGAACGGGGCCTACGAATACAGATGTCGTGAATATCAAATTTTCCATTCGCAAACGGCGAACCCGAACTTCCGCAGATGTTCATGAACAGGTGACTCGAATTTTCCTTCAATGGTCAGGCAAGTTTAGAAACCTACAAAGACTGTTTCTGGTCACAAAAGTGATGGAAAACTTGTTTCAAAGGGTCTAACACCTGGATAGGGGTATCCATGTCCCACCAAAATTACGGAGTTGATGCAACGTCAGGTTTTAACCCCTAGGGCAGAAATCACAGTACCTTCCTACATTTGAGAAATAAAGGGCTGCTTTGAAATGTCCAGAGTGGTAATGTAAGGGTTATGCCCACTTCACACTGATAGACCAAACGTGTGGCACACAAATAATATCACAAGAAGTGGGCACAGGTGTGGGCCAGTGCCAGTGTGCTCTGTCTGTGCACATCAGACAGACATTGAGAATATGCTGCAACAGTTCAAACACAATTTAGTGATAATAACAGAGGCCCTGGAGCACTATTGTGCTTGTAGTGGGCAATGGGCACAATGGTAGGTGCCTGTGGGCTGTGGTGTGTCGCACACACATAAAACAACAAAAAACAACAACAAAAAAACAGAAGGATGAAGTAGCCCTCAGAATGGCTGTTTCGGGTGAATAATCAAGCCTAGCTAACGATTTCCCTATCCCAGCAAGCTCTGTCCCTTCCTCTCACTATTCTAGCTGAAGATAGACTGGAACATGGCAGCCACTGCAGCATTTTTATAGGAGGTGGATGTGTCCGTGATGAGTGAGTGCAGGCTGATTGGATGCCATGCACCTACTGACTGTGATGTAAGGGGTCAAAGCTTAGCCCAGTGATGATGTATGGGGGCGGGTCGAATAGCGCCATGTGCTTGCGAGCACAAATACACCATCTTTGCCGAATAGTGCTCACCAGCGAACTATTCGGGCCATCTCTAGCTAAGAACAGTGTAATATTAAAGCAGAGTTATATGAAAATAAAAGCCTGTCACATATCAGGCTTCACACACACACACACAGTTATAAATGTTTATGTTGCACATAAGATACATTTCCTCTACTTTCTGTGAGAGAAAGATCTGCCTGTCTCTGACTGAGTGCTCTGCATACACAGGGTTAACAGATGCACTGTGAGGGAATTCCCCCTTCCCTCATGGCTCACACTGCTGTCAGATTAGAGCAGACTGCCATCAGAAAAGTGTGAAAGGAATTAGATAACAGTAAACAAAGGTTTAAGCATTCAAATGTATACACCAGTACTTAGCAGCACTTCCCAAACATTTCCTATCTCAATTGAAAAAAAAAGTGTTCCTTTAAACTGCATACATTTGCATACAAAATGTGCATAATCCTGCATCAACTCAAAATGATTGACATCCCATTGACCATCCCTAGTTGGCACTACAGCAGTCAGCAATTTTCCCTGACTGAAGAACTTGCTGCCATATTTACTTTAAATGATAAAGAGTAATAAAGCTTTGCTTTGTTGTCTGTAAATTAAAGGACTCACGAGGTGAATTAAAAAAACTATTTTTACATACCTGGGGCTTCTTCCAGCCCCTACAAGTCACGTGTGTCCCTCGCCGCAGCTCCGGTCTTTCTCTGTCTCCCGCTGGCAGCCTCTAAGATTGCTGACCCCAGATGGGGTCTTCTGCATCCGCATCACCAGGAGTTTACTGCGCCTGCAAAGTACTACTGCATAGCTGAGTGTGCCCCAGATGATGGCACAGGGGCACTTCCGAGCATGCACAGAAGACCACTAAGGGGCCTCTAAGGGACACCCACATAGAGGTGTGTATGTAATTTAATGTTGAGTAAGATATGTGGACAGACAGGACAGTGTTGGAAGCATCTAGCGATAAATATGCATTTAGGATATTGTGATGTATCCTCAAACGATCGGTGGATGGTTAATACTGGAGAAATAAAAATGGGGCGAAAAAGTAATTTCAAGTGTATATATAAAGTGAAGTTTGCTGTTTTAGGCTAGCGCAATGTTTTTAATATTAAGGAATTCCTCCTAGGAAGGTTCTCTTTATGTAAGGAGGAAATTTCTAGTAATGTCCATTATGATGAGCTGTAATGGGTTTCTTGACCATTAGAGGGCAGGAGAATCAGGATTAACCATCCTCTATATGTATCAGACTGATGTTACGCTATCCCCGATTTAGGCGAGAGACTGGGACATAACGCGCATGCCCAGTGGGGAAGCGGACGGATATACGTAAAAATATCAGAATGAGTACCAAATTGAGTGCGCAAGCGCGGAAAGACACGACGTAGGGACATGCGCAGTTGGGCTGATTTGATGATAAAAGACGTCGGGCGCTCCTGTGACGTCAGCCTCTGATGAGTCCTAGGGGACGAAACGCGTAAGGCGGACAGGGAGCGTCTGACGTCACAGAAAGCGGCAAGCGGAGAGGATAGTGGCCGGGCATACCTGAACTCGTGGTGAGATCACCTTCATGGAGAGCGGGACGCCGTGACTGAGGGTACATCACTGGGAAGGAGCCTGATCCATATACCTTACATGCCTAGAACCCATTGAGGATCATGTGAGTGCGCACAGTAGCGCAGGAACTTTAAGTTTTAAAAGGATTTTATGCTATGTGCTTTTTTCATCTGTTTTTATTGAGGAATTTGGATTAAATTATCTGTTTGAAAAAATTGAAAACGTCTGATCGTAGTGGAGTGTCCTATGCGCTAGATCCACCTGGTTTGTGAGGTGGTATACATCTGGTGAGCTCATATCTTGCTTTGAGTTTGGTGAATTTTATGCACTGGAGCACGAGTGAACACGAGTTTGGCACTTGCTGGGTGTTGTTTAAAGGGACAGTTGTCAATTAACAGTAATGCACTATGTCTAGATATGTCCGTTATTTCTAGGTATATGGACTTAAGAAGAGGAGCGCTGCCATACATTAACATTTATGTCTTGCAACGGTGGACTTTGACAGCGAACACTCTATAGGATTGATCTAAAGGAACAGTGCGAACTAAGTGGGCGCAGTTTGCATATAACATAATGCACAGAAGACGCCGACACATCTGGGGGTTGGCGATCTTCAGAGGCTGCCAGTGGGAGACGAAGGAAGACTGGAGATGCGGCGAGTAAAATTTTTTTTTTTTTAATTCATCCCGTGAGTCCTTTTAGTGATGCAAAATAAAATAAAAAAATAATACCAAAGGCAGTAAAAAAACTGTACCTCAAACCCTTCCATAAACATAATCATTTTAGCTAATTGTACAAGTGAATAGAAATGTGTTTCCTAACCCTATGAATAAATTATACACTCAAAGCTATGAAGTTTTCTGTACAGAATAAGCAATGGCTACCATGCAGCTAAGCAGCTATGTATGGGAAAGGGAAGTTTTACAATACTAATTTATGGCCTGTGTTTTCCTTTTATAAGCTGGTGGTAACAGTTTTCTTTATTGAGACGTATAGTTGTTTAGCCTCTACTGTAATAACATAAGTTGAGTGCTCCCGAAACAATGTGCATATAATAAAGAACATTCAGAAGTAAGAGATAAGCTAAATACTTCAGTATTACATACTCTGTATCACAAGTCAGCTTAAATCCAGGCCATTATTCAGAATTACAGTATGCTTGTCTAGTTGGATGTCTTCCAACTTCTACAGGCAGGCTTCAGAATCAGACTTTGCTACCAAAATAAAAAGGAATATATCACCCAAAGAAATACATGTTTGTAAAAGCTTAGTTATTTCAGAATTGTACTCCTATAAAAACAGAAAAATCTGTCTAAAAGGAACACTAAGAAGAATGGAACTTGGTAACAGGTTCTTTACCTTGTTAATATTTGCCCTTCTTTTGGGAAGGCCCCTCACATTGTAAACATCTCTCAATACTCTCCCATTATGGTGATCAACCCCAGAGGGGCATGGTCACCCCCCCCCCCCCCCCCCCTCCAATATTGATCTACCTCTAAAAGCCTCACTATTGCCCAGAAAATAACTTGTACTTTTGTGACTTTTTTTTCATCCAAGGTTAGGAGCAACAAAACCTTTGAGTAGTGTTCATACAACTACGTAGTTGGAGAGTTATCTGGACAACATATAACTAACAGAGTAAAAAATAATAGCGACTTCGTGGAACAATAAACTCTGCCTTGGACAGTGTATGTATCTTTGATAGCAAAGCAAGAGGTATAACAAATGTCCTCTGGCAGGTTGTTAGACTGTGACCATGCTTGGACTGCAGACCATCCTGGGACTGCTGACAGGTAGAGACTGTGGCTATTTTTTTCAGATACAAAATTTTGCAGAATCAACTCTCAGGAAGATAGTCACATATTACAAAATTATCTGGATAGGATGGCAATATGGGCTCATAAATGGCAGATGAAATTAAATGTTTAAAAGTGTAAAGTCATGCATTGTGGTTGTACCAACGGTCTAGCACCATATAAAATAAACGGGATACAGATGGGGATTTCAAACTTGGAGAAGACCTTAGGAGTACTCATCGTCAACAAGTTAAATGATCGTATTGTATGTAACATAATGTATTGCCACAGAAAGTAGTTATGGCAAATTCTACAGTATATCTGCATTTAAGGGGGGCTTAGATGCTTTCCTTGCGTTGAAAGACATCCATGGCTATAATTACTAGGTAATTCCCGGTGGTGTTGATCCAGGGATTTTATCTGATTGCCACCTGGAGTCGGGAAATATTTTTTCCCTTTTAGGGCTAATTGAACCATGCCTTATAAGGGTTTTTCGCCTTACTCTGGATCAACAGGGATATGTGAGGGTGCAGGCTGGTGTTGTACTTTATTTACTGATTGACTGGGACGTATGTCTTTTTTCAACCCAAATAATTATGTAACTATGTAATTTACACATTCAAGTGGTGTTAAAACTGCACAAGACAACAATGTTGTCGTGAGATCTTCTGACCACTGTCTCATGGAGGCAGCTCACCTATTACCAAGTAGAGTTGGGCCGAACGGTTCGCCGGCGAACGTGGTTCGCGCGAACTTAGGTGGTTCGCGTGCGGGTGTCGCACGCGAACGTTTTGCGGCAAAAGTTCGCAAAAAATCGGTTCGCCCCATAATGCACCTGAGGGTCAACTTTGACCCTCTACATCACAGTCAGCAGGCCCAGTGTAGCCAATTAGGCTACACTAGCCCCTGGAGCCCCACCCCCCCTTATATAAGGCAGGCAGCGGCGGCCGTTATGGCCACTCGTGTGCCTGCATTAGTGAGAGTAGGGCGAGCTGCTGCAGTCTCTCATAGGGAAAGATTAGTTAGGCTTAACTTCTTCCTGGCTGCATACCTGTTCTGTTCAGTGAGCCCTCAGCCCACTGCATACCTGTACTGTGATCCTGCCACTGCATACCTGTTCATTGATCCTGCCACTGCATACCTGTTCAGTGATCCTGCCAGTGCATACCTGTTCATTGATCCTGCCACTGCATACCTGTTCAGTGATCCTGCCAGTGCATACCTGTTCATTGATCCTGCCACTGCATACCTGTTCAGTGATCCTGCCACTGCGTACCTGTTCAGTGATCCTGCCACTGCATACCTGTTCATTGATCCTGCCACTGCATACCTGTTCAGTGATCCTGCCAGTGCATACCTGTTCATTGATCCTGCCACTGCATACCTGTTCATTGATCCTGCCACTGCATACCTGTTCAGTGATCCTGCCAGTGCATACCTGTTCATTGATCCTGCCACTGCATACCTGTTCATTGATCCTGCCACTGCATACCTGTTCAGTGATCCTGCCAGTGCATACCTGTTCATTGATCCTGCCACTGCATACCTGTTCAGTGATCCTGCCAGTGCATACCTGTTCATTGATCCTGCCACTGCATACCTGTTCAGTGATCCTGCCACTGCGTACCTGTTCAGTGATCCTGCCACTGCATACCTGTTCATTGATCCTGCCACTGCATACCTGTTCAGTGAACCCGCCACTGCATACCTGTTCTGTTCAGTGAACAGTTTGGTGTGTCAGTGTGAAGCAGTACCTTAATTACACTACCTGATTGATGTATACACATGCAAGATGTTTTAAAGCACTTTAGGCCTGTCATTTAGCATTCAATGTGATTTCTGCCCTTAAAACGCTGCTTTGCATCAAATCCAGATTTTTCCCGGGGACTTTTGGCATCTATCCCACTCCGCTATGCCCCCCTCCAGGTGTTAGACCCCTTGAAACATCTTTTCCATCACTTTTGTGGCCAGCATAATTTTTTTTTTTTTTCAAAGTTCGCATCCCCATTGAAGTCTATTGCGGTTCGCGAACTTTAACGCGAACCGAACCTTCCGCGAAAGTTCGCGAACCCGGTTCGCGAACCTAAAATCGGAGGTTCGGCCCAACTCTATTACCAAGCCATCTGTTACATTTCAAAACAGCAGCAATAAGTGAACAAACAGTGAATCACTTACTGGAATAGCTTGTCAGACCCCAGGTGACAGCTGTGTGTGACATACTATATAGCTGTAACATGCTGAAGGATACCTCCCAAATTCTCACTGGGATATACTGATTCATATATCCAGTTTTGCAAGCGGTTAAGCTGGAAGTAAGAAAATAATTGCCATTTATGTACCATTGCAAGTAAGACTTACAAAAAATTAAATAATACATTTGTGCTTAGATTGTAACTAAAAAGAGGAAGTGTCATCAGGAACTTAGAACAGCCCACCTATACCTATAAAGTGGTTTCTGGTGAGCCATTTCTGAGCTCAGTTTTGTATTGTTTCCATGCTTCATTATTTCCTAAGTTTGTAGTAATTTTACTTTGAAATCTTAAAACTCAGCTAATGATTGGGGGCCTGATGCAGGAAATCGCTGTAATATTGTCTTGCACGAACATCACAATATTACCCTTACTACCGGCACTGTGTACCGCGAGTTACGCTAATAGCACGACCCATGGTACTTCACTAGCACAACCATTGCTATGGTAACGTGCATTACTAATGAGCATGACCGTTAGTAGCGCGCATTACCTTAGCAATGGTCACGCTAGTCAAGTTCAATGGGTCACCCTAATAGCGTAACTCGCAAAACACAGTGATGGTAGTAAGGGTAATAGCGTTATGTAATGCCTGTGCACTTCAATATTACCGCACTTTCCTGCATCAGGCCAAAAGTGTTCCATTTTAGTTTTCAGATTCAGAATGTACTGTGGGAAATGGTGGTGTAGTCTACTGGGAATCACTCGGACATATAGAGATATCCGAGTGATAGAGAGTTTAACTTGATCCAGCACTTTCTCCCACACCTCCCTCATATCTCTTTCTCTGACCGATTGCCAGTGGAAAATGAGTGAAACATCTCCTCCTGACACTTGTATATATCAGTGTGTGCAATGCAAGTGGTTTATCGAGGGTATTTTCTTGTAAGCATGGGCAATACAGTACATATTGCAGCTCAATTAAATGTTTATAGAATAGACACTGAAAAAAAGGCATTATATTTCTGCCTGGAGAACCATTTTATCGTGTTCTGTTCTGCTTTCACAAGACACAACCGGAACTTCCTAAGACGATATTTTAAATGGGAACAGGGATCTTCTGTAACCAATTCATTAGTCCCAGATTTCCCAAAAGAATGGTTTTATCCATGGGAATAACATTCGGGTTAATTTCACAACTCGTCTCCCATAATTTCTCCATATTCTCCAACCCATCTCCACACTCCTCTCTTGGCTAATTTACTCACTCAAAACCTTCTCTCATACACAGCTCCAAGATTCCTCTGGAACTCCCTTTCTTATCCTATTAGGTCCTTTAGGGACTACTACACTACTAGGGAATGCCTTAAAGGGGATGAAGGGGAAGGGGACCACTAGTTGCCAGGGAAAGCTCCACTAGGAAGCGCCACTAGACCCCAGGTAACCACAAGATCACCAGGGCAAGCTATAAGAGGTCTATTACTATGAAAATACTGTTTAGCCATCACCTATAGCCCTGACCACTTTTGAAACCACAAACACTATGCCACCAGGTAATACATGTATTGCATTAGTCAAAATGACTGCTTTGAAAGTTTCCCTTGATAAGCTTTGGTTTCAGATGGACTACAAGTTTCCAGAGTTCACAAAGTTCATCTTGTTATGTAACTTTTAATTTGTCCAAATAAATGGCTTCATATTTGTCTCAGTGGAGAATTTCAGGTTGTCCAGTCAGTGGATAATTCCAGGCTATATGATTGGTGGAGAATGAAAAGTTGTCTGATTGGTAGAGAATTGCAGGTTGGCTGATCAGTTGAGAATTGCAGGTTGTCTAGTTGGTGGAGGATTCCATTTTGTCTGACCAAGTGGTGAATACCAGGTTGTCTAATAGGTGGAGAATACCAAGTTGTCCAATCAGTGGATAATTCCAGATTGTGCCTGATTGGTGAAGAATACCAGGTTGTCTGATCATTGGAAAACTATCAATCAATCATCAACCCGACGATTCTCCACAAATAAAACAAAACAACAGACGTGTTTTTAGTTGAATTAAAAAACTGTTATTTGTCTGTGAAGATATAATTCTTCAGTACATGACTCAATCCACTTTCCTCTGTTACTTCGGAATAACCAGAGGACAAGGATGAGTTAAATAATAACATTGTTATTTCCAGACACCATTCTGTTTATGTGTGTACTGCAGCTTGTAATGTTTACTAAATCACTTGAATAACACTATAAAGAGCAGTTATTATGCTTGCCCTCATTATGTATCTTGTTAGCTGTTACTGTTTAAACAAGAAATTATTTATAGAAACGATATCCTTGCTTAGAAAACATGGCAAAGTTAGGGAAGCAATGCTTTCTTTTGCCTGTATGACTAAGCAGGCTGTAAATGTTTGTAATTATTGTAGTAGAACACAGAAATTGAATGTGGAAACAAATCCGTAATACAATATACCATACATAATCTATAATAAATATATCCAAATATATAATATGCTATTTAAAATGCAGAAAAAAACAACAACAGGGACATGACTTTCTTCCCCATATAAAAGAGGGGAAATTATAATTAAAGGGCCAAGTATATTAAAAAATCAGATTCTGGCAAAAGATGTCCTGTTTTGAGCATATAGTGGGCAACTGGGCATTTACACTGCATACAGTACTTAAAGGGATTCTTAAGCCTAACCCAAAAAAATCATTTACCAGCTCCCTGAAGTTGCCCTGTGCTCTCACAGTCCCTCTCGGATCCTCCTGTCCCATGCCGCCAGCTACTTTCGGGCCAATAGGCTCACTGCGTCTGCGCAGGCCTGGCCACGCACCTCCTTCTTTGCGTTCCCGTCTACAATAGTGCTATTGTGGATGGGAATGCGAAGAATTGGGAAAAGACCACAAATAAAACGCACCAAACTGATATAGGCTAAAATATATATCACATCTTTATTTGAAAAAATGCATAAAAACACTTCAAGCATATCATGGAGGTAGGGCATGAATACCAGAATTATATCAAATAACAATAATATATGCAGGGCCCCCAAAGAGGGAATAAAGTGTCAATAGTGCTAAGTGCGTAGTGCAGACCAAGTACCATTAGCAATGGATCTATAAATAATAAATAGTGTAGTACAAAAATACAAAATTGCAAACGGTAAATAGTAAGAGTGGAGCAAAAACACCACAGGTAGGATGGAAATATATACTAAAACAAAGTGCAGTGCTAGACAAAAAGATCATGTGCATATAGGTAGTGAATATGAAAGAACCGCACATTAGGGTGACAATGTCCCACGGCGGGAAACAGCGTGAATGAGCAAAAAGAGAAAGAAGTGTACAGATCCCTCCAAGTGAGCCCATGGAAGCCCTTACCTGCCGCTATCACAATTTGCCGTCAAATGGCTTCCTCAAAGCGATAACCTAAAACCTGAAGGAGAACCCGAGGCAGAATTTATAAATTTTAATAGGACATAGAGGCTTGTCATGTTCACAATGACATGCCTCTGTGTCCTTCTATCGCTGCTTCTAATCCCCCCATGGCTCTGCTTCCTGGGTCGCGACTTGGCTTCCAGTTGTAGGAAGCAAGCAGAGGCGGGGAGCGGTGGGGGAAGCCTGTAATGGAAGCCTGTAATGGAGCCTATAATGGAAGTACTTCCTGGGGCGCGACTTGGCTTTTGATTGGAGGAAGCTAATAGAGGCGGGGAGTGGCGGGGGGAGCCTGTAATAGAAGCTGCAGTGCGGAGGAGGATGATTGGCAAACCTCAGGTATACAGAAGGCTAGCAACAAGCATATTGTCGCTAGCCTGGGGATATTTTCAGGGGGGACAGCAGAGCCATGGGGGGAATAGCAGCAGTGATAGAAGGATACAGAGGCATGTCATTGTGCACATGACATGCCTCTGTGTTCTATTAAGATTTAAAAATTCCACCTTGGGTTCTCTTGAAGCAAGTTGGTTTGCTTTATGTAGCAGAATTGTATTGCAAGACTCTGTTACTTGGTGTGCTGGGCACCCCTGAGAAGAAATACTTTCTTGAATTAAATAATCTTTAATGTATTAATTTATATAATCATTAAGCCATGTGAAAACAAGTAGTTAGCCCATGGCTCTAATTAACTGAATAACATATACTGTATATCTGGAAGATTAGAGATGATCAGTGATAGGCTAATAATTCAGACCTGTATGCCGATTTAACAAAAATTGTACAAAACTTGGAATTGGTCCAATTAAAGCAAACCTAAAGCAATACTAAACTTATGAGATAATAAATTGTATGTGTAGTACAGCTAAGAAATAGGACATAAATAGCAAATATAATAGTCTCAAGTTGTTTTCCAGTACAGGAAGAGTTAAAAAAAACTTCTCTGAGCATTCCGACTTAACATGGGTCGAATACAGTCCTGTTTTCTCAAGCACTTAAAAAGCCAAGAAACAGTAAGAGACAGCTTGAGAGATACAATTTTACTGCAGGAGACGTTAAAGGGTCATTAGCTATGCTCTGTTTTATAGCTTAAAAGACAGAGTGTGGTTTTAAAACTGCAAATGTGACAGTATGATGCAATATTATAAATAAATAAAAGCTATATAACTGAAAATAAAAATATGAGACTTTTCTTTGCTAATCAATACTATTATTATTCTTATTATTTAAAGAGAACCTGAACTAAAAATAAAAAGTCAAAATAAACATACATGGGTCATACTTACCTCCCATGTAGTCTGCTCATCAATCTCTTTCTCCTCTCCTGCATCCTGTTTGTCCACTGTGATCAATGGAATTCTCTGTCCTCCATTTTGAAAATGTCCATTACCCCATAACAGCTTCCTGGTCAGCACACTGTTAAACTGTAACATCGCCCACTTGAGCCATAGGGAAACATGGACATTACCTTGCACATTCATTTGTAACTGAAAGCTGCTGATATATAACTGACAGCAACTGGTGTTTTTCAGTTCTGACAAAATCTTGTCAGAACTGGAAGGGATCACTGTAAAGCTACATACACATGAGGCACGGATGTCTGCAGTTGCATGGAGACAAGCAACAGTTGAAAGTCTCCAGCAACGACAGTTGTATACAAGCAACGATTGTATACACGCGGCAACAACCTGTCTGCAACATAGCGGAAACTGTTGCTCAGCAACTTCTGTCGCAGGTTCAATGAACTGTCGGACTCACAAGAGTTGCTAGAGACTAGCATACACACGACCGCACCGACTTGAGACTAGGGACGGTTGCTGCATCAGCTGTTGCCGGGGATTGAACAAGTCAATCGCCTGGAGACAGCTCTGATTAGCAACAGTTGCTTGCGCGCGCCTCATACACATGGAGGACCTTTTGCCGCAACATGCACGCGCCATGTGTTTCCAGCAACAGTTGTAGCCCGTGTGTATGGGCCTTTAGAAGAAAATAGTGCGCTTCTGAGAGGAACTGATGGCGAGGTAAGTATGTAATATTCATTTGCAGCTACATCATGTGTTTATTTTAAATAATTTTACTCAGTTCAGGTTCCCTTTAAGTATATAGTCTTGTCACTAACTGTCCCTCAGAGAAGCTCACAATTTAATCTCTACCATAGTCACATGTCTATAGCATGTATGTGCCATTTAGTGTATGTATCATAGTCTGGGGCCAATTAAGGGGGATACTACACTTACAATTCATTATATCATACTTTTTTTTTTGCTTGAGGTTTGCTTTAAATGAACTTCCTTCAATACATCAATTGCTGTTCTTCTAGATGATATTCTGTTTGTGCATCAATATCCAGGCAGGCTGCTGTGAGCCAGGACCATGTGCATATGTGCAGTTTTCTTCCATATCATAACAGGAGCCCATAGAGAATGCCTTGCATACAGGAAAACATTACTCTGTATTCTCTTCATATCAGAGACCTAAGAGGAGATTGCATCTCAAACAGCAAGTAAACAATATAAACTTAACACTTCTCAGGTGAGGCATTGGCACCATTTAGTAATAAATAAATACATCCGTTGGAGAGAGCCCAGTGACAAGTCATGCTCAATAATTTTATAGGACAATAAAAACTACATTTCTTTGATTCTTGAAATCGAGTCAATGACAAGGCATGCTGGGAATTACCGTCTACAAGCAGCGATGCACGATTACAATGTACAGAATGCCCAATTACAGCAGCAGCATTACAGGGCTAAGAAAATCGCAAGAAGAGAAATCTGGAGCAAAACTTAACCTGTTATTCACAGCAGTCATTAAGGTCTTCTGCTAAATGAAGTAAGGGATGTTATTGACTGTTTCAGTTTTGCAAGTTATCCTCGGTGGCTCTTGTGTGCGCAAACCTATCTACTCAGTGGTGGACAAAGCCAATGATGGGCCCCTGTGCAGAATAAATGAAGCAGGCCCCATGTGAGTGGGCATGGTCATATCATGATTGGATCCAAACAATGCTGTGAACATAAAAGTACATGAGCCTAGGTCACATTCTTTAGGCACTGTATTAATTTAGCACACATTTTAAACTTGTATATGACTGGGGCACAAGTTATTATCACTGTTTTTCTTGAGTTTCATAGAAAATACATGGAGAATTGTTATCCTTTCATATAGTTTATAGGGCATTCCTCAAGCCAAATACTTTTTTTTTTTTGTTTTAATACTCTAATTCGCTATAAACTAAACAAGCCTCACCAACAGCTTCTCCAGAGAGCCTTGGCACTTTGAGCCTTAGTAGTAAGGGCTTATGGGAGCTCAGTCTGGGCAGGAGGAGGAGGAGGTTACTAGCCAGAGATTTCAGAGGCAGAGGGGAGGAGGGAGTAGGATAGGGGAGTGGAGTTTTCACAGGCTGAGAGCTGGAGATACAGATCAGCTTGCCTGTGTGTAATGTGACAAACAGAACATGGCCACTCTTATTGTATCACAGAATAAATAATCATAAACTGTTGAAGTTGTTTGCAGCTAGATTTGCTGTGTAAACTTTCTAAACTTTAGATAAGATATATAGACAAATTACTTGTTATAGTTCGTTTTTCATCTCAGATCCGCTTTAACTGGTGCAATTGCAGGGGTTCTAGAGGACATGTGGCCCCTGTGCGGCTGTATGGCCTTCACGGGCCTATGTCCACCTCTGTATCTACTTATAGTATGAATGCAATGTCTTGTCATAAACGGGTATGTCTGATTTTTATAAACAAAGCAGCGAGAACCTAAAAGCCCTACATGGGACAGCTAGATGTCAGCCTACTTAACTGTTAGTTAAATTAATCAAATTTCCAATATAAGTGCAGAGATTACAATCCCAAATAGCCTTTCTTGTAAGATGGAATGTTACTGATGGGGAGAATTTATGTTCTGCTGCCTACAGAGCCTTCAGATATATTTAATACATCTCCACAATGGAAGGGATGCCTTTAGTCAGGTATAACACTCATAAAAAACTTGTTTCCTTAATCTTTATTGCCCACACAATCCTACTTCCTTTTATGCAAGCTAATGTCATCTGTGCAAAAATCACACATCCCCCCAGCATAGAATACAGCAGGGATGGTAACTACTATAGCAATAGATATCAAATTAATTCAGAAAACTCTCACAGCAGGTATATCTATTTTTATTTACTTGTGGGGTACTGTATTCCATAAAAAAGAAAGAGCTAAAATATGTTGTTCTGAATCTAAGGTGAAAGGTAAAAATGCTGGGAAAAGAGCTAACCTGTTTATCTGATTAATCACAGGCACATTCACATTCAGTAAATCATTAAGATGTAACTGGCTTCTTCCGCCGAAGGCCTAAAGTACAAGGTATCATTATGATTATTATTATTGATTTATAAAGCGCCAACATATTCTGTGGCGCTCTACAAAGTAAGAAACAAACATGGGGTACATAATACATACACACAATGGTGTACACCAATATACAAGATACATAATTAGTGACAAAATACAAAAACGATACAAAATACAGAATACAAAATACAGAATTGGCAATGACAGTGATAAAAGTAACAGGATAAATAAAATGTATAATAGTTTTCAGGACACAAAAGGGGAGAGAGCCCTGCCCTTGCAAGCTTACAATCTAAAGTGATCATGATGATTGACACGAGTCTGCATAAGGAGGAGATAGAAGGTGAGGGGGTGGTGTAGACAATGAAGAGGAGAGGAAAGGAACAGAATGGATAAGTAGAGAAAGGGGGTTGGGGGAGTAAGGGGGTGGGAAAGATAAAGGAGGAGGGGGTGGAGGAGGACCAAGTGTACATATATTAGCTATCACAGTTATAACAATTGACAAAGTTATAAAAACAGAAACCATAATGCTGATCTAAATGTGAGCCTCAGCATAAGAATAATTGAATTCCCTGTAGAAGCTGCTAATTGGCCCATTGATCTGGACCAGTAAGAATGGTGGGGAATCTCAATGGTCTAGATCAGTGTTTCTCAACATTTTATGTATGCACCCCTTTTAAAACCCCATACTCACCAAGTACCCTCTTGCATAGTAAACATTATCACAAGTACCCCTTGACAAATATATATTTAATTATAGTACATGATAATTACTTCTAAACAATTTCCAAGCATTTACTATTGCTTTTAATTAGCTAAAACACTAATTTGATGTTGTTTAAATAAGATTTATCATTTTCTAAAACACTAAATTTGTTATTCTTGGTTAAGTATATCAAGCCGTGTACCCCCTGAAACCATCAGAAGTACCCCCTGGTGTACACGTACCACACATTGAGAACCTAGGGGATAGATGACCTATATTACAGAAGGTGATATAAAAAAAAACATATATGGTCTTTTTGTGATAGAAGCATATTACTGGGATTTTTACTTTTATCAATGCGTGGGATTATTAGTCCACCCCTGTGCTCATTCCCCCAGGGAGGCAGCAAATATCTGGTGGTTCCCTCATGATCAAAGGGGTCTTTCAGATTCCAACATAAGCCTCCCTGTAGTATTACCTCTGCCTCCCCTTGGCACCATAGGTGAGGAGGTGCCATGTGTCCTTATTGTTGGGCTTAGGGTAAGGGGGAGGGGGCTTTGAAGGCCATGAAACCTTTCAGAGTACCCTTCAATGATAAGAGTCATGTCTGCTGACATTGCTCATGTAGCAGAGCCTTATACTGATTCTGATTTTTTTTTAATTTTATGAAAATGTTAAAAAAATAGAAATAATAAAAATATTAAAAATGATAAAAATAGCTGTATGAGACAGTCAAACTGGAGGCAACAAGTGATATTGATATTTGTAGCTTATAATAGATTACTTAAAACAAAAAGAAAACACCTACAATGTGCCTAAAATCAGTGTACTAACTCACACTGCAATTATTTCAAGGCAAGGGATAATTTCTTTGCTGAGACAAAATCATTCATGTATACCAGGCAAGTTTTTTTTGTTTTTCTTGTGACTGAATCAGGCCCTTATCTAGAAAAATGCTTTTCTGCACCTAATATTTTTTGTTTTTATGTGACGCAGATATTAGTGGGTTTGCAGTGGGGGGGGGGGGGGGAGGTGCAGTTAAGTTTGGGTGTTGGTGGGAGGTCTTAAGGTTAGGCATCAGTGGGGGGATCTTTTAAGCTTAGGCTTCGCGGGGCGGGAGGGGGGGGGGGACTTTTAAGCATAGGCATCGCGGGGGGAGGGGGTATGTTAAGGTTAGGCATCAGAGGGGGAGTGGTTAGGTTAGACATCAGCAGAGGGTGGTTAAAGTTTAGGCAGAGGAGGGGGAGTTGTTAGGGTTAGGCATCGGTAGAGGGAGGGCTCTGTAAGACAATAAGGGCAGGTTTAGCTGTAGTAAAATATTGGTAACATAACATTTACTAATATACCTTTACCTGAATTAGCACTACACAAGAGTACATTTACCAATATTCTACTATCGACTCTTTCCGGCGCCTACTTTTTTCAGGTGCCCTTTTTGCATGTATGCGCAACATCAGTATATACGGTAGTATTAGGACTGCATAAATTAGATAGACTTTGCAATAAAAGAGTACAATAATCTTCACCTTGTAAAATTCACATAGCCCCACAGTCTGCTGTGGCAGTAAATTATGTAACGAGAGGTACCCTTTAAAAACCTCTTTTTTCTGCTTTTTCTGTGGTCAGCCTATCATTTATAGTGTAACTGTCGGGCATAATATCAAAAATCAATTCTTTATTTCTGTCTGGTAAACAAGTAATGAGGATGCTAACCAGGCAATCCGAAAGTTAAAATCACTGTCACTTTTCTTGTTGATAAATGATCATTCCTCAGTTTACCTCTTATTTGGTACACACAAAATTTGGTACACAAAAAGGAAGTTGCAGGGCATGCTGGGTTGTCTTTTTGTTTGCTTCTCTATTTCCCCTCAGACTTAACTAATGCAGCCTGATTGTCTGAAACCTCCTTCCCTCCTGTTTTCCCCTCCCACACCTCTGTTCCTCTCTGATTGGCCAATATTTCTCATGCTGAGACAATGCACTTTCTATAGTGAAGGGCGGGCAATTCAGGCAGAGGAGAGTAAGGTAGGAAATGACAACAGGATTGGCTTCAAAATAGCCACACTTGGAAATGGTAAGAAGGATTTTCTCTTTTTATACTGTAGAAAAATCACTAAAATCAAAACGTAGACAGTGCAATACATATGATATGTAAGTAGAGCAAATATTTATCTACTTATATATGTGCTTTTTTCTGAGATAGTATGGCTGACACCTCCTTTTTAATACAGCAACATCCCTCACTATAAAGCATTCTATTAATAAGATCTCAGACCGGAAATGCTGTTACTTGCACCCACAGAATCACATTTTCATGCTGCTGTCTATACTGAACACATTGTAACCTTGAACCTTTTCCTTCTTCATAGTGATAGTCTGGCTTACTGATGTCACAGCTAACCAATCTCTTGCATAGGATCCTCTGACAGTTGCCGTAGAAGCAGCAGTCAGTTGCTGTATTTGCAGAGTGAGATTTTTGTACATTTTTGTGGCATTTTCATTTTAACACATCATAATTTTTGATTTTATGGATTGATGTGTTTGTCAATTTCTCCAGCAGAGGCTCAGCCATATAGACATAAAATGTTTGATTTATTAAGATTTATTTGGCCTGAAAGCATTTTTTACTATTCATACATAGAGAAATAACATTTAGCTTTCAGTAAAATCTCTGTGGTGCTTCAGTGGTTTTCCAGTCTACGCGAAAGGCTTCACCCTGTGTACATTTGGGCTTATTTAATAAGTCGAAGGAATGTACACCGTGCAGTAGTAAGTTATACCTGCCAATCAGCAGCTATCTGCTCTTGTGCTGAAGTCTTTAATTTATTATAATTATCTAGTATTTAGATAGCACCAAAATCTTCTGCAGCGCTGTGCAGAGTATATTGACTTGTCAGAGCCCGAGGTGGGCTAAAAAAAACCAAAACACTGCTTCCCGCTGCTCCTGTGGGCCGCACCGGCTGACTTTTGTGACCTATAGGTCACGACGCTGTGTGTCTCTCGCAGCGTGCAGGGAGGCGGAGTAGTGGCAGGGGGTGCGGCCTGGGAGAGAGAGCTGCCCAATGGCAACTCTGGAAACCCTGTAGGAATGCCCCTGGTGGGTGTTTTGAACAGGGAATCCCTCTCCCTCGGGTTTTAACTGTCCCTCAAAGGGGCTCATAATCTAATCCCTACCATAGTCCTTTGTCTATGTATGTATAGTGTAGTGTATGGATCGTAGTCTAAGGCCAATTTTACGGGGAAGCCAATTGACTTATCTGTATGTTTTTAGGATGTGGGAGGAAACCAGAGTGCCCAGAGGAAACACGTGCGACACAAAGAGAATGTCTCCATGCAGATAGAGCCCTGGCTGGGTTTCAAACCGGGGACCCATCGCTGCAAGGTGAGAGCGCTAACCACTACAGCACATGCCTGACTAAGGTCAGCTGAGGTGGCTGATAGTGATCACCTCAGACAATAATCAGTCATGTGTGCAGTGGACCCCGACCCCACCCGTGATGCACAAGCAATTTGCCCGGCAGATCTACTCACCCACAGCAACGGCCGATTCTATTGTTCACACTGCTCCCCTGCCTGCCGCGTGACATCATGCATACGCCAGTCCGCACCCCCTCCTGTATAGCAATACAGTGCATCGTCAGCTGACACAGGTGTGCAGCCCAGCCCAGTGGTGTCACCCAAGCTGATCAGGTCCTGATCCCCGATAGGTGACATCACAGGTGAGTACGCGACTTTACAGTAAACTTGAAGAGAAATAAAACATGATGAGATAAACGGATGTTTCTGTAGTACCGATCTTGATGAGGGCTTTCCTAGAATCCCATTCAAGTTAAAGGTAGAGTTAAAATCTAGATTTCCAGATTACATTCTCTCACTAGAAAACTCTTTTGCTCTTTATGGAGTTGATTCACAAAACTTATCTCCTGGGTTATCTCACCTTATTATTTTTACCTTAGCTATAAGGAGAAGCAGATAACAGCCCTGATTCACTAACTAAAATTGCAACACGTAGATGACACATTGCAATTTTACCAGTGACACATTGCAATTTTACCAGTGTTTACACCACTAGTGTAACCTACATGTACATGGCACAATGCATACAATGCATATTACACTGCTGCCATAAACACTGGTAAAATTGCTTTGTGCTGTGTGTGCAAAACAATTTTATTGGAGTTGGCGAACCTCCCAAAGCGTTCCAGTACCACTGGAGCTGTTTTTTTGTTTTTTGCTTTTTCGTTTGGTAACACTGTTTTATTAGGTTTCCAAGTTTTTCACATTCTAAACAGTGTACAGAAAATCATCAATAACAATTGAACACTACCAATCGGTAGAAAATAATGTAGACTTAATAGTGCTCCCCTGCAAAAATGATAGCATGGGGTCCCCTTGGTCCCCGCCCAAACCAATGAAGGTCATGTATTTGGGAGCTGGCAAATGGCAGTAGGGAGCATACTGCTGTGAAGCAGTGCCTGGACGCATAAAAAAATGACACACTCCTGCTACCCGCTACTCTGCATGGCGGGAGGAGGTGGCAGGGATGTATCATGCAATGCATGTATCGTATTGTTGGCCACTTTATTTAGGGGGAAGCCCGGGCCCGGATTTACCTCCCAGGAGCCTATAGGCACAGATATCCTGGCACCCTAGACTTCGCCCTCCATGGACCTACAAACACCCACTGAACTGCACCACAAGTGTGCTGACTAGCCAAGCTGCCACTTCTCCTTTACTTTCCTTGCCTGTCAAAGGTAGCTACAGGTGCCCCTTAGTATTAAGTAGCCAGAGGTACCCTCAGTATTAAGTAGCTAGAGGTGCCCCTGACTGAAGGGAGATCTTGTCAGTGGAATGCCAAGAGCAGAGTGAGTAACCTCTCATTTACACTCTCATCAGGACTCTGCATAGGGAAGATGGGAGGGAGGCGTTCGGAAAGGGGAATGAGCCGCATTTCTATCATCAGGTGCCTGTAGGCACGTGCCTACAGTGCCTTATGGTAAATCCGGCCCTGGGGAAGCCAATTAACTTATCTGTATGTTTTTGAGATGTATGAGAAAACTGGAGGAAACCCACACAGACACAGGGGGAACATACAAACTCCTTGCAGATAGTGCTCTGGCATGGACCTAGCGCTCCAAGGCAAGAGTGCTAACCACTATGCCACCGTGCTGCCCATATATATAAATATAAATAGTATAAATAGTTAATTAAAAACATCAAGGAATGTGAACCTCTTGAGGACCGTGGGCTTAAACCCCCCTAGTGACCAGGTCATTTTGTTCAAAAGTGGCCACTGCAGCTTTAAGGCCAAGCTGCAGGACCGCACAACACAGCACACAAATGATTCCCCCCCCCTTTTATCCCCACCAACAGAGCTCTCTATTGGTGGGGTCTGATCGTCCCTGCAGTGTTTGTTTTTTTAAATATAAATATTTATGTTGTTTTTTTTTATTAAATTCGTGTATTTTTTTAAAATATTTTATTCCCTCCATCCCTCCCACCCCCCAGGCAGCCAATAACGGCGATCGGCTGTCATAGGCTTCAGCCTATGAGAGCCGATCGCTCTCTCGTCCTCCAGGGGGACAGCCGTGTCACACGGCTGTCCCCAGTACAGCGCTGCTGCAGATCGCAGCGCTGTACAATACAATTAAGCGGCGGTTTCGCCGTTACAGTCTCCAGAGCGGCAATCGCCGCTCGGAGACTGAAGGCGGAGCTCCGCTCCGCCCACCAAGCAGGAGATGCGCGCGCACCCTGCGCGCGATCTCCTGCAAATGCAAGCCCCAGGACTTTCCGCCAATCGGCGTTAGGCGGTCCTAGGGCTGCCGCCGTGGCCACGCCTGTCGGCGTGTAGCCGTCGGCAAGTGGTTAAAAAGCATTTATTCCCAGTTATGGAATGCATCTACTCAATATATATGCATTGAGGGGTATTGAGACGATGTTACCAGCAACTAGGCCAACACAGTTATTAATAAAGTGGCACATGCTACAATAATGTTTAGAACCACTGCCATAGAGACTGCCATAGTGACAAATTCAGAACGCTAGCTTACTCTATTCCATCTGCAAACTGTAATACTGGCAGCCTGACCCTTCTCACTAAGCCTTGTTTCCTGTAAGAATTTTTCAGAGCAGGAGGGCTTTCATGTGTGGCAGCAGTGAAATGAAGAGACGCTGGCAATTTGTAATTCTGTGCAGTTTAGGTAGGGGGCAGTAGTGTAACAGATAACCTCTGTTCATTTCTGGCCTGCATTTGTTAAAGCTGGTTATTTGAATTCTTGCTTTTGAAATGAGCTCAGCAATAAAGATGTACTGCACACAGCATACACACACAGCAATAGTGTGTTTAGTCTGTTGTGACAGACAATTAACATATGAATACCTCCCTAAAAGCAATAAATAATGGTCAACCCAGCGATCGATATCCTCTAAAAATTTCTTCAGTTAACTTTTACTGTTCTGGTCTGATGTTAATCTTACAGATTAACATTTGGTGTATAACATACTACGATTGCTGTTGATGCTGTTATTATTATTATTGTATTCCCTATATGTATATAGTTCTGACATATTATATTATTTTGTATTTATATGGCGCTGACATATTTCAGAGCATCGTACAGAGTTCACAGTTCTGTCTCTAACTGGGCTCACAATGTAATCCCGGCCATAGGCATATGTCTATCCCAGCCTAGGGCCAATTTAGGGGGAAGCCTATTAACTTATTTGTATGTATTTATTTTTTTGAGGGGGGGGGGGGGGAGAAATTGCACAGCAGGGGGGTATCTGAGTAATATAGGGCCTATGGCAAATACTGAAATTGCCAAAAAAGCCAAATGTTTCCTACATACATAAATTAAGTAGCCATGTTTCCCAGATAGCAGAATGAATCTGGTCTGAGGTCTGAGTGCTCGAAAGGTTTGGGGGCAGGCATGACAGCACAGTGGCAGGCATGGGGGTGCAGCACAGGGGCAGGTATAGCAGCACAGCACAACAGCACAAGAGCTGGCATTGTGCCCATGGTGCTGTGGCGCCCATGGCATAAGCCATCCCTACACCCCCCCAGATACGCTTCTGCTGCACAAACACAAGGAAAACATACGTCACATGATTGGCGTGAACAAAAAGTCAAGCAATCAAGGTACTTTGCGCTGAGTCCGTGGGGATCTGAACCACTTCAGCCTACAGTGTTGTTCACCTTATGTATCCGAGCAACGTTCACCTCCCATTCATTCGCCAATAAATTTATCACTACTTATCACAATGAAATTATCTATATCTTGTTTTTTCCGCCACCATTTAGGCTTTCTTTGGGTGGTACATTTTGCTAAGAATTATTTTATTCTAAATCCATTTTAACAGGAAGATTAACCTCCTTGGCGGTTATCCCGAGCTAGGATCGGGGTAGAAAACCGCAGCTAAGAGCAGTGATCATGACCTCTGCTCGAGGTAGCCGCCGGAGGCTGAATGCAGAGTAATGCGCACTGCGGGAGCGTTTCTACATACCTCCCGGGGATCCCGACGTCGCCTGGCATTCTTCTTCCTCTCCTCCGGGGCTCTGCTTCCTGCTGGTGAGATAGCCAGCTGTCGTCATGATGACAGCCGGCAATTTCACTTTAGAGTTGCAACGCCACCCGGAGGATGGAGGCTTAGCTGCAGTGCTGGAGCCAGGGAGGTGAGTGATTGCTGGGCTGCTGCAGATCTCCCTGGCAGCATAATTTTTTCCAGGTTTTAGTGTCTGAAAGGGTGCACAAAAATTGCATTGATTTTAGACCCTAAAATCCGGGAAAGAATCAGAACGCCAAGGGGGTTAAGAAAGAAATGGAAAACATTCATTATTTCTCAGCTTTTGGCCATTATAGTTTGAAATTAATGTATGCTACCGTAATTAAAACCCATGTATTTTATTTGCCCATTTGTCCCAGTTATTACACCATTTAAATGATGTCCGTATTTTATTTGCCCATTTGTCCCAGTTATTACACCATTTAAATGATGTCCCTATCACAATTTATGGTGCCGATATTTTATTTGGAAATTTGCGTCCATCACTATTTACAAGCTTATAATTTAAAAAATGATATTAATATACTCTCTTGACATGCATATTCAAAAAGTTCAGACCCTTAGTTAACTATTTATGTTGTTTTTTTTTTTAATTGTAATTTTTTTTTTTAATTAAAAATTTTATTTGGGTAATTTTTGGTGTGGGAGGTAAACAGCTCATTTTAAATGTAATATAATGTATTTATTTACCGTAATAAAAAATGTATGTGGGTGTAGTTTTACTATTTGGCCACAGTCAAAAAGTCCTGGAAGCGAACAATCTCACTTCCAGGAAGCATTAGGAGGATGGGAAACATTTTTTTCTGCAGAAAGACTCTGATAAGAGGCCGTTGGTTTTTATGCAGGGGACTTAGATCAATGAATGGGAACTATATTCCCATTCATTGATCTCGGCGCTAATGGCAGGCGGCGGGTGTGCGCGTAGGAGCGCGCGATTGCGCGCACAACACAGTGGCAGCAGCAGAGTCTATCTGGACAGATATATCCATCCAGATAGACTTAAGTGGTTAAAGATCTGATCAACTGTGATGGTCGTTATCGCTGCGTGTCACTTAACATCGGTCGCATGATCTTGCACCTGTTCCCGGGTCGCAAGATTGTGGAAACGATTGCATGTTGCTCAAAGTATTGCCAGTCATCTGCAAATTTGTTTGGAAAATCATGTCATGGGTACTGCCCTTCATGGTTTTGGCCATAGATTGTGAACAGATATGACGATCAGGTGTTCCTGACTAAAGTCTAACTGGATTAGCCCCAAGCTTGTTTCAGGGGTGTAATTCAGACACCAATGCAGCCAAAGAGATTAGCAGGACGCCAGGCAACTGGTATTGTTTAAAAGGAAATAAATATGGCAGCCTCAGTATCCCTCTCAGTTCAGGTGTACTTTAAATAATCACTGTGATACTTGATGGCAACCAGTAAGATTACATCCTTCAGTAAAAATGTGGTTTGATATCGAGCTTATTATTAAGTTCGCTTATTTGCTGTGGGCGATACATTGAGCTCTGAATTAAGTCACAATGATAAATGAGACCCAGTATATGTAAGGCCAGCCACAATCAGCTCAGCTTACTGCACAAGTGATGAAAGATTCAAGAGAATTCATTTTTATTACGATTGTCAGGGCTGGAAATATGAACTCCAGTCTGCCTGAGTCTCCTCCTCTATGCTGCTCTAGAGAACAGATCATACAGAAGATTCATGTCTGTGAGGTGAACAATGCTACTGATTTCTGTTCCTTCCCTTCCTGAGCAGAACACATTCCATTCTCAGTGTCACAAGCATCACTCCAATGTTATGCATCACCTGAAATAGTACTCAGCACTACAGATAAGGGCTTAGCAAAAGTGAGTTCAATACGTACATTTAAGCAGTGGCCACTTAAAGGGAGCCAGAGAGGAACGTAAGAAAAAAAAAAAAAAAAGCTTTTATACATACCTGGGGCCACGCCGCCAGCCTCCGCTTCCTGGATTGGCGGTACCGGGTCCCGTCACTTCCAGGGGCTCCCTCCATACCCGTACGCATGCGGCTGCGCAGTAAGCAGCCTCACGCGTACGTGTATGGAGGTAGCCCCGTGTGATGCGGACAATTGGCCGACTGGGGGCCATGACGGGACTCGGTACCGGCGGATCCAGGCAGCAAAGGATGGCGGCGTGGGAGCGATCCATGCATATGGGGGTGGAGAAAGCCCCAGGTATGTATAGAATCTTTTTCCTGGGGCCTCTGGCAGTGCTGGGCCGAAATTACGCATTAGCGTAATTACGCATCGTAATTCACTACAAATGCACCGTAAGCGTTACGTGTAAGGTTACGGTATTACACGTAATTAATTACGCGTAGACCATAAGTTACATTATTACGCGTAACAAATTACGCGTAAGACCGTAAACTCCTATTGAAATTACACAGTCTGCCGTAATCGCGTAATATTACGCTCCCGTATAATATAAAAAAGCCGCCGACTTTAAGGGTTAATAGCAAAGCCCCCTTAAATGCTAAGAGCCTCAAATTTGGAGAATATATTAAGGAGATCAGAAGGAATAAGTTGAAATTTTTTTTTTCAAAAAGACCTTATAGCTTTTCAGAAAATCGATTTTAAAGTTTCAAAGAAAAAATGTATACATTTAAAAACCCGCCGACTTTAACGGTTAATAGCAAAGCCTGCTTAAAATTTAGGAACACCAAATTCCCAAGGTATATTAAGGGGATCAGTGGGAATAAGAGGAAAACATTTTTTTCAAAAAGACCTTATAGTTTTTGAGAAAATCGATTTTTAAGTTTCAAGGGGAAAAATGTCTTTTAAATGCGGAAAATGTCAGTTTTTTTTGCACAGGTAACAATAGTGTATTATTTTCATAGATTCCCCCAAGTGGGAAGAGTTTTACTTACTTCGTTCTGAGTGTGGGAAATATAAAAAAAAAAAACGACGTGAGGTCCCCCCTCCCAGACCTCTTTAACCCCTTGTCCCCATGCAGGCTGGTATAGCCAGAATGCGGAGCACCGGCCGCGTGGGGCTCCGCACCCTGACTATACCAGCCCGCATGGTCCATGGATTGGGGGGTCTCGGAAGGGGAGGGGCAGCCAAGCTTTCCCCTCCCCTTCCGAGCCCTTGTCCAATCCAAGGACAAGGGGCTCTTCTCCACCTCCGATGGGCGGTGGAGGTGGAGGCCGCGATTTCCTGGGGGGGGGGTTTCATGGTGGCATCTGGGAGTCCCCTTTAAAAAGGGGTCCCCCAGATGCCCACCCCCCCTCCCAGGAGAAATGAGTATAGGGGTACTTGTACCCATTTCCTTTAAAGAGTAACTGTCAGGCTGCAAAAGCTAATTTAAACCTCTATTCTCCTGTGTTAAACAGTTTAGAAGGAAGCCAAAAAGGCAATACTGAAGTTAAAAATCTCTCTTTCATTTGATGTGTGCTTATCAGCAAAGCTGTTAGACCCAAGCTCTTAAGAAGCCGAGAGCCGCATACCATACTGCAAAGCATACTGCAAAGCATTCTGGGGCCCTCCCCTCGGCTGCTAATCAGAAGTTACAGGGTCAAGTTACAGCAGCTTGTAACTCAGTCCAGCGCACAGCACTGATAAATCTCCGGGCAGAGTACACTGCAGGAGTCCGCTATTGTTCCTAGCCACATGGCTAATTAATATTCACTGCACAGTAGTGTTATTCAGTACAAGCTTTTCTGTGATCAGGAAGCAGGGAGGACATGACGACACATTTGGGTTCATAGGAGACAGACAAACATGGAACCTGCCATGAGCTGTCAGGAGCATCAATCTCTGCATATACTATATAAAAATTCTGTGAAGTACAAACGTGGACAGTGAAATGCATATGTAATGTAAGTACAGCCAATATTTAGCTACTGATATATGTGTTTATTTTCTCTGAGACCCTATACCTAACAGCTCCTCTTTAAGAGTTAAAAGTAAATAAACACACAAACACTTAGAAAAAGTATTTTAATTGAACAAAAAACATAACCACGAAAAAAGTCCTTTAATATTCTTAATTAACCATTAATACTTACCTGTCCCTTTAAATAAATGATCCCTTGCAATAGCCTCGGAAATGTTCTATCAGTTACAATGTAACAAAGTTATTACAATGTAACAACTTTGTTACATTGTAACTACGCCGCACCCGACGTCACTCGCCGCTCAGCCGCCGCATACACTTACGCGTCCGTGCAGGACGCTAAGTCCCCGCCGGCTCCCGCTGTCCACCCCACCCACATCTGTCACCCACATGTGGGTGACATGTGGGTGACATGTGGGAGAGGCGGGGAGGGCAGCGAGAGCCGGTGGGACTTAGCGTCCTGCACGGACCCGACAGAGCTCTGAGCTATATAGCTCAGAGCTCTCTAAGCATCTTTGAATTTGGACTCCAAGGAGCCCCATTGGTCCTTAGCAGACCAATGGGGTTCCTTCAAATCAGAAGGAACCCCATTGGTCTGCTAAGGACCAATGGGGCTCCTTGGAGCCCAAATTCAAAGATGCTTAGAGAGCTCTGAGCTATATAGCTCAGAGCTCTGTCGGGTCCGTGCAGGACGCTAAGTCCCGCCGGCTCTCGCTGCCCTCCCCGCCTCTCCCACATGTCACCCACATGTGGGTGACAGATGTGGGCGGGGTGGACAGCGGGAGCCGGCGGGGACTTAGCGTCCTGCACGGACGCGTAAGTGTATGCGGCGGCTGAGCGGCGAGTGACGTCGGGTGCGGCGTAGTTACAATGTAACAAAGTTGTTACATTGTAATAACTTTGTTACATTGTAACTGATAGAACATTTCTGAGGCTATTGCGAGGGATCATTTATTTAAAGGGACAGGTAAGTATTAATGGTTAATTAAGAATATTAAAGGACTTTTTTCGTGGTTATGTTTTTTGTTCAATTAAAATACTTTTTCTAAGTGTTTGTGTGTTTATTTACTTTTAACTCTTAAAGGAAATGGGTAATTTCTCCTGGGAGGGGGGGTGGGCATCTGGGGGACCCCTTTTTAAAGGGGACTCCCAGATGCCACCATGAACCCCCCCCCCCCCCAGGAAATCGCGGCCTCCACCTCCACCGCCCATCGGAGGTGGAGAAGAGCTCCTTGTCCTTGGATTGGACAAGGGCTCGGAGGGGGAGGGAAAAGCTTGGCTGCCCCTCCCCTTCCGAGACCCCCCAATCCATGGACCATGCGGGCTGGTATAGTCAGGGTGCGGAGCCCCACGCGGTCGGTGCTCCGCATTCTGGCTATACCAGCCTGCATGGGGGACAAGGGGTTAAAGAGGTCTGGGAGGGGGGACCCCACGTCGTTTTTTTTGTATATTTCCCACACTCAGAACGAAGTAAGTAAAACTCTTCCCACTTCGGGGAATCTATGAAAATAATACACTATTTGTGCAAAAAAACCTGACATTTTCCGCATTTAAAGGACATTTTTCCCCATGAAACTTAAAAATCGATTTTCTCAAAAACTATAAGGTCTTTTTGAAAAGAAAAAAAATGTTTCCTCTTATTCCCACTGATCCCCTAAATATACCCTGGGAATTTGGTGTTCCTAAATTTTAAGCAGGCTTTGCTATTAACCGTTAAAGTCGGCGGGTATTTAAATGTATACATTTTTCCTTTGAAACTTTAAAATTGATTTTCTTAAAAACTATAAAGTCTTTTTGAAAAAATTTTTTTCCTCTTATTCCTTCTGATCTCCTTAATATATTCTCCAAATTTGAGGCTCTTAGCATTTAAGGGGGCTTTGCTATTAACCCTTAAAGTCGGCGGCTACCTAACATTGATCCATGCGTCAACTTTTCCGCTTGGGAGCATGGCCTTATGCATTAATTGCTAGTAGGAAATTACGCGTAAGACCATACCGTAACAACCTGCATTACGGTATTCTTATGCGTAATTGCGTAAGGATCATGCGTAATTACAGACATGAACCGTAAATAAATGTCTAAGCCGTAACCGTAATTCTGTAATGCGTAATAGCGTAAAATTACGCGTAATGATCCGTAAGCGTAGTTTTTTCCATTACGCCCAGCACTGGCCTCTGGTTCCCTTTAAAGAGGCACTGTAGTGACATATAGCAGAATGCAGTTAATTATTCAGAATTCCCACTTTTTACATTCCTTTTTCCTGGTTTCAGCACCAGAAACACTTCCTACATCTATATACTGTATTGCTGTAAATTGGTGTGTGACCCCATCCTCCCAGTGATACTTAGCCTAGGCTGTTTAGCTATGCAGAGATCTCTCCCACAGAGCGCTCTGGCTTTAGAACTCCCAGGAAACAAACATGTCACCACCTGTGATAAATGACAGGATGTACATTGGGGTGAGGAAGGATTTTACAATGGCCAAGCACAAAATAATTTATAAAGGAATATTGTAAAAACAAAAAAAAAAAAAAAAAAAAAAAAAACATTCTATACATTTTTTTCCACTACAGCTACCTCTTTAAATGAATCATCAGGGGAAAAAATGAGCTTTGCTTATCTGGGGCTTCCTCCAGGCATACGAGAGGAATTGTCGCAGGAGACTTGGGCGCAGGATACAGCCTGTATGGCTTATCCTGCTCCTGCACAAGTTCCTGGCGACGTTAAATACTATTCCCCCTCCAGGCTGCCATGGATAGTGGGGAATTAAATAATTCAGCTTCCACCAATTGCTGGAGGCCGAATTATAGTATTATATAAGTAACTTCAGCGCCGTCTTCTAATGGCGCTGAAGTTACTCACTGCTGTGCCCAAGTGTCCTGCGCTGGAATGAAAGTGTTCGTCCTCTAGCCCCTGGCAGCCTATGTGTCCCTCGCCGCAGCTCTGGTCCAAGCCGGTCTCTTGGCATCCCCTCTGTAGCTGCCGCCAACTGAGCGAGGGTGGCGGCCGCTGTGCATGTGCAATCGCTTGGCCGCGCCACTCACAGTCATGCTCTCGAACCTTGTAAGCGCGCTCAAGAGCAACCCGGATGCTCGCACAAGCGCAGTGGCCGCCGAATATCGCCGGGTCAGTGGCTGCTATGAAGGGGACCTGGGAAACCCGCTTGGACTGGAGCTGCGCTGGGGGACACTCGGTCAAGAGAATGATCAATCATTGATCAAGAGCACCTCTTTTTTAAAGGTTTTCAGTAGATTGTATTGTATTTTGTTTAAAATCAGACCTAACATTTAGTCTATTTACAAAATACATATCCAGTCAGAAGACTTGTTGGCCACTGTATTACTCAACCTCTTTGCTACTGTCAGTAAAACAGCTCTCAGTACCAAAGTATTTTTTTGCTTTTAGGAGTGTTACACTTCCACAGCTTATGGTTCTTCTGTACTTCGTCCACCATAGACATTCTTGGTATTGGTTTTTGTCCTTGATGGATATGGCTTTATTCTAATGTTAATCATGTAAACCCACCACCCGCCTGCACACCCCTACTATCCACCCATCCCACCACCTATGCCTCCAAGAGCATCAAGTCCACAAGAACCCTCTCCTGACATATCAGCCTATACAGACCTGTGGTGGTCAAGGTAGTGGTAACAACAAGCCGCATCAACATTTACCTGACAGTGAGACACACTGCAACTCACCATTATTATTTGTTGATGACATTTAATGTGGCCTCATTCCATTGAGCTAATAGTTATGAAGGTTTAAGTTTATTTTGTACAGTTTCTTTTGTAAAGATTTGAATGTTTTTTTTTTTTTTTTTTAAATCTTTGACCACAAAGTGGTCATTATTTTTAATTACACTGTACCTTAGTGCTTTGAGAAGTCTCTATGTTAGACATGTAGGTCGCCTCAACACTGTAGTTGTCCTTAGAAGTCTGGGCCAAAATTTCTCCAGGAGATAATCAAAGCTGTGGAAAAAGAGAAATATGTTTAAATTTGTGCTATTTGTTTAATTTTGAAGGTACAAATGTAACAGTCCATTTTGTTAATATTTTTGTTACATGGTTAAAAAATGGCAGACTTTAAAAAGACTTTGGGCCAGTTATTGACAAAATAAAAAAAAAATCCCTTTTTTTCTCTTTGTTAATAGATAAGATAAACAATTGCAGGTTGATGCATTGTTGAAATGGTTGATCTATGTGGCTTACACATACATAGACGTTTGGGTATAGTGGGCGCAAAGTGTTTGCCTATAGCTGTTGCTAAGGGCATTGGTCAGATATGGTGACATTAGACTAGAACCACATATATGAAGGTAAAATGCCTTTGAAGGGACAATATCTACCTTACACGTGGTATTACAGAAATACATGCAAAAATAACATTGAAACTCACCTGGCTATAGTCATCCTGGTGTATGCAAAGAATTTCTCTGGATGAGCATGCAAATCCTGGTAAGTGGACTGGAATTGACCCTTTCAATCTCTGTTCACATTGATGGGATGCACCCAGTACCGACGGGGCCTGGACCTTCTCCTCATGAAACCAACAGCACACAAAAGCACAACCAACTCTTCCTCCATGGCTTTACTCCTCTTTACAACCCACAAAGCATTGCAGGTACCACTTGTAAGAAAACGTGGAAAAGCCGCCGCAAGTACTCAGAGTAAGGCGGCTGATTCCGCGTTCAACATGGCAGCTTGCGCGCAGGGACCTGCATTCACTGGCCTGACGGAACGCGGAGAAACTGCCGCATGCCCAGAGAACTGGGCGGCGGATTCCGCGTCCGACGCGGCGGTTTGCACGCATAGGCCTACTTCTGTCTGTACTGCTGAATGCGGAGAAAACGCCGCACGCGCAGACAGCGGTGCGGCGGATTCCGCATCCAAAACATCAGAGGCATTACAACACATGTGGCTGGGACTGATAGTCCACACAGGTTTAGAAGGACGCGTGCGCGCGCGGAGAGGCAGAGCATTTATGACAGCCAGAAGGGGGTCAGCTGACCAGGCCAGTCAGCTGACAATTCTTTCAGTTCTCATTGGTCCAGCACTTAGGGAAGGCGCCGGAGAGCGCTTGTGTATATATACTGGGTGCTGGTCATTTCTCTGGTATCTGGCGTTGCGATCACTACGTGGTAGCACTCAGACCTTGTCAGTATCTGTGTTACTTTAGTCCAGTTTCTTAGGTGTTGATGATCAAGGAGCTCACACCTTAGTCTAGGAATTCTGTTATCATTTGTGTTATTATCTAGACCAGTTTCCTAGGTGTTGATGATCAAGGAACTCACACCTTAGTCTAGGAATTGTTGATTATTTGTTATGACCTTCTGCTCTCCTGACCATTCCTCTGATCTCTGATTTTGTACCTTTGTCATTCTGATCCCCTGTTACTGAACTCGGCTAGTCTTAGGATTCCGGATCTGTCTCCTGTCTCTGTACCTGATCTGTCTGTCTGTTGCCGACCTGGCCTGTCCGACCTCGAGAACTATCTCCCCCTTCTGGAGATAGTTCACAGACCTGTCAGTGACACTTCGCCTTTGGTGTCACTCACACACTGGTCCTTCCCACTCTCAGCCTGGCTCCGCCCCTTGGGGAGCATCAGGCCATTGGAAGGAATCTGTTCTCTGAGCAGTATCTCTTATTGCCCTGTATCCCCCTTTACGGGGATCCTCCTCAAGGTATTACTGTTGCACCAAACACTCAAAGTATTACTCAGGTGTCCAGAGGTTAGAGATATATCTGATTATCGGTGATACTGCAGATCATCAATAATCGGGTATATATCTGTATTCTCGGTGATACTGCAGATCACCGGTAATAAGATCCTCTCTGTGTTACACCGATCGTTACACCACTCCCCTTATATATCCTGCCCACTACACTCATTAATTAATTAATTATGTTAATTTCAATTATTTAGAAGAAGGGCTCTTTAAATTCTGTAAAAATATACCAGAAAAACGCCCCACAAAAAATGATTACTAAACACATTCCTAAAAACGCACCGCTCCACCCAAGCGCCAAAAGGTGCTAAAAAAAACAACACAAATAAAAACACAAAACGCTTGCATTTGCGTTTTCATTTTTAGGTGTGAATGAGGCCTGAGGCAGTTCTGAAGTAGTTAAAACAGATAAAATAGAAGATTTAAAAACCTAATCACTCATCCAATGCAGATAGATTAGACCAAATAAATGGCAATCAATAAAGTGAACTTATTACAGTATTTGCTATTTTGATCTAATGGTAGGTTGATTATTAATGTCTGCGTATGGCCACCTTAAGTCAGCAACATTGCTTACAACACATACTGTAAATGTATCTATATTTTTTTGCCCTTCTTCTTATAAAATAATAAATATTAAATACATTTCTTATCAATTTGTACAGAACCAAAGCATCAAAACATTTTAAATATAACATAAAGGCTTTACATTTGCCATTTTTAAAATAAATAAATAAATACCCTGAAGTAAGACGAAATAGCTGATATTATTTACTATTTCTCTCCTTCCCGTTTTACAGAGGATGTCCTCGGGTCACAATAAAATTCTCCAATGTGTCCCAGTAGGGGCCAGCCTCCTGCTTTCCTGCCCTATCACTGTGGTGCCTGGACCTTGCTTTATACTGCAGTAGAATGACAGCCATCTTTTTTGTGGGAATTAATTGGAGATGAGAGTTGAAGCTGAACGATCCCAGCAAGGAGAAGTGTTTTTCTTCAGGTAAAGTGAGACAGCATGTTTGGTTTTACTCTCTAGGAGTTATAGTTACAAATGTAATGAGCAGGCTCCTAGTTTGCTACTGTGCCATCTAAACAGCAATGTCCTCAGTCTTTGGCAGGTATATACTGTACATTCCTCACCTGTTTTACTGTTTTGAAAGTGAATAACAAGTCTGACTATTTTCCATGATGAGAAATTGAAGTGAGAGGCAAGTAAAGTCTGTTCAGATTATCCTGTGGGCTCTGAAGCATGAGGTTTGCTGGGTCTACTTCTACTATGGTCCCTATGCAGAAGACCACCACACACTCTACCTTATTATCTACCAGGAAGTCTACCATACATCTAGCTATTTGGCTGTACAATCGATTTGAATCAATCATTTTATAGTATCGAGAGGCAATTGAGTTTGTTTCATTATGCCCAATCGATGAAAAGTGACTAATATCTGGTCAGATAGATCAGCTTAGTTGATCAAGCAGGATGCAAGATATCTGTCGATCGCACAGGAATCAGCTACTGTTCACATACCATTCGATCAACTCTGAATCAATTTTTTGCATTCAGAGCATGGAGGCACAACATTGGTCAGATCGATTAGAGAAGGTGAATTGCATAGAATATTGCTTGTAGTGTGCGGGCCACTAGTCAACTGACTTTCGATCAACCATACTGAAGTCGATCACTTAAAGAAGTCGATCGCTTTGTCGATTGAATCAGAATCACCAGATGTATGGGTACCGTAACCACAAGCTCCCGACTCTTAGGGGTAGTAATTCAAATGATAAACAAATGGCCCGGGACTCCACCTGGATTTTGAAAGCAACACTGCATTATTGCATAATGGTACCATAACTCAAATAGCCCAATGCCATTGAGTTATGGTAGTATTATGCTATAAGGCAATTTTTCCAAAACCCAGGTAGAGCTTATTTGCTTATTGTTTTTACTTTTACTATGACCACACAGAAAAAAAACCTCACACTTTTTAAATGGAGTTCAATGGATCAGTGAATACATTAAAACTAAGCCCACCCCCAATAGATTTTCTGTCCTGTTTGACTGATACTTTGATTGAATTTTGGTCAACGTTATTGTTGAAGATTTTACCTTTTGGTGTACAGGGACCGGTGGCAGCTGCAAAATCACAAATGAACTATCAGACAGGTAAGTCAGCCTTCAAGGCGTAATATCAATGTAAGCAAAACTGTGCTACAGCTTTTAATTTTTGCTTTATTTACCCTATTAGAAATAATTAGTAATATGTTATTTGCATGATATGTATAGAAAAATGTAGAAATTCACAGTAGAAATGTAGTTCAAAAAATTCCAGAAGGAAAGCTTATGTTTCATTAGGAAAAAGGATCTTTTGAAAAATCTTTTATTGATTATGATTAAGAACTGGTATGTAATTTCAATTTTTAAAGATATGATCATTAAAATTATTAGAGGCTACTGTAAAAGTTTACATACATAATGTCTCATCACGTAAAAGATAATATCTGTTAACTAAATAAATGGACGTAATGTTTTGAGCAATAAGACTTCACGCCTGTATTATTTTTTACGTAATCCTATACAATAAAATGCAAGTGTCCCTGCGTCATCAACTGAATGGTTGTGTGTCCCTGGCTATTATTGTACTGAGCATGTGTGCAGCCAGGGCAGTTAGGACACAGGGCCGAATCTGACAGTTTTTTTTTTCAACAATAATTTTTATTAATAATTAATTTCAGCAGTACAAATAAAACATTGCGTAAAGGTTTCAGAAATGTATGAAAAGCAATGCAGATGGTAACAATTATCAGCTGAATTGAGAAAAAACAAAAAAGGAAAATAAAGGAGAAAAAAAAAAGAAAAAAGGACCAACTATTGCACAATACTCAATTTAAACGAGATCTCACTCTATAGGCAAGTAGGCAAGAAAATAATGATACACTCATGATAGGTGTATTTATTTGCATAGAGACCACTCCTCCCGTGAGCACAACCAAGCCTCCCCTTTCTTAAACCCACACCCCTTGGGATAGTCTGCTTGTTCACTCATCCAATCCCTCTTTCTGAGCACTGGCTGAGCTATAGAATAATTATTAAAGCTAATGGGAACCCGTTTTTTTTTTTTTTTTAAAGTCAGATACTCACCTAAGGAGAGGGAGGCTCTGGGTCCCATAGAGCATTCCCTCTCCTCTCCCGGTGCCCGCTATTGTCCTGGCTCCCCTGTAGCGGTATTCGACCGTTTCAGTCAAATACCGCTGTCTCCCGGCCGAAGGGAGGCTTCGGAAATGCTTCGGGAGCCCGAGTGCTCCTGAAGATGGGCCGCTCTACACTGCGCACGCGCGTGCGCCCTCTATGACACACTCGCGTGTGCGGCTCCCGAAGACTTCCAAAGTCCCCGCGGTTGCAGATGCGAACGGTTAAGACAGCGCAGCACGGAGGGCACCGGGAGAGGAGAGGGAAGGCTCATTAGGACCGAGCCTTCCCTCTCCTTAGGTGAGTATCTGCCTTTTTTTAAAAAAAATCTGGAGTTACATTAGCTTTAAGTCAGGTTTTTTATTGTAAAAGTCCCTATCCCCGATGACAGGCCAACCACATGACCCATGGGTCCCAAATTTCTGAAAAAATGTATCTGGTTTCTCTCTTAGAGATGAAAGAATTTCCTCATACACATACACAGTATGTAGTCTAGTGATAATGGCCGATCTAGGTGGAGGTAACGACTTCCAAGAGCCCGCAATTAAAGCTTTACTAATCAAGTTGATATGCCCTAGTAATTTATTTTGGTACCTGGTTAAAGAGGTCACCGGCTTGTGGCTTGTGTTCTCATTGCAATATTGGGAAATAACAGCTTTTTCCAACTGCCAAGCAAGCAGCTCCCTGTGTGCATATACTTCAGACAGTGGTGTGGAACAAGCAAGCGGGACGCGTATGTGCGCGCATTGCGGGGGGGGGGGGGGTATCGGCTGTGACCTAGTGCCCATTTTTTAACGGGCGGGCCTTTTTACTAGTATACAATAATATCCCTAAATCAATGAGTTACAGTATAATGGTGCTTTGTGAACCAACACCATGGTTAGAATACAATAGTGTGTGCTTTTTGCTGTTTATGCCTATTAGTAGTCAGAAATGTTTTCTTTTTTTCTTTCTTAAAGCACTGGAAACCACCAATGAGAGCATCACGCCCACTCCCTTAGCAGATCAGGCTCAAAGAGGCTTAAGTGTTGTGTATATTGTCCTTAAAGTGGTATAAAACTCAAAATTAAAATTTTGCTCTAAAACATTAAACACTGTAAATATCAAACAGAAAAAGACTGGGCTAATGTCATTTGTAGGCATATTTCCACTTAACTGAAGCTACAAGATAAGATTGCAGGTTTTAAGACAAATGATGATCAGTTTGTCTAGTAATTAAGCTATTGCTGTGCAAACAAAGTAGACTAGTAGTAGTTCTCTGCTTCCCTCCCGGATGAATATTTTCTGCATTGTTAACACAATATGATAATTTTGGTAAGGCAAATCTAATATTATCTATTAGCTTCAAAACTTGATGGAAGTTTGTATTTTTTTAACACAAATAACTATGCAACTATATAAAGACCCATGCTAGATTTAATTTAAATAAGGTGGCCAATAATGATTGCCTCTGTAGATAATCCAGCATGAATACAGCAGCCCCTGACTTCCGCCCAGCTAACGAACCTGGTAATTCAGTTCGGCTAAGCGATGACTGATAGCAATGTTCTTCCCACTCACTCCACTCCTCGCATAATGTCACACCTGCATTGCTCTGTTGCCCTCCCCCCCCCTCCAGTTGCAACAGAACATGTCATTAGCCTGCAGGCTAACTATGGGTCTGTACAGCCTCAGCACAGCAATGTCACCTGAGAGATCGAGTCCTGCTCCCCATTGGGTGACATCCATATAGCATGTGTACGGGGCTTACGTTAAGTGAAAAATTTGAGTATTAATCATTTCAGTCACTTGGAGGCGAATACTAATATGTTCTTAACTATTTGTTTTATGCTATGTTTAATTCTTTAGACTGCTTAGACTGGTGCAAGACAGGTGAATAGGAACCTGGAGCTAACAAGGAAGGGTTGTCAGTGCAACCAATCAGGTTTGAGCTGTAATATAACACAAATATTACAACTTATTGTTTTGGGCAACTGTTCCACTTTTGCTCCACTTTTCCTGGACCTGCCTCATTATGAACAGCACTTAATCATATTCCTGATCAGGATGACGCTCAAGAAAGCAAAAAGCTATCCTTAAAGCATTCTGAGCAAATAGAAAATTCTGTGCCAAAAGCCAGACTATAAGGAAATTACTGGCTTACACAGACTTGGACTTCACACATATCAATTTAGTTGTGTCTTGTAAAGTTCTTGCCATGAAATCTCCCCGAGTGTGCCAGGTTACTCATTCTTTTACAGTGAAAACAAGTGTCCATCTTGTTCAGTTCATCTTCATGAACATGCGAGGTAATTATTACCTGCGAGATTTATGGCTCTACTGGGACATTTGTGAACACCTGTATTCACCACTCTGAGAAAAAAGTATACTGCAATGCTGCTCAGGTTTTTGGGTATGCTCTTTTTTTCAACGCTAAAGAACTTTTTTGTGGTTATTTTTCCTTGTCTGCTGCAGAGGCATAATTACTAATCATGGGGCCCAACAGCAAAACTTTGATGGGGTCTCTACATGTTCACACCCTTGCCCTCGCCTATCCTTGGTGGCCCTCACACCCTTGGGACCCATCTTGCAAGGGTCATAAAACAATTGTGGCCATCAGAATCTTCACACACATAACAAGTGTAGCCACAAAAACACCTGATCTGTAGGATGGACCCCTTTATTAGAGGAAGAGAAGGTTAGTAGTTAAGGTCCCCTTGGAGCTCTGGGCTCCTCTGCAGTTGCAGGAGCTGCTTCCCTGTAGTTATGACCCTGGTCTGCTGTATCCCTGTATTCAGGGCCATAGCTAGATACCATGGAGCCCCATAGCAAAGTTTTGATTTTGACTCCTCCCACAAACACCAGTTTTAGGTAGCCAATTGTGACCCCCCCCCCCCCCCAGAACTAGGTAGCCAGGCATCCCCCAGTATAGGTAGCCAGAGGTACACCCAGTATTTAGTAACCCCCTCCCCCCAGTATATGAAGTCAGAAATGCTCCCCACTAAAGGTAGCCAGAGGTACACCCAATGTTTGGTAAGCCCCCAGTAAGGGTAATCAAAGGGGCTTCCAGTAATATATAGCCCCCCAATATAGGTAGCCAGATGGGCCCCCAGTATAGATAACTCACTTACACTTCTCTGAAGCTACATGATAAGATTGCAGGTTGCAAGACAAATTGTGCTTGTGGGGCACATGGCTACTTAAAGTGAACCTCCAGACTAAAAATCTACTCAGCCGCACTGACAAGGCTTGGTGTTTCTTTAACAATTTCACAGCATCAGAACTTTGTTTTTCTTACCAAAGCCTCATTTGTAGCTACACCGAAGCTAAGCTCCGCCCCATCAAATAAAACTGTCCGGGCATTTTCCCCCTGATCCTGTGCAAAGCATGATGGGATTTCTGATGTTGTTGTTCTCGTTGCCTAGCAGCTGGGAGAAGTGATCAGGACACAGGACAGTTGGAACTGTGTCTTATGCTCCCTGCTACCTCCTTTCAACCAAAAAGATGGCTGCCCCCATGAAATCACAGACATTTGCCTGTTCTTTTAAAACAGGGTGGGTAAGAGATTATGTTACCTGTCTATTTTAATTAACATAACTAATGTAACTTAATGACAGTATGTTTGTTTAGGCTGAAGTTACTCTTTAATACTTGTGTTGAGGGAGAAGCAATAGAAGTGGACACTAACATATAATAAGATGTGCCATTTATTTAAAACTTAGATACATGAAGACTCTGCTGCCTGGCTTTCTTTACCTGCCATGTCCTGATGCAGCAAGACTCTATGTATCTATGTTTTCAATAAACAGCATCTTTCATTATGTCAATAGCTGTTTCTATTGCTTCTCCCTCCACACAGCTTGTATATAACAGCACAAACAGCATTTACAGCTCACCAGTAAACTTCCTTGAGTTGCAGGGTTTCACTGTCCATTGTACTGAATCTTCTTAATTCCTATATCTGGGATCACGCTAATTCTTTTATTTGGTCTCATGTGGATACTTAGCCCTTGTATTTAGGCCCACCTTGATACTTAAAGAGGAACTTTAACCAGAATTGAACTTCATCCTAATCAATAGCCGATACCCCCTTTCCCATGATAAATCTGTACTTTTTCAAAAATAGATAATCAGGGGCATCTGTATGGCTGATATTGTGGTGAAACCCCTCCCACAGTGTGATGGCATGCCAATGGTCCTGACAGTTTGTTGTATGTGTACCTTATTGCATTGTGGAAAATAATGGCTTTTTCCAACTGCCAAGCAAGCAGTATCTCCCTCTGTGCATAGAACTCTCAGTTTACGAACATTCCGCAGAGCTGCATTTGACACAGCTGAAGATGTCACCACTTGTGATAACCTTTCCGAACGGAAATCAGAGAGAGGAGAGATTTTACAATGGGCAAATACTGACTATATAATTTATAAATGAATGTCATAAAATATGACATTTTATTAATTATGTTAATTTCACTACAACTCCTCTTTAAATTCTTTCTTAAATGTTTTTTATTTGTGAACACAAGGCTAGACAGAATCCTAAAATGGTGTATGTACTGTATCTGTACTAACAGATTTCAATATTATTCTTGCCTTGGTATTAGTGTGAATTATTGAGTAATGAGCTCCTGTATTTGTTTAAATGTAGAATTATTTTTGATTGGGAAAACTATGTTGTGAGCAGTTGGGGAGCAGATTGTGGGGCAGGTCCAAATTCCTCATCGGGACCCAGAGTTCTGTAGCTATGCCACTGAATATACTAGTTTGCATTACTTTTCAGTATGTAACTTCTTCCAGTGGCTTAGCAATAGGAGATGCAAAGGTAGCGACCACACCAGGGCCCTTGAACCTCCTTTGATCAATTATTAGCTCTTTTTTGGTGCTATGCTGGTAATGATCACCTCTATGTGTTTTGTGATTTATTGTAACCATTAATAGATTATTTTCCTCCCTAGCTTAAACTGCTCAGACTATGGCTATCATTTATAAAGTGTAACGTACGTCCAATGTAGGATACCGGTGAGCTGAGAGCAGCAACCCTAGCAACTCGTCAACTGTTCACCCTGGAGTTGGAACAGGGATTCCCAGTAGACAAGGGGCAGGAGTGCTCATGACACTGATGGCGTGACGCCGAAGCGCGTGACCAGGTTAGCGACGTGGCACTCCCACAGTCCAAGTCTGGTAGTGCAATGACTTGGTACTCTGAGGAACCTGTAGGTGATGCAAACAGAGAGGTTAAATCCACAGGCAAAGGTCGTCAGCAGAGCGGGTTCTTGGACAGGCAAGGGTTCGGCAACAGGACGGGTTCTCAGACAAGCAGTGATCGGCAACAGATCGGTTAGTCATATGGAGCATAGGTCAGCAACAGAGCGGGAAGTCAGGTAAGCCAGGGTCAACATCCAAGAGGGAAACAGGCAGAACAGAGTTCACACACAGGAGTGCACACAACAAGCTGCAATACTACAGCAATGGCCGCTTGCACTCTCCAGACTGAAATAGGCCCTTTGGCGCAAATGACGTAACGTGTCACGCACGCACGCGTACATGCAAGCATGCATGCGCAAACAAGCACGCAAGCAGGATATGCACAAAACAGACTCCTAATGCGCGCGCATACCGCGCTACGCCGACAGCCTTCGCCGCCAACGTTTGCACCACGTAACGCAACGAGCATGGACACTGACCGCCAGACCCTCATTCCTGGGACCCCGGCTACCCCTGCCAGGATGTCTGCCGGCATCCGTGTGTACCAGCCGCCTTGTCTGGATGGGTAACTGACCGTGACATAAAGCATTGCAGAAAACAGTTGATTTTACCGAACACTTAGCAAAATGTCAAATCATAAAGGCAGTTATCGCATGAAAAGCTGGAATTCCAGAGCAGTGAGGTAAATTACCGACTTGTGCGGTAATTACCTCAACACATGTCAGTAAATGTCAATTCATACAGATTAGAGCAGGCGGTACTGACAAGGAACATACCGCCTGCATTGAAGAGGTGATAAGAGAGCGATAAGAGCAAAGTTAATAGAGTCTCATAAGCAAAAGCAGTGAGATCTCCCCAGGCAGCAGCAGCGAGAGCGGAACAAACAAGGCTTCCCCTAAATACCTTAGGTTGTGTATTTAACCTCTTGGGTTCCTGCTTTTAAGATGTGTATTTCACATCAGAAAGCCTGCAATGTGTAAAGTATCTTCAAGTTCTTCTACGCTGTGGCAATTAAGTAGATTGTTAAGAAAGACTAATAGACAGATACAGAGCAGATTCAGGGCAAGCAGAGGCAGTATAACAAAACATGCACATCTAAAGGGAAGTTGGGGATGCCTCTTTTATTGTAAGGGCTGGTTCAGACGGACGTCTGTGTAGCGTCGCGTCTGGGGGCGTTGCGGCGGCTGCGCGGTCAGGCTTTCAGTAGCCTTCGGTCGCGTCGTGATGCGGTCGCGTTTTTTTTCCCCGTAGGGGAACATTAGCCGTCGCGGTTGGCCGCTCCCTGGAAGCTACATGTTGCTTCCAGGGGCAGCCCGAACGCTCGCGAAAATCGGGACCCGAACGCCGCGTTCGGGTAAAAGCACGCAAAAGCTCAGTGTAAACGCTCCCATTCAGTTGAATGGGAGCATTTACCGCGACGGTCCGAACGCTTGCGGTAAACGCTCCGCAAGCGTCCGTCTGAACCAGCCCTAATGCTGTCTCTGCACAGAGAACAGGAATGCAGCAAAACACTCTTCTCATGTTACCGACAGTTGGCCTTCAGTAAAACACCGCACTTCTATCGTATCTGTGAAAATGTTTATGAATTAGCACACAAAAGTCTAAAATACTGAATGCGGTATTTAACCCTACCAGATTTTTTTTTTACCGCACAGCCTTTTATGAATGATAGCCATTGTAGCTGTCCTTGGTAGGTTTTGGTGCTCCATATAAATTGTTATGTATATAGAGCGCTTGAGGGACCCCATGTAAAACTTTCACTGTGGCCCGTAGTTCCTAAGCTACTCCACTGCTTTCTTCATAATATTATAATGATTACAAAGCTGCTTTAGAGTCTTCTGCATCACGTCTGACTATGACAGTTTCTAATTTGCTAACATGTTGATGTAACACCTCATCCTTACTTCCCTGTTTTCCTGCTGTGGCTGCTGCAATCATTGGCTTAAAAAGCATACAGAAAGACAGTCTAAACACATATTTGCTGACAGCTCATAATTCGTCTGTGTATGTAGGTGAATGAGTGACACCCAAGCAGGAGACCAGACAAGGTGAGGTTCCTTCTGAGCATCTGACAGGGGAAGTGAGAGGCTAGGAGCCATAACAAAGGCATGCGAACAAAAAAGAGAAGAATATGCGAGGTTTGCGGTCAGCGTAATTGCTCTCTCATGGTATTGTCACGGCTCTCACACACAAAGCCAAAGGCAAGAAACCCGTCCACTCCTTGTGTCGCACAGACAGAGACACACAGCTGACAGGGCAGTTCTTGCGCTCAGAGGGAGAGCTTAGCTCAGTCGCGTGGGGATTCACTAATGAATGGAAGGCGTAGTGTGTGTGGGGGGAGATAAGGATTAGCACCTGTCGGGCTAATGGCAGTGATGGGGGTGATGTTCTTGGCAAAGCATCCACCAGCCCATTATTCCTTGATGTACAAATAAACCTTCTAAGTAGGCCTCTAAAACTCTAAAGTGACTGAGTGGATACAGAGATATTCAGCGTACCATTCCTGAATACCTGTGAAAACATGGATCAGAAGATACAAGTAATGCCTGAAGTTGTGTACTCCTTTTCAAAAGATGGCTCTTATCTCCTTTCTACAAACACTCATCGGATAAGAAGCACTAAAGGCTTGTACACACGTCCAACAAAGTGCGCAACCAACTCTATGCAATGACCAACCGCAGGACCAAGTGATTGCATGACTTGCATACTCCGCGTGCAAGCAGAACAATGGACTGCTCGATATGGCCGCATTGAAAACAAGTACAAATTGTTCAAACGACTTATAAATAGGTGGCCAACCGCACAATACCAGCCCAACAATCATGTGAGATGATCCACCAGTTGAATCAGGCATGCCGCCTGTTATCAGCCGTACGTCTAGTCCCTTGCCACACATAAACACATCCAGCTATCGTCCAACAGACCAAGTTTGGACGATAGGTGGAATAGTTGCACGTGTGTACAAGCCTTAACAAATACTTTAGTAAATAAAAAGTGTGATTACGGTGCACAGGATTTTGACAAGCTGCTATTCATAAGTTCAACACACAGTAGTACAGCGCTAAGGATCAAAATTAGATGTTAGGTGGGGCGCGCTATATACAGTTACCAGTCCAGTATCAGATATGTTTCCAAAAATAGCCTGCGCTCATTCCATACAGCCAGGAGTTAACTTGTTCCCAAAGTTTTTTTTCCTCTCCTAGGCACAGATACACCTCAGACACAAATGAGAAAGAGAAAAAAAAGAGAAACAAATGATAGTGCAGACTGTTATTTAAAGCAAACACCCTTACTGGTGTGGATACGCTGCAACTTCACACTACATGTGAGGGTATGGGGGCGGGGACCACCACCACCGACCTAGCACAGACTCTCCCCTCCGTTTAGTTATCCACCCTGCTCACCATCAAGACTTGCATAAGTGCCCGATACAGAGTAATGGAGTTCAGCCAGCTGCTCGATCTATTCACAAGTTATATGTCCAGTCACAATCCGTATCCTTTCTACAGCCTCAAAGTAAAGCACAGAAGATATCCATGTGTAAAACCATAACATTTAATATTACCAATAAAAAGTATTATGCGTACATCAAGTTAGAATTTAAAAAGCATGTCACAAGCATACTACCGATCTCCCCTCCAGGGCCACGGCTCAGCTCGTCTCGGTATCTCCCCGCTTGTCCGGCGTCTCCCACGCTTGTTGTCCTCCTCGCCGCTCAAAGCCACGCCCTACCGGTTTCGTCACTATTGTGACTCATCAGGGGCTAATTGAGCATGCGTAAGGAGGAACTATAAGTACCCACACCGTCCCAAGGGCGGAAGTACGTAACCGGACTACTGCCCTGCTGCGCTTCCGCCCTGAACCTACTCCTCGCTGGTTTGCTGCTAGTCAAATGACGTGTCATAGCGCAAGCCAGTCGCCGTACTAGTCCACCAGAATCACCTTCCCCCTTTTTCCCATCCACCGTACCGCCCCTATTACCCATGGCAACGCTGCAGACCGCTTCCCCACCGCAAGTCCGCAGCGCAGCCATCTGTCTTTAACCGTTCCAGCCGCATCCTACATCTGGGTGGGCGATCGGTTTACATCAGTACCCTTTGGACCATTGCCACTTTATTACATGTTATACTAACCTGACCCTAACATAATTATGCTACACATGAGTCGCAATATCAGTTAGCGCTATCATTATCCCATACTCCTTAACATTCACATCTTCCAATACTTAGATAAAATAAATGGCTGCATAAGGCTATTATCATCATGAATTAATCACTCATATATTAGTATATATACAAATCGTTCCAAATTATTTGATTGCACATTCATCCATATCAGGTTACATTTCCCTCATAGAGGTTATCAGGTCTCATATGAATACCATATAAACTCTTAGTATCACCATCTCCGGCATCCTACTATTACAATCCACACCTTAGATCATACCCCTTAATGTTCATACTATATCCTTATCACTAAGGTCACTTGTAATATATAGTTGGTCTGCACTGTGGTAGCTGTACAGAGATGCGGCCAGTCTCCGCCATTCCCCGATATTTTTCTCCACCAGGAGGGGGCCCTTTAGAGAAAATATACAGGGTAGGAACAATACCCCAAAAGTTTGTCCTCTAACTAAAGGGGTCAACCCCTCTTTCACTTCCATAGAGGTATTACACCTTTTGCCCTTTGATTCATACATTTTATCTATCAGTATGCAGCATCTCATTATTCGTTGACAGATGCTTATATTCAGTCTGTACTGTCATATTTGAAAGCAGAAAGGGTACAGTTTGTTTGCTCCCCATTTAGTCATTAGTGAGGAAACAGTTTATGTCCAATTCGATATTTAGTCCTTCCGGGTGCATACTTTTTAATGTATAAATCCATTTGGTTTCAGTCTGACAGAGTTTCCGTAATTTATGGCACCCCCTCCAACCTGGTTGTATTTTCTCGATTGCACATGCCTTTAACAATTTTGGGTTATAGCCGTGTTTAGTCCTAAAGTGTTTGGGCACACTGTGATTTTCGTGCCCCTTACTGATTTTATAGATGTGTTCACCCACTCTTTCCTGTAGAGTTCGGGTAGTTCTACCCACTTATCTATATCCACAACTGCACCACAGTAGGTATACCACATGATTACTCCTACACGTAATGAATTGTTCAATTTTAAATTCTTTTGTATCATCCTTGGCCGTAAATGTATTTGTTTTAGTCATCACTCCCATTTTGCAGGCCTTACAGTCCCTGCAAGGGAAGAAACCTTTCATCTTCTTACCAATACCTTCATTGTCATTAGGAGGGTCCACACAACTAGGGACCAGTCTATCCCTTAGGTTCGGTGCCCTTCGATATATGAATTTAGGGTGTTCAGGTAATACCCATTTCAGTTGCATGTCACTCATCAGCAGTGACCAGTTTTTCTTGATAATTTTCTCTACTGCTCTGTGCTGTTTGGAGAAGTCACTAATGAAGGCCAGTTGGAAGTTTTCTTCCACTTCCCTTGGGGTTTTGTCTTCCAGAATTAAATTTCTGTCCATCTCCCCTATTAATTGTGCCATATCATGTATGGTATCTTCCCTATATCCTTTCTCAATGAATTTCTTTCCCAGGGTAAAGGCCTGTTGTTGGTAATCGGCCACTGTTGTACAGTTCCGTCTTACCCTGGTAAATTGTCCCTTAGGGACCCCCCTAATCCAATTTGGATGGTGACAACTGGAGGTTGGTATGAAACCATTTCTATCTGTTTTTTTAAAAAAACATTTCATCGCCAATTTGTTATTAATTTTCATGATGTCCAAGTCCAGGAAATGTATGTTCCAAGGGTCAGCTTCCAATGTTAATTGGATGTTAGGGGCTATTTGATTAATCTCTTGCATGAAATTATCTAATGACCCAGTGTCCCCCTGCCACAGGAACACCAGGTCATCTATATACCGTCTCCATAGGGTGATCTTATCACCCCCTTTTTCAATAGCCTTCTCCTCCCATAGTGCCATATAGATGTTTGCCAGGGAGGGTGCATAAGATGCCCCCATGGCGCATCCATACCTCTGGCTGTAGAATTCTCCCCTGTACCAAAAGTAATTGTGCGTTAATGTAAATCGCAAGATTTCCACCAGAAATGATATCTGTTTCTCTGATAGGTCACCATCCCTTGTTAGGGTCTCTGTAACCGCCGCTACACCCTCCTCGTGCGGTATGTTGGTATAGAGTGACGACACATCTGCTGTTGCCAGCACAGTGTCGTCATCAACTTCCATATTTTCCAAAATTTGGATAGCATGTTTAGTGTCTCGCAGTACCCTTGGGAGTTTGTTAACTATTGGCTGTAAGAAGAAATCTAGATACTGTCCAACTCGGTGATTAATTGACCCAATTCCGCTTATGATAGGGCGACCAGGAGGGTCTGTCAAGCTCTTGTGGATCTTAGGGGTCTGGTAAATCACTGGGATTCTTGGAGCAGTGGGCACCAGATGACTGTATTCACTGTCTGTTAATATTCCCTCATTTAATCCTCGCCTTAATATTTGTATCAATTCGCTCTTATACTTATTTGTAGGGTCATTCGGTAGTTTTTTATAGGTGTTTTCATCCTGGACTAACCTGTCCAGCTCTCCGAAATATTGTGTTTTATTAAGTACCACCACGCCTCCCCCTTTATCTGCTGGTCTGATCACCAGATTTTTATCATCAAGCAGGCTCCTCATTTGTTCTTTAATCCCTTTATGTCTTCTGATTGGGATTTCCCTAATCTCCTTATTGACAACGTCCCTAAATACCTCAATTGCCCTGCAATTTGACTGCGGATTAAAAGTCGAATTATTTCTCATATTCGAATGTTTATAGGTCATTATTGCATTGGCTCTTGTATTAGGACCCTCTTTATCGAGGAAATATCGTTTGAGGTTTATTTTGCGTATGAATTTATGTACATCGATAAACTGATTGAATTTGTTAATATCACTTGGCGGTGCAAATTTCAGACCCTTACTAAGCAAATTCATTTCCTTTACATCCAATTCTTTTCCACTTAAATTAAAAATTCCTTCGTTGCTTATTCTCTTCTTTTCTTGTTGTTTTCTCCCTCCCCTGCACCCCCTTCTATTCCTCTTTTTCTTGAACCTCTTGGGGATTCGTATATCTCTGTTTGATAATGGCCTCTCTCCCTGTATGGATGGTGATGCTGGCCTCTGCCTAAAAAATACTGTGCCTCTCCATCCCCCTGTGGTCCTAGGTTTTCATATCTGTTGTATACTGGTATGCCATATCGGTCCAGATTTTGTCCATGTGGGGTATACCCACCATGGTTTTGGCACCAGTGTCCTCTCTCAGATGGGCCGGATTGGCCCCTCCCATTGAACCCTGAACCTCTTGGGGGGTAGTTATAACCTCTTCCTCCTCCACCATTACCATAATTCCAATTCTGTGTCACTATTTGCCTCTGTTCTGTTTTTTGAACTGTGGGAATTTTTTGTATTGTTGTCATTTTTGTTCCTTCCTGGTTTTGTGTTACTTGGTTCTCCAGGGTTTCCTCTCCTGGTGGGACATTGCCACTTTAAGCAAGTATGAGAAAAAGGGTATAGTACCAAAGAAATTGAGATGGGATGTTACTCCTAACGATGGAGAAGAGGGGGAGGAAAATGATGAGGAATGGGAACAATTTTTTGAAAAGAGTGGTAACCTTCTAGTCAAATTATATATAAAAAGAAAAACGAAAAGACTAGAACGATTGGGGGGAGAAATTGAGGAATTGAGAAATAAGCTTGAACCATATAAAGAGTTTGAAGAATGTAAAAAGAGATTAGACAGGATACAAGACTCACTAAATAAGAATGAGAAAGAGATCATTGCAGATAAACAAAAACAATATGCCAGAGATGTGGAGGAATATAAAACTAAGACAGCATACAAATGGCAAAAAAAAGTGGGAACAGGAGAGGAAAACCTGGAGAACCAAGTAACACAAAACCAGGAAGGAACAAAAATGACAACAATACAAAAAATTCCCACAGTTCAAAAAACAGAACAGAGGCAAATAGTGACACAGAATTGGAATTATGGTAATGGTGGAGGAGGAAGAGGTTATAACTACCCCCCAAGAGGTTCAGGGTTCAATGGGAGGGGCCAATCCGGCCCATCTGAGAGAGGACACTGGTGCCAAAACCATGGTGGGTATACCCCACATGGACAAAATCTGGACCGATATGGCATACCAGTACACAACAGATATGAAAACCTAGGACCACAGGGGGATGGAGAGGCACAGTATTTTTTAGGCAGAGGCCAGCATCACCATCCATACAGGGAGAGAGGCCATTATCAAACAGAGATATACGAATCCCCAAGAGGTTCAAGAAAAAGAGGAATAGAAGGGGGTGCAGGGGAGGGAGAAAACAACAAGAAAAGAAGAGAATAAGCAACGAAGGAATTTTTAATTTAAGTGGAAAAGAATTGGATGTAAAGGAAATGAATTTGCTTAGTAAGGGTCTGAAATTTGCACCGCCAAGTGATATTAACAAATTCAATCAGTTTATCGATGTACATAAATTCATACGCAAAATAAACCTCAAACGATATTTCCTCGATAAAGAGGGTCCTAATACAAGAGCCAATGCAATAATGACCTATAAACATTCGAATATGAGAAATAATTCGACTTTTAATCCGCAGTCAAATTGCAGGGCAATTGAGGTATTTAGGGACATTGTCAATAAGGAGATTAGGGAAATCCCAATCAGAAGACATAAAGGGATTAAAGAACAAATGAGGAGCCTGCTTGATGATAAAAATCTGGTGATCAGACCAGCAGATAAAGGGGGAGGCGTGGTGGTACTTAATAAAACACAATATTTCGGAGAGCTGGACAGGTTAGTCCAGGATGAAAACACCTATAAAAAACTACCGAATGACCCTACAAATAAGTATAAGAGCGAATTGATACAAATATTAAGGCGAGGATTAAATGAGGGAATATTAACAGACAGTGAATACAGTCATCTGGTGCCCACTGCTCCAAGAATCCCAGTGATTTACCAGACCCCTAAGATCCACAAGAGCTTGACAGACCCTCCTGGTCGCCCTATCATAAGCGGAATTGGGTCAATTAATCACCGAGTTGGACAGTATCTAGATTTCTTCTTACAGCCAATAGTTAACAAACTCCCAAGGGTACTGCGAGACACTAAACATGCTATCCAAATTTTGGAAAATATGGAAGTTGATGACGACACTGTGCTGGCAACAGCAGATGTGTCGTCACTCTATACCAACATACCGCACGAGGAGGGTGTAGCGGCGGTTACAGAGACCCTAACAAGGGATGGTGACCTATCAGAGAAACAGATATCATTTCTGGTGGAAATCTTGCGATTTACATTAACGCACAATTACTTTTGGTACAGGGGAGAATTCTACAGCCAGAGGTATGGATGCGCCATGGGGGCATCTTATGCACCCTCCCTGGCAAACATCTATATGGCACTATGGGAGGAGAAGGCTATTGAAAAAGGGGGTGATAAGATCACCCTATGGAGACGGTATATAGATGACCTGGTGTTCCTGTGGCAGGGGGACACTGGGTCATTAGATAATTTCATGCAAGAGATTAATCAAATAGCCCCTAACATCCAATTAACATTGGAAGCTGACCCTTGGAACATACATTTCCTGGACTTGGACATCATGAAAATTAATAACAAATTGGCGATGAAATGTTTTTTTAAAAAAACAGATAGAAATGGTTTCATACCAACCTCCAGTTGTCACCATCCAAATTGGATTAGGGGGGTCCCTAAGGGACAATTTACCAGGGTAAGACGGAACTGTACAACAGTGGCCGATTACCAACAACAGGCCTTTACCCTGGGAAAGAAATTCATTGAGAAAGGATATAGGGAAGATACCATACATGATATGGCACAATTAATAGGGGAGATGGACAGAAATTTAATTCTGGAAGACAAAACCCCAAGGGAAGTGGAAGAAAACTTCCAACTGGCCTTCATTAGTGACTTCTCCAAACAGCACAGAGCAGTAGAGAAAATTATCAAGAAAAACTGGTCACTGCTGATGAGTGACATGCAACTGAAATGGGTATTACCTGAACACCCTAAATTCATATATCGAAGGGCACCGAACCTAAGGGATAGACTGGTCCCTAGTTGTGTGGACCCTCCTAATGACAATGAAGGTATTGGTAAGAAGATGAAAGGTTTCTTCCCTTGCAGGGACTGTAAGGCCTGCAAAATGGGAGTGATGACTAAAACAAATACATTTACGGCCAAGGATGATACAAAAGAATTTAAAATTGAACAATTCATTACGTGTAGGAGTAATCATGTGGTATACCTACTGTGGTGCAGTTGTGGATATAGATAAGTGGGTAGAACTACCCGAACTCTACAGGAAAGAGTGGGTGAACACATCTATAAAATCAGTAAGGGGCACGAAAATCACAGTGTGCCCAAACACTTTAGGACTAAACACGGCTGTAACCCAAAATTGTTAAAGGCATGTGCAATCGAGAAAATACAACCAGGTTGGAGGGGGTGCCATAAATTACGGAAACTCTGTCAGACTGAAACCAAATGGATTTATACATTAAAAAGTATGCACCCGGAAGGACTAAATATCGAATTGGACATAAACTGTTTCCTCACTAATGACTAAATGGGGAGCAAACAAACTGTACCCTTTCTGCTTTCAAATATGACAGTACAGACTGAATATAAGCATCTGTCAACGAATAATGAGATGCTGCATACTGATAGATAAAATGTATGAATTAAAGGGCAAAAGGTGAAATACCTCTATGGAAGTGAAAGAGGGGTTGACCCCTTTAGTTAGAGGACAAACTTTTGGGGTATTGTTCCTACCCTGTATATTTTCTCTAAAGGGCCCCCTCCTGGTGGAGAAAAATATCGGGGAATGGCGGAGACTGGCCGCATCTCTGTACAGCTACCACAGTGCAGACCAACTATATATTACAAGTGACCTTAGTGATAAGGATATAGTATGAACATTGAGGGGTATGATCTAAGGTGTGGATTGTAATAGTAGGATGCCGGAGATGGTGATACTAAGAGTTTATATGGTATTCATATGAGACCTGATAACCTCTATGAGGGAAATGTAACCTGATATGGATGAATGTGCAATCAAATAATTTGGAACGATTTGTATATATACTAATATATGAGTGATTAATTCATGATGATAATAGCCTTATGCAGCCATTTATTTTATCTAAGTATTGGAAGATGTGAATGTTAAGGAGTATGGGATAATGATAGCGCTAACTGATATTGCGACTCATGTGTAGCATAATTATGTTAGGGTCAGGTTAGTATAACATGTAATAAAGTGGCAATGGTCCAAAGGGTACTGATGTAAACCGATCGCCCACCCAGATGTAGGATGCGGCTGGAACGGTTAAAGACAGATGGCTGCGCTGCGGACTTGCGGTGGGGAAGCGGTCTGCAGCGTTGCCATGGGTAATAGGGGCGGTACGTTGGATGGGAAAAAGGGGGAAGGTGATTCTGGTGGACTAGTACGGCGACTGGCTTGCGCTATGACACGTCATTTGACTAGCAGCAAACCAGCGAGGAGTAGGTTCAGGGCGGAAGCGCAGCAGGGCAGTAGTCCGGTTACGTACTTCCGCCCTTGGGACGGTGTGGGTACTTATAGTTCCTCCTTACGCATGCTCAATTAGCCCCTGATGAGTCACAATAGTGACGAAGCCGGTAGGGCGTGGCTTTGAGCGGCGAGGAGGACAACAAGCGTGGGAGACGCCGGACAAGCGGGGAGATACCGAGACGAGCTGAGCCGTGGCCCTGGAGGGGAGATCGGTAGTATGCTTGTGACATGCTTTTTAAATTCTAACTTGATGTACGCATAATACTTTTTATTGGTAATATTAAATGTTATGGTTTTACACATGGATATCTTCTGTGCTTTACTTTGAGGCTGTAGAAAGGATACGGATTGTGACTGGACATATAACTTGTGAATAGATCGAGCAGCTGGCTGAACTCCATTACTCTGTATCGGGCACTTATGCAAGTCTTGATGGTGAGCAGGGTGGATAACTAAACGGAGGGGAGAGTCTGTGCTAGGTCGGTGGTGGTGGTCCCCGCCCCCATACCCTCACATGTAGTGTGAAGTTGCAGCGTATCCACACCAGTAAGGGTGTTTGCTTTAAATAACAGTCTGCACTATCATTTGTTTCTCTTTTTTTTCTCTTTCTCATTTGTGTCTGAGGTGTATCTGTGCCTAGGAGAGGAAAAAAAACTTTGGGAACAAGTTAACTCCTGGCTGTATGGAATGAGCGCAGGCTATTTTTGGAAACAAAGCTGCTGTTCATAGTGTCAAGATTACATGCAAGAATCCTATTTCCATGTAGAGAGATTATCAGGCAGCACAATAGAGTTATGGGAAATAAATAAAAATAAAGAGTCTATGAAGTCTAAAAATCAACATTGCATATGAAATGTTCTTATAAAAAGTTATAATGGCTTTACCTATGTTTTTGCTGTAACTCACTCTCCAAGTCCGACTTAGCCCCGCCCCCCTGCAAACGAGTGCCATGGCACATTTGTATCGCAGATAGGGAGTGCCATGGAAAGCACCACAGCACTTATTTGCAAGGGGCGGGGCTATGCACTGGAAGCCATTGCATACGGGGCCTGGAGGGTGATTTACTGCAAAAGCAACAGTAAGGCCATTATATGTTTTTATAAGAATGTGATAAACACAATGTTGATTTTACACTTTATAAGATCTTTAAATGATACTGTATAAGTACAGCTGCGACTTCTGGATGCAGGTTAAAAAAAAAAATGTATTAAAGTGAACCTCCAGACTAAAAATCTAATCAGCAGCTCTTGGTGTTTCTTTAACAGTTTGACAGCATCAGAACGTTGTTTTTCTTACCTAAGCCTAATTTTTAGCTACATAGAAGCTAAACTCCGCCCCATCAAAGAAAACTGCCTGGGCATTTTTCCCCTGATGCTGTGCAAAGCATGATGGGATTTCTGATGTTGTTGTTCTCGTTGCGTAGCAGCTGGGAGGAGTGATCAGGACACAGGACATATATATGTGTATATATACAAATAAAAAGTGCGTTTCTTCAAGAGTAAAATGAGCCCTAAATTACTTTTCTCCTATGTTGCTGTCACTTACAGTAAGCAGTAGAAATCTAACATTACAGACAGATTTTGGACTAGCCCATCTTCTGAAGAGTGGGGGGGGGGGGGGTTCTCAGGGTTTTCTTTATTTTTAAAAGCACTTAGTGAATGGCACTTGTTCCGTCCAACTGCCAAAAAAGTGTGCAGTGAGCAGGGAGGCTAGCCAGCAACTTTGTATACATCTTTTTCAGGGAATGTCTTTGTAAAGAATAAAGGCCATGCTGAGAATCCCCTACGGAGGTGGACTAGCCCAAAATCTGTCGGTAATGCCAGATTTCTAATACTTACTTTAAGTCACAGCAACATAGGAGAAAAGTAATTTATGACTCATTTTACTCCGGGAGAAATGCACTTCTTATTTGTATTTGTTTTAAATTGTAAGATTTTCCCGACAGTTCCTCTTTAAGGAGTGATTTGCTAAAAGTAGGATCATTACTGTTTGAACTATTGCAAAGTAGGCATTAAAACTTTTAATTTTCAACTGGTTATAGCCTTCTAGCATCTACTGTATACTTTATATGAAAGCTGGTTAGTTAGATCTTTGATTCTTTCTATCAGTTTATTTAAAGGGAACCTAAAGTGATAGGAATATGGGGGCTGCCAGTGAGACAGCTAAATCTTTAATCCTAGGTTGTTAACTCATAAAACCAAAAGAAGAACAGTGGACTTCAGGAAAGTCCTATTTAGGCTTAGTCCTATAGATATAATAGTTTACTTAATCAGTCTATTTTCAAGTTCACTTTAAATTTTGTGCGATGGTGAAAAAAACTATTACAAAAAGTGGGCTGCAAAGGTTATCTGTTAGGGCTCGTTTCCACTGTAGCGTTGCGGAATCGCCTGGATTCCACCACTGAAGAAATCGTATGCGACTGCGTTTCCCCATGCGGATTTACCCGCGATTTTGCATGCGATTTCGCATGGCACGGAGCCAGGCGAATTTAACCATGTCACTGCCTGTGTAAAATTCCATTGCCTTTCATGCGAAATCGCATGCGAAATCGCGGGGAAATCCGCATGACAAAGCCGCATGCGATTTCCCTATTGAATGCATTAGCGGCGATTCGCCCGCATTCCTGCCGCACGCGAAATCTGACGACCCTGTCGTGCAGATTTTTCCCGCACCGAAAAACGCTGCCGCCGCCGCACACGTGGAAACAGCCCCATCCACTAACATTGAGTATGCGAATCCGCATGCAGTGCCCGCATGCGGATTCGCTATAGTGGAAACGAGCCCTTAAAGGACCACTGTCGCGAAAATCTTAAAACTTAAAATATATGTAAACACATACAAATAAGAAGTACCCTTCTTCCTGAGTAAAATGAGCCATAGATTACTTCTCTCCTATGTTGCTGTCACTTACAGTAGGTAGTAGAAATCTGACATTACCGACAGATGTTGGACTAGCCCATCTCCTCATGGGGGAATATCAGCATGGCCTTTATTCTTTATAAAGACACTCCCTGAAAAAAATGTATACAAAGATGCTGGCTAGACTCCCCGCTCACTGTACACCTTTTTGGCAGTTGGACGGAGCAACTGCCATTTACTAAGTGCTTTTGAAAATAAAGAAGAAAACCCTGAGAACCCCCCATGAGGAGATGGGCTAGTCCAAAATCTGTCAGTTCTGTCAGATTTCTACTACCTACTGTAAGTAACAGCAACATAGGAGAAAAGAAATGTGTGGATCATTTTACTCTGGAAAAAACGTACTTCTTATATGTATATTTTTATATAAATTTTAGATTTTATGATTTTCGTGACATTACTCCTTTAAGACTCCTTATAAAAGTAACGTTCAACTTTTCCTGGAACTTAAAGCCTATATAATATAGACATTTTGTAAAAAAACAACAACAACAAAAACCAACCACGTGACAGTGTTTTTTTACTATCATTTTGCATCTAATAAAATGCTGTAGAAGCTGTTAAAGGAATACTATCGATTCACATATTTTTTTCAATTGACACAGGAATTGTTTGGGAAGTGCTGCTAAGTACTGGTGTATACATTTTAGTAGCAACTTCTTTGTTTACTGTTAGCAAATTACATTCAAAGTTTACTGATGCCAAAACTGACTTGACTGAGCCCTGAGGAGAGGGGAAATTCCCCTCACACTTGATCAGTGAACTCTATATGTGTAGCTCTGTGTGTGACAGAGAGAGACAGGACACAGGAGCTGCAGCTGTTGGGAGCTCTGTTTCTGACTGAAGTGTCTGAAGAGAGCAGAGGAAATGTAACTAATTGTCACAGCTTTTTCATATTGTTTTTACTTTCAGAGTTTGATATGTTTGATATTTGCTTTCTGTAGTTTGATATGCAGCTCTGGCTGTGCATTGAAGCAGACACCCCTTCTACAATTGATTTGTCCCAATATAGCTAAATCCTACCCTCAATAAATTACAGCTTTTGCCTCTGATATTTAACATGAAAAGTAGGAAAATGTTTACACAGCTACTTAGACATTATTTGTACATTGTCATTTTAGAACACTTGGGTATCGATAGTATTCCTTTAAGACATAAAAATTAGAGTATACTTCTATAAAGGCTCCACATTCCTACTACTGCCAAGGATATGGAGCAGCATTGGGTATTATTCTCTATGCACAGTCCTGGTGCTCTTTAAGCGCTGGTCAGTAATGTCACTTACAGCAGGTAGCATTAATATGACAGCTGTAACAGATTTTGGAGTAGTGGAACTCCTCATGGGGGATTATTAAGGCCCTACCCACCTCCCGATTTTGTCCGCAATTTTCTGGGGACTGGTGATTTTTTAAGCGACAAGCAAACGTGGGTAAAGGTGCATAATTAGGTGAATGATGCTTTGCGTCGTGTGGCGATATCGGGTCCTATCGCATGATGATGCGTGTTCCCACGGGCAGGTAGATAGATTGGGGAACCTCGTTTCCCAATCCATCGTTAATTGAGTATTCAGCTTTAGGAATTCCATTCTTTTTAAAAGCACAGTCCAACTGCCAGAATGGTGTGCAGCATGGAGACAGGCTTCCTGGCATCTTTGTGTACATCTTTTCCAGGAAGTGCTTTTGAAAAAGAATGAAGGAAACTTAGAATCTCTTACGAACAGATGTTCCAGTCCAAAACTTGCTAGAGCTGCCAGATTAATGCAACTCATGGTAAATGACAGATTCATAGGAAAAAATAAGTAATTTATAGTGAATTCTACTAGATGGACTAGATGTACATCTTATATGCAGGGCCGGTCCTACCATGAAGACACCTGAGTCATATGGTAAAATCTAGGGAGTGGCGCTGGCTCTTTGAATAAGCAGAGTGCTTGTAGTGGAGCACAGTTACCTAGCCCGGTGCTGGATCCTTTCCTCCTCTGGACTGCAATCTATCACAGTGCAGCAGTGTTTGTCCATAGGCTTCTGCTGTCACATGATGTGCATCGGGAGCCTGCAGAGAGACGCTGCCACGTGGTGATAGGAAAGGCACAGTGCAGAAGAGGAGCAGACTCAGTGATGGACCAGGAACATGTGCTCTGTTGCGGCAGCTCTGCATATTCAGATGAGGAGGATAGGGAGATGTGGTCCCCTTGGACACTTCTTATACTGTGGAAGTAAGATGGATGGGACACAGAATCTTTTCACACATCTTGCAAGGGGGTGAGGGAGGTTTACAGATACTGGCCGCTTTTTTTTCTTGGTGACGGGGAGGGGGAAGGGTGGGTCTAGGGTAAATTCGCCCAAAAATTTAAAACCAGTTCTGCTTATATGAATGCATTTTAAATGTACATTTTTGTATGTGTGATAAGTGGTACTTAAAATTGTACAGAGTGTTTTCGCCAATTATGTCAGTATACATTTCAAACCTTCAGCCAGACTCCTTAGCGATACTGTCTGGAGAAAAAAAAATTCACTCAACACTGGCTCAAATTTTGCTGCAGCAAGACCGGAAGACCTGTCCCATTATTGTCATTACATTTTGCACAGTATGTTCTTTCTGAATAGTTTAATTGAATGTGAAGACTGCTAAGTTAAGACTATCATAGCTAATTTTGAAGAAAGTATGATGGCTTAACATGCTAAACCTTGCACAAGTTAGGCACCACATAGTTTGTGATGCAGGTCTATAACATGCTTTCCAGAGATGTCAGTAATTCTGCTTCAGCAGAAGCTGTCATTTGGTTTTAATAACTGTTTATACTGAATGTTCTCTCTTAATTGTTTAATTGACTATAAATGCTGCTCATTTCACACTTTCTTTAATAATGCAGGAAAATCCATGTAACTGATCTGTAGGGAATTAACCATTTGCCTTCAATACATTTCAAAACTGTAAACAGTGAAACAGATTTAGAAATAGATTTAGACAAGCTAACTCCAGGTTTAAGGTTTAAACATCAATACTTTATTTAAAATATTTTGTGGTTTACACCGTATACCACACAGTTCCCAGTGTTGCTCAAGTTGGGCTGCTCTTGCAAAAGTACCCTTGCTTCTTTTAAAGGATAACTTAAGTGAGAGGCATATGGAGGCCGCCATATTAATTTTCCTTTTAAGCAATACCAGTTACTTGGCTATCCTGCTGATCCTCTGCCTCTAATACTTTTAGCAACAGACCCTGAACAAGCATGCAGCAGATGAGGTGCTTCCGACATTATTGTCAGATCTGACAAGATTAGCTCCATGCTTGTTTCTGGTGTGATTCAGGCACTACTGCAGCCAAATAGATCAGCAGGACTGCCAGGCAACTGGTATTGTTTAGAAGGAAATAAATATGGCAGCCTCCATATTCTTCTCACTTCAGTCATCCTTTAAGTCTATAGGAAATAAAGCATAACTCAATTCTTCAGGCAGTTGATTTATTCAAACGGAATCAAGCGCAAAACCCTGTCATCCAGAATGTCAATAACAACATTTCATTTAAAGGACAACTGACCTGAGAGGCATATGGAGGCTGCCATATTTATTTCCTTTCAAACAATGCACATTGCCTGGCTGCCCTGCTGATCCTCAGACTCAAATACTTTTAGCCATAGACCCTGAACAAGCATGCAGGTGTTTAACTCAAGTTTGACTACATTTGCCATGTGCTTGTTTCAGGTGTGTGATTCAGACACTACTGATGCATGAAACACCAGCAGGATGCAAGACAACCAGGCCCATATGCAATTCTCTTTTTCTCCTGAGTTTACTCCTAAGTGATATTTTTCAAAATGTCTTTTAAATCACCAGTAAGCAATAAAATACATACAATTTTCCACCTACTGTATATTCCTGCGTATAAGACTACTTTTTAACCCTTGAAAATCTTCTGAAAAGTTGGGGGTCGTCTTATACGCCTGGTGTCATTAATGCCAGGTGATACGCCCTATCCTGTTACCGCCTCTCAGATCTCCCTGCTGAGCGAGAGCAATCTATTCTTCCATACCGCTCTGATAAACAGGTAGACAAGGAGAGCTGACCAGTCTACTTAAGGAGAGTTGACCAATCCAACAAGTCAATTGACTATACACTGTTATATACTGGGTAACACATACAGTACAGCACCAGTATCTGTTCATACACAGCACCAGTACATGATTTTTGAATTTTTATTTTAATTTGGTGTGCGTTGGAAGAGGGGTAGTCTTACACAGCGAGTATATCCCAAACTCCATATTTTAACTGGAAAAGTTGGGGGGTCATCTTATACGCCCAGTCGTCTTATACGCCGGAATATACGGTACTTTTTTGGTACTTTTGAAAAGTGCTGAAAAGTTATTGTAAATAGAAGATGAAAAATGATCTACTAGGAGAAAAAGTTAATTGCCTATGGCCCGCAGTGTGCAATACTTTCAATGCTATGCAGCAGGGTTAAAGAACACATTTTTCGGACTATAAGATGCTCCAGACCATAAGACACAACTAGGTTTACAGGACAAAAATCAGGGGAAAAACATATACTATATTCCTATACTCATTTTACCTGGGGAGGGAGTGGGCATCTGGGGATCCCCTTGTTAAAGTGGACTCCCAAATGCCACCATGAACCCCCTATGTGTTAGCCTTGAACATCCCACGGAACACTGTTCAAGCAATCATTCAGAAATGGAAGGAGTATGGCACAACTGTAAACCTACCAAGACAAGGCCATACACCTAAACTCACAGGCCAAACAAGGAGAGCGCGGATCAATAATGCAGTCAAGAGGCCCATAGTGACTCTGGATGAGCTGCAGAGATCTACAGCTCAGGTGGGAGAATCTGTCCATAGGACAACTATTAGTCATGCACTGCACAAAGTTGGCCTTTATGGAAGAGTGGCAAGAAGAAAGCCATAGTTAACAGAAAAGCATAAGAAGTCCTGTTTGCAGTTTGCCACAGGCCATGTGGGGGGCACAGCAAACATGTGGAAGAAGGTGCTCTGATCAGATGAGACCAAAATGGAACTTTTTGGCCAAAATGCAAAACGCTATGTGTGGTGGAAAACTAACACTGCACATCACTCTGAACACACCATCCCCACTGTCAATTATGATGGTGGCAGCATCATGCTCTGGGGTGCTTCTCTTCAGCAGGGACAGGGAAGCTGGTCCGAGTTGATGGGAAGATGGATGGGGCCAAATACAGGGCAATCTTGGAAGAAAACCTCTTGGAGTCTGCAAAAGACTTGAGACAGGGGTGAAGGTTCACCTTCCAGCAGGACAACCACCCTAAACATAAAGCCAGGGCGACAATGGCATGGTTTAAAACTAAACATATCCATGTGTTAGAATGGACCAGTCAAAGTCCAGATCTAAATCCAATCGAGAATTTGTGGCAAGATCTGAAAGCTGCTGTTCACAAACGCGGTCCATCTAATCTGACTGAGTTGGAGCTGTTTTGCAAAGAAGAATGGGCAAGGATTTCAGTCTCTAGATGTGCAAAGCTGGTGGAGACATACCCTAAAAGACTGGAAGCTGTAATCGCAGCAAAAGGTGGTTCTACAAAGTACTGACTCAGGGGGGCTGAATAATTACGCACACGCCACTTTGCAGTTATTGATTTGTAAAAAATGTTTGGAATCATGTATGAGTTTCGTTCCACTTCTCACATGTACACCACTTTGTATTGGTCTTTCACGTGGAATTCCAATAAAATTGATTCATGTTTGTGGCAGTAATGTGACAAAATGTGGAAAACTTCAAGTGCGCCGAATACTTTTGCAAGCCACTGTATCTTCATACCTGAGGTGAGTGAGGCTAACTTTAAGTGATGCTATAGGCTCAACTACTATTCTTAAAGGGTTAGTATCTGAGTGCCAACATACGAGGGGGTATCATTGCGTTTCAATTATCAGTTTTTGACAAATTTGACAGAAAGTTTGGTTTTGAATTGCAGTTATTAACTCTTCTCTACGCAGTCACCATCTATATTTACACATTTTTCCAGCACTTCTTGACAGTCTGAATACTGTTCTTGTAGAAGTCTGAAGATTGCGCCTGAAACCACTCTCCCACTTCAAGAATGACATTTTTCATTTTTGGGAACAAGAAAAAGTCACTTGGTGTAAGATTGGAAGAATAGAGCAGATGCTGCAAGATCTCAAAGTCACCTTCCCTTGCTTTGTCTACTGCAGCTTGTGATGAGTGAGCTGGTGCTTCGTACCTCAATCTTTTCCATCCAGGGGGCGTTACTACAGGGGAGCCATCTTTGATACTGCAGGGGGGCCCAGAGCTGTAAAGTGGCCCCAACTATTACTCCACCCCCTCCAAAATACGGGGCCAACCTTCAGATCAAGTGTTTTTGTGGGTACACTTGTTATGGGTGTGAAAATGATGATATCCACGCTTGTTTTATGACCCTTGTAAGATGGGCATCAAGGCTGTGCGGGTCATTAGGGGTAGGCAAGAGGAAGTGGGCGAACATTGGTGGGCCTCATCAATGTTTGGTAAGAGGGCCCCATAATCTGTAGTTATGCCCCTGTTTCCTTCTCACACTGTAGTCACTTCTGACAAAATTTGTAAAAGAATTAGATGATGCAATGAGCTGATGTTCTCAACATAATGCACTCAGGGACCAATGATAACACTGACAAAATGTAATCAATATACTATAATAACTTTCGGGTGATAATTAAAACTTTACTATACCCCCTCATACACACCATCATAGCAATCATTAATTTTCTCAGTGGTAGTTTTTGAATTGTTGCATGTCATTTTCTGCCTTCAATTTGTCTGACTATTAACTTATCATTAGTTTCACCTTCTCTGGTTGTTGAAATGTGAAGTGCTGAAAATGGCTATGGATGGGCTAGTCTCCCTTTCATGTACTCATTACTCTAAGCTCGGAACAAAGCAATCACTAAAGTCAAAGAGAACTCAACAGCAACCTTTATGTACCACCTACAGTGCAGTTTATTTGTATATTTATACAAGAGGATAAGCTGGAATGTCAGCTTCTGTTAGTGACATTTAATTATCTGTTGGTTTCTTTTGAGACATGAAGGAGATGAGTGAAAGCCATACTCCCATGGGATGAGCCTTTTAAAGTTGGCTGAAACTGACCAAGGAAGGATGAGATGAGCCTAAAGGCATATCCTAAAATGCAAGACTTAAAGAACAATGTGAACAAGTATGTAATGTTGACATAATGTAGACGTTGGCTTTTTTTTGTTTACTATATGCGACTTACACAGACTACATCTCTGTCATTTATGCTTTTACCCTACGTTTCTTTAAAGGACCACTATGGCAAAAATGTGAAAGGCATACATATAAAATGCGCATTTCTCCCAGAGTAAAATGCTAAAGAAATATATTTTTTTCCTATATTGCTGTCACTTACAGTAGGCAGTGAAAAAATCTGACGGATCTGACAGGTTTTGGACAAGTCCATATCCTAATGGGGGATTCACATGTACTTCTTTATTTACAAAAGTACTTACTAAATGGCAGTTGCTCATTCCAACTGCCAAAACAGTATAGAAATGAGTACAATGAATAGCTGATATCTTTGTTTGTATCCTTTATTTTTGCTTTTGTAAAGAATAAAGGGAATAAAGGAAATATTTAGAATGTCTCGTGTTGAGATGAACTAGTCTAAAACCTGGTAGATCTTGCTGCTCTTTATTGCCTACTGTAAGTGACCAGCAAAATAGGAGAAAAGGAATGTGTAGTGCATTTTACACTGGAAAAAATGTACATTTAATAAGTATGTATTTTAAATTTCATTTTTTTTCAAAATAGTTGCCCTTTACAATGTATTTATTTATTTAATTTTGCCTTCGAGGGGTCCAGATGATATTGGTGGGTTTAAATTATGTTTGACTCACAACTTGTTTTTAATCTACTCAGCACATTGTTTATGATCTAAATACTGTATAATTGCACATACTTACAATGCAAGTACGCTTTATTGCCTAAAGTGTTGGGTTGTTACTCCTAATAATTGAATTCTGGTGTTCCAATCACTTCCATGGCAACAGGTGTATCAAATCAAGCACCTAGGTAAGCAGATACACTTCTACAAACATTTGTGAAAGAACAGGTTGCTCTCAGGAGGCCAGTGAATTCCAGTGAGGTACTGAGCCGATGGGATATCACCTGCGTTTTCTCACTTGTAAATATTCCAAGGTCCACTGTTAGAGGCATGACAAATACCGAAGCAGTTGGAAACAACACCAATTCAGCTACCACGGCAGCTCATGTAAAATTGCAGAGTGGGATCAGAGCATACTGTGGCAGACAGCAAGGATAAAGTTGAAAAACACTTTGAAACCCCCATTAACCCTTACCGGCTGGTGCAGGATCTGGTCAGTCATGCCAATCCATAATTGCAAACGAGAAGGATCTGCAAACCAGGTGAGATGGGTGAAAAAGGTGGTATTCTTTATTAGTAACTCCACATAACAGAGGACAATAAAACCACAGGATCAACTGCTAAGGGCAGATTATAGATCCAATCAACTATGACTAAGGGCATATTGTAGGCCAGATATGCGTCAGTTGATCCCGTGGTTTTATTGTCCTCTGTTATGTGGAGTTACTAATAAAGAATACTAGCTTTTTCAGCCACCTCGCCTGGTTTGCAAATCCTTCTCGTTTGCAATACTGTGGCAGACATTGTGCAGAAGTTGCCAACTCTCTGCGGAGTAGGTAGCTATAGACCTCCAGATTTCATGTGTACTTCAAATTAGCTCAGAAACAAACAGAGCACAGAGAGCTTTTGGGTAGATTTCCACTAGCGCCGGCCCACTTGTGAACCACGATTATACATCCAAATAAATCCCAGTAGTTATGCCATGCATGGCTATTGGGATTCAGGTGCATAGTCCAGAATTTTGAAGTGCTTCAGATTTTTTTTTCATTCACACGATTCAGAAGCAACCTTTTGATTTCAATAGGCTGAGATTCCTGATCTCTATTAGCGTATGTAAAATTGGACACACCAAGCCCTAGTGGAAACGGGCCCTTATGGAATGGGTCTCCTATTCTGAGCAGCTGCATCCAAGCCTAATATCACCCAGTACTATGTAAAGTGTTGGATGCAGTGGTGCAAAGAACATCTCCACTGGACTCTAGAGCAGCGGAGATGTGTTCTCTGGAATGATGAGTCATGTTTTTCTATTTGCCAATCTGATGGTTTTTCTATTTGCCAAGCTGAAGTCTGGGTTTAGCAGATACCATTAAATGGTAATTGCCTAACTGCATTGAGCCAAGTGTAAAGTTTGCTTTAGGGGGGATTATGGTTAGGTTGGTCCATTAGGTCTAGTGAAAAAGGTTATGAATGTTTCAGAACACCAGGACATTTTGGACAATTTCATTTTTCCAACCTTGTGAGAGCAGTTTGGGGATGATATAAAGACATGGATGAGCATGTTTGGTGTGGAAGAACTTGACTGGCTAGCTCAGAGCCCTGACCTCAACCTGATACAAAACCTTTGAATTTGCAAATAATTAGAGCCTTCTCATCCAACATCAGTGTCTGACCTCACACATTTTGGAAGGATGGTCGAGAATAGCCATTAACACACTCCAAAAACTTGTGGAAAGCCTTCCCAGAATACTTGAACCTGTTATAGTTGCAAAGGGTGGGCAACTCCATATTAAAGCTTATAAATTAAGAATAGGATTTCATTAAAGTTCATGGGCCCTGTGTAATTCCAGTTTATAAGAAACTCGCTGCATGTGAGATTCTTATGACCTGGCGTGGCCCAGGAATTACTGGCAAGTTCAATTGCCAGCTTCAGATGGGCCTGGCAGACATCCTGTAATTTCCTTAAAGTACCCCTGAACCGAGTTTTTTCTCATGTTTTAATTATGTTTTATCTGCAGTGCCAAAGCACCATCCTCACCCTCCAGCACCCCCCGTGGTCCTCGCACTGCTCAGCCATAATATTTGAGTAAGCAGAATGTTGATTAAGGGCAGAGAGCAAGTGGCAGTTCCCCTCCTCTCAGCCCGACTTTAGGAACGCCCCTTTCACTCCCCACTTATTGTTCCCGATACTGCACACAGCGTGCAGGAGAGCTGCGACATGTGTGTGCTTCGGGATTGTTGTAACTACTTGCGCAGCATAGTTCCTTATGGTCATAAAATGCAATTCCATTGGAACACATTGCATGTGCTGCAATCACATTTTCGGAAAATGGAAAAGTGCATACACATTTTAACAAGTGTGAACCCTGTCTAATCTGTGCACCTGTAAGTTTTCTCCTTAAAGGACCACTATTGCACACTACATGTTTACACATACAAAAGAAATTTACATTTTTCTAAGAGTAAAATGCACCATAAATAAAAAAAATGTCCCCCTATCTTTGTCACTTACAGTAGATAGTAAAAAGCTGACAGATCTGACAGGTTTTGGACTAATCAATCTCATAGGGGGAAAATTCCTTTTAGTAAGTGTTTCTGAAACTAAAGAAAAACCTGAGACTACCCCATGTGGAGATTGACTAGTCCAAAACTCATCAGATCCATCAGAGTTTTACTGATTTCTACTGAGGTAGCCTGAGAATCTAGCATCTGTAGAATCCAGCAACTGTACAATGGCCTCAGATCCCTATTGATGCATCGGCAAGCAATCTGATTTGGGGGAATCAATGCAGCTGAGCACAGCCTGAAGTCATTGCTCTCCTACTTACCAAATTTTGAGATGCTCTGTTGCCCCTCCACAGAAACAGAAAGTGTTGCTAGCCATGAGACTAGAGACGAGTCTGTAACAACATCAGGCACCGAACTGTCATCTAAGTGACCAAGTTTGGACCCCAGCAGGTGAAAGAATTTGAATGTATGTATGCACTTTTAGTAAAAGAGCCCTTAGTGCTACAAATAAACAAGCTGGTAAAGGGGTCTTTGGAACCTAGCAGGTTACAAGTACCACTTTATCTGGAAGGAGAAACTGCAACACAAAGTTCCAGCTTCTACCTATACAAGATCTGCCTGTCACATAAGTAGTAGTACAAAAAGTCTAATTTTAATGATATAATGGCCAAGGAGAATGCTGGTTGTTGCTTCTAGGCAATAGAAAAACAACAGAGAATGGGGTCCTTGACAAATCTTGTTCATGCAGAAGTAGCCTATTTTGTCTTGACATTATTTCAGTAAAAATAGGCAATTTGTCTGCAAGTTTGTGTTAATTATTTGGCACATCTCTACTCCAGCTTGCCCAATATTTAACTCCACACATTAGGAAACGGGGTCAGTGACCTGGGTTGGCCACTTTGTCATCTAAAGGCTCTTCTGACCACCAAGTCTGCTTTTCAAGGATGTTTGGTTTAGCAGATGAAACCTTCATGTCCAAATGCCCTAAACCTTTAGTGATGTTAGAATGATCATACCTGGATTAAAAGAATTGTCCACCTTTTTAGGACTAGTACCTTTCTTTTGCAACATCTCCTCTACCGCTATGCTAATTTTACTTTCTTACCTATCATCATCATCATCATCAAGCCAGCCTGACACTTGCTCCTACTGCATCCGTATTATGGACTCCAAAACAGCTTACATTCCAGTTCACTTTGATCTGGTTAGAATAGAGGCTCTCACAAAAGGCTTCTGGAATCTGTAAGTCCTCCTGTTCCCTCACCATCCCTCTGCACAGCTCCCTTGCCCCACTCTCCCCATCCATAAGCTGGCCGCCTCGGCCAGTCGTTGGCCGCAGTAGCAATTTTTTCTAACTGCACAAGTGCAGTGATGGGTATAAGATGGTTGAGGCATTCAGAGTTCGTAGAAGGACATTGGAGGAATGGAGCAGTGCAGAGTGACGCCAAGGGACCAGGAGGATGTCAGGGGGCTGGAAGAAGCCCCATGTAAGTAGCATGCCACAATACTTTTCACTTCAAATTTCCTTTAAGTCTCTGGCCCAAAATAAGCATACAGATCAAATGCTTCTTAACTGATGGTTTGACTCTACTGGCTGAATACTTTTTGCAGGTGTGTGACTCAAAAACAACAAAAGCAAAGGCAAAGCTTAGAATGGCAGCAAAGAGTTGGTTATAATCAATTGAATATGGCAGTCTTCACATTCCTCTTACTTAAGGCTCCCTTTAATACTGCTAACCTTGAAAAAACGCACAACACACGCACACACACACACATACACATGTGCACATGCAAACACACACACATGTACACACACATGTGCACAAGCAAACACACACACATGTACACACACATGTGCACAAGCAAACACACACACATGCACACACAAACGCAAAAGAGAAAGTCATCAAAAAATAACTGATGCTGCTTGTGCAAAAATATGTATTGCCACATTTTCAGAGTTGCATACTGTATCTGTTCAGCAAAGGTCAAAAAAGGTCCTATGGGTGGGACAAGCAGTCTGAAAGATTTTTTTCTTAATTCTTCCTTCCACAAAAGATCCTTTAAAACCCCCATAAAACCTAATTGTGGCAGGATTCACAATTTACCACATACTTTCACCACGGAACAGAAGATGCAGCTGAACTGAGCAGAGGATGAGGCACGCCAGTGATTGCTCTGCAGTCTGCAGCCTGTTGGGATCTTAAAGAATGATTGTATGAAATTATTGATGATAATTGTAGGTTCCGCTGGCTAATGGCAGTTTGCCCATTACCAATGGCGCACCGGTGCCCCTCGGCATTATTTTTCTTTGAATTCTTGCATTGTTTACCCTGTTTGATGACAGGGCTCAGTCTCGTTTTTAGAAACAGACAGATGTGCTAGTTAAAAGAGTCTGCATGCAAAAGAAGCTTTCTTTGCAAAGAGTTGGTCACCCGTTGTTCTCTGGGTTTGGCCGCTCTGTTAGTTGGGCACATTTCATCACATGGGCACGCCTTGCATGTGCTGATCCCATCACCTCCATGGAAAGCAGCAAAGCAGGAGCGCCTTATAAACAGCTTTATTACGTTGAGTGTTTAAACCCCCGGTGGGACATTCATTAGAACCAGATGCAAGTTCTGGGAATGGCTGACACACTGACTGTAATAATGCTGTTTGGAAAGAGCTTCCCGCTCCTGTATAGAGGCATCATTATTTACAGCACTTTATGTGCCCTAATGGACGGCTGCTTGTCTACCGTCTTTGCTCACTCATACGTATAGCTGTTCTGCGGCTTCAGCTTTCCGGGTACAGCTGAGACTCTAGACCATCTTTGGTATTCACATTATTGTCTGTTTTATTGGCAATGCAAGGAATTACTAGCAAGATTCTATTGTGGAAATTTTCTAGCAAAAAATAAATAAATATACATATATATATATATATATATATATATATATATATATATATATATACATATATATATATATATATCTACTTCCAATCCTGCAGATATAAAGAGAAAGTACCTAACTCTTAGAAGCTTATTTCGGGCACCTTGCATTTCTTTCCTAATAAACACATTAGTAACATTAGTACCAGTGGTCTCTGGCCCAGTGAACATGGGGTAAGTAGCCAATGAAATCGGCTCCTGACCGGGTCATGGAGCTCTGCCGTCACACCAACGGCAGGTCGAGTGGGTTGCAGCAGTGGGAGAGCAGCACGATCAGCGGTAGAGTGCGGCGGGCTAATTGAAATCTAATTCCTGGCAGGGATAACAGCTCCCAAACAGGGTGTACATTCAATTAGTCTGGTCCGGAGGCAGTTAACTACCTAAAAACTGCCTAACACCAATGGGCGTGATCAAGGCTGCAGCCCCAGGTCCACCTAATGCCAATTGGCGTCAAGTCCTGGGGTGGGGATTTGCAGGATGTGCGTGCATCTCCACATGGATGACAGAGCTCGGCCATCAGTCTCCCAGTGACCGTCGCCAGGAGAATGTTAGATGGTGAAACCGCCGTCTTTTATAGCCATACAGCGCTGCGAACACACACACAAGCACAAACACACACACACACATTCACTTAGGTCCATAAATATTTGGACAGAGTCAACTTTCTTCTATGTTTGGTTCTGTACATAACACAATGAATTTTGAATGAAACAACTCAGATGCAATTGATGTGCAGACTTTCAGCTTTAATTCAGTGGGTTGAACAAAACGATTGCATAAAAATTAGAGGCAACGAATGCATTTTTTTTACCACAATTACTTCTTTTCCTTCATTTCAGGGGCTTAAACGTAATTGGACAATTGACTAATGACTAAATGGCTATTTCATGGCCTGGTGTGGACAAGTCCATTGTTATGTCATTATCAGTTAAGCAGATAAAAGGCCAGGGTCTATATGCAATTAACTTTTTCTCCTGAGTTTTCTCCTAGTGATAATTTCACTCCTTGTCAATAAAATGCCTTTTAAACCACCAGCAATCAAGACGTTGCTCAAAATAATTTTGACAGTACTTTTTCCACCAACTGTTTGTTACTTTTTCAATTGCTGAGTGATCAAAAGTTATTTTAAAGACAAGATGAAAATGTATCTACTAGGAGAAAAAGTGAATTGCATATCAGTGCCACGGAATATGTTAGTGCTGTATAAAGCAATCATAATGATAATAAAATATGAGCCCAGAAGTTGATTTGAGGTGTGGTGCTTGCATGTGGAAGATTTTGCTTTGAACAGACAACATGCCGTGAAAGGAGCTCTCCCTACAGGTGAAAGACGCCATCCTTAAACTGGGAAAACAGTAAAAACCCTTCTGAGAAATTGCTATAGTATTACGAGAGGCAACATCTACAGTTTGGTACATCCTGAGAAAGGAAAAAAAGCACTGGTGAACTCAGCAACACAAAAAGACCTGGACGTTCCCACAGAAGACAACAATGGTGAATGATTGCATAATAATTTCCATGGTGAAGAGAAACCCCTTCAAAAACAGCCAACCAAGTGAACAATATTCTCCAGGGGATAGGTGTATCGATATTCAAGTCTACCATAAAGAGAAGACCGCATGAATGTAAATACAGCGGGTGCACTGCAAGGAGTAAGCCACTTAAAAGCTTCAAAAATAGAAAGGCTAGATTGGGCTAAAAAAAGCTAGCACAGTTCTGGAAAAACTTTCTTTGAACAGATGAAACCAAGATCAACCTCTAACAGAATGATAGCAAGAAAAAAGTATGGAGAAGGTATGGAACAGCTCATTATCCAAAACATACCACATTATTTGTAAAACCAGGTAGGCTTGCATGGCTGCCAGAGGCAATGGTACACTAGTGTTTTTTGATGATGTGCCACAGGACAGAAACAGCCAAATGAATTCTGAGGTGTTCAGAGACATACTGTCTCCTCACATCCAGCTAAACGCAGTCAAATTGATTGGACGGCATTTCATGATACAGATAGATGATGACCAAAAACATACAGCCAAAGGAGTTTATTAAAGCAAATAAGTGGAAAAGTATTGAATGGCCAAGTCAGTCACCTGATCTTAACCCAACTGAGCATGCATTTCACTTGTTGAAGACTAAACTTCAGACAGAAAGGCCCCAAAACAAACAGCAACTGAAAGCTTCTGCTTAAAGGCCTGGCAGAGCATTAAAAAGGAGTAAACACAACTCAGGCTGTCATTGCCAGCAAAGGGTTTTCAATTAAGTAGTAAATTAAGTATGGTTTGATTCATCCAATTACTTTTGTGCCCCTGAAATGAAGGAATTGTGTTACTGCTTGCATGGCAGTTGGAAACAACCATTATTTCCCACAATGCAACAAGGTTTACAGACAGGAATCTGTCAGGGCCACAGCCCTGACAACACACTTTGGGAAGCGTTTCACCTCAATATCAGCCATACAACTGTGGGAAAGTTGTTATCGGCTACTGATTGGGTAAGGTTCAATCCTAAGTTCCTCTTAAAATATATTTTTTACTGCATTCACAGCTAAAGTTTAAGAGAATTTGAAGTACCACCCAGTAGTAAGCTTTTATGCAGACAGTTTAACCCTAGCTTTAGGGCGTCTGGCGTGACACGGCTCTACGCACATGCCGCCTTGCCAGGTTCATCCGCCGCTGCCTGCTGCCATCCATGCATGACCGCTTGTACGGTCCCACAGTCCTGCCTTCACTTGTGGCTGCAGCTCATCAGTTACACAACGGTCTCTGCTCAGATTTTCGCACCATCACCAGTGGACTTGTCTGGACTGCTTCCTGTTTCTCCCCTAGCCGCGAGCTCCGGCGGTGGGTTGAGGAACCCTGAAACACAAGCACTAATTTGGAATGCCGTCGCCCGGAGTGGGTACAGTATACGGGTTCCAATACCCAGCCTGGTCATTTTGACAACAGTTTGGTGCATGACTTTATGCTATATCTGCTGCTGCAACTTGCTTTGCCTGCCCCTGCTTTGCATCAACCTTGGGAACTGACTGTTTCATTTTGGCCAATGCTTGATTTTTTGATTTTTGCTTTGCACTAATACCTTGCACATTGTTACCATCTATACTGCTATAACTGTGCTTATGAGATCATCTGCTGAGCTGGACTTTTGGCCTAGTACATGCATTGGGATCCCTAAACCACATTAGGTGGTTCAAGCTAGGGCTGTGAGTGCATGGATGTGCGGGTCAGTATGCGTGCGATGTCCTTCTGATGATTGCTGCATGTGTGGGTTTTTATGATGGATTCTTGTGATTTTTCATAATAATAATTAATAAAGCTTTTTTGCATTTTTATAAGTTTGATTTGTATAGTGAACTTACTACACATGCCTCCCAACCCCCATTTCCCTTGATCTTTACGTTATAACCCTAGCTACACATTGGAAGACTTTGATTTGGACATATGACTATGGAAGAAGAAGATGTCGGTACTATTAAATACTAAATAATAATGATCGCTCGTTAGTTCTACCAATAGCTAATTATAATGGTTCAACATTTTCCAATATCCAATCATAATGACGCACCAGATTATTAATGAATACCAAAGTCACAAATATAGCAAACATCACTGAATCTTGACCGATATTGTTTGTCCACTGCCATTAGCTGGATTGCTAAAGTGTACATACACGACTATTACAATTTTATATATAATAAGCCCACGGTGCCCGCCAAGAAGACATAAATATCCATTTTGTGAGAGAACGACAATTACAATGTATTAATGGTTTTGCATATGCTTCTCAAGGCCTATAAATACTTGCAGTAGTAGTTGTCCAAAGCAATCTTTCTTGATTATTTAGAGAGGACCTCTGTCGCGAAAAATCTTAAAATTTAAAATACATGTAATCATACACAAATAAGAAGTACGTTTCTTCCAGAGTAAAATGAGCCATAAATAACTTTTCTCCTATGCTGCTGTCACTTACAGTAAGTAGTAGAAATCTGACATTACCGACAGATTTTGAACTAGCCCATCTTCTCATGGGTAGTTCTCAGGGTTTTCTTTATTTTTAAAAGCACTTAGTGAATGGCAGTTGCTCCGTCCAACTGCCAAAAAAGTGTGCAGCGTGCAGGAAGGCTGGCCAGCATCTTTGTATAAATCTTTTTCAGGGAATGTCTTTATAAAGAATAAAGGCCATGCTGAGAATTCCCCATGAAGAGATGGACTAAGTGAAACCTGTCGGTAATGTCAGATTTCTACCACCTACTGTAATGCTGGGCATACATGGGTCGATCAGGCGGCCGATTAGCCGCCGGATCGACCCCCTCCGGGTTCCCGCTTGTCCCCGCGAGCGCTCCTAATCAGCCGCTTGATTCCCCGTTATTGTCCGCCGGCGGGAATCGAGCGGGAAATCTATCCGGCAGGTCATCGGACCTGTCGGATATTATCAATCGAGCCATCAGGCTCGATTGATAAGCCTGGCCACCATGCCGTGTATGCCCAGCATAAGTGACAGCAACATAGGAGAAAAGTAATTTATGGCTCATTTTACTCTAAAAGAAAAGTACTTCTTATTTGTATTTGTTTTACATTTTAAGATTTTCGCAACAGTTCCTCTTTAAACTGGACTTTTCTCCCGCAAAACACTCAGTTATTTTGCCAATCAGCGTGTTCTGCTTTACAGAAAGGGGAGGGATGAAGATAATTGGGAATGGCCTTTCATTGTCTGTGGTGGTATATGATGATAGTTAATGGGCATAGTGTTTTATTGCATCTCTCACAAGCAGTCAGTGGACATTGGGGGACACCTGGATACACATGGAAAAGGCATCCAAAATCATCCTGCATGACCATTAAGGTGACCTAAGTGTGTATGGTCTTTTATTCAGGTGTATCAGATGCTTGGACTTGGATAAAAGTAATGTGTCATGGTTTTAAAAATGTTTTTCTTATGTCTGAAATCTGCTTCCCAGGATTTATCAAATTAGCTTGTTTTCACAGCTGTATCAGTTATATTTTCATACTATTTTCCTCTTACTTTGAATATTCTTCAAAAATTGCTAAAACGACATTTCAGCTCTTGAAACCAATGTTTAATCCCAGAGTGAGTTTACATGGACTTTCTCACATTTACGGTTAGGCCAAGACTGATAAGCAGCTTCTCACAGGCACTTTATTGTATGTACAGATTGTCTTTGAACTGTAATACAGGCAATCTGCTTCCTATGTGTTACCTCTAGTCTCAGTCACATGGGTGAATACACAAGCTGGGTACATAACGGTTGAAAACGTTTGAAATGGATACATTTTGCAGGATAAAAACAATTATTATTTATATAGCGCCAACATCTTCCCCAGCGCTGTACAGAGTGTATTGTCTTGTCACTTAACTGTACCTCAGAGGGGCTCACAATCTAATCCCTACCATAATCATATGTCTATGTATGTATCGTTTAGTGCATGTATCATAGTCTAGGGCCAATTAAGGGGGAAGCCAGTTAACTTACCTGTATGTGTTTGGTATTTGGGAGGATACCGGAGTGCCTGAAGGAAACCCACACAGACGGAGAGGACATACAAACACCGTGCAGATAGTGCCTTGGCTTGGTTTCAAACTGGGGACCCAGTGCTGCATGGCAGGAGAGCTAACCAATACGCCACATTTCAAGTCCTGGGTCTGCATTTTGCAGGAGATCGCGTGCAGGCTGCGCACGCATCTCCTACTTGGGGGGCGGAGCTCCACCCCACCTTCAGTCTCCGAGCGGCCATTGCCGCTCGGGAGACTGTTAGATGGCGAAATCGCCATCTAATTACATGTACAGCGCTGTGATCAGCAGCAGCGCTGTACTGGGGACAGCCATGTGACACAGCTGTCCCCCTGGGGGACAACAAGAGAGCGATCGGCTCTCATAGGCAGAATCCTATGACAGCCGATCGCCAGGATTGGCCGGCTGGGGAGGGGGATGGATTTCACAAAAAATATACCGTATTTTTCAGACCATAAGACGCACTTTTTCTTCCCCAAAAGTGGGGCGGAAAAGTGCATGCGTCTTATGGTCCGAATACTAATTTTTTGGAAGTACCAGAAGATCCCTTCTCGACCCGCACACGACGTCAGCAGCCCCCCGCCAAGCTTCCCCGGGAAGTGTATACAATTATAAACAAACCTTTTCCCACATGGCCGCTCCCCCCCCCCCCCCCCCCGCTAAGCTGCCTGTATCCCGGCGAGGATCAGCAAAGAGTTTCCCCGCAGCAGCTCGATCTCTGTTAAGCCACCACTGTCCCTCCAGGCAATTGCAGAGTTAAGCGCAACAGCGGAAGCCATACCTGATCCAGCTGGTGCAATCCTCCTCCTGTGTCCTCTCATGCCGGCAGCCTCCCCCGATCCTCCGGCAGCCTCCCGCGATCTCCTCGTGTGGTCTTCTCATGCTGACAGCCTCGCTGGCGCCCTCTAACAGTGTGACCCCTGCGTCACGTCACGTGACCTGACGCAGGGGTCACACTGTTAGAGGGTGCCAGCGAGGCTGTCATCATGAGAAGACCACACGAGGAGGATCGCGGGAGGCTGCCGGAGGATCGCGGGAGGCTGTTGGCATGAGAGAACACAGGAGGAGGATCGCGTCGGCTGGATCAGGTATGGCTTCCGCTGTTGCGCTTAACTCTGCAATTGCCCGGAGGGACAGTGGTGGCTTAACAGAGATCGAGCTGCTGCGGGGAAACTCTTTGCTGATCCTACACTCGCCGGGATACAGGCGGCTTATCGGGGTGGGGGGGAGCGGCCATATGGGAAAAGGTTTGTTTATAATGTTATACACTTGCCGGGGAATACACTTGCGGGGGGAGGGGGGAGCGGCCATGTGGGAAAAGGTTTGTTTATAACTTTATACACTTGCCGGGGAATACACTTGCGGGGGGAGGGGGGAAGCGGTCGCCTGGGAAATGGTTTTTATTCTGCACTTGCAGAAGGCTTGGCGGGGGAGGGGATGCCTCAGAAAATGTTTATTATGCTGCAGTCAGCAGGTGCTGGAAGAGAGTGAGGTGGGAGGGGGTGGGGAGATATGCCAGCTATTTTTTTTTGTGCAGTTGCTAGGGGATACAGGGAGGTGAGAGGGGCCACTGCAGAAAGACTTTTCCTTGCAGTTGTGGGATATACAGGAGGCTGGGGAGGGGGTGCCGCAGGGGTGTGTATAGTTTTTCTAACCCAGGGAGCAGGGGTCATTATAGCTAGGAGGCAGTGGGGGTTATTGTAGCTGGAGGGCAGCAGAGGTTACTTTAGCTGGACAGCAAAGCTTGGGTAGCTTGGTGGCAAAGCTCCACAAGACACCCCTGCACCATAGACTCACCAGGCTCATTATATATTTTTTTCCCCATTTTTTGCCCTCTAAACCTGGGTGCGTCTTATAGTCCGGAGCGTCTTATGGTGCGAAAAATACGGTATACAGGATCTTCTCAAAAAGTTAGCATACTGTGATAAAGTTCATTATTTTCTGTAATGTAGTGATAAACATTATACTTTCATATATTTTAGATTCAAATACACACAACTGAAGTAGTTCAAGCCTTTTATTGTTTTGATATTGATGATTTTGGCATAAAGCTCATGAAAACCCAAAATTCCTATCTCAAAAAATTAGCATATTTCATCCGACCAATAAAAGAAAAGTGTTTTTAAAACAAAAAAAGTCAACTTTCAAATAATTATGTTCAGCTATGCACTCAATACTTGGTCGGGAATCCTTTTGCAGAAATGACTGCTTCAATGCGGCATGGCATGGAGGCAATCAGCCTGTGGCACTGCTCAGGTGTTATGGAGGCCCAGGATGCTTCGATAGCGGCCTTAAGCTCATCCAGAGTGTTGGGTCTTGCGTATCTCAACTTTCTCTTCACAATATCCCACAGATTCTCTATTGGTTTCAGGTCAGGAGAGTTGGCAGGCCAATTGAGCACAGTAATACCATGGTCAGTAAACCATTTACCAGTGGTTTTGGCACTGTGAGAAGGTGCCAGGTTGTGCTGAAAAATGAAATCTTCATCTCCATAAAGCTTTTCAGCAGATGGAAGCATGAAGTGCTCCAAAATCTCCTTATAGCTAGCTGCATTGACCCTGCCCTTGATAAAACACAGTGGACCAACACCAACAGCTGACATGGCACACCAGACCATCACTGACTGTAGGTACTTGACACTGGACTTCAGGCATTTTGGTATTTCCCTCTCCCCAGTCTTCCTCCAGACTCTGGCACCTTGATTTCCGAATGACATGTAAAAGTTGCTTTCATCCGAAAAAAGTACTTTGGACCACTGAGTAACAGTCCAGTGCTGCTTCTCTGTAGCCCAGGTCAGGCGCTTCTGCCGCTGTTTCTGGTTCAAAAGTGGGTTCATGCTTCGTTCTGCTGAAAAGTTTATGGAGATGAAGATTTCATTTTTCAGCATGACCTCACAGTGCCAAAACCACTGGTAAATGGTTTACTGACCAAGGTATTACTGTGCTCAATTGGCCTGCCAACTCTCCAGACCTGAACCCCATAGAGAATCTGTGGGATATTGTGAAGAGAAAGTTGAGAGACGCAAGACCCAACACTCTGGATGAGCTTAAGGCCGCTATTGAAGCATCCTGGGCCTCCATAACACCTGAGCAGTGCCACGGGCTGATTGCCTCCATGCCACGCCACATTGAAGCAGTCATTTCTGCAAAAGGATTCCTGACCAAGTATTGAGTGCATAACTGAACATAATTATTTGAAGGTTGACTTTTTTTGTTTTAAAAACACTTTTCTTTTATTGGTCGGATGAAATATGCTAATTTTTTGAGATAGGAATTTTGGGTTTTCATGAGCTGTATGCCAAAATCATCAATATTAAAACAATAAAAGGCTTGAACTACTTCAGTTGTGTGTATTTGAATCTAAAATATATGAAAGTCTAATATTTATCAGTACATTATAGAAAATAATGAACTTTATCACAGTTTGCTAATTTTTTGAGAAGATCCTGTATAAAAAAGGGCAAAATGTAAATAAATAATTATTTAAAATAAATAAACACGGGGGGGGGGGGGGGGGGGTTTCAGGCCCCACCAACAGAGAGCTCTGTTGGTGGGGGGAAAAGGGGGGGATCACTCGCGTGCTGTGTTGTGCGGCCCTGCAGCTTGGCCTTAAAGCTGCAGTGGCCATTTTATTAAAAATGTGCCTGGTCTTTAGGGGGGTTTACCACTGTGGTCCTCAAGTGGTTAAGATGTTGGCACTTTCTGTGTAAAGGATAATAGTAATAATGTTTATAATGCTCAATAAATATTTTCTGTGGAAAATCCATTGAGGTGTCAGGAAAGTTGCTTTGATATGAGGGCTACACACACAGCTATAGCTTGCACTGATAATAGGAAAGATAATTTATAAAACATGAGGGTAATGAAAGGGATCATTTCCCATAGCAGACTCCATTCACTGGGTAGGAGAAGAAACAAACATCTGATTGGCTGCTATGGCAACACTGTCACCACCTTATTTATTTTTCTTTCTGTATTCACTGGAAAAAAAACTGCACCAGTACAAATGGGATCTAGCCTAGTACTCTACAGCTTACCTGGCAATAAATAACTTAGGAACCCACTGAGCCCATTCTATAAATATCAGTCTTCTGTTGTAAGTCACTACTGATTATTATTGCATTATACCCTTTTATAGTCATTAAACTTTTATAAGGTTAAAATAAATCACATTGAAAGTCATTGTGCCTCATGGCTGGGGATGTGGAACACAGGTGCTGATATTGTTTGGTGCAAATTGCAGTCCGATGGGGCTATTTATAAAAGGGAAATTGCAATTTTCAGCAGCAGGGACAGCCATATTATCAAAGGAAAAAAAACACATACAAGTAGATAAATACTTGTTCTACTTACATAACATTTATGTATTGTGTCCACAGTACATTATATCCACATTTTGATTTCAGTAAATGTTATATAGTAAATAAAGAAAAAAAAAGTCTCAGGCATTTTCCAACTTTACTGCCTCTGACTGAAGCCAATTCTGATGTCATTTCCTCCCTTACTATTTTATTTTCATATCTAGCTTGCTTTGTAAATACATGTGAGCACAGTATAGATCGTATTTCAGCAGCTTCACACTGAACTGCCCTCAGCCAATCAGTGAGGAGCAGATAGGTGGGAGGGGAGCTAACAAGCTTCCTTCTCTTCTTCACTGTACCAAATAGTGCCAGGCGGACTGAGATAAGATTTATCACAGCAGAAACTTTATAATTATATTGGAATGCGTGCAATCAGGGTCAGGTGTTAGGTTGAATAATAAACACAGAGAAGTGGGTAATGGAATTAAATTTTTTGTCTGACAATCCCACTTTAAGAAAAATAAATTCTGACCGTTTTTCATATTCATAAGGTTGCTCTAGTCATGTTTCATCACTCATTTTTGCAGTGTTTTTATTACCAGAAAATAACCAAGAAAATAAAACACACTTTGTGTTTCTGATATTTTGAGTTGATTCACAAAACTTTATTTGATTGTCTCCCCTTATTTTTCACCTCGACTTTAAGGAGAGATAATTCATGAGCTAAAAAAAAAAAAAAAAAAAAGAAGAAGAAGAAGTAAATCATGAGTGAAGTCATAAAAGGCCCTTATTCGATTCACCTTTTCATCTAAATTTTCTCCTAGAAAATAATCTTTCATTTTCTGTTTAAAATAACTTTTCAACACTCTATAATTAAAAAAGTACCCCGAAAATAGGTGAAAAAGTACTCTGGGTATTTTCTTGCTTGCTGGTGAATCAAAGGGCATTTTGTTGATAAGGTGTAAAAATATCGCAGGAGAAAACTTAGGAGAAAAAGAGAATCCAATAGGACCATAATTAAAGATTACGTATGAGATAAACAGATAAGGGCCCCTATTCAATAAGCTCTTCTGCTGAGTTTTCTCACTGGAGATGTTTTTATATCTTATCAGTAAAATACCTTTGAACCCCCCTGCAAACAAAAAAAATATTTAAAACAAGTGTGATATTATTTTCACCTACTTTTTTAATTGCTAGGTACTGCAACATCATTTTGCAGAATACCCTGAATAAAATTTAGCTGATTAAGGGCCATGGTGAGATAAATCCTGAGTTAAGACAGATTGGAATAGATAATTTTTGAGATAAGACAGACAAGGAGAGATAATTCAAGTGTTAATTTATGTGACTCATCCCCTTTAGGTTTTGGACAGCATTCTTTAACCCAACCCCCCCCCCCCCCCCCAATCACACACATACACACAACACCTGGCAAAGCCCCCACCTTCCCCCAACAAAGCACCGTTACATAATATAAAAGTTAAAGAGAACCTGAACTGAAAATAAAATTCAAAATAAACATAAAGACGTCATACATACCTCCTGTATAGTCTACTTATCAATCTCTTCGTCCTCTCCTGTGTTCTGTTTGTCCACTGTGGCCAATTTAATTCTCTGTCCTCCATTTTCAAAATGGCTATTACCCCATAACATCTTCCTGGTCAGCATACTGATAAACTGTAATACCACCCACTTGAGCCATAGGGAAACATGGACATTACCTTGCACATTCAGTTGTAACTGACAGCTGCTGATATATAACTGACAAGTTGTAACTGACAGCTGCTGATATATAACTGACAGCAACTGGTATATTTCAGTTCTGACAAAATATTGTTAGAACTGAAGGGATCACTGTAAGAAGAAAATGGTGAGCTTCTGAAAGGAACTGATGGTGAGGTTAGTATGTAATATTCATTTGCAGCTACGTCATGTGTTTATTTTCAATTAATTTTACTCACTTCAGGTTCCCTTTAATTAACCTTCCTGGCGGTAAGCCCGAGCTGAGCTCGGGCTATGCCGCGCAGGAAGATATCTCAGCCCCTGGTGGGGCGATTTTCTTCATTTAAAATGCTGTACGCGCAGCTAGCACTTTGCTAGCCGCGCGTACAGCTTGATCGCCGCCGCTCTGTGGCGATCGCCCGCACGCAGCGGCGCAACAGGGCCCCCCCCCCCCCGCCAGAGCCCTGCGATGCCCGGACCAATGAGTTCCGGGCAGCGCTATGGGCTGGATCGGAGGCGTCTGACATCAGGACGTCGGCTGACGTCCATGATGTCATTCCGATCGTCGCCATGGCGACAGGAGAGGCCAAACAGGGGAACGCGTTATATACGCGTTCCCCTGTTTGCTATTGATGCCGGCGACGATCGCACTAGAGGGACACATGCGCCCTCTAGTGGTGTTTCATGTAGCTACCACTCTGGTAGCTTTACATGAAACAAAAAAAAAAAAATTAAAAAAAAAAGGATTTTTGCCTTTTTGGCAAAAACAACTAACCGCCAGGAGGGTTAACTGTACCCCACCATACTGTCCTACAATAAGCTAATATGTGTGTGTGTTTGGCGGGGGAGAAATACAATAAGAAGGCCCACCAAATAGCCTCCTCCATGCATGTAAATAAGTAAATGCAGACCCTTTACCCATTTGGGGGCGTGTGGTTTGTGATATTTTATTTTCTTTTTCTTCTCCAGGATCCTTTATCTTGAACCTCTGCCCTGATTATTCAGGACACCAATTTTAAACGTTATTTTCTTGGTCTCAGCATCAGAAATGATTCTTATGACTGTATGGACAACACAGAAATATTGGGACTACCCTGAGATTAACCTTCAAGTTTTTTACCGCATTTTGCAAATAAATTCGACCTAAGAATATCTTTACATGCACTAGTGCCAACAATTATATATATATATATATATATATATATATATATATATATATATATATACACATACAGGATCTTCTCAAAAAATTAGCATATTGTGATAAAGTTCATTATTTTCTGTAATGTACTGATAAACATTAGACTTTCATATATTTTAGATTCATTACACACAATTGAAGTAGTTCAAAGCCTTTTATTCTTATAATATTGATGATTTTGGCATACAGCTCATGAAAACCCAAGATTCCTATCTCAAAAAATTAGCATATCACGAAAAGGTCCTCTAAACAAGCTATTAACCTAATCATCTGAATCAACTAATTAACTCTAAACACCTGCAAAAGATTCCTGAGGCTTTTAAAAACTCCCAGCCTGGTTTATTACTCAAAACCGCAATCATGGGTAAGACTGCCGACCTGACTGCAGTCCAGAAGGCCATCATTGACACCCTCAAGCAAGAGGGTAAGACACAGAAAGACATTTCTGAACAAATAGGCTGTTCCCAGAGTGCTGTATCAGGGGCACCTCAGTGGGAAGTCTGTGAGAAGGAAAAAGTGTGGCAGAAAACGCTGCACAACGAGAAGAGGTGACCGGACCCTGAGGGAGATTCTGGAGAAGGACCGATTCCAGACCTTGGGGGACCTGCGGAAGCAGTGGACTGAGTCTGGAGTAAAAACATCCTGAGCCACTGTGTACAGTTGTGTGCAGGAAATGGGCTACCGGTGCGACATTCCCCAGGTAAAGCCACTTTTGAACCAGAAACAGCGGTTAGGAAGCGCCTGACCTGGGCTACAGAGAAGCAGCACTGGACTGTTGCTCAGTGGTCCAAAGTACTTTTTTTCGGATGAAAGCAACATTTGCACGTCATTCGGAAATCAAGGTACCAGAGTCTGGAGGAACACTGGGGAGAGGGAAATGCCAAAATGCCTGAAGTCCAGTGTCAAGTACAGGTCAGGCGCTTCTGCCGCTGTTTCTGGTTCAAAAGTGGCTTTACCTGGGGAATGTGGCACCTGTAGCCCATTTCCTGTACACGTCTGTACACAGTGGCTCTGGATGTTTCTACTCCACACTCAGTCCACTGCTTCCGCAGGTCCCCCAAGGTCTGGAATCGGTCCTTCTCCACAATGTTCCTCAGGGTCCGGTCACCTCTTCTCGTTGTGCAGCGTTTTCTGCCACACTTTTACCTTCTCACAGACTTCCCACTGAGGTGCCTTGATACAGCACTCTGGGAACAGCCTATTCGTTCAGAAATTTCTATCTGTGTCTTACCCTCTTGCTTGAGGGTGTCAATGATGGCCTTCTGGACTGCAGTCAGGTCGGCAGTCTTACCCATGATTGCGGTTTTGAGTAATAAACCAGGCTGGGAGTTTTTAAAAGCCTCAGGAATCTTTTGCAGGTGTTTAGAGTTAATTAGTTGATTCAGATGATTAGGTTAATAGCTCGTTTAGAGAACCTTTTCATGATATGCTAATTTTTTGAGATAGGAATTTTGGGTTTTCATGAGCTGTATGCCAAAATCATCAATATTAAAACAATAAAAGGCTTTGAACTACTTCAGTTGTGTGTAATGAATCTAAAATATATGAAAGTCTAACGTTTATCAGTACATTACAGAAAATAATGAACTTTATCACAATATGCTAATTTTTTGAGAAGATCCTGTATATAGACCCCCCACCCATGCCTAACCCTAACCATCCCCCTTCACCACCAACCCGGCAATGTCCATCACTGAATACCATAAATACTGAGTGCCAGGAAGAGGTTAATAACGGTCATAAACAGAAATTAAGACAATGGAGGTGTAAAATAGCAGGTGCTTGGGCCGCCTGCTATACAAACAGTGGCAACAAGTAGCAGGTGCTATTAATATGGGTGCCTGTGGGGCGCCCAAAATTTCCTGGTCCCTCTGATGCCCAAATTTCCTGTTTTCAAAAAAACCTCCCTTCTGTGATTTTCCTGGCCAGCAGTAAAGATGCCAGCATCACTGATAAATGTGAGGTGAGATTTAACTGTGGGCAAGCATTAAGTAAAAAATGTATTAAAAAAATAATAATTGTAAAACATTAGCAATTTTTTAAATTAATTTATATTCAGTAAAATTCCTTTTAAAAGTCTTCCTGCATATTGATTAAATAAATTCTGCCAGCAGCATCCATCTTTTTCAAGCCCCGGTGCTTAAATGACATAATCCTGCTTATTGATAGACACAACTGGGCTGTGGCTGGATCAGGTCAGTGGAAAATGTTGGTGTTATCTGTTAAATCAGTGGGCAGTTTTTTCCCCCTAATCACAGGTTAATGCTACATACCAAAGAATTAATAAATAATGTGCATAAAAGAGAGGCATGTTCCCTTCTCCTTCTCTCCTAGGCAAGTAAAAGAAGCACTCTCCAGTATGCTGTGGTGTTGCCTCTAGACATACAGGTAGAGGTAGAGTTCATACAGGATTACAATTTTATGCACATATATGCAGCTTGAAAATGGACCAATCAAGTCCCACCCAGGTTTTAATTGCTTATTCCAATTTCATGCTGCATATATTTGCATACAAAAATTACATAATCTTGTATGAACATGGAAATACTTGTAACTCATTGATCACCCTACATGCAGGTAGTGGTGAGAGTTGTGCCTTGGATTCTCAAAATAAAATTTCATGTACAACAAAACTCTAAAATGTTCCAAATTTTGTAAGTCAATAAAAATGAATTAAAAAAGTTTGCTTTTTTTCATCCATTCTTTGTATGTTTGTCATTTTCTTTTACATTCTGCACAACAAATTTCTATTTTAAGCCCTTATAGATTTTTAAAAAAGCTATTTTAGTAATTATTTTAACAGTCTCTATAAACAAGCATGTTAATCAGACACACACTTCTGACAACATGGGCTCACTGCTCAAGGAAAACAGTTGACCCTGTCACTCAGGCAGACTTATCTCTCACACCACACTTGAGTTTTAATTCCATGTAACATGTAGACCTTTGGTAAAACAAGAGTAATTAACACATCCAAATATAGCCATGCGAGTAGACAAATAGTCTTAGCAAGTCTACAGACACATCAACACCAAATGGAAGCTTGTAAAACAGCAATGCCTGTGCACACTCTGGCCCCAGGTAGAAAAGAGCTGTGAATGACTGACAGGCTGTCTTTTATATGTACAGATGGAACAAGCGGTGCATTCCATGAAAGGCTACTGCTAGTGAATAGTGATGCAAGTATCAGAGCTAATACTCCTGCCTTTACCTCCAACATTGCTTATATAAGCTTATGCAAGACTCCTCTTGGACTATGACAGCCTGAGTACTACCCTAAACATTTATTAAACCAATAGCTCGAAGTCTCAGCATGAGGAGTTCAAATATTTCCAAACTATGTGCTGGTAAAACAGGTCTTCAGAAGAGGGCAGGATGAGGCTGTAAATCTAGACTATAAGAAATGACAAAGAACAATGGGCTTTATGAAATAGCATGGGGAAAAGAGCAGCAAGGTACATCAAAGTGGGACTACAGATTTCTAGTTAATTTACACTGCAGGTAGACATACTGAGCGGATCCAATAATGATGGATATGTTAATAAAATATTGATACTCACAGTATAATAGGATTTTTGGGCACTAATGCTGGCAGAAGCTATGCCCAGCATCCATGTGTACCAGATATCATAGTAAACCTGGGATGGTACTTTACTATGAGAAAAATTAGACTTTGTGTTACATAGAATCTATGGGGGCAGGGACATCTCTGTATTAGATTATATTTTGTTAATGTTCTCGGTCAATGCTTAGGTTGGTCATGTATTGACTTGAATCATAAGCAATTAGGTGCACATGCAATTTTCCCATTTTTTTTAAATAAATATGATCAATTGCACAGAAAATTTTTACCACTGTTTTATAACAAGAAATTTTAATGAATTACCTGTTTTTTTATATACATGTTGTGTTTTGTTTTAAAACTCTAATTCCCTATAAACTAAACAAGCCTCGCCTACAGCTCCTTTTGAGCCTTGGCACTGTAGCAAGGGCTTATGGGAGCTCAGTCTGGGCAGGAGGAGGAGGAGGTTACTAGCCATTGATTTCAGAGGCAGAGGGAAGGAGAAGAGGGGACTGAATTTACACACAGGCAAGCTGATAGCATCTCCAGCCCTCAGCCTGTGACAATGTGACAAAGAGAACATGGTTGCCCTCATTGTATCACAGGAATAAATAATCATAAACTTTTGAAGCTGTTTGCAGCTAGATGCTGTGTAAACTTTAGATCAGGTATATGGACAAGTTACTTGTTATAGTTAGTTTTACATCTTGGATCCGCTTTAATCAGTGAATTCTGATTGGGAAGTGTGATCTGCCTTCTTAAAATAGAAGGAATTTGCAATAATTCAGCTTAAAGTGAGTATCTGTGTTTACCCAGAATGCAATGCTACTTAATATGCAAATGATGACTTTATGCCCCTGAAACCAGGCTTGCATCCTGAACCGCTGGTGTCTAGCAAGCCTCTAGCAAGCCTATACCTTAAAATTTTACAGAGCCATACCAACCCCACATGCAGACAGCCTTTTTGGACTTTTGGTTCTCTTCAGTGCATGGCAGGGATTGATTTGGCTCTATGCTAGACATCAGCGGTTCTGTATGCAAGCTTGGCTTCTAGGCCATAAATAGATAATTTGCATATTCCGTAGCAGTGCATTGTGGGTAACCACAGATATGCACTTTAAGCTGAATTATCGCAAATTCCTACTGTTTTAAGAAGGCAAACCCCACTTAGCATTGCTTTTTAGTAGGAGGGCTTTTCGGTCTCTTTAAGTCCCCTATACCTTCCCTGGGGTTTTGGGTCACCCCGAGCTGCTTGGTTACTGTGTTGTTCTGATTGGGAGTGGTAGAAAATTGAATGATGTAAGACAGATTGTCTATTTCTTGATTTATAGACCCAAGCAATTTTTTTTAAGTTAACCAGTTTTTTTTTTCATAGTTAGGAAAAGATTAAAAACACAAGTGTGATACATTGATACAGATGTTTCCGAAAAATGTAATGTAGTCCTGTAATCAAAAAACGAATTTTAAAAATTGTATTGTGTGTGGCCACATTTAAAGGGAACTTAACAATTTTAGCCTTTTGGACATTACTGTCAGGTCCAAAAGGCTGCTGCGCTGTTGCATGCTCCCGCGCGATCGCGCTCCTGTACCGCCCCCGTTGGCCCGGAGATCAATGAATGGGAACATAGTTCCCATTCATTGATCTAAGTTTCCCATTCATTGATCTAAGTCCGCGATAGAAAGACCGACAGCTTCTTATGAGAAGCTGTGGTTTTTCTGAACAAAAAAAAAATCATGTCCTCCAAAAACGTCCTGTAAACGAGAGTGCTCATTTACAGGATGGAATAAAAAAAAAAATGACTGTGGCCATATTATGGCCAAATAGTAAAACTACATGTACATACATTTTTTTCACACAAAACACAATAAATTACATTTTAAAAAATTAACTGTTTACCTCCCACACTCAAAAAATACCTAAATACAATTTTGAACTAAAAAAAAATAATAAAAAAATTACAATTAAAAAATAAATATATAAATAGTCACTAAAGGGTCTGAACTTTTTTTAATATGCATGTCAAGAGGGTATATTACTAATATTTTTAAATTATAAGTTGGTAAATAGTGATGGACAAAAAACTGAAAAAATGCACCTTTATTACCAAATAAAATATTGGCACCATACATTGTGATAGGGACATAATTTAAATGGATTAATAACCGGGTTAAATGGGCAAATAAAATATGTGGGTTTTAATTACGGTAGGGTTAAAGCTATAATGGCAGAAAACTGAGTGAGAAATAATGCATTTTTTTTCAATGTTTTCTTAATATTCCTGTTAAAATGCATTTAGAAAAAAATAATTCTTAGCAAAATGTACCACCCAAAGAAAACCTAATTGGTGGCGGAAAAAATAAGATATAGATCAATTCATTGCGATAATTAGTGATAAAGTTATTGGCAAATGAATGGGAGGTGAAAATTGCTCAGATACATAAGGTGAAAAAAGACTGAAGGCTGAAGTGGTTGAAGTGGAACTACAGCCTAAACAAACATACTGTCATTAAGTTACATTAGTTATGTTAAAGAGAGTCTGAAGCGAGAATAAATCTCGCTTCAGACCTCATAAATAGCAGGGGCATGTGTGCCCCTGCTAAAACGCCGCTATAGCGCGGCTTAACGGGGGTCCCTTCACCCCCAAATCCCCCTCGATACACCGGGGGAGCGCTTCCTGGTTGGGGCAGGGCTAACCGCCACAGCCCTGCCCCACGCGCGTCTGTCAGCGCGTATCTCCGCCTCTCCCCCGCCCCTCTCAGTCTTCCTTCACTGAGAGGGGCGGGGGAGAGGCGGCGATGCGCCGCTGACAGACGCGACTGGAGGCAGGGCTGCAGCCGTTAGCCCTGCCTCCAGGAAGAGACAGCCAGCGACTTTTTCTACGACACACTTTTGCGGGGGGTGGGTTGGGGGTGAAGGGACCCCCGTTTAGCCGCGGGATAGCGGCGTTTTAGCAGGGGCACACGTGCCCCTGCTATTTATGAGCTCTGAAGCGAGATTTATTCTCGCTTCAGAGTCTCTTTAATTAAAATAGATGGGTAATATAATCTCCTACTCACCCTGTTTTAAAAGAACAGGCAAATGTTTGTGATTTCATGAGGACAGCCATCTTTTTGGTTGAAAGGAGGTGACAGGGAGCATGAGACACAGTTTCAACTGTCCTGTGTCCTGATCACCCCTCACAGTTGCTAAGCAACTAGAACAACATCATCAGAAATCCCATCATGCTTTGCACAGCATCAGGAAAAAATGCCCGGGCAGTTTTCTTTGATGGGGCGGAGCTTAGCTTCTGTGCAGCTAAAAATGAGGCTTTGGTAAGAAAAACAAAGTTCTGATGCTGTGAAACTGTTAATTTTAAAGATTTTTAGTCTGGAGCAGCCATTCCCAGGAATGTTGTGATGGCTGGTAATGACAAACAGTACAAAACTGAACCTGTGTGTTGATTGGTGCCTGGCATGGCAGAGAGAGTGTTATCCCACCTATGACGCCACCTCTTGCGGATGTGATGCACACTGCTCTCCATCTTCCCAACACTTCTTTCATCACACACAGAAGTTCGGCTGTTAAGGTAGAAGTGCAGGAAAAATGGAGAGCAGCAGACAGTGCATCAGGAAGAGGAAGTGACATAGGTGTTTTAACTTTCTCAGCTGTGGCCCGCAGCCACCAGTATGGCAAAACAGAATTTTGTACTCTCCTGCTCATCCTCAATAGTGATTTCTCAAACTACCACTAAGGACTTGCAAGCACTGTCTCCAACATGCATGGGTGTGGCCAGTGCTGTTTAGCAAATTTGCCATTGGGATTTTTTTCTTCCCAATTGTGGATGCCACAAATTTACAAATCAGGCCCCTGCCTTACATGTGCTCAGAGAATTTCTGGAATTCAAAATGGCTCCATCTGTGTTCAGATGGCAGAAACTAAAAACCGTGTGAAAAAGATGCTTTATAGCCACAGGAGAGGGAGAAAGATACCGAATTCATCTTTACTATTACAGATAGTGTTTATGGGGAGAGAGTGGAAAATGTGCATGCAGAGTTCAAATCTGCTGTAATAAAAAGCAAACCTTAGTTTTCTAGCAGTGGAATCTGGACTGAGTGTCCTATAAATTGTTTCCCTATGCGCTATGTTAAGCATAACCGTACAACTTCTTTCTTTGAAAGTCTTGCTATTCTCAGCTTTCTTTTTATTTTGAACGAGAAGAAAATCTAAGATTTGGTTGCAGATCTGACAACCTGATTCTCTTCCTATAATTGCTGTTGCTCAATCGCTTTTCTCCCAATGCAGAACTTGTGCAGAAATATATATTTATCAATCACAACTGCAAGAAAGGAAGAAGTTTTAAATCAGGATGATACCATTTATTGGCTAACTACAAATGAATAAGAATAAACAAGCTTTCGGCCTTGCAGCCTTCATCAGGTTTACATCCTGTTAGTTTGCAAGCTGGTGGTACAGACAGCTTATATACATGCAACATCAAAAGGGAAAACAGATATTTTTTTCAAGCATAAATACGTCATTAAGATGCCTTAATACAAACAGACCATCTAAATGGGGTAAGATAAGGATCCTTGTTTACTCTATTGCTCACAGACCTGGTATTAGGATTGACCCAGAGGTATCGTAAATTCTTAGTTCACAAGTTCAGCTAGAGTGGCTGAGACAGTTCATATATCATCAATCTCATACCAATATAGAAAGTTGTGGTCCTTATTCAAACCCTTCTGCACAGCTTTGAACCAATTTATAAATTTTGTTTCTGCTATTAATCGGTCATTTGACGTTTTGAAGCCGCCCTTCAGGGCAGTGACACGAAGATCATCCATGCTGTGTCCGTTGGACCGAAAGTGTGTAGCAACTGGGAGTCCAGATTTGGTATCATTAATAGTGTGCCTGTGTCCATTCATACGTTTGCGCAGTGTTTGTCCAGTTTCTCCCACGTACATAACATTGGGGCATTTAGCACACATGATCAGATATACCAGATTGGTGGACCCACAGGAAAATTTACCTTGTACTCTGTACTCCTGTTGTGAACCTGGTATCGTTACCCTGTCAGTGGAGTAAATGTGTCTGCAGGTCCCACATATTTTTTGTCGGCAGGGTGATGTTCCGTTTTGTTGAGGCCTATTCAAAGAGCTCCTGACAATCATCTGTTTTAGATTGTGTGGTTGCCAATATGACAAGAGTGGAGGTTTAGGGAATATCGTTCTCAGTCTGTGATCCTTGTGTAAAATGGGATGAAGTTCCTTAGCAATCCTCCTTAAGATTTCCAGGTGTGGGTTGTAGGTGACAACCAAAGGGACACGTTCCTCTTTCTGGTTTGCTTATATTTCAGGAGTTCAGTCCTGGGGATGTTGCTGGCTTTCCTGATTTGGGCCTCAGCCATGGGAGGACTGTAACCTTGTTTAATGAAAGTGTTCTTAAGGTGATCCAGGTGCTTGTCTCTGTCTATCCTGTCAGAACAAATCCGGTTGTACCTTATAGCTTGGCTGTAAATTATAGAGTTCTTAATGTGCTTGGGATGAAAACTGTCATATCTTAGGTATGTGGGACGGTCTGTAGGTTTGCGATACACAGAGGTTTGTATGTTGTTACCCCTGATGTATATGGTGGTGTCCAGAAAGTTAATCTCTGTGTGAGAGTAGATAAGTTTCAATTTGATTGTAGGATGGAAGGCATTGAAGTTCCTGTGGAACTGGAGAAGATCATCCTCACTTGCGGACCAGATGATTAAAATATCATCAATGAAGCGGAAGTAGGCCAAGGGTTTTATGCCACATGCATTGAGGTATTCCTCTTCGATTTTGGCCATGAATAGATTTGCATACTGTGGAGCGAATCGCGAACCCATTGCCACGCCCATCTGCTGTAAATAGAGGTCCTGTCCAAAAGTGAAATAATTATGAGTGAGAATGAATTTGATCAGTCCAGTAATAGGCTTTACAGGTATGCCCTGACCCTGAAGATATTTACGGCAGGCCGCAATACCATCATCATGGGGAATGTTCGTGTACAGGGACTCCACGTCCATCGTGGCCAGTATGGTTCCCTCAGGTACTGGGCCGATGGCTGTCAGTTTGTTCAGGAGGTGGGTGGTATCCTGTAAGTAGCTGGGTCTTTTACAGACAAGAGGTTTCAAGATGTTTTCCAGCCACCCTGAGATGTTCTCTGTAAGAGTTCCGCTCCCTGAGATTATGAGCCTGCCTGGGTTTCCCTCTTTGTGGATCTTGGGAAGCATGTAAAAGCAGGATGTTCTAGGCTCTTCAGGGATAAGGGTCCTTACATGTAGTCTGATGTTTGCAGGCAATCTGTTAACCATCCTATTAAGTGCCATCCTGTAGCCTTTTGTGTGGTCCCCCTGTAATTTGGCATAGTGAGCGGTGTTGGATAATTGTCTTTGTGCCTCCTGGATGTAGTCACTGGTGTTCATTATGACTATGGCACCACCTTTATCCGCTGGTTTAATAATAATGTCCTTATTCTCCTTAAGGGATCTGATGGCCTGTCGCTCCTGTGGTGTTACGTTCTGGGCCAGTGTCTTTCTTTTACTCAGGATTAGTGTTGAGCGAACAGTGTTCGCCACTGTTCGGGTTCTGCAGAACATCACCCTGTTCGGGTGATGTTCGAGTTCGGCCGAACACCTGACGGTGCTCGGCCAAACCGTTCGGCCACATGGCCGAACTAAGAGCGCATGGCCGAACGTTCCCCGAACGTTCGGCTAGCGCTGTGATTGGCCGAACGGGTCACGTGGTTCGGGCCCGAACGCGCTCTGATTGGCCGAACGGTCACGTGGTTCGGGTAAATAAATACCCGAACCACGTCATATCTCCGCCATTTGTCTGTGGGTTTAGCTTTGGGTAGGCAGGCAGGGTAGTTCGCTCTCCAGCCACGCTAGCCAGGGTCCCCCCCAGTCATTGTGTGTCGCTGCTGGGAACAGTAGTACACCGCTCGCTCAGCCACACTATATATAGCATTGTTTACTGCCACTGTGTACCTCGCTCAGCCACGCTATATATATAGCATTGTGTTTTCTGACACTCTGTGTACACGGCTTAGCCTGACTAATATAGCATTGTGTGTACTGCCACTGTGCACCTCGCTCAGCCACGCTATATATAGCATTGTGTGTACTGCCACTGTGCACCTCGCTCAGCCACGCTATATATAGCATTGTGTGTACTGCCACTGTGCACCTCGCTCAGCCACGCTATATATATAGCATTGTGTTTTCTGACACTCTGTGTACACGGCTTAGCCTGACTAATATAGCATTGTGTGTACTGCCACTGTGCACCTCGCTCAGCCACGCTATATATAGCATTGTGTGTACTGCCACTGTGCACCTCGCTCAGCCACGCTATATATAGCATTGTGTGTACTGCCACTGTGCACCTCGCTCAGCCACGCTATATATAGCATTGTGTTTTCTGACACTCTGTGTACACGGCTTAGCCTGACTAATATAGCATTGTGTGTACTGCCACTGTGCACCTCGCTCAGCCACGCTATATATAGCATTGTGTATTCTGACACTCTGTGTACACGGCTTAGCCTGGCTCTATAGCATTGTGTGTACTGCCACTGTGCACCTCGCTCAGCCACGCTATATATAGCATTGTGTTTACTGCCACTCTGTGTACACCGCTCAGCCAGACTATATACCGTTGTTTACTGACACTCTGTGTACACCGCTCAGCCAGACTATATACCATTGTTTACTGACACTCTGTGTACACGGCTCAGCCTGACTATAAAGCATTGTGTGTACTGCCACTGTGCACCTCGCTCAGCCACGCTATATATAGCATTGTGTTTTCTGACACTCTGTGTACACGGCTTAGCCTGACTATATAGCATTGTGTGTACTGCCACTGTGCACCTCGCTCAGCCACGCTATATATAGCATTGTGTTTACTGCCACTCTGTGTACACCGCTCAGCCAGACTATATACCGTTGTTTACTGACACTCTGTGTACACCGCTCAGCCAGACTATATACCATTGTTTACTGACACTCTGTGTACACGGCTCAGCCTGACTATAAAGCATTGTGTGTACTGCCACTGTGCACCTCGCTCAGCCACGCTATATATAGCATTGTGTTTTCTGACACTCTGTGTACACGGCTTAGCCAGACTATATAGCATTGTGTGTACTGCCACTCTGTGTACACCGCTCAGCCAGACTATATAGCATTGTGTTTACTTCCACTCTGTGTCTGCTGGGCCTGGGAACAGTAGTACACCGCTCACCCGCCACTGTATAGCATTGTGCTCTGTGTCGCTGCTGGGAATAGTGGTACTGTATAGCATTTCTGTACTGCCACTGTACTGCTGCCAGTCAGCGTGTACTGTAAGGATAAGTGAAATGAGGAAGAAATCCGGTGAAAGAGGAAGGGGCAAGGGAAGAGGTGTTTCCCCTGACGGTTCACGTACAGGCCACAGGGGAGCACCCAAGAAAACCCACTCAATACCGCCCATGTTGTCCAGGACAACAACCCTCACAAATCCAAAAGAACAGGACCAGATAATTACTTGGATGACCTCTCAAGCGTCCAGCAGTGGGTTAAGCAGCACCAGCACATCACGCACGAGGTCCGAGTCCTCAGCCAGTTACAAGGAGCCAGTGGGCACAAAGCTGACACAACCGGCAGCGACACCACGCACACAACTGCCAGATAACCAGTCCTATGAATTACCTCAGGACACAATGGGGTATTCGCAGGAGCTATTCCCAGCCCAACAAACTTCCACCTATGAAAGGTCAATGGAGGAACAGCCAGAAATGTTGTGCCCGGATTCACAACCATTAACTGTGGGAAATGCACCGCGCACTGAAATACAAGGCGAGTCCGAGGAGGACTCGGAAACCCAAATCCCAGAGCAAGTTGGGCAGGAGGGGTTGCAATTGCAGGAGGTCGGCCGACAAGATCTGGAAGACGACGTTGGAGTGAGCTGCGCAGAGGTTGTTCTGGGGAGCTCTACTCCACGGCGGCGGCCCCCCACAATGACATATGACGAGTTTGAGGAGATGGAAGAGGAGGGTATGGACAATGTGGACAGAGACCCAGATTTTATTTGTGAACGAGAACATCGCCGTCGTAGCAGCAGCACAGATGAGTCTGTTGAAGAACCCACTGCTGCACGAGTTCGCCTTGTGCCACAAGGTAGGCGGCGCAATTTCAGGCACCACAAGCGTGGAAGTTAGAGTGAGAGGCAAAAGAGGAGGAAACAGAAATCGCCAGCAAGGAGGCAGGTGCTCCAAAGTCTGGGCTTTCTTTGAAGACTGCACTGAGGATGTTACCATGGCGATTTGCAAGGTGTGCAAGACTCGCCTGAGCAGGGGGAAAAGTATTAACAACCTCTCCACCACCAGCATGAGCCGCCACATGCTATCCAAACATCCCACTCTGTGGGCAAACGCGGCAGGACAGGGTACCAGCAACACTGCCTCCCTTGGGTTCACCAGACTCACCACCAGACCCGCCTCAGCAGCAGCAGTAGCCCAGCCATTGCGTGGTTCACAACATTCACAAACATCAGACGACGCTGACACTGTCACTTTCCGGAGTAGTGCTCTTGAGGTCTCCCAGTGTTCATCAAACACAACAACCAACAGCCCTTCCGTGTGCAGCGCTACGGTTCAGTTGTCTGTGTCGGAGATGTTTGAGCGCAAGAGGAAATTGCCAGCAAATGACCCCCGGGCCGTGGCAGTAACAGCCAGCATAGCCAAGCTTCTGGCCTGCGAAATGCTGCCATATCGAGTGGTGGAGACAAACAGCTTCAAGGGCATGATGTCAGTGGCCATCCCACGTTACGTGGTTCCCAGCCGCTACCACTTTGCGCGCTCTGCAGTGCCTGAGTTGCATGAGCACGTGGTCAGCAAAATAACCCGAAGCTTGAAGAATGCCGTTGCCTGCAAGGTTCACCTCACCACTGACACTTGGACGAGTGCGTTCGGCCAGGGTCGATACATCTCCCTTACCGCGCACTGGGTGAACCTTGTGGAGCCTGGCAGCGATTCCTCACCTGCTACGGCGCGGGTGTTGCCCACGCCGCAAACAGCTGCACCGCCGTCCCTCCCACTGGATAACAACAGCAGCACCTACCTCTCTGACTCCTTCTCCTCCAACGCATCTCAAAGCTGTACCTCATCCGGAAACGCTAACCCAGCAGCAGTAGGATCGTGGAAGCAGTGCAGCACAGCTGTTGGCATGCGTCAGCAAGCGTTGCTGAAGCTGATCTGCCTTGGGGATAAGCAGCACACAGGGGAGGAAATTTGGAAGGGAATAAAGGAACAGACGGATTTGTGGCTGGCACCGCTGGACTTGAAACCGGGCATGGTTGTGTGTGATAATGGGAGTAATCTCATTCGCGCTTTAAGGTTGGCTAAGCTGACACACATCCCTTGCCTGGCGCACGTGATGAACCTAGTAGTTCAGCGGTTCCTGAGGACATACCCAGGCGTGGCCGATCTTCTGTTGAAGGTGCGTCGAGTGGCCAAACATTGTAGAAATTCCAGTACTGCTTCGGGGGCACTCGCCAAGATGCAGGAGCGCTTCAATCTCCCCCACCATCGCTTGCTGTGTGATGTCCCTACGCGCTGGAATTCTACGCTGCACATGCTAGCACGCTTTTGCGAGCAGAAGAGTGCAGTGGTCCAGTACATGACGGCGCAGTACCGAGGCGCATCCGGACAGCTGCCAAGCTTCTGTGGATCCGATTGGGCCAACATGTTGGACCTCTGCCAAGTCCTCCAAAATTTTGAGCAATCCACGTTGCTTGTGAGCAGTGACAACTCTTCAGTCAGCATTACCATACCACTGCTGTGTTTACTGAAGAGGTCAATGTTGAAAATCAAGGAAACAGCTGTCATGATGCAACTGGGGGAATCTGAAGGAGAAAACGATCAGCGTGATGGTACCAACATCAGGCCATCCGCCTCAGGGAGCGCTGGCCCCAGCAGCTATGACGAAGAAGAGGAGGAGGAACAGCTGGAGTTGGAGCAGGAATTTCATGCCACCACTGACGAGGGCCAGAGCGGTGCACGTTGGACTTCCACAATTCAACGCGAATGGTCAGCAGAAGCAGACCAGGAGGAAGGTGACGACTATGATGCATCACAACAACTATCACAACGCTCACAAGAGGATGATGAGGATTCTGGTAGGACTCTGGCACACATGGCTCAATTCATGCTAGACTGCATTGAACGTGACCCACGCATTGTGCGCATTCTGGACAACACCAATTACTGGGTTTATACCCTTCTGGATCCACGGTACAAACACAATGTTCCAAAACTGCTTGAAGAAAGAGTCAGACAGGTCAAAATGGAAGAATACCAGCAGGCCCTTGTGGAGACTTTAGAGAGGAGATTGACATCCTCCCCCTCCTCTAGCCAGTTGTACGCAGACAGACTGACTTCCGCAAACCCAGGACGACCAGGAGGGCAGCAAACAACGCAAGCCGCAGCTAGTACCCAAAAGGGAACGGTATCGGCAGTGTCCTTGGAGTGGGAAAATTTTCTGACACCCATGCAGCAGCAGCCCACTGAACAGCAAGCGTGCAGATCCACCTCCAACACCGATCGCCTGGAGAAGATGGTCAAGGACTACATGTCAGATGACGTAGCTGTGTCGAACAATCCATCTGCACCCTTCAACTATTGGGTATCGAAGCTAGACACCTGGCACGAACTGGCAATGTACGCAATAGAGGTGCTGGCTTGCCCGGCAGCCAACGTTATGTCGGAACGCTGTTTCAGTGCTGCCGGAGGCATCGTCACAGATCGGCGTATCCGCCTCTCTACAGAAAATGCAGACCGTCTGACTCAAATTAAAATGAATCAATCCTGGATTGGAAATGACTACGCAACACTCCAGGACCCCAACCAAGTAACATGACCAATGAACATCTGGGATGGTGTAGCGTTTCCGGTCCCTGTTTATTGAACCTCTCATCTGTATTACATTTATGACTGCATGGCGGCAAAAAGCATTGCTGCTATATCCGCACGCTTTTTGTCCTCATGCAAGGCCTGGGTTGTTGTGTCTCAAAAACCGTGGCCTTCTCCTCCTGCGCCTGCTCCTGTTCCATCACGTCTGCTGCTGCTGGGTTAGCGTTGCCGCGTGGTCCCTGTTTATTGAACCACTTATCTTTATTACATTTATGACTGCATGGCGGTACAAAGCATGCTATCCGCATGCTTCTTGCCCTCATGCAAGGCCTGGGTTGTTGTGTCTCACAAAGCGTGGCCTTCTCCTCCTGCGCCTCCTCCTGTTCCATCACGTCTGCTGCTGCTGGGTTAGCGTTGCCGCGTGGTCCCTGTTTATTGAACCACTTATCTTTATTACATTTATGACTGCATGGCGGTACAAAGCATGCTATCCGCACGCTTCTTGCCCTCATGCAAGGCCTGGGTTGTTGTGTCTCACAAAGCGTGGCCTTCTCCTCCTGCGCCTCCTCCTGTTCCATCACGTGTGCTGCTGCTGCTGCTGCTGGGTTAGCGTTGCTGGTCCCTGTTTATGGAACCTCTTATCTTTATTACATTTATGACTGCATGGCGGTACAAAGCATGCTATCCGCACGCTTCTTGCCCTCATGCAAGGCCGGGGTTGTTGTGTCTCACAAAGCGTGGCCTTCTCCTCCTGCGCCTCCTTCTGTTCCATCACGTGTGCTGCTGCTGGGTTAGCGTTACCGGTCCCTTTTCCTGGAACCTCTTATATGTATTACATTTATGACTGCATGCCGACAAAAAAACATGTTACCTGTGCAAAGAAAACAGACATTTCCCGCATTTAAAAGACAGTTTTCCCTTTGAAACTTTAAAATCGATTTTCTCAAAAACTATAAGCTCTTTTTGCTAATTTTTTTTTTCCTCTTGTACCCACTCCCAAGGTGCACATACCCTGTACATTTGGGGTATGTAGCATGTAAGGAGGCTTTACAAACCACAAAAGTTCGGGTCCCCATTGACTTCCATTATGTTCGGAGTTCGGGTCGAACACCCGAACATCGCGGCCATGTTCGGCCTGTTCGGCCCGAACCCGAACATCTAGATGTTCGCCCAACACTACTCAGGATCCTGTCAGAGATTCTGCGTCTGAATTTGTTGATGTATTTATCCAGGGCCGGGTTTTTTCCTTCTTTGGGGGTCCATCTTAAGGAGGATTGCTAAGGAACTTCATCCCATTTTACACAAGGATCACAGACTGAGAACGATATTCCCTAAACCTCCACTCTTGTCATATCGGCAACCACACAATCTAAAACAGATGATTGTCAGGAGCTCTTTGAATAGGCCTCAACAAAACGGAACATCACCCTGCCGACAAAAAATATGTGGGACCTGCAGACACATTTACTCCACTGACAGGGTAACGATACCAGGTTCACAACAGGAGTACAGAGTACAAGGTAAATTTTCCTGTGGGTCCACCAATCTGGTATATCTGATCATGTGTGCTAAATGCCCCAATGTTATGTACGTGGGAGAAACTGGACAAGCACTGCGCAAACGTATGAATGGACACAGGCACACTATTAATGATACCAAATCTGGACTCCCAGTTGCTACACACTTTCGGTCCAACGGACACAGCATGGATGATCTTCGTGTCACTGCCCTGAAGGGCGGCTTCAAAACGTCAAATGACCGATTAATAGCAGAAACAAAATTTATAAATTGGTTCAAAGCTGTGCAGAAGGGTTTGAATAAGGACAACAACTTTCTATATTGGTATGAGATTGATGATATATGAACTGTCTCAGCCACTCTAGCTGAACTTGTGAACTAAGAATTTACGATACCTCTGGGTCAATCCTAATACCAGGACTGTGAGCAATAGAGTAAACAAGGATCCTCATCTTACCCCATTTAGATGGTCTGTTTGTATTAAGGCATCTTAATGACGTATTTATGCTTGAAAAAAATATCTGTTTTCCCTTTTGATGTTGCATGTATATAAGCTGTCTGTACCACCAGCTTGCAAACTAACAGGATGTAAACCTGACGAAGGCTGCAAGGCCGAAAGCTTGTTTATTCTTATTCATTTGTAGTTAGCCAATAAATGGTATCATCCTGATTTAAAACTTCTTGCTTTTACTGATGGCTAACATGGTACAATACCCTACTGCAACTGCAAGAAAATCAGACTTTTTAAAACAGCATATCAGCTTCTCTATTGCATTGTGTTTCAGCAGGGTTGATAAACCAACCATGTCACATTGGCGTCAATTCACAGAAGGAATGTTAGTAGGTGATAAAAGGTCGGTATTTTACCGAATGCGACATTTTAAAATATTTTTTGTAATTCACCATTGTTGGAGGATAGAGGAGTGTTCGGTAGCAGGTGGGAATGGAACGATATGGATGCGATACTGAGCGAAAAAAGATTGGTAGTTATGCGGTGTTACTTATTTACATTCGATACTTTGCCGCTCTGGAAGCTGGAAAGTTAAGGATTGTGGGTAGGAGGAAAACTTTTTTTTAGAGCTTCTCCCAGGTTGCGTAAGTATGGATCTCTTTATTTTTTGTTTGTTTTATGACCCCCGTTCTTCTAATAAAAATTCCCCTCTTCTTCTCTCTACACCCTCCCTATGTTCGGATTATCCTTTCCGCGCTCCCTCACGATGAAAAACGTAGCCAAATATCTTCTTTGTTTCACCCACCCATCTCCCTCTTGATCCCTAGGAACGCTGTGAGATGAGCGGGTGGTATAACTCGCTCTGCCTCTCTCCAGCAATGATCGTGCAGTTTCTTTCACCGTACAGCACCAGGCCAGTAGGCCACTGCTCACAGTAAGGGGACATCCCCGTACTGTAAGCAGTGACCCGGTGCTGTATGGCGGAGGAGACTGCATGATCATCACTGGAGAGAGGCAGAGTGAGTTATACCACCCGCTCATCTCACAGCGCTGCCAGGGATTGGGAGGGAGGGAGAGAGGGTGGGTGGCGGAACTAGGCAGGGATGTAGTTTCCCAGCTATGGCTGCACTATGCGAGCATCCACAATATGTGTGACCTGGGGAGGCGTTCTGCGGATCATCCAGTGAGGTAAGCACAGGGGTACCGAGCAGGGGACATCACATGACATATGTCATTACCCCTCACTGACTGCAGCGCTTCCGGGCAACACTCTGCATGCATTGCCTGCCACCTTCCCATATGTGACCTCTACTCTGCTGACACTGGCCTCCTATCATCCCCATAGACATCATGTCCACTGACTGAACCATGGCTACTTCCACTTACTGACCCATGGCTACTGTCACTGACTGACCTATGGCTACTGCCACTGACTGACCTATGGCTACTGCCACTGACTGACCTATGGATACAGCCACTGACTGACCCATGGCTACAGCTACTGACTGACCCATGGCTACAGCTACTGACTGACCCATGGCTACTGCCACTGACTGACCTATGGCTACTGCCACTGACTGACCTATGGCTACTGCCACTGACTGACCTATTGATACTGCCACTGACTGACCCATGGCTATAGCTACTGACTGACCCATGGCTACAGCCACTGACTGACCCATGGCTACGGCCACTGACTGACCCGTGGCTACGGCCACTGACTGACCCATGGCTACGGCCACTGACTGACCTGTGGCTACGGCCACTGACTGACTGAAACGGAGGAGGTATTTGGCTACATTTTGTGTGTGGTAGGGTGGGTTGGGTAAACAAAGGAGGCACCTAGTTATTTTTTTTGGGGGGGGGGAGGAAGGAAATAGAAGCATATGGTTTAGTGTTGTGGGGGGGGGGGGGGGGAGGATGCATCTGACTATGTATGGGGGGGGCGCAGACACATCTGTCCAAGTAATTGGGGGGGGGGGGGGGCAACGCAGAACGCATTGGGCTAAGTATTGTGTGAGGAGGCGGAGGACGTATTGTGTGTGTGACAGATCTAAAATAACAAATGGTCACTCCCCCTTTTTTCCCTGGTGAATTCTGATTTTGAGAAAGAATAACTACCGCCTATTTATCGCACAATTACCGCACGAATTTCGTACGATTTACGCACGAATTTCAACCTGTCGGTATTTTACCCTATACTTTTGGAGAATTGCTATTTTGAGTTATCACATGAAGTAAATTACCGAACATGTGATAGATAAATCAGTAACCTCTGGTGAATTGACACCATTATCTCCTTCCTAATCATCTTCCCCAGTGCAGTGTCTCAAAAATTATTAGGATTGGAATTCCCATTAGCACAAGCTATTATGGGTACAGCAAGTGGTTTAGGGTAGTAAAAATGCAGAAAAATTGCTTTGTACAGTGAATGAAAAGCGATTTTGCAGCGATCCTATACTTGTCTTGAGGTGCAAATGCTCCAAAAATGCTGCAGACACCACAATTGCAATTTCGGGAAGTCGCAATCGCTAAGGTGAGATCACCTCCATTGAGTTTCATTTAACTAGTGCTTTTGGAGTAGGGTGAGCCACCTATTGTCAGATGTGCCCCTTTTACCCCTCCCCATAAAGTCAGATGTGCCCTTTTTACCCCCTCCCCATATAGTCAGATGTGTCCCTCTTACACCCTCCCCATATAATCAAATGTGCCCTCCTTCCCCCCTATAGTCAGATGTGCCCCCTTTTCCCTCTCCCCCTAAAGTCAGATGTGTCCCCCCCACATAGTCAGATGTGCCCTTTTTACCCCCTCTCCATATAGTCAGATGTGCCCCCTTTTCCCCTCCCCCTATAGTCAGATGTGCCCTCCTTTCCCCCTATAGACAGAGGTTCCCCTTTCCCCCCTCCCCATAAAGTTAGATGTGTCCACCCTTTCCCCTATAGTCAGATGTGCCCGCCTTTCACGGTGAACCGCTCCACTCACACTCTGCAGAGGGAGGGGGGAGTCTAGGCCCTCTGGGTAAAAGTTTCACCCAGTACACCTAGAGCACCCCTCCCTCTGCAGTGTGGAGCGTATAAGAAAAGACTGACAGTGCTGGTACAGAAAGAAACTCACCAGCTTCCGACGTGCCTGCACTGACAGCTCTCTTCTGCAGCACCTCCAGCATCTTCTTCATTGTTACAGTGGCATCATGTGACAGCACGTACGGTGCGTCTCTTGTCATGTGACGTGCCGAGTACTTACTGTCACATGCCATTTCTGTAACCGGTTAGTTTCTTCCTGTACCAGCACTGTCCTGGCCACATGGAGAGAGAGGGAGAGAAGCGGAGTCATGCCTACCTAGCTTGGGCCCCCTTAGACTGTGACTGGTGACCCAAGTAAGTGCTTCAAGGGGCCTGGTCGGTAATCCAGCCCTGTCTGTGTCCTCTGGGCTCCCCCCATTCTCCTGCTGGAAGCTCCATAAGGTCTACGACTGGAACTCCAGTTGCGCCTACTGTGCATGTGTGGTCTTACCTGCACGCCCTTCTTGATCGCACTCCAGTTGCCGGGAGCATTCTGCTCAAGCTTTGTTCATTCTTTTGAAAACCACTCATGCCCATAATGCTCCAGGCGACGGTAACAGGATCATTAAGGGTTTGCGGACAGGATTGTGCAAGTCATAGATTTTAAGGAACTGCCAGCGAGAGAATGAAAGGAACCCAGAGGAAGGCAAGACACCTCATGGACTGGGGGTGGGCTGGAAGAAGCCCCACGTACGTAAATTTAACAGTATAAGCACAGTTCTGGTGTGCTTCAAATATGCATAGGGACTTGAACTTTTTGGTTTTATTAAGCAAGAACAATTTCAGGCAACAAGTAAGATGGGTTAGTTACCTGCTACCTGGTAATGCAGTCCAAGTAGCACTCTGACTACTTCAGCAATACATTTATTTTCCTCAGTATCATGATCTTTGTATCATGTGGTAGTTTTTCAGAAAGCTTTCATGTGTGCATTCGGACAGGACATAATTATATTTTGTGCAGCTGTCTCCTCTGTTATTGTGACAGCAAGTAGCCCAGTAAAATGTGAATCTCTTCATTCACATGCATTGTAATAATAGTCATCGTAAAAACACTAAAACTCTAGCAAAAAATGTAGTTTTAAACAGAAGTCTGTTTAATATCGGCAGATCTGACAGTCCTTTTTATTATGTCATTCTTAGCCAATAGAATACTGTATTGTACTGCCTTTTTTACTCAATACTTGGAGTAGAAGCCTAGAGCTTAGTTGTAGTCATGCCTACACACTGCTGCATGCCTGTCAAGGTTTGTACATACACCTGTCTTTATTCTTCAGTCTAAAAATTGGCGACAGCAGAGAAATGCTGATACCTTAAGGTGTCTGCATATATGGTTACTCTCTACATATCCCGATAGACCAGTAAGCTCATATGGACAGCCTGCAGTACTGCTACAGGACATCTGGTATCATCATGCGCTGGTGACGTGATGATGACTTGACGTCTGACGTAGGCAGACTAGGAGGAGTTAAGGAAGGTGACCGAGCTGGTAATCTTCTTCTTCCATTTTACTGCACCGCACATCACCAGCTCCCTAGCGGTTATGCCCTTCTGCCTACGCCCCCCTTTATTCTACTTGCAGGTCTGCACCCAGGGCAGTCGCTCTGCCCGCACTGCCCAAGAAACGGCTCTGGGAGTTCTAATGCACATCCATAGTAAAGTTGAGTTGACTCATTAGAGTAAATGGAACAAATCGACTATAACATTCAGATTTGGAAGCTACGGTTCCCAAAAGGAAAGGAGGTTCCAAAAAAAAGAGGTTGAAGTTAATGATCCAGTGACAATTAAATACCTATTCACTGTATTACATGAAATTTATGCAAGTTCATTGAGTATAGAAGTTATTTAAAAAAGAACATGACCTTTAGGGCTTGATTCACAAAAGAGTGCTAACTGATAGCACGTCCAGTTTCGCGCGAATTTTCGCGTTGCACGCGATTGCGGATTTTCGGGCGAAACGATAATGGTTTTCACGGGCAACCGATATTGTTTTGCGTGAAAATTCGCAGTAACGCGCAATTCAAAAATTTGCGCGAAAACGACTGTGCTATCCGCACTCTTTTGTGAATCAAGCCCATAGTGTACAGTATATATGCATCAAATATCGATAAAAGTTGCATAATAATTCAATACAGTCGTATGATAATGACTGAGTCACAGTTTGTAGTGAATCAATCAAAACCACCTGATGCACTTTTTTGGTGCTTCCTCAGAGGCTCAGATGGAATTTGTGTATATACAAAATAAGGAGTCAAATAAACTATCTAATAATAAAAAAGTCAGAAAGAGATCCAAAAGTCAACACACAAGTGATGTCAAATATAAACAAAACTGGTTTGTCAGCATGTAAAGAGTCAACTAGGGTGAATTACTGGTGGATGATCAAAGCACCACGGGTTACACCATTGTTCCTGGGTCACCCCAAATAAGAACTGATGATGAAATCAATAATATGTAGCAAAAGTGAAGCCTATATACTGTATAACACAAAACACCAAAACATAAAAACACATCTCAAAAAAAGAGAACAAATCAAAAAGATGTTTGTGAGAAGTTGCTGAGATCTAAGCCAGAAGGCCAATTCTCAGTACCAACAAACTGAACATGTGTGTTAAATGTGAGCAAGAGAAAAACAACTTTTTTTCTGTGCATACTTATACACGCATTCCAAATAACTAGCATGACACAGAAAATATTAGGAGCTGGAAGAATTCCCACACCAGATTTGCTTGTTGTCAGTAGTACTGAGTGTCATGGAAAACAATGGGTGTGGAACCTGGATGGGGTCCAGCTAGGCACCCCTGTGCCCAGCATGTTAGTTTACGTATAATTGTCTGGCATTCCCACAGTAGTGCCAGGACAAGTAACAGCACTGTTTCATTTTTTATCGCTGTGACAAATATGCCTGGCATTGCAACATATATCAGTATTGAAGGTTATTATTATTTAGTATTTATATAGCGCCGACATCTTGCGTGGCGCTCTCTCTCTCTCTCTCTCTCTCTCTCTCTCTCTCTCTCTCTCTCTCTCTCTCTCTCTCTCTCTATATATATATATATATATATATATATATATATATTGTTTTGTCACTAACTGTCCCTCAGAGGGGCTCACAATCTAATCCCTACCATAGTCATATGTCCATTGTAGTCTAGGGTCAATTTTAGGGCAAAGCTAGTTAATTTACCTGTATGTTTGTGAGAGTTGGAGGAAATCGGAGTGCCTGGAGGAAAACCACACAAACACAGGTGAGAACATACAAACTCCTTGCAGATATTGCTCTGGTTGGGATTCAAACTGGGGACCCAGTGCTGCAAGGCGAGAGTGATAACAACTATGCCACCTTATTGCTGTATATTAAATATTATACAAAAGGTGTTCTAAGTAAATGAATTTGATGGCTAAATTATCATATGTTTCCTGCATTACTTCTTACTTGTAAATACAAAAAGGTACCAATATCTCTTCACAGCAGGCTGGTGTTCTATGAACAATTAGCCAATCATTTAAACAATATCACCTTTTACTTAAAGGGTGTCAGGACTGAGACTGAGACTGACATATTTGTTCCCTTCCCTAGTTGGGATGCTGATCTTTTGACCTCAGTAGTTTCTGAGTTACTTACCTGTGCCATGCATTCAGCATGCTTGATCTGTGTTAATCTGAAGCTATTAGAAGGCGAGGTTCCCTTCGACAACATGGGGGTATGGAGCATATACAGTAAAATGGCCTTGGCATTGGTTCCTTAAACTTCACTTTAACTAAACAGGTAAAATGCAAGTATTATTTAGTAGACAGATATACACTGTACAGTCTTCAGTAGTTAAGGTAAATGATCAATACCTGATATTGTTTACTTAGTCCACCACTTTCCACCATTAGATGCCCTAGTTTTAAGTAGGTTTTTGGTTAGATGTGGTATATACTGTATGTCAAAACTATTAAAAACATTATACAATTCTTGATGCAGAGAGATCTCCACACTCTCATGTCTGCAAATATTGGTATCACTTCAATTACAGACCATGCCCCTTTCACGGTCCATATGTGCACTGGCATGAAACAACACAAACAATGGATATGATGGCTACCCCCTTCTTGCTGATGACTAGTGATGGTCGGAAATGCCAATTTCCAATTCCGTGGAAACTCCAATTTCAGCCAATGCCAATTACCAATTTCTTGGGTTTACGTTTTCCAATTTCCATTTTTTTTAGGTCATTTTTTGCATCCCCTAATTGTCCAAATACGTATGAGATGACTGTGCATTCTCTGATTGGTCCAATATTTCCGAGTTCTGAGGTTGGGCTAAAATACGAAATTGCAGTCATGTTGTATTTCCTGAAATCCGATTTCCGTTTTCCAATCTGGAACGCGGAAATTTAAATTCCAGGAAATCTGAATGAGCATCCCAACTGATGACAGCTGCAGATTAACCTCCTTGACGGTTATCCCGGGCTGACCTCGGGGTAAGCTGCCGCGGAGGATTCCTCAGGCCCTGGTGGGCCGATTTGCATAATTTTTTTTTCAAACACGCGGCTAGCACTTTGCTAGCTGAGTGTTTGTTCCTCTCGCCGCCGCTCGCCGCTGATCTGCTGCTACCCGCCGCGAAAGAGGGCCCCCCGCAGACCCTTTGCGCAGCCTGGCCAATTAGCGCCAGGCTGCGCTATGGGGTGGATCGGGACTCCCTCTGACGTCATGACGTCAATGACATCGATGACATCAGTCCGATCGTCGCCATGGTGATGGGAGAAGCCCATGTTCCCGTTCACAATAGGATTTCCTGCTGGGTATTTGCACCGGCGGGGATCGGAGGGGTGGGCGGGATAGCTAAGGGAGGGGGGAAGCATGTAGCTAGCGCTAGGCTAGCTACATGCTAAAAAATAAATATAGCTAAAAAAAAAAACCTCCCGCGGCCGTGCGCCGTATGTGATCAGAACGGCAGGGAGGTTAAAGGTAAAGAAAGAGCTGATTAATTATTTTGAATTAAACCACAATGGAGATATAAGCCCTTTGACTTTGTGCTAGGCTCACAAACCCACCATTAAGGGGCTTTTTGTGCAACTGGGGTGCAAAACAAACGGGAAATGGAGGCTCTCATCGACCACCAGATCCAGATTATACACTTTCTAGAAATAGAGTGCAAACAATCCCCATGATTTGTTGATATACAAAAACTCAAGGAAGCAAGGCAAGCATTGCTTGTTACTTTAAACTGCAAAGCCCAGACAGCATTTCTATTTAAAGAGGAATGGTCGCAAAAATCTTCAAATGTAAAACACATACAAATAAGAAGTACATTTCTCCTAGAATAAAATGAGCCATAAATTACTTTTTTCCTCTGCTGTTGTCACTTACAGTAAGTAGTAGAAATCTGACATTACCAACAGATTTTGGACTAGCCCATCTTCTCTTAGGGGATTCTCATGGTTTTCTTTATTTTTAAAAGCACTTTGTGAATGGCAGTTGCTCCATCCAACTGCCAAAATAGTGTGCAGTGAGCAGGGAGGCTGGCCAGCATCTTTGTATTAATCATTTTCAGGGAGTGTCTTTATAAAGAATAAAGGCCATGCTGAGAATCTCCTACAGAGAGATGGACTAGCCCAAAATCGGTAATTTGGACTAGCCCTAAGTTGGTAATGTCAGATTTCTACTACCTACTGTAAGTGACAGCAATATAGGAGAAAAGTAATTCATGGCTCATTTTACTCTGGGAGAAATGTACTTCTTATTTGTATGTGTTTTAAATTGTAAGATTTTCGCGATGGCTCCTCTTTAAGAAAAAGGTCTTCTATGAGGAAGGAAATAAGCCAGGTAGACTTTTAGTTAGAACACTTAGACAGAAGAAGCTAGAGCTGCAGATGCATTAGAAAGACTGACTCTAATCTGACTCGTAGGCTAGATGAAATTGCTGAACAGTTCAGGCAATTTTACTAAGGCTTCTATAATCTCAATGTCCCACAACAAGGTCTGACTTGATACGTAATTTTTTACAACTCCAGTTGTCCTTTAACAAACTGTTTCCTTACTCTGCTTACACCTCTCTGGCAATGCAGCTGTCCTGGGTCGGTATTGGGCTTCACATCAATAGACTGCTTGGGACCCCATGTAAAACTGGCACTGGGGCCCCAAGCTCCTTCATTACACCACCGCTTATAAAGTTCTTTTTGCATATATATATATATTGTGTTATTTGAACCATGGTGATAGTATTGATTGTTAGTCCACCTTGAACAAAGTAGTCAGACTCATGAATGGCACTTATGTTAGTGACAGTGACATAACAGACAGTGATGTGCACTTTCTCCCTTCCCTCCGGAAGGCCTCTCACTGGTGTATATTCTCTGTATTTTATGATACAATACAGGTGTTATCGCTCTTCTGATCCAACAAATGTTACACTGTATGTTTTTCCAATGCCTTTGTTTTGTATAATAAAGGATTGTTAGAAAAAAACAAACAAAAAAAATTGTACAGTATATGTCTAGCTTTTATAATATTTTATAAATTAATCATTGGGTCCCAGTGAAAAAAACTAGACAGCAAACATATTGCTGAAGGCCTCTACATAGAATGGTTCATTAGTAACTGAAGACCACCCATTGTATTTGCAATCCTCCTAAGTCATGTCTTATCTCCCTGCCACAACCATCAACCCACTGCATTATCAATATCGTCCTTAAAGGGGAAGTTCAGCCTACACAAACATACTGTCATTAAGTTACATTAGTTATGTTAATTAGAATAGATAGGTAATATAATCTTTTACCCACCCTGTTTTAAAAGAACAGGCAAATGTTTGTGATTCATGGGGGCTGCCATCTTTGTCATGTGGACAGCCATCTTTTTGGTTGAAAGAAGGTGACAGGGAGCATGAGACACAGTTCCAACTGTCCTGTGTCCTGATAACCCCTCCCAGCTGCACACACTAGGCTTCAAATGTCAAATTCAAAATGTAAAAAAAAAAAATTGCACCAAAACAGCAGAACGAGAACAACAACATCAGAAATCCCATCATGCTTTGCACAGCATAAGGGGAAAACTGCCCGGGCAGTTTTCTTCTGTGCAGCTAAAAATGAAGCTTTTATAAGAGAAACAAAGTTCTGATGCTGTGAAACTGTTAAAGAAACACCAGGCCTTTTCAGTGCTTCTGAGTCGATTTTTAGTCTGGAGGTTCACTTTAAATGAACTGACATAGCTGTCACCTTTCACATAATCTAGTTGCTGACTGTTGTGCCCCTGAAAGAGTTGTTTGCTAACACATGGAACCTGGTCCTTTTTGCCTTGAATAACACAGATCCTCTAATATTCCGTAATTCCCCACCACAACCTGAGGAGGACCACATTGTCCCTTCCTATTTAGGATCAGTGTCTGCCAATATAGTATATAGACCTCACCTCTCTGACCAGTTATAGACTATAATAAATGACCCAGCCTTCCAAGCTGAGAAAGGAACACATTTTGGCACTGGCATGAATATATTGGCGCACCAGCTTTCTTGCAGACTATGAAGAGTCCATGACCAAAAGACATATCTCCATATTTATATCGTAATGGTCCTTTCTTTCATTACTACTTTTCCTTTATATCATATTTTGAAATAAAAAATGTAATCATTCAGTTATTAGGCACAAAGCACACTATAAACTCTCTTTTAAGGAAGCAAATGTACCGATGTACACAGATCTGTCCATCTAAAAGAGGGACAGCTTAGACTTCATATACAAGCTTGATGGTTCTCGTCCGAAGCTACCTTTCTCAAGAATCTAAAGAGCATATGAAAACCCCAATGCATCATAGAGAGCAGGCATGGTCGGAATAGCCGATTTCCGTTTCCGGCACAATTCCGCATTCCGACATATAGAAATTCCGTTACCGTTCCATTCCGACGGTATACCGGGTCAGTTCCGCGGAATTCCGATTTACACGGAATTCCGTCGGAAAAATTTTAAAATATCTCTCTCTCTCTCTCTCTCTCTCTCTCTCTCTCTCTCTCTCTCTCTCTCTCTCTCTCTTTCTCTCTCTCTCTCTCTCTCTCTCTCTCTCTCTCTCTCTCCCTCCATCCCTCCATCCCTCCATCCCTCCATCCCTCCCTCCATCCCTCCATCCCTCCCTCCCTCCATCCCTCCCTCCCCTCCCTCCCTCCATCCCTCCCTCCCTCCCTCCATCCATCCCTCCCTCCTTCCCTCCCTCCCTCAGCATGTAGCATGTAGTGTGGGTCATGGTCTAGAGGGTAAGACAGATACCTACTACACACTAGGTTCTGGGTTCAAATCCCAGCTATGGTATATAAATAAGCATGCTTTTCAAAAAGTACAAATCCTTAATCATGCTACTTTTTCTATCGAATTGATCATAATGGAAGTATGGTTTATGCTACCGGCAGCTTTAGCATGTAGTGTGGGTCATGGTCTAGAGGGTAAGACAGATACCTACTACACACTAGGTTCTGGGTTCAAATCCCAGCTATGGTATATAAATAAGCATGCTTTTCAAAAAGTACAAATCCTTAATCATGCTACTTTTTCTATCGAATTGATCATAATGGAAGTATGGTTTATGCTACCGGCAGCTTTAGCATGTAGTGTGGGTCATGGTCTAGAGGGTAAGACAGATACCTACTACACACTAGGTTCTGGGTTCAAATCCCAGCTATGGTATATAAGCTGTTTTGAAAATCTGCAATTCCCTACTGCGATGGATGGATGGATGGATGAGAGAGAGAGAGAGAGAGAGAGAGAGAGAGAGAGAGAGAGAGAGAGAGAGAGAGAGAGAGAGAGAGAGAGTGTGTGTATCTTTTAATGATGATGTGTTCTGCAAATGTTTTGCAATTTTAAATTTAAGGATATTATTCTGATGTTGAATTATTTTTCCATGCAGTGTTTTACACAGTGGTGTACCACTCCTCATCTTTACTTCTAAGAGACTCTGGCCTGTACGTAATTCCCTTTTTCACCTGCATTTTCTCCTAGGTGATATTTTCACAACTTGTAAATAAAAAAACCCTTTAAACCACCAGCAATCAAACACACACTCAAAATAATTTTGCCTTTTTCACCTACTTTTTGGTACTTTTTCCATTGCAAAGTGCTAAAACGTTATTTTAAATCAAAGATGACAAATTATTATGAGAAAACTCAGGAGAAAAAATTAATTGCATACGGCCCTCAGCTTCTCCAGGGTGTTCTTTTTTATACCTAATCATGTCACTGACCTGTTGCATCCCATGTTTTTTTAAACATGTTGCAGGCATCAACTTAAAGATTAGCATATTTTCAATAATTTTTCCCATTTTTACATTGCATGTTTTCTTTGTACTATTTTTAATTAAATATTGTGTATACATTATTTGTAAGTCATTTTAAATTGTGTTTTTATTTACAATCTACAGTGACCACATTCTTTATACCTTTGCAAACAAGGTTGAACGAGATTTCAGTCTATTTTAATTGTTTTAACTGCCTGACCTGACATTGTATGTCTACATAGAGAAGCTCATGATCCATATCTTTCTGCATGTGCAGAGCTTATGCCTGGTACTGTTCCAAGGGCTGTTATAATCACATAAGCAAATTCTCTATGGCAGGAAATGTGCTGTGATCTTGAGCTGAATGTAACAGATGTTTCTTGTAGATCTCATTTCAGATTCCAGTACATATACAGACAGTGATCTTGGGAAATACGCAAAGGTTAGATAACATTGCTGCAGGTAGTGTGATTTTTTTTGCCAAATAATGTTTAGTAAAATATTTTATTATGAGATATAATTATAAAAATGTACCTGGACTGTCCGGGACTTTAAAATAGACAAGAACTCAAAAATAGACTTTGGAAAATATTATTTAATGTCAGTAATAAAATTATTTATGCCTCTTTCTTCCTTCTTTATCTTGAAAGCATTAATTTCATACAAGTTCATTGTTTCTTATGTGAACATGAAGGGAATCCTTTTAAACATTGAATTCCACAAATTCACAAATAACTTGAAATCTGAACTTATGTTATTATTATTATTTTTAATTTGAAGAAAAACATAAGTATGCCAGCACGTTTAAACAGAGGCACCAAATGAGAATAAAAAGGTTAAAACCCATTTAAAAAGGGAGATAGTGGTGGACTTACCTCCCATAAATAGACTCAAGAGCCAGTTTTCAGTGAAAAAGTAATTTTATTTAAGGTAACTCCACAAATATGCAACACATTTCATGGATGATATCCGGCTTCATCAGTACAAGGAGCTTTTAGAACGTACAGACAGGTATGAGCGCCTCTGGGTGAGCTCATTTTAATCCGAGGGGGTCGGATATAATCCCCCCACCTGCCTGCATAGTTATTACTGGAGGTAACCAATCTTTGAATATATCTGCTAATGTATTGTTTATCACACTCATTGAATTGACATATTGCACTATTGGGGCTCTGACTCCTCTTTGAATTTCAAATAAGTATGCCAGCAGCTACAAACACTTCAACATTTTTGCACATCTTTTAACAATTGAATGGAAATGTAAAATCATCCCCTAAGGGGCCCTTACTAGTACAATAACATCACTTCCTGTGACTAACACACCGCTGCACTGGTTGTCAATTGGTATGAAAATGACTCGAGTTCACATAACAGAATATAAGTCCACATAGATAGTGTTTGTAAAGCATAAAAAGATCTTGAATGAGGCCACAAGATAAGGTGGAATCCAGCTGGGCAAGGTTAAAGCTAGGCATACACTGTAAAGGTTAAAAAAAACATATGTACCCGATATTAAGAGTCTACCTGATTCCCCATGTTGCACCACCCAATGGGGCATATTCACGAGAGCCCAATAAAGTTGCCTTGTGTAATTTTCCAGTATGCAAGTGATGTAGCACGCATTGCGCAATTAGCGCAACTCATGTTACCTAGCTCAGGATAATGAGTGCACAGCAAAAAACGGGTTAGTGAATATGCTGCAATATTAGAGCAGATCTCAGAACAGATGGGATGTAACACACTGCTGCCACCACTAGTTTTGTGCAGCCTGTATCCATTGCTCATGTACTGCGCCCACCTTCAACTCCCCACACCCTCTTAACCGTCTAATTATATAAAAACAAAAAATGACTGAAAAGGGCTTCATTGTTAAAGCGGACCTGAACTCAGAACTTCCTGTCTGCTCTATAAGCAACAGCATAATAACCTTTAAAAGAAAGACATTTCTTTGTTACAGCCCACAGAACTCCTGCAATAAATCTGCAGTATGTCTACTTCCTGCTTTAATGGAAGCAGGCAAAGGGTTAACATCCTGTGTTTATGAATTAGCCTTGGCTGTCAAGATTCCTGTGCTGACACAGTTGGGAGCTCGAATCACAATTCTGATTACTTGCAGTTGAGGGGTCATTAAACAGGCTCTTCACTCTAAACCCAAACACAATCAGTTTTCTTTGTGTCCCGTGCGTGAGTACAGGTCCACTTTAATATCTAAATTTGGTGTTTTATTAAATCTAACATCCAGTCTATTGAAAATGTCACAAAGTATATGCCTAGTTTAAGAGTGATGAGAAGTAAGGCTAACTAGTAGATTAAGTAACTAATGTGTTTAAAACCATGATGACAAATGTACCAAATAAAAAGTAAGTCAAAAAGAGGGGAAAGGCAGAGAAAATGAAAGACAACCATGGAAATAATGAAGGAATAAAGCTGCCCTGGTGATGAAAAAGAGTGTGAAGTCAAATAATTACACATTATTTATCAAATGGTTTAGTGTCTACTTATTTTTCTTCTGGTAGTGAGAGTAATGGCTGTAGTGATTGTTTTGCTTGCACATAATAGAGAGCATGTTCCTGGAGTTGTGCCTTTTTTAAAGGAGGACAATCTAAAGAAGAAAATCATTCTGTTATTGCCACGTCATTTGTATGCCTGCACCCTGCAGTGGGATTGACCATTCTCTGAAATTCAGTCTATTCAAAAATTCTGCTTGACTAAGGAGTTTATCACGCTGGCTTGCAGTACCAGGAATGGTTAAACTACGGTATTATCTATGTTACATTTGTTTAATGTACGTTTTGCAATGTTACATTTTTTATTCTGAAAAGAAAAACAGTGCCAAATTAAGGAAGAATTTTTTTTAGATAATTAGCTTAAAATGTTAAGTACAATGCAAGCCTTATTTTAGTGCAGACTAATACTAATTTGCTATATTTCATTTAAAAAAAACCCATAAAACAATTTTGTGAATTCAGCCCAAATTCACAGTCTAAGTGAAGTCCCTGGAGGTGAGAGAGCCAGGGCTCACCCACATTTTTCTCTGGGTTTTGCATGGTGGTTTGGGGCCCCAGCAAGTGAGAGAGGCTGGGGTCCCCGGCTGTCGTGCGAACCAGTGTTTGTGATTTTAAATTTTTGTTTTGCAGCTTCCAGGATGCGGTTGACAGGGGAGTGGTTAGGGAGGGGACTGTGTGGGAGATGCCTACACGCGGCGGTCCCTGTAAAAGATGTAATCAACGATTACGTCCAACCAAGCCTCCCACCTGAATGCTAATTTATGCAGATCCTGCTAGATCCTTATGGCAGGCAAAGGGTGTATGACCGTACACCTGATTGGCTGACTGGGGCCTGCTGGCCAGATAGAGGTAGGAAATTGCCTGAACTGGTAGTGAGCAATTGTGTGTGTTGCAGTTTGCATTCAGTTTAGAGGTGAGGGGGGTGAAGTCCCTGGAGGTGAGAGAGCCAGGGCTCGCCCACATTTCCCTCTGGATATCGCATGGTGGTTTGGGGGCCCCAGCAAGTGAGAGAGGCTGGGGCCCCCAGCTGTCGTGCGAACCAGTGTTTGTGATTTCAATATCACCCAGTCTAAGCCAGGACCAAAACAATACATGTGATCTATAGCTATACTTCTGGCTGCTTGGCTATGGTCAAAAAGAACACAAAAGTGAAGCATTCTGCAAACCTTTTCTAACTTCTCTGCACTTTATACCTCATATATCAGTATTGTTTTAATATAGTGGCATGTGGATCTGATCTACATATTCTTGGTGCCTTTAGGATAAAATGCTTTGGGCTACAATGTGTGTTCAATGTTGATTGGAATTGCTTCAATATAAATGTTTTCATTGCCCATTTAGCTTTTAATATTAGTAAAGTTGCTTTACATGTGTTCCATTTAACATTGGTTGGTGTGTCTATGATTGTGCGGTAAGAAGGTATCTACCTACGTACATAGGTGTTGATAGCAACCAATTAGAATCTATCTTTTTCTGCTCTAGGGATGAGCAGACGAAAGACACAAAGTCATATTCTTTGCAAATTTAGGGCTAAAATTTGCCATGTGGGAAACTCTTTTGGAGGGAGTTACCTATTCCCTTTTCTGCATCCAATTAAGTGTTCCCAGATATCTGTTCAATGTAATCAGACTATAAAAAGCATGCCTCTAGCAACCAACAGGGATTAGGACATACACATCCCTTTATAAAGGGGAGGGTGAGATAGTTTTCTTATTCTGTCTCCTGCTTTCACTCAGGCTTTTTTGGATGTGAGAGCCCTAAGCGCCACATATTTTAAAATGTAATTCTGTGAGAGCCATACTGTACAATATGTTTCAAATTGAAAAATGCGCATGCGCAGCAGAGGGCTCGCGTCCCTGTTGCCATGGTGATGTGTATACAGTTGATCCTCTGGGCAGCGGAAGTGTCAGACATGTCTTCAGCTTCTCTTGGGTTTCAGCAAAATCAGCAATTACCCTGAGAGCTAGACAGGAGAAATACTGACTAACAGCTTGTACAATTAGATAGCTGACTTGGGGATTGATTCACTTTGTAGGATGAGACCGCGTACTTTGATTGGCCCAGTAGGCTGCTTGTCAAGTGACAGGCAGCCTATTGGGCCAATCAAAGTGCAGGGACCTTGTCCTACAAACTCACTGGACCTGAAAGGGTCCAGAATGGGACAATTGGAGCAGCTGTTCCTTTTGGCGTACCGCGAGTAAGTTAGTAGTGCATGCTACAGTAGTAGCAGTTGAAAATTTTACTTGCCACACTAAGCTGCGCTGTTTCAACAGTGTAGCTTAGTGAATCAAAGCCTACTGATTTGTCTGTGAGCCAGATGTAGCCATCAAAAGAGCCACATCTGGCTCCTGAGCCATAAGTTCCCTACCCCTGCTCTAGCTATAGAAAGAGAAGATATACAGGGAAAGTTGTATTGGATTGAGTAAGTGAATGCACAGGGACAGCAGTAGTTATTTGTTTTGGTTTTTTCGCTGTACAAACACTATATAGTTAAAGGCAGTTAGTCACTGACATTGCTGATGGCTCACTGTGTGAACTGGAGTTGGTTTTTACTTTTTGGTTATCATAAATTAAAGGTTAATATTGTTCACATTTGCACATATTAGTGCATTACTGCTGTTATCATAAAAAGTTAATATTGTGCACAATTCCACTTAATACTGTGTCACTTGTCTTATAGGTCAACTCAAGTTAGAAGAATATAGATGCCATATTTATTTTCTTTTAAACATTACCAGTTGCCTGGCAACCCTGCGGATCTATTTGGCTGCAGCAGTGTCTGAATAACACCAGAAACAAGCATGCAGCTAATCTTGTCAGATCTGTCAATTATATCAGGTGATCTGCATATTCTTGTTCAGGGTCTATGGCTAAAAGTATTTTGCCAGGATTACGCAATGCGTTTTTTGGCAGATAGATGGCTTAATAGATAATTTTCGATCTGATTTCAATAGTTTTTCTGATCGATTTTCTCATAGAAGTGAATAGAAATTGATTAAAAAAAATGATCGGAAAATCGATCCGAACATCAATCAGAAAATCGATCAGACGGTAAATCTGCCCAAAAAAGCTCATTGTGTATTCCCAGCATTAGAGTCAGAGGATCAGTAAGTTAGACTGGCAACTGATATTGTTTCAAGGAAATAATAATGGCAGCTTCCATTGCCCTCTAGCTACAGTTTTTCTTTAAAGAGGAACTGTACTAAAAATAACATAATGAATAAAATTGCTAATTTGTAACAGTATTGCTTTTATAAATTATTTTGTCATTGTTTGTAGGCAGCGCAGTGGCGTAGGGGTTAGCGCTCTCGCCTTGCAGCGCTGGGTCTCCGATTTGAAACCTAGCCAGGGTAACATCTGCAAGGAGTTTGTATGTTCTCCCCGTGTCTCTGTGGGTTTCCTCCAGACACTCCAGTTTCCTCCCACATCCCAAAAACATACAGATACGTTAATTGGCTTCCCTCTAAATTGGCCCTAGACTATGAAACATACACTACACGATACATGCATAGCCATATGAATATGGTAGGGATTAGATTGTGAGCCCCTCCGAGGGACAGGTAGTGACAACACAATATATACTCAGACAATATACTTTGTACAGCGCTGCAGGAGATGTCGGCGCTATATAAATACTAAATAATAATAATTGTTTGCCCATTGTAAAATCTTTCCTCATCTTTTCATCACCCTGATTTACATTCTGAAATTTATCACAGGTGGCAACATTTTTAGTCCTGGCCAGGGCCGGTTCAAGTAACAATTGGGCCCTAGGGCAAAATTAGCCTGGAGGCCCCCCAACACCCCCCCCCCCCCCCCCCGAACCAAAAAGCGTCATTAGAGGCCCTTTGTTGCAGCCAAATTTCCCTCCTGGGCCCCTGAGCTGGCTGCTGACCCTCCCTCAATCACCTCCAAACTTAACAGACTCTGCAGAGTCCCTGGGGAGCAACAGTTAAGATGGGGGAGGGACAACTTGGGGGGCCCTACAGGCTCTGGGGCCCTAGGGCAATTGCCTATTTTTTCCTATGGTAGCTCCGGCCCTGGTCCTGGCAGGTGCAACACTGAAAATGTTTGTTTACTGAGAGTTCTGAAGCCAGTGAAACTATGACCTGGTCTTCTTGAATGCTTTGGAAGGAGAATGCCACACATCTAAACAGCGTAGGCTAAACATTACTGGGAGGGTATAGCTACATACTAATATACATCAATATATACAGTATATATAATAGGAAGTGTTGCTGATGCTGAAACCAGGATAACTAATATAAAAGTGGGCTTCCTGTATAATTAACTGCATTATACTTTATGTCACTACAGTGCCTTTTTAATATTGTGCATATTTTTACATAATTACTGTTAGTGTGAAGGTCGATATTTTTCATTTTTCTACTTAATTCTGCATTGCTCCTGTTATCATAAAGGTTGCTAATGTGCATATATTTGCAATGAATTCCTTTGTAGTGATGATCGTAATTAGTGTTGATCGAACACCCAGATATTCGGGCTCGGGTCGGCTCGGCCGAACATGGTCCGGATGTTCGGGATATTCGGCCGAACACCGAGCCTAATTGAAGTCAATGGGGACTCGAGCATGCCTGCCAGGCCTGAAAAAACTTGCAAAATGAGGGAAACTTCTGCAAAATGGGTTGGAAATAGTGTGTGTGTGGGGGGTTGGGCATTTACACATGGATCTTAGGCTCAGAATAAAAGCAGGGACTCATGTTTGCAGAGCAGTGCGCCAATTATACTTGACTGCCAATAAAACAAATAAAACTCCCCAAAAAAGGCATACGTGTATGGGGCAAACTGCACGCTTAACTATCCCCAGCTGGCACTGAAAGTACAGGTTTTTTTTAAACAATAAGCAACAGCAAAATTCAACAAACTGTGTTTTTTTTGGGTACAACTGTTCCCAGCTGGCACTGAAAGTACTGTTTTTTGTTTTTTTCAACAAAAAGCAAGAGTACAATTCAATGAACTGTGTTTTTTTATGGGCACAACTGTTCCCAACTGGCACTGAAACTGGGACCAAATACGATGGGCACAGTGGCTGCTGGCAGTGCCTGCTGGCAGTGGTGAGGCAGGTGCACTGTGGCTGGCCTGGCAACAAAAACAATGGGCACAGTGGGTGCTGACAGTGCCTGCTGGCAGTGGGCTGGTAGTGCCTGCTGGCAGTGGTGAGGCAGGGGCACTGTGGCTGCTGCTGCTGGCAGTGGGTGAGGCTGGGGCTCTGTGGCTGCTGCTGGCAGTGGTGAGGCTGGGGCACTGTGTCTGCTGCTGGCAGTGGTGGTGGGGCTGGGGCACTGTGGCTGGCCTGGCTGGCAGTGCTGGCACCTAACAGCTAGCTCTGTCTCCTACCTACCCCAAGCTAGTGCTGGCACCTAACCGCTAGCTCTGTCTTCTACCTACCCCAAGCTAAACCACCATGTGAATGGCGGAGCCAGCACGCGTTCGGGTATTTATATACCCAAACCACGTGACCCGCTTGGCCAATCACAGCTATGGTCACAGCCAGCTAGGCTGTGTGACCATAGCTGTGGAAAAAGCATTGTTGCCGCTTATTGGCTGCCTGCAAAGGCGCCAATAAGCGAGGGGAGGAGACCGAACAGCGCAGCCGAGCACCATTCAGTGCTCGGCTGTGCTCGACCCGAACCCGAACAGGCGAATGTTCGGGGAATAACGAACAGTGCCAAGCACTGTTCGATCAACACTAATCATAATCTGCTAATTACCCAATTATGGCCATACCTAATTATGATTTGGACATTCAACTGATTTCATGTAATCCATTAGTAATTTTCACATAATTTTGTGCCAACTTTAGTGGAAAATAGCAAAGCCCTCGTACATCCTATCGTCACCAAAATTGCTACCTAATTTTTCAAAAAGACCTTGTCATTTTTGAGAAAATCGATTTTTAAAAAATGCATAGGAAATTTTTTTTTTAAATTCAGAAAATTGACAGTTTAAAAACCATTTTTCCATTGCATTTTTAGAATCAATTTTCTTAAAACTACAAGGTCTTTTAAAAAAAAAAAATGTTGCCTTGTTTTAACATACATAGCAATTTTGGTAATGATCGGATGTATGGGGGCTTTGCTATTAACCAGCAAAGTCGGCAAGAAATTATGTGAAAACTATGCAAAATTGCAAAATTATGGTTCCTGATTACAGATGAAATTAATTATGATTTTACCCCAAATTTTGCATTATGATTTTGCATCCTGATTGTGAATTATGATGCAAAATTACGATTATGCAAAATTTGTGTTCATCTCTTTTCCTTTGTATTTATTTATTTATTTTTAAATTGCCTACAGATTTCCAAAGCTTTACTAGAGATGGCCCAAATGGTTCGCCCGCGAACAGTTCCCGGCGAACTTCCGGGGGTTCGCGATCGCAGAGAACCGCAAACTTGCGGAAGTTCGGTTCGCCCCCATAATGCACCATTAGGGTCAACTTTGACCCTCTACATCACAGTCAGCAGTCACATTGTAGCCAATAAGGCTACACTCCCTCCTGGAGCCACTCCCCCCTAATAAAAGGCAGGCATCGCCAGCCATTTTACTCACTCGTGTGCCTGCAGTAAATAGAGAAGGCAGCCACAAAGATGTGTGAGACCGAACACTAGCGATGTCGGGGAATAGGCGTGCAGCGGATCCACCCCTGCACCCACAGGGTATAGCAAACAGTTTCTCTAAGATGATCCGGCACGGCTCTTTTAATCAGAAAATTATTTTATTGGATCATAAAAATACAAGCATTAAAGCTGCATAGTGGCTACGGTCCACCGTTTCGGACCATCACAGTCCTTGTTCACGCCACACAGCCAAATGAACAACTGCAAGCATGTTCCTTATATAGTCAAAGCTATGACATAGCAACCAATCAGAGAAACCTATGCAAATGACTGGACCTGATGGGGAACTGCAGGGCTTGTCCACAAAGGGTACCGCCCTCCCACTCTATTGGTCAAACATTTTGAAATGCATGATGTCATTGCAGCAACATAAACATGTAAATAGAAACGTTTCTAACTCTGATCTATTGTACCTATTAAACATCTAAAATGATCCAAGGAGGAAACCAGGGCATCATGATGCAGAGGGCATGGGCATGGATGTGTCATACACAGTGTAAAACTGTAAATAAAAGTACTCCGAGCGCTGCCCGCCATCGCCATGGCAACCACCGTCACATGACAACCAAATGCGGAACGTACGCAATGACGCCTCTACAGGCGTCCTATTGCCGTCACGATGCGGAAAAACATACGCATAGTACACGTATAAAAATACGGAACTGACACAGACAAAAATACGCATGCCCAATGCTATCAATGGGTGACCTGGATTCAGCCCATAAAATAACACCCCTAGTTCTATCATGTATAGTAAAAAAGTGCAAAAGAACCTATGATACATGAATGACAATGAGGAAAGGACCCAAAGGACACCCCCCACCCCAAAACAACAGACCCAGAGCCATAGGACATCTACCATACAAAATTTAAATCGTATTCCTTATTTAATCCCCCACGACCAATAGTCCCCAATTCCCTAATCCAACGCGCCTCTTTTTTTAACAGTTCTCTACCCCTATCACCCCTAAACCCACGGGGCACCCCATCAATTACTTGAACTCTAAGCTGACTGACATCATGTCTAAATTGAACAAAATGCTCTGAAACTGCATGTTTCAAGCTTCTACCCCTAATGTTGGATTTGTGTTTAGAAACACGATCTTTGAGCTCCTGCGTGGTTTTTCCCACGTAGCAGCTGCCACATGGACATTTAAGCATATAAACAACAAAGCGTGAACAACAAGAAAAGCGACCTCTAATCGCATATTTTTTACCAGAAGAAGGGTGAGAAAAAACATCACCTCTAATAATGCTATGGCACATGTGGCAGCTGAGACAAGGGAAAGTACCACATACACGAGGCACCTGTATATTGGACCCACGATTAGGGTCGGAATGAACAAGCCTGGACCGTAACGAGGGGGCCCTTCTGTAGGAAAATAAAGGAGGCTGCTGGAATTCAGGAACATGTGAGAGGGAATCTTTAAGGGTGTGCCAATGTTTAGTAACAATACATTGTACCTCATCACTAATAGTGTTAAAAGTGGAGACGAATGCTATTCGTCCCTCATTTCTACCCCTATTACCCAATTTGTTTTTTCTCTTTTGGTATTTCATTAGTGTATCAGAGGGATAACCTCTGGACTGGAATTTCCTGTCCATCTCGACTAGTCTCCTTTCCCTCAATTGAGTGTCACCAACAATTTTCGACACCCGATCATACTGGCTATTAGGAATGCTCACCACTTGATGACGTGGATGGAAGCTATCAAAATGGAGCACCGAATTCCTGTCCATACTTTTAACGAACAGGTCCGTGCTAAGCTTCCCATCCTTTTTGAAGACACACGTATCCAAAAAGGACACTTTCTCCCAGTCCGCGTTAACCACGCATTTGCTATGTAAATTATCAACAAACGCTGTTAGGGTCGAACGTGGCCCCGCCCACAAACAAAAAATGTCATCGATGTACCGCCACCATCCTCTGGCGTACATCGTGAACAATGGGTCATGGTAAACAAAGGCCTCCTCCCAGAGACCCATAAAAAGATTGGCATAAGTAGGGGCCACGTTCGACCCCATGGCAGTACCGCGTCGCTGCAGAAAAAATCGACCCTCAAATGAAAAAGAATTTTCCCGCAAAATCAAATTCAAAAGCGCTATCAAAAAACCACGCTGTTGGTGATCATAGTCGGACCGGGTAAACAAATAGTGGTCTACAGCCTCTACACCGCCATCATGTGGGATGGCGGTGTAGAGGCTCTCGACATCAATGGTGACTAAGAACAACTCCCCCTCTACCTGCTCCAATGAGGCAAGCTTATTCAGGAAATCTCCTGTGTCCTTAATATAGGAGTCTAACTGTGTAACATATGGTTGTTGCACTTTATCTAAAAATTGTGCCGCGAGAGTGAACACAGAGTCCACGGCGGCAACAATAGGTCATCCGGGGGGGCGGTGGAGGTCCTTGTGTATTTTCGGCAATGTATAGAATAGAGGGACTACAGGATGTTCTTTAATCAAAAACTGTTTTAAGTCCTCTTCCACAATACCTCGGCCGACAGCATTATCGACAAGTCCTTTAAGTTTCTGTTGTACTCGATATGTGGGATCACAAGGCAGTTCTTCATATACATCTCCATTGGCTAATTGCGCGTATATCTCCTCCATATAATAAGCCGTATTAAGGACCACCACCGCCCCTCCTTTGTCGCCTGGACGGATTGTAATGTCCTTCCGTTCTTGAAGACTAATAATTGCTGAACGTTCCTCACTAGTTAGATTGGACACAGTTCTCCGTTGGCCATTTTTACACTCTGCCTCAATAATGGCCAGTTCTCTTTTAACGTTAGAGACAAAAAGATCGATAGCAGGATTGGAGGGTGGCTTGAACGCACTCTTATTCCTAAGGCCAGTGTTCTTGAGAGAAAGACCATGTCCTTCAATTTCCTGAGCAACTGGACGTTCTGGAAGACTACTGAAAAATTCTTAAGTTTTACTGATCTAAAAAAACTATGTAATTCAGTATCCAAAAGAAAAAAATTGGGAAAATTGGTAGGACAAAAAGAAAGTCCAAAATTAAGCACCCTCTCCTCGATCGCACTAAGAGGTGAATCTGAGATGTTCACAACAAGGGAAACTACGTTTTCCTCTGGCGTAGTTGCATTGGATCTCTCTTGTTGTTTTTGCCCTTTGGACCGGTGCTTCCTGCCACTGGCACATTTTGCTTTGGGGGTGTTTTTCTGCTTAGGGCACAGGACAACTTAATCGCATTAACGGGAAAATGGACGGAGCCATGTATCGTGAAATCCTGAACGACAACCTCCTTCCCTCTGCCAGGAAACTGAAAATGGGTCGTGGATGGGTGTTCCAGCACGACAATGACCCAAAACATACAGCAAAGGCAACAAAGGAGTGGCTGAAGAAGAAGCACATTAAGGTCATGGAGTGGCCTAGTCAGTCTCCGGACCTTAATCCAATAGAAAACCTATGGAGGGAGCTCAAGCTCAGAGTTGCACAGAGACAGCCTCGAAACCTTAGGGATTTAGAGATGATCTGCAAAGAGGAGTGGACCAACATTCCTCCTACAATGTGTGCAAACGTGGTCATCAATTACAAGAAACGTTTGACCTCTGTGCTTGCAAACAAGGGTTTTTCCACTAAGTATTAAGTCTTTTATTGTTAGAGGGTTCAAAAACTTATTTCACTCAATGAAATGCAAATCAGTTGCTATCTTTTATTTATGGTTATTTTTTCGATTTTCCTTTTGATGTGCTATCTGACACTGTTAAAATAAACCTACCATTGAAATGATACTGTTCTGAGACTTTTCATTTCTTTGTCATTGGACAAACTTACAAAATCAGTGAGGGGTCAAAAAATTATTTCCTCCACTGTATATGCTTAAATGTCCATGTGGCAGCTGCTACGTGGGAAAAACCACGCAGGAGCTCAAAGATCGTGTTTCTAAACACAAATCCAACATTAGGGGTAGAAGCTTGGAACATGCAGTTTCAGAGCATTTTGTTCAATTTAGACATGATGTCAGTCAGCTTAGAGTTCAAGTAATTGATGGGGTGCCCCGTGGGTTTAGGGGTGATAGGGGTAGAGAACTGTTAAAAAAAGAGGCGCGTTGGATTAGGGAATTGGGGACTATTGGTCGTGGGTTATTAAATAAGGAATACGATTTAAATTTTGTATGGTAGATGTCCTATGGCTCTGGGTCTGTTGTTTTGGGGTGGGGGGTGTCCTTTGGGTCCTTTCCTCATTGTCATTCATGTATCATAGGTTCTTTTGCACTTTTTTACTATGCATGATAGAACTAGGGGTGTTATTTTATGGGTTGAATCCAGGTCACCCATTGATAGCATTTTCCGTATTCCGTATTTTTATACCTGTAGAGGCGTCATTGCGTACGTCTTTCCACATTTGGTTGTCATGTGACGGTGGTTGCCATGGCGACGGTGGGCAGTACTCGGAGTACTTTTATTTACAGTTTTACACTGTGTATGACACATCCATGCCCATGCCCTCTGCATCATGATGCCCTGGATTCCTCCTTGGATCATTTTAGATGTTTAATAGGTACAATAGATCAGAGTTAGAAACGTTTCTATTTACATGTTTATGTTGCTGCAATGACATCATGCATTTCAAAATGTTTGACCAATAGAGTGGGAGGGCGGTACCCTTTGTGGACAAGCCCTGCAGTTCCCCATCAGGTCCAGTCATTTGCATAGGTTTCTCTGATTGGTTGCTATGTCATAGCTTTGACTATATAAGGAACATGCTTGCAGTTGTTCATTTGGCTGTGTGGCGTGAACAAGGACTGTGATGGTCCGAAACGGTGGACCGTAGCCACTATGCAGCTTTAATGCTTGTATTTTTATGATCCAATAAAATAATTTTCTGATTAAAAGAGCTGTGCCGGATCATCTTGGAGTAAATAGAGAAGGGACAGCTGCTGCTGCAGACTCTCGTAGGGAAAGATTAGTTAGGCTCTTGTAGGCTTGTTATCTTGCTCCTTGCTGCTTTTTATTGCTAAAATAGCACCCCACAACACCTCTTTTGAGAGCTAATCTTGTTCTTGTGATCTATTTTTTTTCCTGTGTGTCCCACTGACACTTGTGTTGCATAGACAGCCTTGATAATTCATACTGTGTGTGCCACTGCCAGGCCCAGCACATTCAGTGACTACCTGTGTGTGTGACAGGTGCACAATGTAATACCCATTACTGCATATACCTACCTACCTGTTGTTCACAGTGCACCCACCTACCTACGTGAGTTGAGCACACGCAGTGTCACTGTGTCTATCCGCTACCTGTCTGTGTGTGACAGGTGCACATTGTATGTATTACCCATTACTGCATATACCTACCTACCTGTTGTTCACAGTGCACCCACCCACCTACATGAGTTGAGCGCACGCAGTGTAACTGTGTCTGTCTGCTACCTGTCTGTGTGTGACAGGTGCACATTGTAATACCCATCACTGCATATACCTAGCTACCTGTTGTTCACAGTGCACCCACCTACCTTCCTACATGAGTTAAGTGCACGCAGTGTCACTGTGCCTATCCGGTACCTGTCTGTGTGTGACAGGTGCACATTGTAATACCCATCACTGCATATACCTACCTACCTGTTGCTCACAGTGCACCCACCCACCTACCTACGTGAGTTGAGCGCACGCAGTGTCACTGTGCCTATCCGGTACCTGTCTGTGTGTGACAGGTGCACATTGTAATACCCATTACTGCATATACCTACCTGTTGTGTTCAGTGCACCCACCTCATTACTGCATATACCTACCTGTTGTGTTCAGTGCACCCATCTACCTACGTGAGTGCACGCAGTATGATATACCACTCCGTGCATACCTGTTAACTACACCTGTGCGACTGCACATTGTATTAGACAAGTCAGTGCATACCTTTCACTTCATCCCCCCCCCCCCCCCCCCCCGATATGGACACAATGAACAAAACAGGCAGAGGTAGAGGCAGACCCAGAGGAAGGCCACCCGGCAGGTCTGTGCGAGGTCGTGTTGATGTGATTTCGTGCACCCCTGGCCCAAAGTACAGTGCTCAGAAGAAGGCACAACCCATCAACTACCAAGATTGTCAGGACGTGGTTGACTATTTAATACAGAACACCTCATCTTCCGCAGCCACTAGCGCTACTACAAGCACCACATCTGTTACATTTGACACTTCGCAGGAGTTAATTGGTGGGGAATTAACTGATTTACAGCCATTATTGTTACAACCAGATGAAGGCGCTAAGCAAGTTACACCACCTCATATGTCTGAGTTAGGCGGTGACACTATGGACGTAATGTGTGAGGAGGAGGATGATGAAGTACCTGCTGTTGGTGCAGTTTTGGAGGCAAGCAAAGCTGGGCAGGATGATTATGATGATTATGATGATACGGATCCCACATGGGTTCCTAATAGACAAGATGACCAAGGAGACAGTTCAGAGGGGAAGTCAGAGAGGAGTAGGAGGAGACGAGTTCCTGAAAGAAGTAGGGGGAGCTCGTCATCAGAAACAGCTGTTGGCAGTGTCCGGCGACATGTATCACCACCTATGTACAGCCAGCCAACATGCTCTTCAATGTCAGCTGCTGATGCCACCATAGTGCCATCACCCCAGGGGGGCTCAACGTTTGGAAATTTTTGAATGTGTCTGCCTCAGATTGGCGCAATGCCATCTGTTCTCTCTGCCTCCAAAAATTGAGCCGTGGAAAGGCCAACACTCACGTAGGGACAAGTGCCTTACAAAGGCACATGGAGAAAAGACACAAACTGCAATGGGAAGAGCACCTGAGCAAAAGCAGCACACAAAAGAAAAGCCACCCTCCTTCTCCTCTTCCTCCTTCAGGTGCAGCATCTCCAGCCGCTTTCTCCCTTACACCTTCATAGCCACCCTCCTCCACTCCGCCTCTGCCCTTGAGCGGTTCTTGCTCCACTGCCCACAGCAGCCAGGTGAAAGTGAAGTGCCGTGCGCAGAGTGAGGGATCAAGCTGTGGAGGAGTGTGAAGAAGAACAGTTACGGCAGGAACAGTTGTGGGAGCAATTTACATCAGAATCAGATGTTTCCTCAACACCTGTGGCAGCACAGAGGGGGGAGGAGGAGGAAGAGTCATGTGGGGAAGAGGAGTCAGACTCGGATGATGAGGAAGGTGTTTCTTTGGGGAAGGCGGAGGCAGAAGAACAACCGCAGTGCTGCTCGATGTTCCCGTGGTATTGTTCGTGGCTGGGGGGAGGAGGAGGACTTACCTGACATCACTGAGGAAGAGCAAGAGGAGATGGATAGTACGTCTGCATCCAACTTTGTGCAGATGTCATCTTTTATGCTGTCCAGCCTGTTGAGGGACCCTCATATAAAAAAACTCAAGGGGAATGAGCTGTACTGGGTGGCCACGCTACTAGACCCTTGGTATAGGCACAAAGTGCCGGACATGTTACTAACTCACCAGAAGGTAGAAAGAATGCAGCACATGCAAAACAAGCTGGCAACTATGCTTTACAATGCGTTTAAGGGTGATGTCACAGCACAACGCAATAAAGGTACCACTGCCAGTAACCCTTCTCCCATATCCACGCAGGCAAGGACAGGACGCTCCAGCGATCTCATGGTGATGTCGGAAATGCGGACATTCTTTAGTCCAACGCCTCGCCTTAGCGCTTCCGGATCCACCCTCCACCAATGCCTGGACCAGCAGGTAGCTGACTACCTGACCTTAAGTGTGGATGTAGACACTGTGAGCAACGATGAACCCTTGGACTAATGGGTGCGCAGGCTTGACCTGTGGCCAGAGCTGTCCCAATTTGCCATCCAACTTCTGTCTTTCCCTGCCTCAAGCGTCCTGTCAGAAAGGACCTTCAGCGCAGCTGGAGGCATTGTCACTGGGAAGAGAAGTCACCTAAGTCACAAAAGTGTTCAGTACCTCACCTTTATCAAAATGAATGAGGCATGGATCCCAGAGGGCTACTGCCCGCCCGAAGACTAAGTCAGTCCCCACACACAGCATCTCTGCAGGCACGCCGTGTAACTGCCCCAAGACTAAGTCGCTCCCCACACAGCATCTCTGCCTGCAGGCCGCTTGCCTTCTCCGCCACCACCAGCAGGGTCCAGGACTCCAGGCAGATTCCTGAATTTTTAAGGCCGCTGCTAGCAGCGGCCGCTATACTATAGGGGGTTACTGGCAGAAATTGGCTTCTTCTGTTCAAAGATTACCTAATTTTTCTGGTGCGTGTACATGCCTGCCTAATTTTTCTGGCTGCACTGCAGCTGCAACAACAAAACAAAAGGCATGTACATGTGCTTATTCCCCTTCTTGATCATTACCTTGCCGCGGTGAAGGGGCTTGCGTATCACAATGAAGCAATGACTGCCACCTATATAGTGTCTTGGGGGTTGGCACACCAAAGATAATAAGGTTGCTACTTCATTGTGGACAGTCCAAATTTGATCAGCTGGACAGTCACTGTTGTTCTATCATTGAGCTACCACAGCCCGGCGACCATATGGGCTTGAAAACCGCCACGGCCTGCACTCTGCCATGGTGCGCACCAGTCCAGCACGGCCATCACTACGCAAACAGCTGTTTGCGGTGTGTTACACAGTGAGTTTGGTGTGTCAGTGTGAGTACTCTAATTACACTCCCTGATTGATGTATACACATGCAAGATGTTTTAAAGCACTTTAGGTCTGCAATTTAGCATTCAATGTGATTTCTGCCCTTAAAACGCTGCTTATATCCAATCTGGATTTTTCGGCGTGTATCCCACTCCGCCATGCCCCCCTCCAGGTGTTAGACCCCTTGAAACATCTTTTACATCACTTTTGGTGCCAGCATAAATTGTTCTCTTTTTTCGAAGTTCACCTCCCCATTGAAGTCTATTGCGGTTTGCGAAAGTTCACGCAAACCGAACTTATGCAGGAGGTTTGTGAAACGAAAATCAGAGGTTTGGGCCATCTCTAAGCTTTACTATTGCAGTAGTTTGGCGAATCTCTTACCAGCAGATTCTCTCATCTGCAGCTCCGACTTCAATAAAGTAAACGTTGATTTATTGATGTGGGTTGCCTGGCCCTGTTCTGCTTGTATTGTTTGCCGAATACGTCTTCTCTGGTTTTGGAAATAGGTCCATTACTTTTTCCATTCTACGAATCTGTTAATACAGGTTGCACGGGATGTCAAACCAAAAATAATAATAACAAACATTAAACTGTCTAAGTATGCAAAATGCCTTGAGAAGGAATGATGAAATAGTCTAATTTCCATCGTGCAGAACTAGAACGTACATGCTTTTGTATTGTTGGAATAAAGATAAGTTGCTCTGCAACATCAGTGTGAAAGCACACAAATCGGGAAACATACAAGCTGCATTTCAACGCCATCACTAAAATGCTAGTTTACAAGTATTTATTTGATTTTTATTGCTTGTTATAATTAAAATAAAAAGAGCAGACTAATGACTTCAGACAGAGATTTGGAAAGAATGAACAGGAATATAAAACTGGCAACATTAATATTCCTAACCACATCGCTAATTCAGCATTCTTTGTAACATCAATTCAGAGGCAATTACTGGAGCATGGCAGCTGCACTCGCATGAGCACATATTGTAAAATACATTGCCTATAGATGTATGGGTAGTGGTGTATTTGTACCGATGTATTGAGGTGAATTCAAATTAGTGGCACGAAGCAAAGATCGGCACATTCTGCAGCATACAGAGTTATAAAACTGAGAGGGCATGATCCAAGCATTCCTTATTTTTAAATAAGACTGGACAGGGCCAGTCCTGCTGTGTTCTCCTGTCTGCTCCCTCCACCCCACCTAACTCTTATCATATTTACTTGCTTCATCTCTGTCACCACTTTCCGGGGAACACAAAAAGGAGACCAATAGCCCACAATAGTGTAGTATGTTGTAGTTCAGGTGCTGAGTAATAACAGTGAATAAATTATACTCACATTGTATATAAGAAAAGAAACCCAGTATCGAGACTGATGTAATATTCAATCACAACTCATATGATCTCAATGCAATGAAAAAAATCTTTATTGGGGACTTATCCATAAGACACAACAAATAATTAAAAACATTATTAAAACCCCTGTCCTAATCCAATTATAATTGGAAATCACTATAGCAGCAGGTAATTGTGACACAGTGTTCATGTAATTAATTGTGCAAACAGCAAAATTGCATGGCCTTACAGTAAAAGTGCAAAAATCCTGAAAAATCTATACTACATGCATGAATACAACCCACCAAACACCTGCAATAAAAAAATGCAAAGTACAAAAATACAAAAAATACAAAAATACAAAACTGGTAAATCAATACAAAAGTTTCCACAAATGGAATGTACAACATTTGATAATTGAATGCTACATAGTGAATTGCTGCTTCGATAAATAGCCAGATGCTAGTAATCAAACTGCATTGGAACAGTGCAAAAGTAATATACAAACAAAACAACATGCACAAAAGTGCCAATGCTTTTGTGCATGTTGTTTGTTTATTACTTTTTGGTACTTTTTGGTACTTTTTCATTTACTAATTGCTGAAAAGTTATTTTAAACAGAAGATGAAATATTATCTCCTTGGTGAAAACGCAGGTGAAAAAGTGAATTGCATGTGGGCCTTTTTCTCCTAAGTTTTCTCCTAGGTGATAATTTTTATAACTTCCCCTAAACGTTGCGTTTAGGGGACGTTATAGGGCACACAACGTGCCCCTAACGCAACGCCTGGTGGTGTTGGAGCAGGACGCTACCAAGAGCCGCGTTACAAGCAGCTCTTGGTGCGCCTGCTCTGTCGGAGGCACTGCAGAGACCACGTGAGCGGAGCTCTCCGCATCACGTGGTCCCGCCAGCCAATCCGCGGCCGCTCCAGGATGTAAACACTGCAAGTGCAGTGAATAATAAGTATCCATGTGCCTGGCTACGTAGCGGCCTCTCCCCGCCTCCTCTCCGCCCATAAAATGAAAAAAAAACCTACTGAGCATGTGCAAACAGTCTAACGCGGCTTAGCCGCATGTAAAGTACTGCATGCAGTACGTTATGTAGACGTGCTGCGTTACAATGTAACGCAACGTGGGCACTGTGAACAGCCCATTGATTTTTCATTGCTGTGCGTTGGGGTGCGTTACAGGCTGCTCTAACGTGCGCCTGTAATGTCCCACTGTGAAACCAGCCTAAAGTGAACCCGAGGTGAAAATAAACTGATAAGATAAACAACTATATTTTTCCTCCAACTCCTACAAATTACTTTTTTAAGTATCCCAGGGTTTTATTTCATATTTAAACATTTACAAAGTAGGTTGAATGTTTTACTGTCTGTAATCAGTGGAAGCCTGTTAAATGTCCCAGAGTTAGAAAAAGTTCAATAGTTCATGTATTTTATCTCTCCCTGCCCTCAGAAGTTGTATTCTGCCATGAAAACTTTTATGACTGTAATTTGCTTATCAGTGAGGTTTTCTTTATTCCTGACAAGCTCCTGACAAAAAAAGAGTCAGCTACTTACATGCCTAGACATTAACTGTTTCAGGCAGCAGAATAAAACAAGTAATACAGCCTAGTTATTAATATGTTTTGCACTGTACAAACACGTTTCTCTAATCATGTCACATGTCGCCTAAGTTGGGTACACAACTATTTCACAACTATAAAAAGTACCAAAAGTAGTAGAAAAGTACTTTCAAATTGCATTTTTTTGCTTGCTGGTTTTTTTTTAAGGCATTTTATTGACCCATGTGCTCATTTGTCACTAAACATACGCTTACATTTTAGTATAACATACCATAATAGCAGCTCCGTTTCTAGAGGCATGCAGGCCGTGCGGCCGCCCTGAGCACTGAGGGTGGGAAGGGGGAAGGGGCGACGTGATGGAGGGGGGAGCCATGGCTGCGGGGAGGGCGGCCCGACTTCTACCTCCCTTCCTCTCCCCGGGGCCGCCAGCTGCAGAGTTAGCACAGCAGGAAGCGTTCAATAGAGCAACTCACCTTCCTGCCGTTCCAATCACTGCTTACTTGTTGCTGGTCTCCTCCTCTGCATAGCCGCGTATACACACTTTACTTCCTGGCTGCTAAACAGTGTGCACATGTGGCTATGCAGATGAGGAGACCAGCGGTAAGTGAGTGGTGATTGGAACGGCAGGAAGGTAAGTTGTTCTTCTGAATGCTTCCTGCTGCGCTAACTCTGCAGCGGAGGGGGGAGCAAGGAGGGCGGCCCCGGGGAGAGGAAGGGAGGGAGATGTCGGGCCGCCCTCCCCGTGGCTGACTCCCACCTCCATTATGGGGGGGGACACATACCTATCTAACCTATATTGCGGGCACCTACCTATCTAACCTGTACTGGGAGCACCTACCTATCTAACCTATACTGGAGGCACCTACCTATCTAACAAGACAAGACAAATAACATTTATATCGCGCTTTTCTCCTGGCGTACTCAAAGCGCCAGAGCAGCAGCCACTAGGGCGCGCTCTATAGGCAGTAGCAGTGTTAAGGAGACTTGCCAAAGGTCTCCTACTGAATAGGTGCTAGCTTACTGAACAGGCAGAGCCGAGATTCGAACCCAGGTCTCCTGCGTCAGAGGCCTACACTGGGGCTCCTACCTAACTAACCTGTACTGCGGGCACCTACCTAGCTAACCTATACTGGGTGCTCCTACCTCTATAATCCTATCTAACCTATACTGGGGGCACCTACCTATCTAACCTATACTGGGGGCACCTACGTAGCTAATCTATACTGGGGGCACCTACGTAGCTAATCTATACTGGGGGAACCTTCCTATCTAACCTATACTGGGGCTCCTACCTATCTAACCTATACTGCAGGCACCTACCTAGCTAACCTATACTGGGGGCTCCTACCTATCTAACCTATACTGCAGGCACCTACCTAGCTAACCTATATCGGGGGCACATGCCTATCTAATCTATACTGATGTCAACTATACTGGCTAACTATACTGGGGGCAATTATACTGGCTACTTATACTGGGGCACCTATGCCTGGCTACCTATACTAGGGGATCTGTAGTTGGCTACCTATACTGGGTGCAACTAGACCTGGCTAACCTATACTGCTGGCACCTATACCTGGCTCCAGGGGGGGCAATTTTTACACCTTTACACCTTTGCCCTGGGTGCAATATAGCCTAAAAACCGCCCTCCATGATGGTGACAGCCATACTGTGTCCAATTAGCAAATAAACAGTTCAGACTGGTACACTTTTTCTGCAGTTAAAAAAAACAGTCACGTTATATTTTTTCTCAGTGTTGTGAATACTGGGAAAACTACCCAAAAAAACTATTTCACAAGGAAAAATTGACAATACAGCAAAATAAATAAAAAATAAACATGATTATAAACAGGGTTCCTACACTGTAAATACTTTTATAATATTAATTTTGTTTTAATGGTCAATTCTATGTGGCATTTTTAATCCCCTTTCCAAGGGTTCACATAAGCTCATTCTGAAGCTGCTGAAGAAGTTCACCATTCTGCCTCAGATGTCGCTGCACATACGTGAAGACATTTATTCATTGCTTTAAAGAAAATGCCAGCACCACATAATTGCATAACATAAATATGTATGTAAGCTATAGCAATTAAACATAAATGATCTGATCAGTAACACAAAAAATGTGCTGTCATTGGTACTACAAGACTGGTTCTTGTGCAGAAGGTCTGCCCTAGAAAGGAGGACTTGTAACATCTTGTGTAAGAGTTTCAGTTCAGGGGTTTCAGCAGACAGGCTGACAGAGAAACTCCCATTGGGTGGGTGTGGACGGGCTGAGTGAGAAAAAATGTCGAGACAAGATAAATATATGTACGGCTGTCTGAGTCTCTGACAACACGAGAGACCAGAATTGATGAAGGGTTGGAGAAAATGGCTCCTGGGGGCAAGTAAGGCAACTAATTAAGGTTAAATTTTTGAAATAAATCAAATCAAAATGTTTTCTTATGTTTTTTTCCAGACTTGTTAGAATGAGGAAGACTGCCAAGAAATGTCACAAACTTCAAAATACCTGAAATGATTATCATTGGTTTAGGTAGCTTAACAAGTTGCTAAAAGTGTAGACATATCCTAAAGAAGAATGTAAAAACTGGGTAGGTTTGGGTTGGAGTGCTGACGCCATTCACTTCATTTCCTGTCAGTAGTACACATAGAAAATGCAGCATGATGTTACCAGCATGAAATCTAGGAATATTGCCAAGGCTCACCCATCAGTTCTAGCAGTGCCATTCAAGCCAAAAAAGCCCTGCAGAAACTAAATACAGAAGGAACTGTTTTTTCTGTATCTAAATGTTTATTCAAATTTTTTGACTTCCTCTAAGGAGGTTGGGTGTCCAAAAACCCTAATGAGAAAATGACACAGAGACAACAGGAGCCCAGATAGCATAGTACACTAATAGCTCAAATGTGGTATTAAAAAGTAAACAAAACAACTCACAATTTGTGTTGCAGGAGGGCCAACCAACCACTTGAGGCAGGTGGAGACGATGAACCTGACTCCACTCGAGGTGACCCGATGCAGTCACTCTCTTAACCAAAAACACCAACTGAACTGTGTAAACAGAGGGGACCCCTCTAAACTGACAAGAAAGCACACAACAGGGGTAGAGATGTGCCCAGGTATGGATAAAATTAGGTTAAAAAGGTGGCTTACCTGAGTAACAACAGTCACATGCGACAAACAAGGTTTATTATCCACAGGCAACGCATTTCGTTGGTGCAAGCTTGCTTCCTCTGGCCAATACAAGTGCCAGGACAGCTTTATCCAACTATCCAATAGTATTGAGTGCCTCTCTTTTAGCATAACATAATTTTCTAAAACCGTTTGTGGCAACACTGCGCATCACAAGGAAAAGCATCACACACACCACATAGTTATTTATAGGGTATTGTATCTCTGTATATTCACGTGTAGGCATCATGTCACAGATAATTAACTATAGCAGAGGAGACATGAAAATAGATGCAGGTCTCAACTTTATACACTTATAGGAGGCCAAATATGGCGTGTAACCTAACTAAAGTAAAGGAAAAGAAGAAAACAGAAGAAAAAAGAGCAAAGAGAAAAGAAGAGATGGAAAGCAAAGGAATAGCGCCCAATCGTCTCTGCCCAGCGCCACCTGCATCCCCCAGTCCCCCACACCTCCTGTGCTGAAAGGACTCATTTTAAAGGACATGCACTTTTACATTTCTCTTCAATGAAAGTATTTTTTGATTTATATTGCAAATATACTACATTAAGGGCCATCTGCAATTCACTTTTTCACCTGAGTTTTCTCCTAGGTGATATTTTACAACTTATAAAACAACAACAAGCAAATACTCAAAATAATTTTGACACTTTTTCACTTACTTTTTGACCTACTTTTTGGTACGTTTTCCATTGCAAAGTGCTAACAAGTTATTTTAAATCATAGATGAAAAATTATCTCCTAGGAGAAGACTCAGAAGAAAAAGTGAATTGCATATGGGCCCTAGGATTTTACTTATATTAAGAGATATGACTGCAAATCCCTTTTGCTTACACACACTGGCAGGACAGATCTGTGTGTGGAACCCATCCCCTTGCCTTGCTAACACTACCACCCTCTTAGATACGCTACAACCTAGGTTCTCAACATGTGTTACGCGTACCCCAGGGGGTACTTCTGATGGTTCCAGGGGTTTTAGAAGTTGATAAATGTTATTTAAACAGCACCAAATTAGCATTTTAGTTAATTAAAAGCAATAGTAAATGCTTGAAATTGTTTAAAACCAATTATCATGTACTATGATTAAATATATATTTGTCGAGGGGTACTTGCGATAATGTTTACTACACTAGGGGGTACTTGGTGAGTACAGGGTTTTAAAAGGGGTACATACCAATGAAATGTTGAGAAACACTGCGCTACAACACACCGTGAGTGTACAAGGAAACTATAATAACATAAACCAGGCTAGCAGTGGTACAATATCACTCTGATAGTAAAATCGTATGGTATAAAGTTAAATACAAGCTGGTGATTTCTTGCTGACAAGGTATTGCTAGTGAGGGACATGCAAAATACCATAGTCTTTACAGTGGAACCCTTACTTTTTCTTGGTGTTGATGGTGCCAATCGACATAAAGTGGTCAATTTTAATATAGTATGTCAGACCAACCAGAGCGCCCGCTCAGGAGTCAGCACAGAGGCGCTTCACTAGCGTGCACAACTTGAAAGGTCAAGTTGGTCCGATGGAGCCCAGCAGCGGAGTTTTGCCCGAGAGGCTGAGGTGTGGCCAATACCCTTGATGTGCAGACGGGTCCAGTAAGGCCGCTCCATCTGGTGAGTCTCTTCATACTGGGGGGAGGGGGGAACATACCATTGTGTCACTCTCTGCGAGATGGACTGTAACTTGTATCATCTCTGTGAGATCAATTGGGAAGCATGAAGCATTTTTGACTTCTTAAAGTCATAGGACTGGACTTTTGAGCGCCTATCCATTTACTAATATTTGTTCAATTTACAAGCAGGGGAGCGCTCCACCTGTACTTAACTGGTGTACTGTTTCAGCCCTTGTGGTCTCTTTTGGCCAGTCTATTAATTTGCATTTTACTGTTGGTCTGTGAGCGCTTATATACGCTTGTTTTTTAATTTTAATATTGTATTATTGATATTTTGCGCATTGATTCTAAAACTATAAGATTGATTTTTAACCTCATTTATGGGCCGGGAAGACACAAAGACGCTGGGAGTGTGGCCAGAGCAGCATCACTGACAAGTTGTGCATGCACAGGCAAAACTAAATCCAGGTCAAAAGTTGGCGACTCCCTGTGGAGTCCAAAGAATTGCACACCGCGTTCACCTGTTTCAGGGGTCATGGACCAAGTTTCTGAAGTAACAAAGGGAGGTTCGCACTCCACACTGGCAACTTCCCAGCTTTCCGTTGGATTTTGCGTTTGTGTCTAACGCATGCGTTTTTCTGCGTGGAGGCATGTCCTCTTTTTCCTTTTATGCTCTGGAACGTGTACGGTTTTCACAGAGAGGAGGAGACCCCTATAGGCGCTTGCTAGCACTGGAAGCCCTTTGGATTTTTAAGCTGGGCACTAGGACCCCTTTGGGTTTGAACTCAAGATGGGATCTGGCCCTTGTTACTCACTAGCTGCTTTTCTTTCTTTGCTCTCCTGCCTCTTCCGGAGTGTTTCTCTTTCCTGTGCTCTTTAGAAACTCATGTTAAGACTATAGGATGACATTTGCTCTTTTGTCTACCTTCCTTTTTTTGATGTGTGCCATTTATCTTTTAGGGTTATAACATGTATTGTCTATGTTTTTAGACTTGCACCTTTGTTTGCTATGTTGTCTATTTTTGAGTTTAGATGACTGCATTTAATAGAGGGGTATCCTCTGTCCACTCTGTGGGCGGATGACGGAGGAACCTTCCCTCTTACCCCACCCTTTTTCTTGGGCGTAGTATGTGTGTGCATATGTATATAATGGGTGTTATATGTTGTACCTTTTTGCCATGAGTAAGGACCTTTGAGTCCGAAACATGTTGGCTATGTGTCGCTGGATACGTCCTCAATAAAGTCATTTTAAGTGGACTAGCTGCGGACCATTTTTGTCTTCATATCTCTGTTTGGAATTGAGCTTCCAGGATCCTGCACTGTCCGGTACCAGGGGTTTGAGCGTTATCATCACTTTCCAATCTCCATTTGCATGGCATGTACTGCCATGCAACGTGCAGGAAAAAGCAGAAAACTGTGTGAGTAGAAAATGCAAAAGAAAAAAAACGCAAATAAAAACACGCACAAATGGACACAATGCACGCGTTTCCCGCGCAAGGCTATTAACTTCAATAACCTTTAAAATTTGCCGTTCATGGCAAAACGTGCAGAAACGCATGTAGTGTGTTCCCTGCCTGAGCCTTAGGCTGCCTATCAACTGCCCGTGGAAAAGAGGCCTAAAGAACATTATTGGCAGTGATTCAGAGACTGCATTCTGGCCTGAAGTGATTGTCCCATTCTAGGATTATCTACTGCATATACAGTGCTGTAATGCATTGCTTATCAAATTCTAAAAAAAAGGAACAGTTTTAATAAAGGAAAGGACTGTTTAAGTTGAAAAATGAAAATATTTCTTTAGCTGAATAACTCTTCTTGGTTTGCATGAAGGGTGATGTGATGAGGCTACATCTTTGCACAATCATATTCATACTAAGAGGCATCCACCTTTCCTATTTACATTGACTTGCTCTGTGCTGTAGTTTCCGCAGGAATGCAGTTCAGCACCCTGACCATATCGCTCAAATGTTTAAACAGGAGTTATGGCCTTTGCCTAGTTTACGTTGAACATATAAAAGTTAGAAAGTGTCTATCATCCTTTTAAAATGCTTTCGTTTTTCAAATGTGTCAATTTTCACAAAGTAGGACAGGAAGTGTGTGTGTGTTGGGCATAGGTCAGATTACTTTGAACTCAGTTAACTTCAGTCCACAATTTCTCTTGCATTGCCCTTAGGGTGAAGAAAGATCACTTAATAAAGGGTTAAAGCCTACTGTGCTTCACATTTTCTGGCTTCCAGTGCAGCCTTGTCTGCGGGTTACATGACCAGACAGCTCCGCCTCACACTTTGACGCCTATTGTTGTGTATTCTTAATTGTTCCCACGCCAGAGCTGCTTCTGTTACAATCACCTCTATATGTAAGAGAGAGAATGATATGCCTAACACGGTAAAATACACAGACACACACACACACACACTATATCCAGTATATATACTGTACAGTATATATATATATATATATATATATATATATATATATATATATATATATATATATACATACACATACTTTTTGTATGTTATGGTACATGGTACATCTTACAATTCCTTATTGCTTCACTTAAAGTACATCTGAGGGAACAGTAACATATTATGCTTTACTTACCTGACGCTTCTTCCAGTCTCTAGAAGTCTGTGTGGTCCCTTTGATTCAGTCCCACTCTCCCCAGTGCACGGTTAGCCCCTCCATAATGTTCTGCGCATGCGCAGGTGTACACGGACCTCTCACAGTTGCGATCCCATCACCAAGAACTTTCTGTGCATGTGCATTGCTACTGTGCATGTGCAAACATTTCTGGACACGGTGTATGTGCAGAACGTTCCTGGCCACGGTGTATGTGCAGAATGCTCCTGGCCACAGTGTATGTGCAGAACGCTACTGGCCACAGTGTATGTGCAGAATGCTCCTGGCCACAGTGTATGTGCAGAACGTTCCTGGCCACGGTGTATGTGCAGAACGTTCCTGGCCACGGTGTATGTGCAGAATGCTCCTGGCCACAGTGTATGTGCAGAACGTTCCTGGCCACGGTGTATGTGCAGAACGTTCCTGGCCACGGTGTATGTGCAGAACGCTCCTGGCCACGGTGTGTGTGCAGAATGTTCTTGGCCACAGTGTATGTGCAGAATGCTCCTGGCCACAGTGTATGTGCAGAACGTTCCTGGCCACAGTGTATGTGCAGACTGCTCCTGGCCACGGTGTATGTGCAGAACGCTCCTGGCCACGGTGTATGTGCAGAACGTTCCTGGCCACTGTGTATGTGCAGAACGCTCCTGGCCACGGTGCATATGCAGAATGCTCCTGGCCACAGTGTATGTGCAGGACGTTTCTGGCCACAGTGTATGTGCAGAATGCTCCTGGCCACGGTGTATGTGCAGAATGCTCCTGGCCACAGTGTATGTGCAGAATGCTCCTGGCCACGGTGTATGTGCAGAATGCTCCTGGCCACAGTGTATGTGCAGAATGCTCCTGGCCACAGTGTATGTGCAGACTGCTCCTGGCCATGGTGTATGTGCAGAATGCTCCTGGCCATGGTGTATGTGCAGAATGCTCCTGCCCACGGTGCATATGCAGAACGCTCCTGGCCACGGTGCATATACAGAACGCTCCCGGCCACAGTGCATATGCAGAACGCTCCCGGCCACGGTGCATATGCAGAACGCTCCTGGCCACTGTGTATGTGCAGAACATTCCTGGCCAAAGTGTATGTGCAGAATGCTCCTGGCCATGGTGTATGTGCAGAATGCTCCTGGCCACGGTGTATGTGCAGAATGCTCCTGGCCACGGTTTATGTGCAGAATGCTCCTGGCCACAGTGTATGTGCAGAATGCTCCTGGCCACGGTGCATATGCAGAACGCTCCTGGCCACGGTGCATATACAGAACGCTCCCGGCCACGGTGCATATGCAGAACGCTCCCGGCCACGGTGCATATGCAGAACGCTCCCGGCCACGGTGCATATGCAGAACGTTCCTGGCCACGGTGTATGTGCAGAACGTTCCTGGCCACGGTGTATGTGCAGAATGCTCCTGGCCACAGTGTATATGCAGAATGTTCCTGGCCACAGTGTATGTGTAGAATGCTCCTGGCCACAGTGTATGTGCAGAATGTTCCTGGCCACAGTGTATGTGCAGACTGCTCCTGGCCACAGTGTATGTGCAGAACGTTCCTGGCCACAGTGTATGTGCAGAATGCTCCTGGCCACAGTGTATGTGCAGAACGTTCCTGGCCACGGTGTATGTGCAGAATGCTCCTGGCCACGGTGTAAGTGCAGAATTCTCCTGGCCACGGTGTATGTGCAGAATGCTCCTGGCCACGGTGTATGTGCAGAACGCTCCTGGCCACTGTGTATGTGCAGAACGCTCCTGGCCATGGTGCATGTGCAGAATGCTCCTGGCCACTGTGTATGTGCAGAACGTTCCTGGCCACGGTGTATGTGCAGAACGCTCCTGGCCACTGTGTATGTGCAGAACGCTCCTGGCCACGGTGCATATGCAGAACACTCCTGGCCACTGTGTATGTGCAGAATGCTCCTGGCCATGGTGCATGTGCAGAACGCTCCTGGCCATGGTGCATGTGCAGAATGCTCCTGGCCACTGTGTATGTGCAGAGCGTTCCTGGCCACGGTGTATGTGCAGAACGCTCCTGGCCACTGTGTATGTGCAGAACGCTCCTGGCCACTGTGTATGTGCAGAACGCTCCTGGCCACTGTGTATGTGCAGAACGCTCCTGGCCACGGTGTATGTGCAGAACACTCCTGGCCACTGTGTATGTGCAGAACGCTCCTGGCCATTGTGTATGTGCAGAACGCTCCTGGCCATGGTGCATGTGCAGAACGTTCCTGGCCCCGGTGTATGTGCAGAACCCTCCTGGCCACTGTGTATGTGCAGAACGCTCCTGGCCACGGTGCATATGCAGAACGCTCCTGGCCACTGTGTATGTGCAGAACGCTCCTGGCCACGGTGCATATGCAGAACGCTCCTGGCCACAGTGTATGTGCAGAACGTTCCTGGCCACAGTGTATGTGCAGAATGCTCCTGGCCACGGTGTATGTGCAGAATGCTCCTGGCCACGGTGTATGTGCAGAATGCTCCTGGCCACGGTGTATGTGCAGAATGCTCCTGGCCACAGTGTATGTGCAGAATGCTCCTGGCCACGGTGTATGTGCAGAATGCTCCTGGCCACGGTGCATATGCAGAACGCTCCTGGCCACGGTGCATATACAGAACGCTCCCGGCCACGGTGCATATGCAGAACGCTCCTAGCCACGGTGCATATGCAGAACACTCCTGGCCACTGTGTATGTGCAGAACGTTCCTGGCCACGGTGCATATGCAGACCGCTCCTGGCCACTGTGTATGTGCAGAATGCTCCTGGCCATTATTGGTGCTCAGTATTTTGGGTAATTACTAAAGTAGCTACAACCAGGGGTGTAACTAAACATCATGGACCCTCCCCAGAAAAACTTTGGTGGCCCCCCTGCTGTTGCAGACACATCTAATGTTAATTGGCCAATTTTACCACTATACCATCTAGTATGAGGTCCAACAGATTTGAATACTATGAACAGAATGGCCTCAGTTCACTAAGCTTTATCAAACACTTTATCAAACATTTGATAATTTACCTCATGGGTGAAATCTAATCTTAAATTCACTAAGGTGTTATATATTTATCGAATGTTTTATTGATAAAACGTTCAATAAATCTGTAAAATTTTCGTGAATTCAAAATTAGATTTTACCCATGAGGTAAATTATCAAACATTTGATAAAGTGTTTGATAAAGCTTAGTGAATTGAGACCAATGTGTAGGTATGCTCTTATACTGTATGGAAGTGGTCAAATTGGCCAGTCATTGAGCAATCAAAATCGGATGTGCGCATGCGCCTTAAAGCTTGTTACCCATACATTTAATCACCTGACAAATATTGGAGCTGACAGCTCCGGGCCCGATGCCGTACACACTCATTGCTAGCCTCTAAGCTAGTGACACAATAGCATGTTCTGTTACTATGAATGAGTGGAGGGAGGACAAGCATCACATGACCAAGTGGGAGGGTCAAAGAGGGATAAGAATAGTGTCATACAGTGACGCCAAATATGGAAACTTTCTTGTTGATTAATAAATGAAACATAAAATGTGTAGAAAAGAGGAAAAAAGGTGATAGTTGAACTTTTATAAATATGGTCAACAAAAACATGGTATTATTTTTCGCCAGATATGTGGAGACTCTTTAGTACCAGCTTTATAAATAGAAAGCAGCATGTTTGAAAACCATCAGACACTCCAGCATTAGCTTGACAGATAAGAATGCAATTTGTCACACACATATTTTCTTAATCGCTCTGACAGCTGACAATAATCTTGTTTAGCCACACCCTGCTCATTGTTCATTTAAACATTGTGTTTAAAAGCAGCACAGACATTAATGATGATTAATTAAGAGCAACAGTTCCTGGAGCCAATCAAAACAAACTAATCATAACTATTCTAGTAAATAATTATGCCATCGCCTTCTGTAGCATACCTGTGGAATATTTTTTTAAATTGATAACTTTCACATATACAAGAACATAACTGGAGCTGATTTACTAACGGTGCATACACACATCAGACTATAGTCTTTGGAAAATGAAAGATCACAGACCAATCTTACCACCCTTCATGTAGTATGAGAGCCATACTCTACACAGTCTTTTCTATGAAGCTGAACTCCACATCAGAAAAATATCTTTGCAAGATGCTGCACACACAGATGCTGTACAGACACAAAAGACAGAGCAGGGACAAGGTCCTCCAGCACCCAAGGCTGAGACACCCAAGTGCGCCCCTCCATCCCTCCCACCCCAGCTGTCACACACTGATTGCTATTAGACTAAGAGGGCCACGGGGCCCACAACCTCCCCAACACCTTAATATCTAGTTATCTGGCTTGCAGTCACTGCTATGTATCCCCTTTTCTTATTTCTTTCTGCTTTATACACAATTAGGAATGACAGCTGAATGAATTGTGCGCCCCCTCCTACACTGCGCCCTGAGGCTGGAGCCTCTCCAGCCTATGCCTCGGCCCGGCCCTGACAAAAGATCAGTATCTGCAAAAGATCTGTTCCTGCCAAAAATCCATTCCTGCAAATTGCAATGATAGTCTATGAGATCTGCAGATCATCATACACACATGATTTAACTGACATTCATCTGCAGATCAAGCAATCATCTGCAGATCTGAAAATCCATCCTGGTGGATCTGATCTGCAGATGAATGTCATTTAAATCATGTGTGTAGGATGATATGCAGATCTCATAGACTATCATTGCAATTTGCAGGAATGGATTTTTGTCAGGAACAGATCTGTTGCAGATACTGATCTTTTGTGTCTGTACAGCATCTGTGTGTGCAGCATCTTGCAAAGATTTTTTTCTGATGTGGAGTTCAGCTCCATAGAAAAGACTGTGTAGGTGTGGCTCTCATACTACATGAAGGGTGGTAAGATTGGTCTGTGATCTTTCATTTTCAAAAGACTATGGTCTGATGTGTGTATGTGGCCTTAAAGCGGATCCGAGATGAAACACTAACTATAACAAGTAACTTGTCTATATATCTTATCTAAAGTTTAGATAGTTTACACAGCATATCTAGCTGCAAAAGTTTAAAAAGTGTATGATTATTTATTCCTGTGATACAATGGGGGCAGCCATGTTCTTTTTGTCATATTGTCACAGGCTAAGAGCTGGAGATGGTATCAGATTTCTTGTGTGTAAATTCAGTCGCCTCTCCTCCTCCCTCCTCCCCTCTGCCTTTGAAATCAATGGCTAGTAACACCTCCCCCTCCTCCTGCCCAGACTGAACTCCTGTAAGCCCTTGCTATTGTCTGAAAGTGCCTTGGCACTCTGAAGGCTGTGGGCGTGGCTTTTTTAGTTTTTAGGGAATTAAACTATTAAAACAAAAACAAAAAAGTATTTGGCTTGAGGAATTCCCTATAAACTATAGGAAAGGGACACAATTATGCAATGAGTAAAAGTTCATCTCGCATCCACTTTAAGGCTAGACGAAGGGATGATCAATGAGATGCAAATAATTTTGAGTTGCTGCAGCATTATGCAAACTTTGTATGCAAATTGATGCAGCTTGAACATAAACTAATCAAATCCTGCTGATGTAAAATTTGATTGGTCCCTTTTCAAGCTGTGCAAATTTGCATTCAAAATTAGCATAATCCTGCATCAACTCAATGCTGCATAACCAAAGAATGATACATGTGTTTCCCTTTGCTTATTAATTGCATTTCGGCAATGCCTCAGCAGCTCCTCTGCAGTTCCATTTTGATCACTAATCTCAGTTGACAAGACTGAGCAAACACAGGAGAGAGTTTTCTCAGCAGGATTCAGAGGAGAAATTATTTTGCTCACCAGTTTGATTTTTCTTCAACAAAGAGGTTTATTGAATTGTAAAGTTGAACAGTACAAAATTACAAAACTATAAATCATGACAATAGCATTACATTGATTAGTCATTTACAAAATTGTTTATCCTTCATATCAGGTCACATATAAGTAGACTGAGGCAACCATGAAAAGAACTAGTTGTAAGGATTCCTCCTGTCGGTTGCAGCGGAGCTGCAACTGAGCAGCTTTGATTTCTCTACCTGCATTTGGTTGTTTTGTTTTGTTTGCATTTGCAACGAGAGTCACTGCTATTTGCAATCAATCTGCAGTTCAGAGTAGCCCAGGATGTTGTCATGAATCTGCCTAAGGCTTGCTGCAATTGAACTGCAGCCAGACAGCTGTGGATTTCTTGCATGCATGTGGTTGCATAATCTGGCATGCATTTGTAGTGAGAATCCTTTCCATTCACAGGCAGCTTGCAGCTTTCAATCAGTGTAGCACAGGATTGCATGATTACCATTCAGCAGTGTGAGAATTTGCATGTCTGTTCCCATTGGCTGATGTCCATAGAAAAGCCTGTCTCTCATTCCAGACCTCGCCCGACATAGCGTACAGCTTGCCTGAGTTGTTGCTGGGTCCATGCTGTAAAAGTTGTATTATTGTATTGTATTATCTTGCCTTGCCTGCCTGGACGTTCCCTGCATCCGCGGAGGTACAGTGAGGTCTTATCTTCCTATTAGTGGGGAACTGCCTTCACCACGTTGGTGACTGGTAGTATTCCTGCTTGCTCTGGTCCTGTGAACGTGACTGTAGCAGCGGTTGCTATTAGTTACACTCATACCTGTTTGTCTTGTCCAAGTCAGTGTGGATGCTTGCTATCGCTGGTGCAGGGATTAGATTGGCAAGCATTCATTCTGTCTATTGTCTGTCTTGTTACTCAGTCAGAGGCTCAGGGCTGTGGTTGCCTTGAGCAACCAGTGTGTCTTGTTTGGTGGCAAGCATTCCGTTTGTCTGTCTGTTGTCTGTCTTGTTACTCATTGTGCTGGGCATCAGAGGCTCAGGGCTGCGGTCGCCCTGAGAAACCATTGTGTCTTGTTTATTTGTGGCGGTTATTGGAAGCTCAGAGCTGCGGTTGCTCTGAGCAATCTTGCTCCCTTGTCCATAACTCCTGGGGTGATCTGTGTAACCTCTTCCACTATCTAATATCACCCAGCTGCATAGTCTTGTTTGTTCTGGTGGTACTATGGCTTTCTAGGCCTCAGCTGCTATACCATGCACTTTTAACTTCTTTTCCACCTTATCCTGTCTTGTTTTTAACCACTGCTGTGACACAGGGCAAACTTTATCTTCATGCCCACTAGTCATGCAACTGGAGTTTTCTTTTTCCCCACCTAAAATACTCCCAGCCAATTGGAAGTATGTGTATCCCACCTATATGCTTGATTTACCTGCAACATTATGTTGCTATGATACCAGGGCAAGGTTCAGTGTGGTGGAGTCAAGACGTCAGTGTAGTCCCGTACTAATAAAGCAGGACGTGATGGTCCTGCCCCTTCTTCATCCTAAGGAAAAAGCGCTCTAAGTGAAAGAACTGTCAGACTTTTGTGCTCAGCACCCACCACCTTCTCATCCACATCAGTATATCTTCTGGTTGTTCAGGCTGATTATACAGATTGTGCTCTTGGTGTATTGTACTCATTTGTATTTTCAGAATTAAAAGGTCTGTGAGTAGTTCTGGTGATTGAAGTTTAGACTCTTGCACTGCAATTCGAGAGGTCTAGCCACTGCACCACCAAGCTGGCAATCATTAGTGGTGGTTAGGTTAGTTGCTATAAAGACCACAGATCAGGAGTGATCATCAGTGACACCATCTCAGCAGGTACATAAGCATGTGCACTGGTACAGTATATTCTGAGCATGCCAGTGAATTTTAAACTGCAAATATCCTTGAGCTACAAAAAACCCTGGAGGATAGTAATGTATAAGCCAAAATAAATCCAAGCATCATCCTTTTATACAAGAGAAGTATGCCAGTTGTGACTGCTCAGATCAGTAGCTGCCCACAGACCACAGCCTTCCTGAATAACTCTCTGCAGATTCTCATTTCAGCAGGTTCAGATGAAGATGATGGAAGGGGTATGTACACCTTTGTTCTCTGATATAAAGAGGTGATGATTTTAGGGCTAATGCACTGTATGTTTCCTGTATCCCAATTAATAAATCAGATTACACATTCGAAGCCCAACGCTCGAGTTTATACAATAAAAAAGTACATCCCTGCAACGACCCGTATTATTTCCCGTACTAATCCAAAGTTATGTACAGTTGTTTAAAGGGATCCTGAGCTGAGCTTTAAAATGAAAATCTGCACTTACCTGGGGCTACCTCCAGCCCCCTGTAGCCCACAAGGTCCCTTGGCATCCTCTGAGTCTCCTCCGTGGTCGGTGATCCCACTAGCAGCCCCGTTAGGCTAGTGACTTTGGCCGAAGTTGTGGGCAATTACACATGCGCAGCCCGTTCGTGCACGCAACTTGATCATGCGCATCGCCGTAAGAATCCTTGTGCACAAAGTCACCAGGCTAACGTGTCCTCTAGTGGGACAACTGAGGGAAGCCAAACCCAGAGGATGCCATAGGTCCTTGCGGGCTGGGGGAAAGGGGGGGGGGGGTGCGGAAGGAAGCCCCAGGTAAGTGCAGATGTTAATTTTAAACCCCTGCTCAGAGTCCCTTTAATCTTCTGCCGCCCTAACAAAGTGTACCAAAGTTGCACATTGTATATTTAGATACAAATGTGTGTACGGTCACAATCCTAATAATTAAGAACTAATCCATATTACTTTTTTCTTTTTTTGTACTGACTGTAAGAGTTAAGAATCCAGGGCTGAAAATAACCATTTCTCCGCAGTTGAACTGATATCTAATTACACACCATAAAAAAACTTCTGCATGGCAGCAAATGTAGAAAACAGATAAAAAGTTCAATAGTTCAGGATTTGTTTTTATGAGAGCTGTAAAACATTAAAAAAAACTATCATCATTCACCTGATACAATAAAACAAAATTATTGGATTTTCAGCTTGTAAACACAAAATAAGACTGTGTGATTCCAGAGAAGTCCTATTTAGGACTTTAGATACAGACTATAGATACAGTTGTTTATCTCATCAGTTTTAATTTTTTCACTTTAGGTTCGCATTAAGCAATTTTTTGTATGGGAGTACAGACATGCTGCTCGGCTATAGCTGAGCAACCTGTTCACACATTTATCAAGAGCTAAGTTAGGATGACAAACCTGTGATAAGTGGCAGCCAAGCAGGAGGCCTCATAAAAATCAGGCCCGTTTATTGTTTGTTTAGTGATCCGGCAGGATAGATTACTAAACAACATTGTTGGACTGCTGAACAGATTTGTGGCTATGATGATTACAATGACTGTTTCTAACAATGAAAATGTAATATAAGTACTGTATATAGAGTATACAGTATCTCACAAAAGTAAGTACACCTCTCACATTTTTGTACATGTTTTATTATATATTTTCATGGAACAACACTGAAGGTATGACACTTTGATACCATGTAAAGTAGTCAGTGTACAGCTTGTAAAACAGTGTAAATTTGCTGTCCCATCAAAATAATGCATCACATAGCCATTAATGTCTAAACCACTGGCAAGAAAAGTGAGTACTCCCCAGTGGCATATCTAGAGGGGTGTGGGCACAGCACCATGGGCACCATGCCTGCCCCTGTGCTGCACCCTTATGCCCCCCTGCCACTCAGACCTCAGATCAGATTAATTTTGTTTTCTGGGGAACATGGCTACTTAATTTATGTATATAGGGCATACCTAGCTATTTAATTATTTTATCTTGATGCACCTGGCTATTTAATTTGTTTATTGTGAGGCACATGACTACTTAATTATTTTTTCTGGATGCTTGTGACTACTTCATATTTTGGGGGACATGTGACTACTTGATGAATTATCTGGAGCCATTGACTACTTAATTATTTTATCTGGAGGCATGGAAATATTTGATTAGGGCGACTAGGGGATCATAGAAGCACAATTTCAGTGTTTGCCATAGGCACTATATTACCCAGATATGCCCCTGGTACAACCTTAAGTGAAGAATGTCAAAATTCTGCCCAGTTAGGCATTTTACTCATTATTGATGCAAGATCTCAAGGTGTGAATGTGTTTAAATGTGGTGTAATAGGTCTCACACTCTCTCATACTGGTCACTGGAATTTCAACATGGCACCTCATGGCAGAGAACTCCCTGACGATCTTTAAAAAAAAAATATTTTTTGATCTTCATAAAGTTGTCCTGGGCTATAAGAACATGACCAACACCCTGAAACTGAACTGCAGCACACTGGCCAAGAAGACAATACAGCAATTTAACAGGGCAGGTTCCACTCAGAACAGGCCTCCCCATAGTCGACCAAAGAAATTAAGTGAACATACTCAGCATCATATCCAGAGGTTGTGTTTTGCAAATACACGTATAAGTCGCTACAGAGCTTAAAGGTGTGGAGGGGTGTGTGTGAGTGTGTGTGTGTGTGTGTGTGTGTGTTGAGGGGGGAAGGGCAGTCTGTTAGTGCTCAGACAACCATACTCTGCACACTGCAGCAAATTGGTTGGTTGGTATGTCCTCTAAAAAGAAAGCTTCTTTTTAAGATGATGCACAGGAAAGCCTGCAAACAGTTTGCTGGTGGCAAGCAGACATGGATCACTGAAACCATGTCCTGTTGTGTGATGAGACCAACACACACATATATTTGGTTCAGAAGGTGTATAGCGTGTGTGGCGTCAACCAGGTAAGGAGTACAAAGACGAGTGTGTCTTGCCCATAGTCAAGCTTGGTGGTGGGAGTGCTGCAGTTTAGGACTGCATGAGTGCTGCTGGCACTGGGGGGCTACAGTTCCTTGAGGAAAACACGAATGCCAATATGTGCTGTGATTTACTAATGCAGAGCATGAATTCCTACCTCCGGTAACTGCGCTGTAGGGCAGTATTCCAACATGATAACAACCCAAACACACCCTCTAGACAACGACTTCCTTGCTAAAGAACCTGAGAGTAAAGCTGCTTTGCTAGACAAGAATGTTTTCAGACATAAACCCTATTGAACATCTATGAGGCATCCTCAAAGGGAAGGTGGAGAAGCGCAAGGTCTCTAACATCCATCAGCTTCTTCATGAAGGAGTGGAAGAGGATACCAGTAGCAACCTGTGCAGATCACCGTTAGTTGTCATGACAACAGATGGGGATCTCACTACAGGGTTACAGCACAACCCGGAGGATGGAGGGAGAACTGCAGCGTTGGATTCGAAAGAGGTGAGTAAGTGCTGGGGCTGCTGGATATCATATCTCTCTGTGGTGTGATTTTTTCCAGGTATTAGGGTCTAAAACCCTGCAAATAAATTGCACCACTTTTAGACCCTAAAATCCAAAAAGAATCAGACTGCCTGGGGGGGGGGGGGGAGGGGGATGGGGTTTGGGCTGGGTGTTAAAATACATGTGGGCTTTTATGTTTTACTTCTTATTTGGTTGTATTAAAATGGTTGTGTAATATTGTTTTGGGTAGGCACGATAAATATGAACCCATTGTACTATAATGAGCTTTACCACTAAAGCAGAGCCAGCAACTCACTCATTGATTGATAGAGTCACACTGAAGTGCTTCATAAGGGATTATGAAAAATAGTCAAATGAAAACAGAAGAACAATTTAAGAACTGCTTTATCTGACGTTATGTCTACAGTAGTCAACATGATTGAAGTCATTAAAACCATCACTATACAAGTCAACAATAAGTTCAGAACTGATGTCAAAGTAAATAGTAATCTGGGTGGTAAGGCAAGAGACCTTGAGGCGCCTTTCAGGATAATACACCCTGAATCCTTACCTCCTATACTGGAAATGGTAGTGTTGAAATGGGAAGGCATACTTCGAAGGCAGACTTGCAGGGTGGAGAAACTACTGGGTTAAGAGGTTAAGTTAAACTTTTAACCCTTCAAAGGCAATGCAAGCCCTAAAAATGTATGCTTTGGATAGATTATGAAAGTTATACAACTGTGCCAGATATTTTGAAAAAGTATTTGGCAGTGTTGCTTGCAAACTTTTTGAGTCATTTTCTCTTTCGAAACTGCTATTTTCAATTTCGGGAAAACTTTTGTGAAAATAGGTAGTATGGAAAAATCGTTATTTTACTGCAAAATGCACAAAAATGCAGAAAAATTATATTTTTAGCAAAAAAAAAAATTGTACCACGAAAACACGTAAAAGTGATATTTTACCACAAAAAATCACACAAAGGCTATCATTCATGAAGCATTTCCGCATGCGGAAATGCTGAGAACAGCTGACTTTACCGAGCACATAACAAAATGTGTATTCATAAAGGCTGTTTCCGCATGAGAAGCTGACATTTCCGAGCAGAGCGATAAATTACTGCCTTGTGCGGTGAATCTCTTAAGAAATGTAACAAAATGTCAATTCATAAAGATTAGAGCAAGCGGTATGCGGACGGGGAATACCGCTACCTTGGAAGTAGCGATAAGCATGCGGAATACATGTAAGTTAATGAGACAGACCTCCCAAACAGCAGCAGTGAGAGCAGCGCACGGAAGGACTCCGGCAGCTTCTCTGTTTCCGCATGCCTACCGCCAGCCTACAGCCAGCCTTTTTCGGGAAAACACTGTACTTGTATCGCAACTGGCAACATTTTTATGAATGACCACACAGAAGTCTAAAATACCGAAAGCTGTATTTTCCCGCATAGATTTTTGTTGCCGACCACACTTTTATGAATGATAGTCAAAGTGCGAAAACCAATTAAATTGTATGTAGCTATTCACTATATACCAAACTTTATTCATTGTTTGCAAAAATAACAAAAGCAATGGAAATATGAAAGTGTGTCCGCATATGTACAATAAAATATAAAATATGTAAAAAGTATGGTATGTAATAACAAAAATATATAGATGTGATTGTTAGCAGGTAAAATATAATAAAACTGTATTGTATTCAGTTTAATTATTTATTTTAATTAATAAACAGAAATCAATGGTTGCAGCATGCAAAAGTGTGTTAAATAAAGTTCGAAGTAGCAATGTGGTGTTCAGTGGGAATTGTAATGATGATGAAACAAGAAATGATGATGGCATGAGATATTGATATATGTACAGAGATGTTACATTTGAAAAACCCATATTAAGAAAGGTATTCAAATTAATATGAAAAAAAAAATTAAGTTGATTTTTTGAGTAAAATGTATTTCAATCCAACCAACTTTTTCACAATATATATATATATATATATATATATATATATATATATATATATATATATATATATATTACAAAATTGCAGCTATCTCAATCACACTTGTGTGGTACCTTAACCACTTTATCCACCACTACAGTATATCTATGTCCTGTGTGACTTAATCTAAGCCACAAGGATGTAGATCTAAGCCCTGTAGCTGAAGCACAGCCGTGCAAGATTGGGCTTGTTTCTGTGCAAAACTTTTGATTGGGCAAGACTGGGCTTGCTCCTGTGCAAAATCTGCTGCAGCACTAATTGGTGAAAGGGAATATATGTTCCCTGAGCCAATAAGATTGATTTTTACCATTAAAAATGCTTTTATTTTCTCAGTGTGAAACATTCACACTGTAGCATTATTTCAGCATCGAATATCCTCACCATCAGTGGCATTCCTACCATAGAGCGCAGGGGGGTGTGGCGCACCGGGTAACTGACAGCTAGGGGGGTGTCACCATGACCCCCCACAGCAGCAGAGCAGGAAGGGGAAGCAGAGCTAGAAGGAGAGGCAGTGGGGGCAGTGGTGGGGAGGGGGGGCCAGAACCCCCCTCCCTCACCTGGGACTCCTCCTTCTGCCTCTCTCCCCCTCCATAGATTACTGGCAAGTGCAGGTTCGGGGCGGGAGGCGTGCAGGTATTATTCACCTCACTTCCGCGTTCCAAGCGCTGGAGCGCAGCGTCATTTCTTCACAGGTCTCCGTCTTCAATGCCACCCACTGTGCTTGCTGATTAGCGGAAGCACAGTGGGCGGCATTGAAGGCAGAGATCTGTGACGACATGACGCTGCCAACGCTTGGAACGTGGAAGTGAGGTGAGTAATTCTCCGCACGTCTCCCGCTGAACCTGCACTTGCCGGTAATCTCTGGAGGGGGAGAGAGGCAGAAGGAGGGGTCCCAGGTGAGGGAGTAGGGGTTCTGGCCCCGCTCCCCGCCGCTGCCCCCATTGCCCCTCCTTCTAGCGCTGCTTCCCCCTCCTGGGGCATCTATATTGGGGGCAACTGTGCTAGCTATACTGGGGGCAACTAAACTAGCTATACTGGGGGCATTTAAATTAAGTTTACTGGGGGCAACTATACTAGCTATACTAGGGCTACTATACTAACTTCAATGGGGGCAACTAGCTATACTGGGGGCAACTATACTAGCTTCACTGGGGGCAGCTATACTGGGGGCAACTGTACAAGCTACACTGGGGGCAACTGTACAAGCTACACTGGGGGCAACTGTACTAGCTATACTGGGGGCAACTGCACTAGCTATACTGGGGGCAACTGTTCTAGCTATACTGGAGGCAACTGTTCTAGCTATACTGGGGGCAACTGTTCTAGCTATACTGGGGCAAGTGTACTAGCTATACTGGGGCAACTGTACTAGCTATACTGGGGGCAACTGTACTAGCTATACTGGAGGCAAGTATACTGATTTCACTAGGGGCAACTATACTGGGGCAACTATACTGACTTCACTGGGGGCAACTATACTAGCTATACTGGGGGCAACTATACTTGCTATACTGGGTGCAACTAAACTACATACACTGGGGGCAACTATACTAGCTTCACTGAGGGCAACTATACTACCTATACTGGGGGCAACTATACTAGCTATACTACTGGGGCAACTATGCTACCTTTACTGGGGCACTATATTACCTGTACTAATGGCACCTATATCTGACATTACCTGATGTGGCGCGCTTAGTATGCCGTATTCGCTTCTTTTTTTTTGGGGGGGGGCCTTATAATACCCAGCATCGGGTGTCAAATGCCCTAGGTACGCCACTGCTCACCATAAATTGTGACAGGATTGGAACAACAAAACAAAACAAATTTTGTGGTTTTTTATCTACAGTAGCACTTTTTATTTTTAAATTGGAAATGGTAAAATTGAGAAATAATGGGTTTTTACTATTTTATTTTTTTTATTTTATGAAACAAAATTATTTAAGGGATAAAATGCCATACAATGAAACCCTAATTTGGATTTTTTTAAAAGATATATATTTTATTTAGATGTCATAAATAGGGATACAATTAATGGTGATTAAATAGGGAAATAGCTAAAATATCAAAACCGCTCAGGTCCATAAGTGGGAAACAAGGTCTGGATGCGAAGTAGTTAAACTACCTCCTTGAAACGTTCAATTAACTGAAATACTGGATTTGTTTTGTTATTGTAACATGATGTGTGGCCATCTTTACTACTCTATTATCTTTTTTACAGTGGTGGGTGTAGGAGGTAAGAGATCCACTTTAAACACCCTTGTCAGAGCAAATGGCTTACAAATTAAATGGCTTAGGCCTAGTTGACAATTGGCGATTTTTCAGCACTTTACTTTCACACAGCAGCGTCTGCGATTTCGATCAATCGCAAATGTTTCGGGGGCGATTGTGCCATGATTCTCGTTCTATTGAACGGGAATCACAAGAACAAATCGCGCTGAATCACGAGATTTTGCCCGCAAACTGTGATCACGACCGCGGAGCCAAAATGATCGCAGGCAAGCGGTGCTCCAGACACCCTTATGCATACAAGAGCATAGCTGATAAGGCATCAAACTTGCTGGTATATAACTATCTCTGCGGCTGTAGTGATGTTAATAGTAGTGATTTGTTAAAAACAGAGACAGACAGTATAAAGCAAATTACTTTGATTTGGAGGTTAAAAAGCAGCACATAGGTTAATATGTACATTTTGAATAATACCTTGAAGCCTAGATGCGAAGGAAAATGAGAATCTTTCCATATAAAATTCATTTAATGGAAATTTCTGTGGTCTCCATGGTAACGCAGCTTCAAGTCTGTCATCTGGAAATACAGTGAGCACTTTTTTCACAGGATCGCTTTATGTATTGCCCCTGGGGATTTCAGATTTATTAAAGTGCGTACACCTCTGTTCAGTAGCTGGTGCTTGCCGTACTGAATCTCAGTCTTTAGGTAAACCTCCTCCTCTTTCAAAAATGCAGACTGTTGTCACAGGCACCTGAATGCAGTCTCAGCTCTATAGTACAGCCTTTCTCAACCTTTTTACCCTGAAAGAACCCTGCAGAACTCTTTTGGATCTCAAGGAAACCCTGCTTTTATTGTTCAGGAGGCATAGTCTTTAACCCTTTCGGGACTGGCCGCCTAACCCCCCTTCAGGACCAGGCATTTTTGCAGAAGGGGGGGGGGGGGAGTTTGGGGGGTCAGGCAGCCTTATCCCTGCATGGTCTGGCTGGGCTGTCTCCCCCCTGTGTGGCCAGGTGTCCCCCCTTGTCAGCAGCAATCACTCACCTTCCAGGTTCCAGCAACGAGCCGCAGTGGATCCCTCAGCTCCGGCCGGCATCTCAGCTCCTACTGCCGCTCAGTTCCGGGTTGCGGCTTGATAACGTCATCAAGCCGGAACCCGGTGCTGACGTCAGAAGGAGCAGAAATGCCGGCAAGAGCGGTGGGAGGCGCCAATCGTCGCGGAAACGGCAGGGAGGTGAGTGGATCCTCTTCTTTCCCCCCTACTGCCACAGCTGTCAAACTGATCACTACAATCCGACAGCGATTGTAGTGATCACATGATCAGCAGCCATACGCAATGGCTGCTGATCACTGAGGGGAGATGCCAGCTGACATATGACAGCTTTATCTCTCTTTCTGGTGCGCACAATCACGTTGGGACGGTTCGTTAGCGCAGATGTTGAATCAACGTCCAGTCAGAACGGTAGCACCACCTGCTGGACGTTGATTCAACGTACTTGGTCCCCAAAAGGTTAAAAAGTAGGTGTGGCTGTTTATTTCACTGCCCCCTATTACAGTGCCATTCATTTTACTGTCTGCATATGCTAGTGCTTTTTATTAATGCGCTCATTATTATTCTGAACCCCAATTTAGTGTTTCTTTTTACAATAACCCCTATTATAATGTGCTCTATGATACTTGCCCCTCGGTGGGGGAAAATGCCAGGGAACCCCTGGGTGAGAAAGCCTGCTATAGTAACTAGCATCACTGAGCACAAGGCATCCTAGTGTGTAGATACTGGCTTTCTTTAGGAATGTCACACTTTTCAGAATCCTTTACTACACAGTTGGTGAGTGGGGCCTTGCATTATAGTGATGAACCAACCACAAGGAGGCAGAGCACTGGGGCTAAGCCACATTTTTATTAGAAATGCAGGTATTTGTATTTTGGAATTGACTGCTGTTCTATGCTCCTGGGCCTCAGCTAAGTTCCTGCAATAAATAACACATTTCAGTTTAGACTTTGGGCAAAGGTTTGGCCTAATATTGATGTAAAGTCATTCATGATGACTGAGACAAAATAATTCCAGCTACAAGATAAATATAGAGGGTAACAGATATGCATGTTTTCATATTCAGTGGCTATGTTTACATATAATGACAGGGGCATGACTACAAATCATTAAGATAGTGCTACTGTGTTAGAGTGAGCACCTTTATGCAGAGGCGATCAGCCAGACCGATAAGAAACTGTGTTTAGAATGAACCTGAAAAAGCAGGCACGCTCCCGCAGAATGCATTGTTCTTTTTAGCACTTGAAGAAAAATACTTTTTTGGGGCGCGTTTTTGGGGTCTGGATGGGTCGCAGCATGAGGGGAGAGCTTAGTATCACATTGGTGGGGAGGCGGCTCTCCCCTCTGCGCTCCCCTCCAGCATTGAATAGTGCCCATGATGACCCAGCAGTTAATCTTTAGTCCAGGCAGCCATGGTTGGACATCAGAGGAATCTAGGAGAAGTGACGGGTCCATGTGCCTTGGCCTGGATAGGAAAGGAAATGTTTGTCCACCTAATGAGGGTCACTTACAATCTGGAGTGGGTGCAGAGGTGATGCTGCATAATTAAAGGGGATGTTACTAACTGCAGTCTTCATGTGGGGAAATCTTTATGTGCTCTACAGATCTAAAGATTGCAATAGAGATATGGGCAGTGGCGCAATGTGAATGCAGAGCAGCACAGGTGTACTCAGGGCCAGTCCCCAAGCCCTAAAGGGAGGATACAATAAAAACTAGAGCACCTGGCGCTCAGAAAACAGACACTCTAATAGTTAAATCCAATTGTGACAAGTCCTGTCAGTGCAGCAAGGTCTGATGTAACAGTTCCAACACAACTCGTGTGGGGAAGCGGCTATACTTGCTTAGACTTGATAATGTGTCCGGTCATGAGTGAAGATGTATCACAGTACCTTTCTCAGGTGACCAATACTTTCATGCAGAAACCTCTGATCCTACCGTCCGTGTCAGCGTATATGGATAGTTCCTATTCCGCGCGGCTCGGATCCGAGCTCACGCGAGAAGGCTCACAGTCTCCGTCAACTTCTGCCGGCAGTGGCGTCACCCTCTGCGTTCCAGTACTATCCTAGGTGGTGTTGGCTCACTTCCTGGGTAGGGATACGCAAGAGGGAAAAAATAGTGCAGACTGCGCCTTGAGTTGGTAACGCTGTGCTATGAAATACACTTACGGACGATTTCTTGGGTTTATTGCATGTAATAAAATATATCCCGATCCGGATTTCGGCCTCACGCCTTCATCAGGGGATGAAGGCGTGAGGCCGAAATCCGGATCGGGATATATTTTATTACATGCAATAAACCCAAGAAATCGTCAGTAGGTGTATTTCATAGCGCAGCGTTACCAACTCAAGGCGCAGTCTGCACTATTTTTCCCTCTTGCGTATCCCTACCCAGGAAGTGAGCCAACACCACCTAGGATAGTACTGGAACGCAGAGGGTGACGTCACTGCCGGCGGAAGTTGACGGAGACTGTGAGCCTTCTCGCGTGAGCTTGGATCCGAGCCGCGCGGAATAGGAACTATCCATATACGCTGACAAGGACGGTAGGATCAGAGGTTTCTGCATGAAAGTATTGGTCACCTGAGAAAGGTACTGTGATACATCTTCACTCATGACCGGACACATTATCAAGTCTAAGCAAGTATAGCCGCTTCCCCACACGAGTTGTGTTGGAACTGTTACATCAGACCTTGCTGCACTGACAGGACTTGTCACAATTGGATTTAACTATTAGAGTGTCTGTTGTTTGAGCGCCAGGTGCTCTAGTTTTTATTAGATCTAAAGATTGGCTCTTTATCTTTGTTATGTTTATTTGGGGGGGAGGCTGCATAATGGGGAGGTCACTGACTATTTGGTGAGGGGGGGGGTTGCTTTGGGGTTCAGTCCTTGACTACTTGGAGGGGGGAAGATGCACTTTGAGGAGGTGCTGCGTGAGAAGGAATTTTGGTAGTTTGTTTTTGCCGAGGGATGCCTTGTAAGAATTTCAAAGCCATCAAGGGCGCCCTCATCCAAAAAGATTTTGAGAACCACTGTTTAAGACAAAGGACCAACTTTAAATATGTGCCACATATATGGAAGTGTTTAGATTAAACAGATAGAGATGTTCAGTTTACAGCATACGTTTGAACTGGATCTCATAGCCCATGCAAGCTGCAGGAAGTTAACACATTTAAGATGAGAATAACCTCATCAAGCTTATGATTATGGGACATTCTTGGAGTACAAGTAAATGGCTCCCCATGCAATTGTTGGACCATTTCCTTCCCTATAGACAGCAATGATTCTTGAGTTTGACACGCATATCTGCAGCAACAGATGACATGTTGGAGGCAAAATAGGCAGATGAGGTCGAGTAGCCCACTGTTTAATTCACATTTATCCAGTGAGACAGCAATAGGTCTCTGCATGGCAAAAAGCCCTGCAGTCTGCTGGATGGTCAGGAAATGGAACTGATGACACAGAAGTGTTATGTGACAGTCCTTTACTGCACACATTTCTCTGTCGCATGTGACACGGAAAACATAACATTTATTCCACCATAACAATAAACCTGCACCGTAATGTGTCAATATTTCAGCCCTGCGCACAGGCAGAGTAATGATCTTCTGCAAGCAATGCCATGTTTTTCATTACCAATAAAACAACTCTCATCGAACTAAGACACTAAACAGAAGAAAATGACAAACATAGAAAAACACCAGCTGGAATCTTAGAGCTATTTGGAATAAATCACATCTAATAAAGAAAAGAACAGGAGGATATCCAATTACAGCAATATAGAGACTCTCAGGCTTTCAGAAATGCAGAGACCAGAAAATTAAAATTGATATTGATCATTATTGTGCAACAGTGATGAGCGAAAATGACAATATTCTTCTTAAATTCGATTTTTCAAGCGAAAATGCCATTAAAAATAAGCCTTGCTATTTTTCACATTTTTGCACGATTCGCAAATTTTCGCCGCCTAATAGAAATTTTCAGAATGTTCACTGTAAAAATGTGCTCAATAAAAATATAGTTTTTCTGTGTTTTTTGTCCTTTTTGAGAATTTTCAATCAATTTTTCACATTTTTGTGAAAAACTCAAAAATGCAAGCTATTTGCACAAAATTTTTCTCAAAAATCGAAGATAGCATTTTTCCATGCAAAAGTGACTTTGGCGATGATTCGCAAGCAAAATTGTTTCATAATCTATTTTGAAATCTGAAATGGTATGTGATAATATGTAATTCTGGTACAATGTAGAAAGGAGTTTAAGATCTGGCACTCATATGCTTCAACTGGGGATATGTTAAAGTCTTGTTTCGAAGGGTGCTTTGCCTCCCATAAAACTTGTAATCACCACACCTTTTAGTTTTGTTTCAGACAAACTTCAATAGGGCATACAGGAAACGTTATGTACTGTGCAGCAAGTAGTTTTGTGCAGGGCACCAGGACATATACAGTACGTGTAAAAAGGAGTACTGTGCACCCGTAACATAAACAGTTCCCAAAAAGATTTATTCCGTTCCTTTAGACATACATAATCAGCCTTGACATACTTCAAAGAGAGGTGCCAAACCTGTGTGTGCCGACGTTGTGGTGGTGTGGAGGGGAGAGGTGACCAGGGGAAAATCCGGACGGCACTACAGCCGTTTCTCGCCGCTTGGGCGCTTGCTCACATGCGTGTCCGTATGGGGATGACGCCGGAGAGCTTCCTGTATAGGACCTACAGTCCCCGCCTCCGGCGCCACCCCATTGGTTTGGAGTTGTGACAGGGAAAGGTCGGGGGTGAGGGGGCGGGATTCCGTCGTTATGCGGAAAAGAAAGTGAATCAGTGTTGCACATCCAAATAGCGCTATGCAGTGCATCTAGAAGGGGCAGAACGCCCCGATCGTGACGTGAACAGTGTTTACATCTCCTATTGGATAAATTTAACATCATACACATCATCACAAACATAGTTATACCATAACCTATTCAAATTGTCAAAAAATAAATAAATAAAAATAAAAAAGGCATATAGCCGTGCTCTGTGCAAATAAGCATCTATATACACCATTAGCCTATGTGTATGTCATAAAGCTCACCTGTTTCATCCCTGCATTGTAAAAAATTATCACTTTATTTCATCCAATAAAACCCTTAAAGGGGACCCCCGAACCTGAAGAAAAAACCCTCATTAAAAACCTGGAAGAGCTGGGCGGGACTCTGGAGACCATATACTTTGTGGGTTATATTTAACCCCATCTCTAACGTACCCTTATGAACAAAGGAGGAGGAGGGGAAGAACAATCTCATAATTACATTTATGGGGATATTTCTAAAAGAGAAAAGGTGAACTCACGCACCCCATTATTGTGGGGACATCCTCTGTCCCCGCAAACTCTAGAAGTTAGTCAGTAAAAAGGGGGGGAGAGAGGAGAGCGGGAGTGGAAAGAGAAGAAGAAGAAAGGAAGGGAGGGGCATTGTCCCCCATCATTTTATGGGGCACCACCTTGCAAACCCATCCCACCTGTTGTGCATAGGGGGAGGACTTTATTAGTCCTTGGTATAAGGGGGTGCGTTGCGTACCCTACATCCTCTAGCTCACCCAGGAGTGGATAGGTTCACCCCCATAGTCGGATGTTCGCATGGTGCAGCCCACGGGACCCCAGTTACAGGACATTACATTAACAACTCTTTTCCTATTTTGTTGGGCCCTATTGGGTCCCTGCATGTCCACCTATTGGGGACCTTTTTGAGGTTATATTTTCATTATTGCCCATTTTTGTACTGCCCGTGCGGACATCCGAACAAAACTTACTAGGCACCGTGCCCCTGCCCACACCTCGCGGAGGACTGTCCAGCCATCACCTCCAAGATGTTACCCCAAAAAAAGGGGGAAAAAAGAAGAACAGAAGAATAGAGTTTCCCGGGAGATTCGTACACCAAAGGGGGGGGGGGGGGGGAGGAGAGTCAGGGTATTCCACCAAGAGAAAAAAAGAAAAAGAGAAAAAGGGGGGTACCAGGTGTATTTAGGTTCAAGAAAACACGCCAATTCCAATCTATCATTCAGGCCCAAAGGTCCCATAGCTTCTGAGCGCAGGATGACCCTTGACTCACGTCTGGTCAATTCGCGATCGCGGTCACCCCCTCGCCCTGACGGGGCGACATGTAGGAGGCCCGCAAATCTTAAACATCTTGCCCTCCCACCATGTGCCTCCCTTACATGCTCAATCAGTCTAGGGCTACCTTTGCCCGACTTGATTGAGCTGAAATGTTCCCCCACCCTCTCTTTAAGGGGGCGAGTAGTCTTCCCAACATAATAAAAAAGGCAGGGGCAAAATACCACGTAAGAAACAAACTTCGTCTGGCATGTAATAAAGGCTCTCACTTCCCACTGCAAACCCCCCAAACGGTAATTGGTACCTTCCCACATGTTGGCACAAAAATCGCAGTGACCACACTTGTGGTTACCTTTAGGGCGATTGCTCGATAACCAATTCCGAATGGGGGGTGAGCGATACTCGCTTCGAATTAGGGTGTCTCCTAAAGTGGGAGCCCTTCTAAATACAACCCTGGGAGGGCTTGGGAACACCTTCTGGAGGGTTGGATCTCTCACTACTACCCCCCAATTTTTCTTTATGATCTCAGTCAACTTAGCTGACATTGGGGTGAAGTCGAAGGTAAGGGTCAGATTGTTTTTCCCATTATCCCTTCGATCCTCTGAACCTCTCAGAAGTAGGGAGTTCCTATCCATCTTTCTCGCCCTATCCTGGGCTTGTTCCAGGCAACTCCTGTCATACTTTCTAGCCTCAAGGCTTGCGGTTAGTTCTCGTGCTTGTATCTCAAAGGTCTCCATGTTAGAGTTATTTCGTCTTAGACGGAGGTACTGGCCGTAAGGCAGGGAGGTTTTGACATGCTTAGGGTGGAAGCTATGTCTGTGTAGAAGGGAGTTCACAGCAGTATCCTTTCTGTACCCCTCACAGGCCAGCTTGGCCCCATCGGGCCTAATCCTCAGATCCAAAAAACTGATGGATTGCTCGCTTACCTCTGACGTAAAGCGCATATTCACCTGATTATCATCGAGGTAACTCATAAAGGCGCTGAAAACCTCCCGGCCCCCCTGCCACACGACCAGCACATCGTCCACATACCTGGCCCAAATTTTAATGTTCTTCCTGTACGGATTCCTGGGATTGTGGACATAGTCCTCCTCCCAGGCCCCCAAGAAAAGACCCGCATAGGTACATGCCACAGAGGTTCCCATGGCTGTTCCCGACCTCTGGTGGTACCATCTTCCATCGAACATGAAGGCATTGTGTGTCAAAATAAAATTTAGACAATCACAGAGAAATTCCTTGTATCCCTCCTCCTTGTTAGTTCTGTCCAGGTACCTCCGGACTGCCCCCACGCCCTCCCCGTGGGGTATCCTGCTATGAAGACTTTCCACATCTATGGTGGCCATAATATAGTCATTTCTCCACTGGATTTTCTCGACCAACTTAATTGCGTCGAGCGTATCTGCCAGGTAAGACGGGACCCCCGACAGGAGAGGGCGTAGCACCCTTCGAAACAAGACTTTAACATATCCCCAGTTGAAGCATATGAGTGCCAGATCTTAAACTCCTTTCTACATTGTACCAATCCTTATTGTATCCGGATCTAGAGCACCAGGTGCATCCATGAATGCGGAGAGGGGGATATCGGAGGACAACCCTGCGGAATTGGAAAGTGATACGGATTCCTCTCTGGACTTCCCATTAATTAGTCAGGGTGTCACAGAAGGTCGAGAAGGGGCCAGTTCCTTCTTTAGCTGTGGAGCGAGTCCAGCCCCAGCTAACAGGGAGGTGGTGACCAGGGTGTTGGAGTTGAGACTGGGAGGGCTGTGTGAAAAGGAGACCAAACTTTTCTGGACAGCGACCACTTTGAACAAATATAAGGAAGAGGGGTATATCGCAAGGGGCTTCAGGTCCTATAGAGAACCGTCAGAGTACAGAGATGACAAGAGGTTTGTGGAGAAGTGGGAGACGGCGCATTTAAACTACTGCAGAACTTTGCAGGATATCGTCAGAGAGCGCACAATAGAGGAACACAATAAAGTTTCCGGAGAACTCCAGGAAACCAGAGAACAACTACAAGAAGTGGCCTCGGGGGAGAACTTTGCAGCCATCATCGCAAAAATCGAGAAAAAGATCTTGCCGATTCAAAACGAGCTCAAAGCCAGGAAACTAAAAAAGTTTCACCGAGACCGAGACGACTTTAAGAAGGGAAGAATTTTCTACTGGGGACAAGGAGGCACACCACAGCGAGGGATTAAGCCGAGAAGGGGCAAAGGATATTGGACTACCGATTCCGGTTCTGATTCTGAGGAAGACGGCAGTAGTAACAAAAAGTTGGAGAGGAAACCGAAACCCAAGTACCCCAAGGACAAGAAAAAGAAAGGGGACCACAGCCGAGATCCAAGAGCCAAACCCAACCAGCCGAAACCATGTGCCTCCACCCCTTTAGGCGGGGAGTCCGCAGAGGAGGAAGACACAGACACTGGGAGAAACGTAACCTGGGATTCACCTGTGGCCTCCAGGAGCCACTACAGTCACAACAATGTCAAACGGAGGAGGACCAAGGAGTAGGAACTCCACCAGATTTGGGAATCCAGCAGTGCCCAGAGGGAGAACTACAGGTGGTCAACTTGACCAACCAGACCATTCCTGAAAGCTGTGTTGCCCTCTTAAAAAAGGGCTTGGGATTCTCACCCGTACAGAACTTCGACTATGTGGATTTTTTTGTTGATTTATACAAGGCCACTAGAAAGATGATGATTATCCAACTTTACCAAAATAAGGAGGGGGCGCTCCAAGGACGGAATGATGGAGGCCCAACTCGGCGGTAAGTCCTTCATCTGTCCTCGGGTTTAGTCCTGAGGTGGTTTGGGACGCCGCCGAGATAGAGGCACTCCGGATACTAGAGGAGCTGTGGGAGGAGGGGGGTTCCTGTGATGTGGGGGAGGGGGAGGGGCAGGCACCCCTGACTAATCTACCTTTGGGTAACCCCACCAACTTTCGAGCGTGCAAGTCCACACGGTCAGTGCCCATTCCCCCCGGCTCCCCAATTGACCAGTTTTTTCACCAGGTCGCGGCAGAAATGAAGGCCATGTGTTACCAGCAGGCCCCTGACAATTTAAACAAAACCGATAAGGCTGCCATTAGATGGCTAAGACAACGCCGCGACCTGGTGATCAAGCAGGCGGACAAAGGGGGGAATGTGGTGATCATGTCCAGTGAGTTTTATGTCAATGAGGCCTACAGGCAATTAAACAATACTGAGTTCTACCAGAGATTGGGTGGAAATCCCACCCCAAGGTATCAGGCCAGCCTCCGCTCCCTATTGAGACGGGGGGTGGAAAAAGGGTACATGCCGCAGAGACTAGCGGTTGATTTGCTTCCCATGTCTCCCCGAAATCCAGTGTGGTACCATCTTCCCAAATTGCACAAGTCCTCAGAGAGCCCCCCAGGGAGACCGATTGTCTCGGGGTGTGGCTCCCTGACGGAACGTCTGTCCCGGTTCCTCGACCACCTGCTACGCCCTCTCCTGTCGGGGGTCCCGTCTTACCTCGCAGATACGCTCGACGCAATTAAGTTGGTCGAGAAAATCCAGTGGAGAAATGACTATATTATGGCCACCATAGATGTGGAAAGTCTTTATAGCAGGATACCCCACGGGGAGGGCGTGGGGGCAGTCCGGAGGTACCTGGACAGAACTAACAAGGAGGAGGGATACAAGGAATTTCTCTGTGATTGTCTAAATTTTATTTTGACACACAATGCCTTCATGTTCGATGGAAGATGGTACCACCAGAGGTCGGGAACAGCCATGGGAACCTCTGTGGCATGTACCTATGCGGGTCTTTTCTTGGGGGCCTGGGAGGAGGACTATGTCCACAATCCCAGGAATCCGTACAGGAAGAACATTAAAATTTGGGCCAGGTATGTGGACGATGTGCTGGTCGTGTGGCAGGGGGGCCGGGAGGTTTTCAGCGCCTTTATGAGTTACCTCGATGATAATCAGGTGAATATGCGCTTTACGTCAGAGGTAAGCGAGCAATCCATCAGTTTTTTGGATCTGAGGATTAGGCCCGATGGGGCCAAGCTGGCCTGTGAGGGGTACAGAAAGGATACTGCTGTGAACTCCCTTCTACACAGACATAGCTTCCACCCTAAGCATGTCAAAACCTCCCTGCCTTACGGCCAGTACCTCCGTCTAAGACGAAATAACTCTAACATGGAGACCTTTGAGATACAAGCACGAGAACTAACCGCAAGCCTTGAGGCTAGAAAGTATGACAGGAGTTGCCTGGAACAAGCCCAGGATAGGGCGAGAAAGATGGATAGGAACTCCCTACTTCTGAGAGGTTCAGAGGATCGAAGGGATAATGGGAAAAACAATCTGACCCTTACCTTCGACTTCACCCCAATGTCAGCTAAGTTGACTGAGATCATAAAGAAAAATTGGGGGGTAGTAGTGAGAGATCCAACCCTCCAGAAGGTGTTCCCAAGCCCTCCCAGGGTTGTATTTAGAAGGGCTCCCACTTTAGGAGACACCCTAATTCGAAGCGAGTATCGCTCACCCCCCATTCGGAATTGGTTATCGAGCAATCGCCCTAAAGGTAACCACAAGTGTGGTCACTGCGATTTTTGTGCCAACATGTGGGAAGGTACCAATTACCGTTTGGGGGGTTTGCAGTGGGAAGTGAGAGCCTTTATTACATGCCAGACGAAGTTTGTTTCTTACGTGGTATTTTGCCCCTGCCTTTTTTATTATGTTGGGAAGACTACTCGCCCCCTTAAAGAGAGGGTGGGGGAACATTTCAGCTCAATCAAGTCGGTCAAAGGTAGCCCTAGACTGATTGAGCATGTAAGGGAGGCACATGGTGGGAGGGCAAGATGTTTAAGATTTGCGGGCCTCCTACATGTCGCCCCGTCAGGGCGAGGGGGTGACCGCGATCGCGAATTGACCAGACGTGAGTCAAGGGTCATCCTGCGCTCAGAAGCTATGGGACCTTTGGGCCTGAATGATAGATTGGAATTGGCGTGTTTTCTTGAACCTTAATACACCTGGTACCCCCCTTTTTCTCTTTTTCTTTTTTTCTCTTGGTGGAATACCCTGACTCTCCTCCCCCCCCCCCCCCCTTTGGTGTACGAATCTCCCGGGAAACTCTATTCTTCTGTTCTTCTTTTTCCCCCCTTTTTTTGGGGTAACATCTTGGAGGTGATGGCTGGACAGTCCTCCGCGAGGTGTGGGCAGGGGCACGGTGCCTAGTAAGTTTTGTTCGGATGTCCGCACGGGCAGTACAAAAACGGGCAATAATGAAAATATAACCTCAAAAAGGTCCCCAATAGGTGGACATGCAGGGACCCAATAGGGCCCAACAAAATAGGAAAAGAGTTGTTAATGTAATGTCCTGTAACTGGGGTCCCGTGGGCTGCACCATGCGAACATCCGACTATGGGGGTGAACCTATCCACTCCTGGGTGAGCTAGAGGATGTAGGGTACGCAACGCACCCCCTTATACCAAGGACTAATAAAGTCCTCCCCCTATGCACAACAGGTGGGATGGGTTTGCAAGGTGGTGCCCCATAAAATGATGGGGGACAATGCCCCTCCCTTCCTTTCTTCTTCTTCTCTTTCCACTCCCGCTCTCCTCTCTCCCCCCCTTTTTACTGACTAACTTCTAGAGTTTGCGGGGACAGAGGATGTCCCCACAATAATGGGGTGCGTGAGTTCACCTTTTCTCTTTTAGAAATATCCCCATAAATGTAATTATGAGATTGTTCTTCCCCTCCTCCTCCTTTGTTCATAAGGGTACGTTAGAGATGGGGTTAAATATAACCCACAAAGTATATGGTCTCCAGAGTCCCGCCCAGCTCTTCCAGGTTTTTAATGAGGGTTTTTTCTTCAGGTTCGGGGGTCCCCTTTAAGGGTTTTATTGGATGAAATAAAGTGATAATTTTTTACAATGCAGGGATGAAACAGGTGAGCTTTATGACATACACATAGGCTAATGGTGTATATAGATGCTTATTTGCACAGAGCACGGCTATATGCCTTTTTTATTTTTATTTATTTATTTTTTGACAATTTGAATAGGTTATGGTATAACTATGTTTGTGATGATGTGTATGATGTTAAATTTATCCAATAGGAGATGTAAACACTGTTCACGTCACGATCGGGGCGTTCTGCCCCTTCTAGATGCACTGCATAGCGCTATTTGGATGTGCAACACTGATTCACTTTCCTTTCCGCATAACGACGGAATCCCGCCCCCTCACCCCCGACCTTTCCCTGTCACAACTCCAAACCAATGGGGTGGCGCCGGAGGCGGGGACTGTAGGTCCTATACAGGAAGCTCTCCGGCGTCATCCCCATACGGACACGCATGTGAGCAAGCGCCCAAGCGGCGAGAAACGGCTGTAGTGCCGTCCGGATTTTCCCCTGGTCACCTCTCCCCTCCACACCACCACAACGTCGGCACACACAGGTTTGGCACCTCTCTTTGAAGTATGTCAAGGCTGATTATGTATGTCTAAAGGAACGGAATAAATCTTTTTGGGAACTGTTTATGTTACGGGTGCACAGTACTCCTTTTTACACGTACATAATATGTAATTCATTGGTATCGAAAAATGTAATTCCCCAAATGTGGTTAATTGGGTTAAATTGGAATCCCCAAAATCTGGGTTTCCATGCATGCTTTGAGTTAGCATGCTTTGATACCAAACAAGCTCTATAATGCAAGCCAGCTTCGGTCAAACTTGTTGCGCAGCAGTGCCAGCACCCTTTAAACTGACCTTCACTTTTCTGCCTCAACAAATATCTTAGAAGCAATTCACCAAATCAATCTAACCCCCTGGTTGCCTTAAGAGATAACCCCCAATTCCCAATATCATTCACAATAGCACAATCTCCTGGATGGTTTAGGCAAAATGAGGTAGACCCTGATAATAGGCTCCATCAAATTCGATCCCTGATTCAGAATAAAGACGCTATCTGCAACACAATGATGGGAGAGAATCAAATGAAGAGTTTCTTGTATCGTAAATGTTGGTTCCTATAACTGCGATAAGTACTGACCAGACTATTATGTTGCCTCTTCCCTTTAATCAGAAGTGTAAATTCTAGAATAATTCAGTGGGGGAGACGTTAACAGTTTTTGAAAAACTAGATGTCGGTGCTATAAAGATACTAAATAATAATAATAATAAATATATATACATACACACAAATAATACATGTACAGGCTTTCTTATTCTACTGGTCAGTCTCCTCCATAGGCAGATTGAGGGATAATCCTCAGTTGGACCACTGTCAATGTTAAGTTTATCAGTTTGGTGTTTATTGTTACGTTTTATATGTTTAGATTATTGGCAGAGTATGTAGTTGTTATTAATAAGTGATGAATAATCTCCAGCCGTCTTTACACTTCTGATTAAAGGGAAGAGGCAACATAATAGTCTGGTCAGTACTTATCGCAGTTATAGGAACCAACATTTACGATACAAGAATGGTTGTGCATACGCATGCTTTGCAACCCAGCAGTACTGAAACAAGGCAGACTGTGGCTTTGAATTAGACACGTTTACAGGCTTCTCCTACGAATGACCTTGTGTGAGATCTCTAAGGTGTAGGAAAATCAAATTGTAGCCGCATCAGGAGAGTCCCTCGTTCCACTCTGTATTCCATGGAACTGCAGCCATGGCAGTCTTCTGATCCTTATAAAATCTTCACTGACAAAGGCATTAAATAATTAATTCCTGTACTGATTTCAAAGTGTCAGCAAAGCTAGATTGCATAGATCTGCCAAGGAGATTATTAATGTAATACATGAAAGTAGATCAGAAGAAGAGCTCCAGTCTAATGAGAGAGCAGTACACTGCATGGGGAAAGAAGGGGTAAGTGCTCAGACAGTGCAGCACCTGACCTATGTATGGCAGGCAGTAGTGTTGGGCGAACAGTGTTCGCCACTGTTCGGGTTCTGCAGAACATCACCCTGTTCGGGTGATGTTCGAGTTCGGCCGAACACCTGACGGTGCTCGGCCAAACCGTTCGGACACATGGCCGAACTAAGAGCGCATGGCCGAACGTTCCCCGAACGTTCGGCTAGCGCTGTGATTGGCCGAACGGGTCACGTGGTTCGGACCCGAACGCGCTCTGATTGGCCGAACTGTCACGTGGTTCGGGTAAATAAATACCCGAACCACGTCATATCTCTGCCATTTGTCTGTGGGTTTAGCTTTGGGTAGGCAGGCAGGGTAGTTCGCGCTCCAGCCACGCTAGCCAGGGTCCCCCCTGTCATTGTGTCGCTGCTGGGAACAGTAGTACACCGCTCGCTCAGCCACACTATATAGCATTCTGTTTACTGCCACTCTGTGTACCTCGCTCAGCCACATTATATAGCATTCTGTTCACTGTTCTGTGTCTGCTGGGAATAGTGGTACACCGCTCGCTCAGCCACACTATATAGCATTCTGTTCACTGTTCTGTGTCTGCTGGGAATAGTGGTACACCGCTCGCTCAGCCACACTATATAGCATTCTGTTTACTGTTCTGTGTCTGCTGGGAATAGTGGTACACCGCTCGCTCAGCCACACTATATAGCATTCTGTTTACTGCCACTCTGTGTACCTCGCTCAGCCACATTATATAGCATTCTGTTCACTGTTCTGTGTCTGCTGGGAATAGTGGTACACCGCTCGCTCAGCCACACTATATAGCATTCTGTTCACTGTTCTGTGTCTGCTGGGAATAGTGGTACACCGCTCGCTCAGCCACACTATATAGCATTCTGTTCACTGTTCTGTGTCTGCTGGGAATAGTGGTACACCGCTCGCTCAGCCACACTATATAGCATTCTGTTTACTGTTCTGTGTCTGCTGGGAATAGTGGTACACCGCTCGCTCAGCCACACTATATAGCATTCTGTTTACTGTTCTGTGTCTGCTGGGAATAGTGGTACACCGCTCGCTCAGCCACACTATATAGCATTCTGTTTACTGTTCTGTGTCTGCTGGGAATAGTGGTACACCGCTCGCTCAGCCACACTATATAGCATTCTGTTCACTATTCTGTGTCTGCTGGGAATAGTGGTACACCGCTCGCTCAGCCACACTATATAGCATTCTGTTTACTGTTCTGTGTCTGCTGGGAATAGTGGTACACCGCTCGCTCAGCCACACTATATAGCATTCTGTTTACTGTTCTGTGTCTGCTGGGAATAGTAGTACACCGCTCGCTCAGCCACACTATATAGCATTCTGTTTACTGCCACTCTGTGTACCTCGCTCAGCCACATTATATAGCATTCTGTTCACTGTTCTGTGTCTGCTGGGAATAGTGGTACACCGCTCGCTCAGCCACACTATATAGCATTCTGTTTACTGTTCTGTGTCTGCTGGGAATAGTAGTACACCGCTCGCTCAGCCACACTATATAGCATTCTGTTTACTGCCACTCTGTGTACCTCGCTCAGCCACATTATATAGCATTCTGTTCACTGTTCTGTGTCTGCTGGGAATAGTGGTACACCGCTCGCTCAGCCACACTATATAGCATTCTGTTTACTGTTCTGTGTCTGCTGGGAATAGTGGTACACCACTCGCTCAGCCACACTATATAGCATTCTGTTTACTGCCACTCTGTGTACCTCGCTCAGCCACATTATATAGCATTCTGTTCACTGTTCTGTGTCTGCTGGGAATAGTGGTACACCGCTCGCTCAGCCACACTATATAGCATTCTGTTTACTGTTCTGTGTCTGCTGGAAATAGTAGTACACCGCTCGCTCAGCCACACTATATAGCATTCTGTTTACTGCCACTCTGTGTACCTCGCTCAGCCACATTATATAGCATTCTGTTCACTGTTCTGTGTCTGCTGGGAATAGTGGTACACCGCTCGCTCAGCCACACTATATAGCATTCTGTTTACTGTTCTGTGTCTGCTGGGAATAGTGGTACACCACTCGCTCAGCCACACTATATAGCATTCTGTTTACTGCCACTCTGTGTACCTCGCTCAGCCACATTATATAGCATTCTGTTCACTGTTCTGTGTCTGCTGGGAATAGTGGTACACCGCTCGCTCAGCCACACTATATAGCATTCTGTTTACTGTTCTGTGTCTGCTGGGAATAGTAGTACACCGCTCGCTCAGCCACACTATATAGCATTCTGTTTACTGCCACTCTGTGTACCTCGCTCAGCCACATTATATAGCATTCTGTTCACTGTTCTGTGTCTGCTGGGAATAGTGGTACACCGCTCGCTAAGCCACACTATATAGCATTCTGTTTACTGTTCTGTGTCTGCTGGGAATAGTGGTACACCGCTCGCTCAGCCACACTATATAGCATTCTGTTTACTGTTCTGTGTCTGCTGGGAATAGTAGTACACCGCTCACCCGCCACTGTATAGCATTGTGCTCTGTGTCGCTGCTGGGAATAGTGGTACACCGCTCACCCGTCACTGTATAGCATTGTGCTCTGTGTCGCTGCTGGGAATAGTGGTACTGTATAGCATTTCTGTACTGCCACTGTACTGCTGCCAGTCAGCGTGTACTGTAAGGATAAGTGAAATGAGGAAGAAATCCGGTGAAAGAGGGAGGGGCAAGGGAAGAGGTGTTTCCCCTGACGGTTCACGTACAGGCCACAGGGGAGCACCCAAGAAAACCCACTCAATACCGCCCATGTTGTCCAGGACAACAACCCTCACAAATCCAAAAGAACAGGACCAGATAATTACTTGGATGACCTCTCAAGCGTCCAGCAGTGGGTTAAGCAGCACCAGCACATCACGCACGAGGTCCGAGTCCTCAGCCAGTTACAAGGAGCCAGTGGGCACAAAGCTGACACAACCGGCAGCGACACCACGCACACAACTGCCAGATAACCAGTCCGATGAATTACCTCAGGACACAATGGGGTATTCGCAGGAGCTATTCCCAGCCCAACAAACTTCCACCTTTCAAAGGTCAATGGAGGAACAGCCAGAAATGTTGTGCCTGGATTCACAACCGTTAACTGTGGGAAATGCACCGCGCACTGAAATACAAGGCGAGTCCGAGGAGGACTCGGAAACCCAAATCCCAGAGCAATTTGGGCAGGAGGGGTTGCAATTGCAGGAGGTCGGCCGACAAGATCTGGAAGACAACGTTGGAGTGTGCTGCGCAGAGGTTGTTGTGGGGAGCTCTACTCCACGGCGGCGGCCCACAATGACATATGACGAGTTTGAGGAGATGGAAGAGGAGGGTATGGACAATGTGGACAGAGACCCAGATTTTGTTTGTGAACGAGAACATCGCGGTCGTAGCAGCAGCACAGATGAGTCTGTTGAAGAACCCACTGCTGCACGAGTTCGCCTTGTGCCACAAGGTAGGCGGCGCGCAATTTCAGGCACCACAAGCGTGGAAGTTCAAGTGAGAGGCAAAAGAGGAGCAAACAGAAATCGCCAGCAAGGAGGCAGGTGCTCCAAAGTCTGGGCTTTCTTTGAAGACTGCACTGAGGATGTTACCATGGCGATTTGCAAGGTGTGCAAGACCCGCCTGAGCAGGGGGAAAAGTATTAACAACCTCTCCACCACCAGCATGAGCCGTCACATGCTATCCAAACATCCCACTCTGTGGGCAAACGCGTCAGGACAGGGTACCAGCAACAACACTGCCTCCCTTGGGTTCACCAGACTCACCACCAGACCCGCCTCAGCAGCAGCAGTAGCCCAGCCATTGCGTGGTTCACAACATTCACAAACATCAGACGACGCTGACACTGTCACTTTCCGGAGTAGTGCTCTTGAGGTCTCCCAGTGTTCATCAAACACAACAACCAACAGCCCTTCCGTGTGCAGCGCTACGGTTCAGTTGTCTGTGTCGGAGATGTTTGAGCGCAAGAGGAAATTGCCAGCAAATGACCCCCGGGCCGTGGCAGTAACAGCCAGCATAGCCAAGCTTCTGGCCTGCGAAATGCTGCCATATCGAGTGGTGGAGACAAACAGCTTCAAGGGCATGATGTCAGTGGCCATCCCACGTCACGTGGTTCCCAGCCGCTACCACTTTGCGCGCTCTGCAGTGCCTGAGTTGCATGAGCACGTGGTCAGCAAAATAACCCGAAGCTTGAAGAATGCCGTTGCCTGCAAGGTTCACCTCACCACTGACACCTGGACGAGTGCGTTCGGCCAGGGTCGATACATCTCCCTTACCGCGTACTGGGTGAACCTTGTGGAGCCTGACAGCGATTCCTCACCTGCTACGGCACGGGTGTTGCCCACGCCACAAACAGCTGCACCGCCGTCCCTCCCACTGGATAACAACAGCAGCACCTACCTCTCTGACTCCTTCTCCTCCAACGCATCTCAAAGCTGTACCTCATCCGGAAACGCTAACCCAGCAGCAGTAGGATCGTGGAAGCAGTGCAGCACAGCTGTTGGCATGCGTCAGTAAGCGTTGCTGAAGCTAATCTGCCTTGGGGATAAGCAGCACACAGGGGAGGAAATTTGGAGGGGAATAAAGGAACAGACGGATTTGTGGCTGGCACCGCTGGACCTGAAACCGGGCATGGTTGTGTGTGATAATGGGAGTAATCTCATTCGCGCTTTAAGGTTGGCTAAGCTGACACACATCCCTTGCCTGGCGCACGTGATGAACCTAGTAGTTCAGCGGTTCCTGAGGACATCCCCAGGCGTGGCCGATCTTCTGTTGAAGGTGCGTCGAGTGGCCAAACATTGTAGAAATTCCAGTACTGCTTCGGGGGCACTCGCCAAGATGGTGGAGCGCTTCAATCTCCCCCACCATCGCTTGCTGTGTGATGTCCCTACGCGCTGGAATTCTACGCTGCACATGCTAGCCCGCTTTTGCGAGCAGAAGAGTGCAGTGGTCCAGTACATGACGGCGCAGTACCGAGGCGCATCCGGCCAACTGCCAAGCTTCTGTGGATCCGATTGGGCCAACATGTTGGACCTCTGCCAAGTCCTCCAAAATTTTGAGCAATCCACGTTGCTTGTGAGCAGTGACAACTCTTCAGTCAGCATTACCATACCACTGCTGTGTTTACTGAAGAGGTCGATGTTAAAAATCAAGGAAACAGCTGTCATGATGCAACTGGGGGAATCTGAAGGAGAAAACGATCAGCGTGATGGTACCAACATCAGGCCATCCGCCTCAGGGAACGCTGGCCCCAGCAGCTATGACGAAGAAGAGGAGGAGGAACAGCTGGAGTTGGAGCAGGAATTTCATGCCACCACTGACGAGGGCCAGAGCGGTGCACGTTGGACTTCCACAATTCAACGCGAATGGTCAGCAGAAGCAGACCAGGAGGAAGGTGACGACTATGATGCATCACAACAACTATCACAACGCTCACAAGAGGATGATGAGGATTCTGGTAGGACTCTGGCACACATGGCTCAATTCATGCTAGACTGCATTGAACGTGACCCACGCATTGTGCGCATTCTGGACAACACCAATTACTGGGTTTATACCCTTCTGGATCCACGGTACAAACACAATGTTCCAAAACTGCTTGAAGAAAGAGTCAGACAGGTCAAAATGGAAGAATACCAGCAGGCCCTTGTGGAGACTTTAGAGAGGAGATTGACATCCTCCCCCTCCTCTAGCCAGTTGTACGCAGACAGACTGACTTCCGCAAACCCAGGACGACCAGGAGGGCAGCAAACAACGCAAGCCGCAGCTAGTACCCAAAAGGGAACGGTATCGGCAGTGTCCTTGGAGTGGGAAAATTTTCTGACACCCATGCAGCAGCAGCCCACTGAACAGCAAGCGTGCAGATCCACCTCCAACACCGATCGCCTGGAGAAGATGGTCAAGGACTACATGTCAGATGACGTAGCTGTGTCGAACAATCCATCTGCACCCTTCAACTATTGGGTATCGAAGCTAGACACCTGGCACGAACTGGCAATGTACGCAATAGAGGTGCTGGCTTGCCCGGCAGCCAGCGTTATGTCGGAACGCTGTTTCAGTGCTGCCGGAGGCATCGTCACAGATCGGCGTATCCGCCTCTCTACAGAAAATGCAGACCGTCTGACTCAAATTAAAATGAATCAATCCTGGATTGGAAATGACTACGCAACAATCCAGGACCCCAACCAAGTAACATGACCAATGAACATCTGGGATGGTGTAGCGTTTCCGGTCCCTGTTTATTGAACCTCTCATCTGTATTACATTTATGACTGCATGGCGGCAAAAAGCATTGCTGCTATATCCGCACGCTTTTTGTCCTCATGCAAGGCCTGGGTTGTTGTGTCTCAAAAACCGTGGCCTTCTCCTCCTGCACCTGCTCCTGTTCCATCACGTCTGCTGCTGCTGGGTTAGCGTTGCCGCGTGGTCCCTGTTTATTGAACCACTTATCTTTATTACATTTATGACTGCATGGCGGTACAAAGCATGCTATCCGCACGCTTCTTGCCCTCATGTAAGGCCTGGGTTGTTGTGTCTCACAAAGCGTGGCCTTCTCCTCCTGCGCCTCCTCCTGTTCCATCACGTCTGCTGCTGCTGGGTTAGCGTTGCCGCGTGGTCCCTGTTTATTGAACCACTTATCTTTATTACATTTATGACTGCATGGCGGTACAAAGCATGCTATCCGCACGCTTCTTGCCCTCATGCAAGGCCTGGGTTGTTGTGTCTCACAAAGCGTGGCCTTCTCCTCCTGCGCCTCCTCCTGTTCCATCACGTCTGCTGCTGTTGGGTTAGCGTTGCCGCGTGGTCCCTGTTTATTGAACCACTTATCTTTATTACATTTATGACTGCATGGCGGTACAAAGCATGCTATCCGCACGCTTCTTGCCCTCATGCAAGGCCTGGGTTGTTGTGTCTCACAAAGCGTGGCCTTCTCCTCCTGCGCCTCCTCCTGTTCCATCACGTCTGCTGCTGCTGGGTTAGCGTTGCCGCGTGGTCCCTGTTTATTGAACCACTTATCTTTATTACATTTATGACTGCATGGCGGTACAAAGCATGCTATCCGCACGCTTCTTGCCCTCATGCAAGGCCTGGGTTGTTGTGTCTCACAAAGCGTGGCCTTCTCCTCCTGCGCCTCCTCCTGTTCCATCACATCTGCTGCTGCTGGGTTAGCGTTGCCGCGTGGTCCCTGTTTATTGAACCACTTATCTTTATTACATTTATGACTGCATGGCGGTACAAAGCATGCTATCCGCACGCTTCTTGCCCTCATGCAAGGCCTGGGTTGTTGTGTCTCACAAAGCGTGGCCTTCTCCTCCTGCGCCTCCTCCTGTTCCATCACGTCTGCTGCTGCTGGGTTAGCGTTGCCGCGTGGTCCCTGTTTATTGAACCACTTATCTTTATTACATTTATGACTGCATGGCGGTACAAAGCATGCTATCCGCACGCTTCTTGCCCTCATGCAAGGCCTGGGTTGTTGTGTCTCACAAAGCGTGGCCTTCTCCTCCTGCGCCTCCTCCTGTTCCATCACGTCTGCTGCTGCTGGGTTAGCGTTGCCGCGTGGTCCCTGTTTATTGAACCACTTATCTTTATTACATTTATGACTGCATGGCGGTACAAAGCATGCTATCCACACGCTTCTTGCCCTCATGCAAGGCCTGGGTTGTTGTGTCTCACAAAGCGTGGCCTTCTCCTCCTGCGCCTCCTCCTGTTCCATCACGTCTGCTGCTGCTGGGTTAGCGTTGCCGCGTGGTCCCTGTTTATTGAACCACTTATCTTTATTACATTTATGACTGCATGGCGGTACAAAGCATGCTATCCGCACGCTTCTTGCCCTCATGCAAGGCCTGGGTTGTTGTGTCTCACAAAGCGTGGCCTTCTCCTCCTGCGCCTCCTCCTGTTCCATCACGTCTGCTGCTGCTGGGTTAGCGTTGCCGCGTGGTCCCTGTTTATTGAACCACTTATCTTTATTACATTTATGACTGCATGGCGGTAAAAAGCATGCTATCCGCACGCTTTTTGTCCTCATGCAAGGCCTGGGTTGTTGTGTCTCACAAAGCGTGGCCTTCTCCTCCTGCGCCTCCTCCTGTTCCATCACGTGTGCTGCTGCTGCTGCTGCTGGGTTAGCGTTGCCGGTCCCTGTTTATGGAACCTCTTATCTTTATTACATTTATGACTGCATGGCGGTACAAAGCATGCTATCCGCACGCTTCTTGCCCTCATGCAAGGCCGGGGTTGTTGTGTCTCACAAAGCGTGGCCTTCTCCTCCTGCGCCTCCTCCTGTTCCATCACGTGTGCTGCTGCTAGGTTAGCGTTACCGGTCCCTTTTCCTGGAACCTCTTATATGTATTACATTTATGACTGCATGCCGACAAAAAACATGTTACCTGTGCAAAGAAAACAGACATTTCCCGCATTTAAAAGACAGTTTTCCCTTTGAAACTTTAAAATCGATTTTCTCAAAAACTATAAGCTCTTTTTGCTAATTTTTTTTCCTCTTCTACCCACTCCCAAGGTTCACATACCCTGTAAATTTGGGGTATGTAGCATGTAAGGAGGCTTTACAAACCACAAAAGTTCGGGTCCCCATTGACTTCCATTATGTTCGGAGTTCAGGTCGAACACCCGAACATCGCGGCCATGTTCGGCCTGTTCGGCCCGAACCCGAACATCTTGATGTTCGCCCAACACTACCAGGCAGCTAGAAAGGCTTGTCAGTATATTTAAAAGCATATAATGCTATTCCCTCTCCAGCACAAATACAGTGAGCCACGATGTTGGACCGGATGATCGGTGAGTGATGGCGTGGGTACAGGACGTCTGCAGGGAGCTGGGAGAAACTTGGTTAAGGTTCCCTTTAAGCAGGGTCGGACGGTCACTGGGAAAGTGAATCAGGCCACTAGCCAGCCATGGCACCGCTGCAACCCCAGGGGACTCTCTGACTCTCTCTCATTATCTCTCTCGGTTCTTCTCTCATTCTGTCTCTTTCCTAAGCTTCTCTCTCTATTCTCTGAGCACGCTCTTTGTCCCTCTCTCTTTCTTTTCTGCCCTCTCCTTTCCTTCTCTCTTTTCTTCCTTTGCTATCTATTTCTCTCCTTTTTTTGGGATATGCCGGCCCTCTCTCTCCCTCATCCTCTCCTCTTTCTCTCTTTCTTTCTCTCTCTCTCTTTCTCTCTCCTTCTCTCTCTTTTTTTCTTTTTCAGCTTTCCTCCAAGGATGTTCTGCGAGGCATCGGAATCTCTGCAGAGCTGTTGAGCACCGCAGTGAATGTGGATACAAACTCCATTGTACTTGGCAAAATAAATTATTCTAATTAGTGGAAATATTTATTTTTCTAAAAAAAATCTACATTTTAGTACATTCGACAATATGAAACCTTCTTTTACATTGTGATGCTAATTTGCTAAGCTAAGGGGCTGCCAATTGAGATCTCTCGGATTACTGCTGCCATGATTGCCTAAGCAGCAGATGATTGGCAGCAATGTACACAAAAAATACAATAAATACAGAAGCAGTGAACTGCCATGCTGTTGTGTATATCAGGAGCCATTTCCAGCCACTGGCACCTCCATTAAAATGAATAGGAAAACATGATTGTGTACATTTTCCAGTTTGTCTAAACTCACTTCACTGCTTAAAGGAAATATAAAGTGAAAATGTTCTCCCAGTTTAACTTAGGCCCCGTTCACACTTGCGTTTTGGCAAGTAAACGGACCATATCCTGATGGTATCCTGATCGGATCAGGACCTGATCCTGATCAGAACCGTACGGTTCCGATCCAGATCCGATCCGGATCCGGTCCGTTTGTATCAGGCATGCATCAGGCTGCCATCCGGATCCATGGGCAGCAAATAGTGAAATTTAAATAAAAAAATGTTGGGGTCAGCAGAAGGTGCACCTGGTGCACCTGTAGAATCAGGTTCCTCCGCTGTAGGCCTCACCTCCACCTCCGACATTCTGCCAAACAGCTCCAGCACGTCTGTCACTGCTGCTCCACTCCAGACATGCTTGGCCCATGTATCCCCATCTGAAATGGCCGCTTGGATACGCATAGGAAATGGGGTAGAACGTCAGGTTTTTGTAGGCAGTGTGTTCTGTGCCTTCCGTTCCCCATTGGTTTCTGTGTTCCGGATGGTGCTGTCAGGCTCAGGTCCGGCTCCGGTCCGGAGGCATGGGCCGGAGATCCGGACCCAAAAAATAGCGCATATTGGAAAAGTGTCCGGAGTCCGGATCCGGTCCGGCTCCGTACTGTACGGAACGGACACGTGTGAACGTCCGCATAGACTTTGCATTGCTATGCGGAACGTACGTTCCGTTTGTACAGTATATGGTCCGGATCAGATCAGGAAAATCCGGACAGGGAACGCTAATGTGAACCGGGCCTTACCCAGGGTTTCTCCTAGCCCACTGTAGTCTTCCTGGTTCCTCACAATCATTCCACTCTTATACCTGCATCAGCTGTAGCCCTCAGAAAGCTGCATGTGTGGCCCCGAGACGAGCATGCGCTGAATGCGCTCCCAGATTCTATTGCTGTGGTGGATGTACCACCTACGGCAGCTGGAAAAGTTTGGCCTACCTCAAAATTTAATGGTGCAGTTCTACACTGCAATCATCAAATTATGGTTTGGCTCCTGCTCAGCATCAGAAAAGGGGAGGCTGCACAGCATCATCCGTACAGCGGAAAGGATAATTGGCTGTAGCTTCCCTTCCCTGCAGGATCTTTACACTGGCAGATGCAGAAAGAGAGCAACCAAAATTGCCTCTGACCCCTCTCACCCTGCTCACTCCATCTTCCATCTCTTGCCTTCAGGAATAAGATTCCGGTCAATCACAACTAAAACTTCTAGACACAGGAACAGCTTCTTTCTTCAGGTGGTAGCCATGCTTAAAGAGAATCTGTACTCTAAAATTCCTACAATTAAAAGCATACCATTCTATTCATTATGTTCTCCTGGGCCCCTCTGTGCTGTTTCTGCCACTCCCTGCTGCAATCCTGGCTTGTAATTGCCAGTTTTAGGCAGTGTTTACAAACAAAAGACATGGCTGCTAACCAGAGTGTGATAGGCTCATAGGAGAGCTTGAAGAGAGTGTGTAAAGCTTCTGCCTTTCATAAGCAGTGCTGCACATTCCACACATTCCAGCCTGAGCCCGACAGAGCCGACAGAGGAAAGAAGATAAGATTTATTACAGAGACAGTGCAACTAGAACAGGCTGCAGTATGCCAGAGCACATTAGAACAGGTATAGGAACTTACAGGATAGAAGAAATAAGGCTCAACATTTTGTTACAGAGTCTCTTTAATGCAGAACCACACTAGATCTCCTAGGACTTGAAAGTAATCAGCACAGAACTGAAAATGAACAATTTTCACCTTGTTTACTGCTACTATACTCACATACCGTCCTTGCTTTGTAATATATATATATATATATATATATATATATATATATATATATATATATATATATACACTGTCTGTCCTTGTATTGTTTTTGTTTGTGTTTCTTAAGCAACTGCCAAGGCAATTTTATTGTAAGTGCAAACTTACTTGGCAAAATAAATTGATTCTGATTCTGATCCAGGAGTGAGATCGAGGAGCCACGTGGCCAGGGCTGCGCATGCACAGTGGTCAGCGATCAGCTGAGTAGACTAGTTTGGTGAATTGAGGTCATATTCACTTCCCCATTAAGGCTTCCTCTGATACCCATCAGGGCCAGTTCAAGAGGCCCTAGGGCCCTGCCCTGGGGTAAGCTTATACAGGGTGCTCCACTACTACAACCCCTCCACTGCCCCTTCCCTCACCGATAAGCACTACACCACCGCCTCCCGAGGCCCCTGCACAGTAGCTAGCTGAAATTATGAAGTGTAAGAGTGGAGGTAGAAGTGTCAGGGAATATTCTGCATGCAGCCAGTGAGTGATCTGCAGCCGTCCCGAGAGAATGCAGCAAGAGCGCCAGCAACATCTATCTCCGCTCTGCAAAACAGAGGAACCCCGTCCAGCACTGACCTGCATCCACACAGTGACAGTCCACACAGCACAGAAGCGGCTGCACTGTCTGTGCACTCTCTGTCTGCTTCTGTATCCAGCATGTGTTATGTGTATACAAGCGGCGGTTAATAGAGAGGAGGCAGATAGTGCAGCTACAGAGTGCATGGAGAGTGCATGCGCTGCCCGCCAGGTTAATGCGCTGGAGCCTTGGGGAGCAGCGGGGAGGAACAGCTGACAGGTACAAGGTCTGGTTGCACAGAGGCCCCTGCACAGGTTGGGGCCCCGGGGCAATTGCCCCCTTTGCCTCTATGTCAGAGTCTGCCCTGATCCCCATCTTTTATAGCACACAGATGTCCTCCCCTCACAACTACTGTGATAGTGATGTACACTCCTTGATGCCTATTCTAAGATGGTTACATATACAGCCCTCTTCCAGTACAAGCCATTCTGCAGCAATAAGGAGAGTGTCTTTTACTGACAGAGCTGATACCTTTTCTGTTCTATGACCAGAATCAGAAAGGGGGAAAACACTGAATATGTTGAACTGCTCACTGGAAATTCACAGCAGTACAGAGGAGAAGAGACTTGTCAAAATAACCACACACACCTGTAATTGCTGTTCAGCTGGCAATAATATCTTTTATTGCTAATAATTAAGAATCAATAGGTTACATATATAATTGAATGATCAAATTAATGGATCATAATAAAGGTGAATCACCCAATATGCAACAACTCTCAATCCTAAATTTTCCTGTGGGCAATCACCTGGATCTAAACATACATTACCATCATTTACTGTACAATCACTAAAAGGGTAAAACATTAAACAACGTGCAATTAAGTTCCTAACTTCACAGTATTAAACAACATTAGTGTACTGTACTGGAAAAATGCTATCAATCAACGTCACCTGTTGCCAATCTTTGCCACTGCAACTTAAAGAGTCCATCTAGCAATAATTAGACAGAGCTGACAAGTTGGTTTGAGACCAGTCTCTCAAAGTAATAGATGGCAGCAAAAGTTCACAAAAGTTCACTCATTGAATTATCCAAGGAAGGCCTCAGCTTAGCAATATTCCATTATTGCATGTAAATCATTATTTATCTTCAAATGATAGCCAACCCACACAGAGGTGTTGCTAGGGTTTTCAGTGCCTGGGGACAAAGACCGGTTTAGCGCCCCCTTCCCCGTGGTAGGTCTGCGGTGCTTGTAATGCACTCCTTTGACTGCCTGTGCCCTCCAGATGGTCTAGTCAAGACCTTTGACCCAGAACTAATGGCTGCTGCATGCACTGTATCTTTCCTTTACATGGGTAGACAGCGCTGTCCACACTCCCAGCGGCTCTCACTGCCAGCCACACATTCTCCTCACCTTAATTTCTCTGGTGGGGGGCGGGCTTCTTTCAGGCTTCTCCCAGTCCCTGCCAGGCACGCTTTCCTATACTGTATCTAGTTTCTGTGGTGGGGTGGAGTAGAAGAGGCCGCAGGATAATTGTTCATTCTGTACATCATAGTAGAGAGGCAGCGGCAGTAGGCAGGTGCTGTGCACCCCTAAATCACTGCGCCCGAGGACATATGTCCCCTCTTGCCCACCTTTAGCTACGCCCCTGAACCCACATGGCATCTAGCTGATGTGATTGAAGTCATCTGGCAAATGACACAGTCTTAGTTTATTATTTGTACATACGCTGCATGTCTAATAAAGCACAGTCCATCACTGCAAGGCCTTGTGATGTTATAGTTACCACTCCTGCGCATCTGTCCCATGTTGTATCTCTGCATCTTCGGGATGCTTTGTCAGTCTTCAGTGGCTTCTAAAGGCAGGTGCATCCATACATGTGCTCGCTCGGTGTTCCTGCATGCCCAGTATGAACCTGTTTTTTCTGAAAGTACTCAGAGATGCAAGTACTCTAGGGAAGGCTCGAGAAGGCTCAATGGGATCCAGAACATTGCTTCGCCAAAGGTGAATATTTCACTTTTTTTTTTCAGCTCGCTTTAGTATTGCTCTAACTTGGCTCCAAATTACTTAAAATGAAACCCCAAACAAAAATGTTATATATTTTAATTACCGATTTTAACCACTTCAGCCAATCTGGACGGATATATTTGTCCAGAAATCGACACTCCAAGGAAATCTGGACGAATATATCTATCCAACAGTGTTGCTGCCGTTGTGCAAGCGTATCCACGTGCAGGCGGCTCGTTCCCCGCCGCTATTACAGGGGATTGATTGCGTAAGAGGAACAAGTGTTCCCTAAGGCAAACAATTCCCTGTAAATGAATCAAGATGCCTCCAATCCGGAGGCATCTTGATTCATGAACCGAACTGTAAAAAAAATACTGTAGAAAAGTAAAATTAAAGTAGAAATGGAAAAAAAATTAATACATACTAAATAAAAACTTATTGACTCCCCACCCTGCCCATTAACTTAAAAAATAAAAACACACGTTTAAAAAAGAAAATATAGTTTAAAAGAAATACATAAATAGTTACCTTAGGGACTAAACTTTTTAATATGTATGTTGTGAAGGTATATTACTATATACCTTATTACCTTGAGCTATATCAACTTGTAATTAGTGATGGACGCAAAACTGAAAAAAAAGGAACCTTTATTTCTAAATAAAATATTTGTGCCATACATTGTACTAGGGAAATATTAGAATGTTGCAATAACCGGGACAAATCGGCAAATAAAATGTGTGGATTTTATCCACAGTAAAATGTTTTATTTTAAAACTATAATGGCCAAAAAATTAGAAATAATAATTGTTTTCTTTTTTTTTCTTATTATTCCTGTTAAATGCATTTAGAATGATTAATTCTTAGCAAAATGTACCACCCAAAGAAAGCCTAATTGGTGGCAAAAAAACAAAAAAAACAAAAAAACAAGATATTCAGCAGATCATATAGGTGTGGTAAGTAGTGATAAAATTATTGGCGAATGAATGGAAGGAGCGCTGACATGGGAAAATTGCCTTCGTCCTTTTAATAATACTGACCTGTCATCATCATTATATACACCATAAGCTAGTATTCTGTGCCCATAAATGTTTAATTTATTCTAGTGTGTTGCTTTCTCTCTTTATTCTTTTTGTTTTTCTCTTGAGTTAAATAGTTTGTGCTGTTTATCATCCCTGTACAGCTCTTATTAGCACTCCAGCACACTCTAAGCACAAGCACAGACTAGTGACAAGTCATTTCTTCATCTGGGAATAACATGTCAGTATTTTTAAAAAGAGCTAAAGCCAGTCAGGTGTGTGTTTTGCATCATTGGCCAGAGCCTTGTTTGAAATCATTTTTAAACATGCCAAGTATATTAACAATGAATTCCTGCAATACAATTTCACCTCACTGCAGTTAGAAGATATAAATGCATAGGAACATAAGAATTCTGAGAATAAACTTTTACAGTGGTCACCAGACTCCCTTACAAAGATGGTTTTGTAATTCACTTACGGTAAATATGCCACTTGCCTCCTATAAGGGGGACAGCTTGTGTACATACTTAGTATAATTTGTTATTTCATAACACAGCAACATGAATGTGTTTCTGAATGTTATAAAATGATGTTGACATGTAATTTGTGTTTGGTGGCCTTTTATGAGGTCCTTTAACATAAGCCGCCAGGCTATGGATCACATTGCCAGCATACTTATAGCAAGTAGTAAGGCACCCAGTGGCACACATTTGTGCATTATTTACAGTGTGTAAGCAGGTGTGCTGTGGTCTTGCGCTGCATTCATGTGAAACAGGAGGGGGCAATGACAAGCTAGCTGCAGCTCTATTACCCAAGTGGGTGCAATTTCATACAGCCTTATGCAGCTATAACATGAGCCTCCTTTTGTTTCAAGTACATGGTGTGGACTTGTTTATGGTGCAGATGGCATCACCAATACTTTCACATCTTCTTGAGGACATACGTGCTAGTGTACATACTATATATACAGTACATACTATATATACAGTATATAATATATATGCATATATATATATATATATATATATATATATATATATATATATATATATATATCTATATACACACACACACACACACACACACACAGACACACACACATATATATATATATATATATATATATATATATATATATATATATATACAAAAAATATATATATATATATGTATATATATATATATATATATATGTATATATATATATATATATATATATATATATATATATATATATACACATTTCTGTGGATTTGGAAATGGGCATTTCCGGTCATCCCTATCCAAAGTATTGTATTCCTAGATACAAATGCTACGTTAGTTCTCCATAAAAATGCAGGGTCATCTGCAAAATAAATAGGAAGTCCCATGTCTGGTCCCTGGTTGTCTTTGCCATAATCAGAGAGCCAGTTCTAGGCTCAATGGGGCCCAGGGCAAGAAAGACATGGGGCACCCTTAGCCTCCCCCACCTCCCTGTGACATGCTGCTGGGTCACTGAGAAGATGTGACCAGCTGGGATTAAGACGTAGAGAATGCAGTCTGATGTAGCAGGCGCTGGCCAGCTGACCGGAAAGGTAAGTCATCCACTGCTGAATACTCTGCAGAAGCCCCAGGGACCACTATACACTTAGGAGGACAGCAAACGTGCTTCACCCCACCTTCCTAATGCACAGGATCCATCCTGCCAGGACACCCTAGCTACATGAACCTGTTAATCTGAATTAACAGGTTAATCTAAAAAAAAAGTGCTGGTCAAAGGCTTAATTTGCCTTCTTAAAAGAGAAGTTATACAATATTTTTTTTCTTTTGGGTGGCCAAATAACATACAGTTTCTTTCTGATTCAAGAATTACAATCAGTATTTGCAGTTGACTGTAAGATGAAAAATCTGACTAATGTATTACACATGTATGTTAAAATTTCCCCAATTATGATAATAATGTTGAAAATTCAAAAAATTGCATTGGTGCATAAATCAATACATTTTCAATCTATCCCACACTATTACATTTTCTGAAACATGTATTATTTGAATTGTCCACTATAGTCAATCGGAAAAAAAAGGGAATTCAATTGTGTCTTAATTGAAAAAAAAAAAAATTATGTACAACCGTTAATTTTTGCGAAAAAAAACAACAACTTGGAGAATCAAACATTTTATTTAATCATGTGTGGCCACATTTGAGATGTACCATATTTTTCAGAATATAAGACGCTCCCCACTACAAGAAGCACTTAAGTTTAGAGGACAAAAACCAGGGGGAAAAAAATACCAAATCTGATGTGTTCATGGGAGTTTACAAACACAATGAAATAAATGAAAGCCATATACAAAATTGACTCCCCGTCAGCTTTAGGATCAATTTCAAAATCCTGTGCTTGGCCTACAAATCAGTGGACAAGACCTGCCCGACCTACATCTCTGATCTGGTCCACAGGCACATACCAGCCCGCCCCCTCCGATCCTCCAATGACCTGCACCTAGTTGCACCTCGCATAACTCAGTCACATGCACGATTGCAGGACTTCACCAGGGCTGCCCCTACTCTCTGGAACTTGCTCCCACCAGCCGTCAGACTCGCCCCCACCTTTAATACCTTCAAACAAGCTCTCAAGACTCACCTCTTCATGCTCGCATACCCCCTACACCAGCACCATAATATGTTCTGTTAGACACCATCTCAAAAGATGCACCTATTGTCTCCACCCCCACCCTTTAGATTGTAAGCCTCTGGCAGGGCCCTACTCCCTAGTGTTTCCAGCTTGATTATGCAATCTTACTGACAATCACCCCTTTTGTGGACTAGAACAATCTCTATTTTGACCTATGACACTGTATTGTTATCAAATCATTTGGCATAGAAACAATATGTGAGGTACAATCAAAAGAAAAGGTTAATGGGCAGATGTACACCTAAGACATCAATTTTTTTTAATAGTTTCATAGTATAAGATACTACTTTGTTCATTTTCTTTACCACTTAGCAACGAGCCGCCTTATTAAAACGTCCTGTTGGAGCCTCTTAATGGCTCCAGGATGTTTTACTGGGTTGCTCGCGCCTGCCGCCACTGTGCACGTGCGCACGCCCCACCCGCCACTCATACCGTCGGGACACGGAGTTCCATGATTGGGGAGGGGGAACAAGCATTCTCCTAACCAATCGCACTGCCTAGAGTGAATGGACATGATCCCGATTAGGGGCCATGTCCATTCATAATTTAGGAAGTAGTTAAAGCATGATTAAAATGTAAAAAAAAAATGAACACTTCCTGGTAAGCAGGATAGTGTTTGCAGTGCCATCTAGTGGTGACAAAGTAAAAGTAAAATACCCATGCAATCCATACATTTATAATTAAAAATTCAGAGATTTAATCCCTTCCACTTCCAAAGCGCCTCTCCCAAGTCCAACACTTGTAAAAATAAACTGAAAAAAAAAACAGTTTAAAAAATACATAGTTGCCCTAGGGACACTTTTTTTTAATATGTATGTCACAAGGATCTATTACTGTTATTTTACTAAGTAAGGGCTCTTAATTATTGACTGGACACAAAAAAAAACAGCAGAAAAATTACACCTATATTTCCAAATAACATATTGTCGCCATACATTGTGACATGGACATAATTTAAATGGTGTAATAACCAGGAAAACAGGCAAATAAAACACAGGGGTTTTGATTATGGTAGCATGCTTAATTTTAAAACTACTGTATAATGGCTGAATGCTGAAAATAATGATTTTTTTTTAATTTTTCTGTATTATTCCAGTGGAAATGCATTATGAATAAAATAATTCTTAGCATAATGTACAACCCAAAGAAAGCCTTTATATAGATAATATTGTTGTGATAAGTAGCAATAAAATTATTGGCGTATAAAAGGGAGGAGTGCTGATAGGTGAAAATTGCTCTAGTCCATTAGGGTAAAACCCCTAGGGGGTCAAGTGGTTAATATATTCTTAAAGAGGATCTGTAGTGAAAATAACATAATGAATAAAATTGCTTATTTTATTCAACATTTATTTATAGATTCTTTAGTCAGTATTTGTACATCGTAAAATCTTTCCTCTCCCTGATTTACATTCTGAAATGTATCACTGGTGGTGACATCTTTAGTCCTGCCAGATGATCTGTGCGGAATGTTTGTTACTGAGACTCCTATGCACTGAGGGAGATATTGCTTGCTTGTCAGTTGGCATAAGCCATTATTTCCCACAATGCAATAAGGTTCACAGACAGCAAACTGTCAGGACCATGGACATGACATCACACTGTGTGAGGGGTTTCACCACAATTTCAGCCATGTTGAACACCCCTGATGTTCTATTCGAGAAAAAGTAACGATTTCTCGTGAGAAAGTGGGTATTAGCTACTGATTGGATTCAAGCTCTATCCTGGGTTAAAGTTCCTCTTTAAGGTCCACATTATTTTGACAGCATAACATTTTATCAATGAGAAAATGTATGTATCTTAGCCACTAATACTATTTGCTGAATTGTTGCTACTATTATTTTTATTGTTGTTGTTATTTCTACTCGGATATTTATCTCCCAGTGAAATAATATTAAAATTTTCTGAAGAATATAACAGCAATGCATTTCCTAATATGTGGTAGAAACAATGGTGTAAAAATATTAAATGAATTTACAAAACACAGTAGGTGTCCTGAAGGTATATGTACCCTGGAAGCAATGTCTCAGCATGCAAACAATATTTTTGTATACAAAACTGTGACAATCTAGTACCAAATGGGGACTAGATTGTCGCAGCATCAGAAGAGTAGTGATTCAAAAGGACAAGACTGGAGCATCAGGGCAGCTTCCATAGGCTTTAATGGAGGCTAGAGGATTGACATCCACAAAAAGCACCAGAGCTCTTGTCAGTGAGTCTTGCCTGATGAATACAGGTTTCATAGTGCAACTCTGTTCCTGGATATAAACGTCAGAACATGCTAATTATTTTTATACGTTTTTCTCCAAATAAAATTTTTATGGCCAAAGTCGTTTTTGCAGCACGTATTATTAAAACAAACTATTATTTTTGGTTAAAAAAAAATTGGCTCAGAAGGCTGAAACTGACTCCTGCCATGTACTTTACAATTACACCAGAAAGCGATAAAGTGGTCAAATAGGGAAAATAAACTTTGCTTTCACTTTTCACAATTTATGTTAAGTACTTGTTCTTGATTACTGAATGATATTATTTAGTGAAAGAGCAGAAAAAATAATATGATGAAAATCATGAGGAATGTTTAGAGCATCATTTTGTGGTGTTGAGAAAAAATATATATATTTGAAACAGACGGGTGCCATTGTACTATCAACCTTTAACCACTTCACCACTGAGGGGTTTTACCCCCTGAGCACCAGAGCAATTTTCACCTTTCAGCGCTCCTTCCATTCATTCGTCTATAACTTTATTATTACTTATCGCAATGAAATGAACTATATCTTGTTTTTTTTCGCCACCAATTAGGCTTTCTTTAGGTGGGACATTATGCCAAGAATTATTTTTTTCTAAATGTGTTTTAATGGGAAAATAGGAAAAATGTGGGGAAAAAAATAATTATTTTTCAGTTTTCGGCCATTATAGTTTTTAAATAATGCATGCTACTGTAATTAAAACCCATGAAACGTATTTGCCCTTTTGTCCCGGTTATAAAACCATTTAAATTATGTCCCTATCACAATGTTTGGCGCCAATATTTTATTTGGAAATAAAGGTGCATTTTTTTCAGTTTTGCGTCCATCCCTAATTACAAGCCCATAGTTTATAAAGTAACAGTGTTATACCCTCTTGACATAAATATTTAAAAAGTTCAGTCCCTAAGGTAACTATTTATGTATTTTTTTTAATTGTAAATTTTTTAATTTTTTTTTAATTACAAAAAAAAAAAAAAAAATGGGGAGTGTGGGAGGTAATGAGTTAATTTTATGTGTAAAAGTCATTTATTTGTATGTGAAAAATGTGTAGGGTGTAGTTTACTATTTGGCCACAAGATGGCCACAGTAACTTTTTGTTTTAATCCGACCTCCAAGCTTCCTTCCGGAAGCTTGGAGGAAGAATAAGGAGGCTGGACACGTGAGTTTTTTCTCACAATGATCGCGCTGCCCATAGGAGAGCAGCTGATCATTGCGGGGCTTAGATCAACGAACGGGAATGGATTTTCCCGTTCATTGATCTCTGGGCAAGCGGGCGGCGGCGTGTTTACTAGCGGCGGGCGGCGTGTTTACGAGCGGGAGCGCGGGCAGCGTCGGGAACGCGGAAAGTACGTGTTTCTCCGTCCCTGGTTTTTAAAGGATGGAAAAAGGGGCGGAGAAATACGTACGCGCGGGGGTAAAGTGGTTAAAGCACACCTGAAGTGAGAGGAATATGGAGGCTGGCTGACATATTAATTTCTTTTTCAATAATGCACATTGCCTGGCTGTCTTGCTGACCCTCTGCCTCTAATAATTTTAGCCATAGACCCTGAACAAGCATGCAGATTAGATGCTTCTGACTGGAGTCTGACTGGGTTAGCTGCATGCTTGTTTCAGATGAGTGATTCAGACACTACAACAGATCATCAGTAGAGATGCCCTGAACGGTTTGCAGGCGAACTTCCGTGGTTCGCGTTCGCGGAAAACCGCAAACTTTTCCGGAAGTTCGATTCGCCCCCACAGTGCATCATTAGGGTCAGCTTTGACCCTCTACATCACAGTCAGCAGGCACATTGTAGCCAATCAGGCTACACTCCCTCCTGGAGCCACTCCTTCCCCCCCCCCCAGTGTTGCCAACCGTCAGTAAATTTACTGACAGTCAGTAAAAAAGTCAACAAATCTGGGCTGTCAGTAAAGTCCAGGAAAAAATTTGTGGTGTCAGTAAAAAAAACCTCTCTCTTTCTTAAAGCGGAATATAACCCTGCATTTCAACTTTGCTCTAAAACATTATTTACAGCATATTATATGTAACCAGCATTTTTTTTACTAGGTGCTATATAGATAAAAAGAAAAAAACACAGCGACACCGGGAGCCCTTGTGGTGTATTATCTTCAGGTAAAGAGTCTAAGAGATGAGTGTAGTACTACTCACAAAGGTAGGTTGCTTAAAGAGGCAACCACTCAATCAAGCATGTGGGGAAATCCCGTCCCCACTTGGTCTTTTCCTCGGGATGGTCGCTGCTCCTTGAAAGAAATCCTCACTCCTCAACGAGTCGTGAAGGCCCCACGTGGTGAGGTAATAGACTAGATTGTGAAACGGTAAGAGGCGCCCTTTATAATTCGGGTTATTTTGCTATTGGCTATACATATATATATATATATATATATATATATATATATATATATATATATATATATATATATATATAAAAGATGATGTAGTTCGCCTACCTTAATAAAGGAGACTTCCACTTTACATAATAAAAATTTTTACTTTATTGATGACAAGCACTATGGACAACGCGTTTCGCGGCTCAAACCGCTTCCTCAGGTCAAGTAGGGTGCTTATTGTCAGGGACAGAGCTTTGGCGCCCAAAAGCTCTGTCCCTGACAATAAGCACCCTACTAGACCTGAGGAAGCGGTTTGAGGCCCGAGACGCGTTGTCCATAGTGCTTGTCATCAATAAAGTAAAATTTTTTATTATGTAATGTGGAAGTCTCCTTTATTAAGGTAGGCGAACTACATCATCTTTTATATATATATATATGTATAGCCAATAGCAAAATGACCCGAATTATAAAGGGCACCTCCTACCGTTTCACAATTTTTTTTTTACTAGACCAGCATTGAAAGGGTTACACACAGAGCTTTAAAGTTCCATGGATAGAAATGCTGCCGCAGCCGAAGTTTGGATAGAAACATTTAAGTAAACACAATGTAACAAGTGTGGAATGTGACACACACTCTCTGGCTGTCATGACACACACTCTCTGACTGTGCAGGAGCTGGAGGACAGCCAGAGAGTGTGTAACATTCACCACTTGTTACATTGTGTTTACTTAAATGTAATGTATCTATCTAAACTTCGGATGCGTCTGCATTTCTATCCACAGAACTTTAAAGCTCTGTGTGTAACCCTTCCAATGCTGGTCTAGTAAAAAAAAATGCTGGTTGCATATAATATGCTGTAAATAATGTTTTAGAGCAAAGTTGAAGGTTATATTCCACTTTAAGGCTCATACACGCGTCAGATTTTTTTCAGCTGAACGACCGACTGTACACATGCCCAATTTGACGTCCAAAGGATGGGTCGTTTGGAAAAATCCGATGTGTATATGTACCTTTAGAAGATCACAGCACTTACCGCTTATCAGTTCACGTATCACTCTGGAATGTACACTGCTCTAGCTAAAGGTGGCCATACATCTGTAGACTTGGCGGCCAATCAACCATCACATAAGACAGTTATTATTGATATTCTAAAAATCGGTGCCATCAAGAGCATGCCTAGTTGACAATCAAACCAATTTCGGGAGGAAATCGGTTGCATGTATCGATTGCATGTAACAATCGAACGTGCTGGAAAATCTCAGGTTGGCATGCTCGATAAGGTGTGCAGCGGTAAGGGCTGCGATAATCAAGAACAAATGTGACGGAAACCCCCTGGTCGCATCCCATGTAAATGTATCAAAGTCCCCCCATCCCTCAGATGCCGTGCATTAATACCTGTCTGGTGTCCGCCACTGCATTCTTCTTCCTCATTCGCGCTCCACGTGGTTGCCGATACGTAAGGGCGCACGTGTGATATCTTTCATTGAATTTCAATAATATTAAATGTCAGTAAAAAAAGTGTTCTGTCAGTAAATTTGTTGTGCTTTGTCAGTAAAAATGTATTTCCGAGGTTGGCAACACTCTCCTGCACTCTCGCCATGGTGCGCACCAGTCCAGCAAGGCCGTCACTACACAAACAGCTGTTTGCGGTGCGTTACACAGTGAGTTTGGTGTGTCAGTGTGAAGCAGTACTCTAATTACACTCCCTGATTGATGTATACACATGCAAGATGTTTTAAAGCTCTTTCGGTCTGCAATTTAGCATTCAATGTGATTTCTGCCCTTAAAACGCTGCTTTGCGTCAAATCCAGATTTTTCCCCGGGACTTTTGGTGTCTATCCCACTCATCCATGCAAAAACTCAGATGTTAGACTTCTTGAAACATCTTTTCCATCACTTTTCTGGCCAACATAAGTGTTTCTAGTTTTCAAAGTTCGCCTCCCCATTGAAGTCTATTGCGGTTCGGGAAAGTTCCTAAAATCGGAGGTTCGGGCCATCTCTAATCATCAGGTCTGCCAAGCAACTGGTATTGCTTAAAAGGAAATAAATAAGGCAACCACCATGTGCTTCTCACTTCAAGTGTTCTTTATTTTTTAACTTACGAGGATTCAGTGTGAATTTTCATTATGATTCTATAACCCTTAGACTGCTATCGACATTTCTAGGCATTTCTGAATGTTCACATCCACATGCCACATGAATCTAAAGGCTTATCAAAACTACTTCCACCTGGCGCTGACGTCTTTGGGTTTTCATTTTGTATTTGAGGTAAGTGCAAACAATTGAAATTTTGCAGCCAGGTCATAGTGCATGGGGAGAGACACATAGTGTTTGTTTACCGTGCTGTGGGCAGAATGGGTACCCAAAAATGGTGATTCTTTACTGCTGAGGTGTTGGCGGAGCTAGAACGAGAGTCTGATTCCGATGTTTTTGTCAGTGACAGAATTATTCCACTGAACGTTCAGAATCTTTGGATGAAGAAGACTGCAGGTAGGCAGAACACTTTTATTTTTTCTGCCAGCTTTTATGGATTATTGGGCATGTTTAGGATCCTGAACAAGTAAGTAATTGTATATTCTGTCCAGGAACAAAAACAATATGGGAGAAGAGATCAAAGGAGCCGAGGAGCAGACAATACAGGCAGGAGTCTCTCAAGATCTCGAGGTGCAGAGGCAGAGGTCGTGGTGAAGATGTCTCATGTTTGCTATCACATATCACATCAACACGGACAGAAGTTAGCTTTGAGCCAACCAATGCACAGCTCAGCCAAGTACTCAAGTACCAATACCTAAGACTGATGTTTATCCAGATTTTCTGTCTGTCTTCTGAGGATCTGATGTACCTTGCCAAGAAAACAAACCATTAAAGGGTACTGAAGAGAGAGGTATATGGAGGCTGCCATGTTTATTTCCTTTTAAGCAATACCAGTTGCCTGGCAGCCCTGCTGGACTATTTCTCTGCAGTAGTATCTGAATAACACCAGAAACAAGCATGCAGCTAGTCTTGTCAGATCTGACTTTAAAGTCTGAAACACCTGATCTGCTGCATGCTTGTTCAGGGGCTATGGCTAATAGTATTAGAGGCAGAGGATCAGCAGGGCTGCCAGGCAACTGGTATTGCTTAAAAAGAAATAAACATAGTAGCCTCCATATACCTCTCTCTTCAGTTCCCCTTTAAGCTACCCAATTCTTTGCAAGAAACCCAGTCGATACCTTGCCACCATCTTTTCGTCTTTGTCAGTGGCAAGACAATAATGTTGTGGAGCTCAAGTTGTTTTTGCCTTATAAATCACAATGGGTTTACTCATCGTCTTACTGTCCCATTGATAAAGTTCTTTTAAAATTATTCTTTAGGACAGGCTCAAAACTGAATCCAGTTGACACTGAAGTTCCTACATTCAGCAGATAATAGCCAAGCCAAACCAATAGGAAATGATGGATGATCCCCTGTTTCATATCAGAGAGATGAATACTAGGTACCTTCAACAAACCAAGTCAGTCTATGTTCTATAATGTGACTTGTCACTGGATGAAGCTACAAAGCTTTGGAAAGGCCATGTTGTGTATCCGAGTTATAAGCCAAAAAGCCAGTAACATTTGGGGAGTCCAATTCAAGAGATGCAGTGGATTGGACTGGTAAAACTGAATCTCAGCAAGAGCATGGTCATACAGTATGTACTGGGTGTTGATAGATCTTCTCAGTGATCAGCTACTTGGATGTGGTTATTATGGGGTGTACGTTGGCAAATACCACAGTAGCACTTAGCTGTTTTATGATCTGCATGGCTTTATGATTGCTACAAATAGGACTGTGATGTCTAATTAATGGTGAGATATATAAGCAGGTAACAACTAGAAAGCTGAAGTGAAGTGAACTTGTAGTATACAGTAAAGGTGTATATTTCATGCCTAAAATGGAAAGATAAATGAGATATCTATGTACTTACCACAATTCATTCTTACTCAATGATTGACACCAGACATATTGACTAAAGCACTGGCAAAAATATTCACAAACCTGAGTCTGTGCTCAGGTATAATGAGAAGATGATCAACTGGCAAACTGTTATTTGTTGAACTTAATGGTGCTGCAGGAATAGATTATGTAACTAAAGAATTATACTATCAGCCCCAAGTTGTCTCATTGTGACTAGTTGTTGCTGTCTGCTCACTGATCTCATCATCTCAAGCAATCATACCTCAGCCTTACTACTATCAAAGCCAAGATTCTTCTTGTGCTCACCCACTGATACGTCTGACCGAGAGACATTTTCCATCATATGTACCCAAAACACCTGTAAAGAAAAGAACATAAGGAAAGAAACCACTTACCAGGGCCAGACATGTGGTGCTGCCTTGTGTGTTGCTCCATGCTTTGGCGCGTACCATACAAGAAGATCCCACTCTGCTTCGGTTGCATTACTAGTTCAGGAACTGAGTAAGGCCTCGTTTACATCTGCTGCGCTGAAAAACGTGTGAAAGCGCGTGGTAAAAAACGCATGCGCTTGTGCGCTCTTTAGTGCGCGTTTCTGTGCGTTGCGCTGCGCTTCTTTAAAGCACGTTTTGCTTGTTGTACCAGCAGCAGTTGTCAATAAAACTTTGTTTTTGTATGTAAATGTATTTTTTTCTCCATTTAGGGGTAAAAAACGCATGCACTTCTATGCGCTTGTACGCGCTTCTATGCGCTAAAAAAGCACACCCATTCACTTGCATTGATGTGCGCTTTCCAGCGCAACGCACAGAAATGCATGCAACCCTACGTTTCTGTAACGCTGCTCAGCGCAGCACATAGATGTGAACCAGCTACATTTAGTTACATGGGAAAATAAATACCTTGCTGATCGCACAGGGCAGTGCGCTGTAAAAAGCGCACAGAAACGGCCTAATGGGGAGATACAATTAATTCTGCCATATCATATAGAGGTATAGAGGAGCAGCACCTAGGAATAAATTGGGGAGTTGCTGTATATATAATATATTATATGGTATATTGCACTTCATTAGGAGACACTCCACTGTGAAATGTGGGGGTAAGAGTGCTCTTTTCACTTGGCTAGATATATGCCAATAATTCTGAGTTGATGCAGAGTTAAGCAAGTGTTCATAATAATCTATGCAGTTTGATAGTGGACCAATCACATGCTTCCAAGATTGAATTTGTCCAATTACAAGTTGCATAGTTTTTTATTATAAACCATAATTATGTATCAAATCACAGTTATTTGCCTCTAAATAAAAATCCCTACTGACTAATGTGAAATTTGGGACATGTAGAGCTTGTCAAAACATTCAGTCATCAGTATACCAAAATAGCTGACTCAGGTGTGCAGCTTTAAAGGACACATTCGAGGATTTAAAAAAAAAAAAAAAAAAAACACTTACCTGGAGCTTCCTCCAGCCCCTGCCAGCCGTCCTGTGCCCATGCCGCAGCTCCACTCCACGCTGGTGGTCCTGCGCCTGCGCAGAACAGCCCGGATGACATCAGTGTGACTCAGTGAGCCACACAGTGGAACGCAGGAAGATGCAGGAAGATGCCGTTGTGGCGAAGTCAGCATCTGCAACGGAGGGATTGGGAAGCCAACAGAGCTACGCCAGAGCACAGGTCGGATGCCAGGGGCTGGAGGAAGCCTAAGGTAAGTGAATTTCTCTTTCTTTCTTAGTTCTTCGGACCTTCCCTTTAAAGGACCACTATGCTCAAAAAAAAAAATCTCTAAAAGATGCATGTGTACATCAAAGGTACACAAGGGATTCTCAATCTCAAGGTTTCCTCTATGATTTTCAAAAGCTCTCCTTGGCAGGACTTATTCAAAGATGCTGACCAGTCTACTCATATGCCACTATTCTGGCATTTGGACTATGCCACTGCCTTTCACTATTATTATTAGTATTATTATTTAGTTTTTACAAATCCCTGACATCTTCCACAGCACTTTTTTTTAGAGTATATAGTCTTGTCACTAACTGTCCCTCAGAGGAGCTCACAATCACATGTCTACCATAGTTATATGTCCATTGTAGTCTTATGCCAATTTAGGGGGGAGCCAATTAACTTATCCTTATATTGAAATGCTTTTGAAATTAAAGGAAACCTTTAGAATCCCCCCAAATCTGTCAGTAAGAGATTCACAGATATCAGATTACCATATATTTCAGACTATAAGACACCCTTATTCTCCCTCAAAAGTGGGGAGAAAAAGTCCCTGCATCTCATTGTCCGAATACAGGGAATTCCCTACATATGAACACCCGCCGATACGAACTGGCGATGTGACGCGATGTCAGGGACTCCATGCACTGGGATTTTAATATATATATATATATATATATATATATATACATATATATATATATATATATATCCGGCACCAACGGGATTGGCTGATGCTGGTTAAGTGCAGTTTCTGGTTGATTGAGACTCAATGTTAAAAACAGGCCTAGCTAAAAAACAGTACTATACCCCACACTGTATACTTATCATAAACTCTGAATTAATGTTGAAATACAGTCATTAAAAACAAATTAGGATAAAGGACTGATTTAGTGCAATGTAACAGAGGTTTATTACTGTAGAAGAAGTGTAAAAGCAGATTTATGCAACCTCCAAGGCCAGAATGTATTCTCTGGTCACTTGAGACTTCTGGTTAATTCTGGATAACAGGGATATATACTGTATATTCTTTCCATTCATACATATTCGCATTATTCCATTCTTACTGTGAAAAGTATGTTCTGTTTTGTGTAATTTGTCATCATTTGCTGTGCAAATGACCTTTTTATGCCTTTAAATAATCAGCTGTCTAAGTGTCACTCACATGAGAGGGAATTATTGGATCAGTGTCTATTGATTTCCCCTATTTTTGTAGCTGCACCTCTATTTCCGAAGGCCAATGTTAGCTGTAACAGAGGAGACAAAAGTGTTCAATTAGATGACTCACACCCAAGTAGGTGGCAGAATTTTGAAGCTAATAGCTGACTTTCTAGAGTATAATTAACCCAGCCAGCTAAGAAAAGGCAGAGCAGGGTGGGTCCCTGGCGTGTCTCTGCTTTGTCACGGAACAAAGGCTGCCTTCTTAATCTCTGGCTTAGGCTGCAGTGAAAGCCATAATGGAGCCAGGCGATGGCGCTGGGAATACCTGAATGCGCCATATGATGGCTGGTGATGCAGATACTTAGCCCTCCAAGTTATAAAGCAATTAGATTATTACATTTGCCACTGGTGGCCATGCACTTTGCAATTGATTTTTATCTGTTATTATCAAGTAACAGAAATTGTAGGAATAATACAAGTGCTTCTGAAGAAATAAATATAAATATTTAGGCAGAAACTTTATTTTGATTAACCACTTCTGAAATCTACACTGCTTGTGGCTTCCTTTTCCTGCTGACCGTACTCGCATTACCGTACTACCGTACTCCTTAAGGGACCAGAGACTACTGGTACGCAAGTGGTTAAACTAGTCTGCATGTCTCTGTACTCTGCAAATTTCCATTAATTTATTCAGTACTGGGGCAAGATTTAGGAACTATTTATGAAGACAGTGGTCAGCTTGATGGCCAGAAAATTGTTGTTATTTTGGCAGATAACGGCCCTTTTCAGATCCCTACATTTTTTAATCGACAAGCTTATATGATCACCACTTTGATACCTCTACCTTATTTGTGATTGCCAACTTCAACATAAGTATGCCCACAAGTAAAATATGTGGTTGCAATATCTATTAGGTACCATTTTACAGATCACCAAATAGCACTCTCCACTATGGATGAGTGCACGGATTTCACTGAAATTTGAGTTGAAAATCTGAATATGGAACTCATGCCAACAAGTTTATTGACAGAAACTCCAAAAGCAACGCATTTCACGGGTAAAACCCTCTGTACCTGTGGTGTCAACCCTTTGGTGTCTTAAAGAGACTCCGTAACAAAAATTGCATCCTGTTTTTTATCATCCTACATGTTCCAAAAGCTATTCTAATGTGTTCTGGCTAACTGCAGCACTTTCTACTATGACAGTCTCTGTAATAAATCAATGTATCTTTCCCCTGTCAGACTTGTCGGCCTGTGTCTGGAAGGCTGCCAAGTTCTTCAGTGTTGTGGTTCTGCTATGAACTCACCCTTTCTGGCCCCTCTATGCACACTGCCTGTGTGTTATTTAGATAAGAGAGAAGAGAGAAGCTGCTCTAATCAGCTGGATAAATCGTCCTCTGAGCTGGCTGGGCTTTCACATAGTGAGGAATTACAGACAAGGGCAAAGCTGTTTGCCAGAAGAAAAGAGCAGCCTGAAACTTCAGTGCATGGGGGAAAGAAACACACAAATGATCTCTTGAGATTCAAAAGGAATGCTGTATACAGCCTGCTTATGTATGGATGTATTTTCTATGTGTGGACATACTGTACATCAACCTACTTCCTGTTTTGGTGTCCATTTTGTTTGTTTACAAACAAACTTTTTAAAACTGTTTTTAACCACTTTAAGGCCTCTTGCACACTGCATGCATTTCAGATTCCGATTCCGCTTTTTAATCTGTTTTTACATCCGATTCCGATTCAGATTTTTAATCTTAACTGCATGCTGCGTTTTTTGATCCGTTTTTCTGTTGAATGTATTCAGGGAAAATCGGAAACGGAATCGGAAACGGAATCGGAAACGGAATCGGAATCGGAAAACGGATTTGCAGTGTGCAGGGAGCCTTAATGCGGCGAGGAGAGGCGAAATTGTGACAGAGGGTAATAGGAGATGTCCCCTAACGCACTGGTATGTTTACTTTTGAGCGATTTTAACAATACAGATTCTCTTTAAGGGTTTTAACACCACAGTACACAAATCCTTATTTTGCCGAAGGAAGCAGGTTTTTAACATGGAACGCATTGCATTTGGAGTCTATGTCAATAACAATATTTTTGCTTATAAGTATGCTTATAGTGTCATAGTTGTGAGGTAAGTCCACTCTTACATCTCTTTTATACTTGGTTTTAAATCTATTTTATATTTGTTGGTGCCTTTGTTTACCAATTGTTTCATTGTATTTGATCCACCCTGTTTGGAGGGGTGGTACTCCACCTTTCTACTACAGAGAGTGACTTCTTAATATCCTCCTATATTAGATAATGGCCCCTATTCAATTAACGTTTTCGCCTGAGTTTTTTCCTAGAAGATACTTTTACACATTGCCAATAACCATGGCCACCCTGAGTGCTGAAGAAGGGGGGGGCGATGATCTCCGTGTCGGCATAGACGCTGATACACTCGCTGCTCCCGGCTAAACAGGAAGCAGCGTGTGTATATGCGTTTATGCAGAGAGAAGACCAGCGGCTAGTGACCAGCGATTGGAACCTGGGAGGTGAGTTGTTACTATTAGCGCTTCCCTGCTGCGCTCTGCATCGGAGGGGGGAGCACGGAGGGCGGCCCGGAGAGGAATGGAGGGAGAGGTCGGGCTGCCCTCCCCGCGGCTGTGGCTTCCTCTATTATTGTGTCACCTACCTACCTACCTACCCTGGGGGGCAGCTACCTATCTAACCTATACTGGGGGGCACCTAGCTAATTAACCTATACTGGGGGGCACCTACCTAATTAACTTATACTGGGGGAACCTACCTAATTAACCTATACTGGCGGGCACCTACCTACCTACCTACCCTGGGGGGCAGCTACCTATCTAACCTATACTGGGGGGCACCTACCTAATTAACCTATACTGGGGGGCACCTACCTAATTAACCTATACGGGGGGCTCCTACCTAATTAACCTATACTGGGGGGCACCTACCTAATCTAATTTATACTGGGGGGCAGCTACCTAATCTAACCTATACTGGGGGGCAGCTACCTATCTAACCTATACTGGGGGGCACCTACCGAATCTAACCTATACTGGGGGGCAGCTACCTAATCTAACCTATACTGGGGGGCAGCTACCTATCTAACCTATACTGGGGGCAGCTACCTATCTAACCTATACTGGGGGGCACCTACCTAATCTAACCTCTACTGGGGGGCAGCTACCTAATCTAACCTATACTGGGGGTCAGCTACCAATCCAAACTATAATGGGGGCGGTGACCTATCTAATCTATACTGGGGGCAGCTACTATCTAACCTATACACCTATACTGGGGGCACCTAGTTATCTAACCTATATTGGGGGCACCTACCTAGCTAGCCTATACTGGTGGCAACTATACTGGCTACCTATATTGGAGGCACCTAACTAACTAACCTATGCTGGGGGCAATTATTCTGGCTCCCTATTAGAGGCACCCACCTAGCTAACCTGTACTGAGGGCACCTACCTATCTAACCTATACTGGGGGCACCTACCTATCTAACCTCTACTGGGGGCACCTACCTATCTAATCTATACTGGGGGCAACTATACCGGGGTAGGGCGCAATTTTTTACACCCTCGCCCTGGGTATATTTTAGCCTAGAAACTGCCCTGCCAATAACATTCCTTGTAAACCACCAACAAGCAAGAAAATACTCAAATTAATTTTAGTAGTAACTTTTCACCTACTTTTTTGTACTTTTCCAGTGGCAAAGTGCTAAGACGTTCTTTTAAAGAGAAGATAAAAAATTATCTCCTAGGAGAAACTCCAGAGAAAAAGTTAAATGGATAATAGCCATAGTCTTTATATGTGTGTTGGCAAAACGCGCCGGAGGTTCCTCTCTCTAAGGGTCTGACGTTACTTCCTGTTTGTCAGGAAGTAGCGTGTGGCACTTAAAGATCGGACCTCAGCAGTGGAACACATGGAGACATGCCTGTGTTCCTGCCCGCCGCTGCTGCCACCTATTAATGCTGGAGGGGGAGGGCTGAGGGGAGAGCCTGAGGTGAGGGAGGGGGGAGTGGCCCCCCTCCCCGCTGATGTAGGTGGCCAATGCTCTCCCCTCATTCTGCGACCTCTCCTGCCCATCAAAATGGCACTGAACGGGCCCCAGGGGGGAAAGCATCCACATTTTCTGGGCAGGGGAGCCCAGTGATTTCTAGTTACACCCCTGCTTTCCCCCAGTCTATCCAACTGAACTACAATCTCAGTAGGAGTGCGTTCTGATATCCCCTACATTGGAATTTTATATGACGCGACGTAGCAGGAAGTGAACATTGTTGCTTCCCTTTGTATCCTCCCTGATTCACTAGGTTTACTACAGTGACACAGTCACTCGGGAGAGGCCCAGCTATGCATCTGGAGTGAATGCAGGGAAAGCATGTGAATAGTTGGGAGAAGTCACTGAGACTAAAGGTAGCCATATATTCATAGATTGCCACCCAATGTGGAAGAAAGATGGACTCCTCTCTTCTGAATCTAATCAGAGAGGAATATATTCCTTCCACACACTGTACATAGATTTTCAATAGATTTTGTACACATCGAGGGGAACACTGAGTCTGTGCCACAGCAGAGCCAATCAGTTGAAGGAGGAACTGTAAGACATGTGAGTGACTTAATTACCATGCTCTGCTGTGCTAGTCTGCATAGAGGAGTGGGGCTACCTAATACTTTTAATTGATGATTGTAATGTGCTAATTAGATTTCCCCACAATTTGCATAATTTTCTAAATTACGATCGTAATGAAAAAAATCATAATTATGGAAAATTACACGAAATCTCGCATAATTACGACCATACACAATTTTTGGGTAATTACGTTGGATTTTATAAATATGATCGTTTTTATGATTCATACTTCGTAATTACTAAAATGTTATAAGTACAAGTATTTTTTGTGATTCATTTCTGTGTAAAACACAGAATTACGATTTTGCGTTACCAGTAATTTTGTGTAATTTTTTTTTACAAGAAATTATGAAATTACGAGTAACACTACATTATGATTTAACACAAAATGACGACATGCAATTACGGACTTTCAGATAATTATGAATTACTATTTTGTGTTGTAATTGCAAATTTTGTGTCGTAATTACATAAATGCTAAATTATGGCTCATCACTAATATCTTTTTCAAAGGGGCACAAAGGCAACCTGATACTACTGTGGGGTACCTCACATGGCTCCTTGATACTGTTATCTGAGGGGGCACAAAGGTTACCTAATACTGCGATATGAGGAGCAGAAAGGCTACCTAACATTACAATTTGAGAGTTCCCTGCATGGCCCCCTATGGGCCCTTTTACATTTAATGCGTTGGTGTGCATTAGTATGCATTAGTGTGCGTTGGTATGCACTTTTTCTAAAGCAGTGCATTGCAAAAAAGCTTTCAGTTTATGGCCCTTTTGCACTTAAAGAGAATCTGTACTGAATGATTTGTACAATTAAAAACATACCAATTGAGTCACTAATCTCCTGGATCCCTCATTGCCGTTTCCGCCGTTCCCCGCCACGATCCTGGCTTTTAATCGCCAGTTTTAGGCATGTTATGGTATACTACAAATTTTTATTACATAGTGAATTATCTGCACTCCAGCCTGGGATTCTCACAGTTTCTCAGCATGTGACAGGCAACTCCCTCCCCCCTTGGCCTCACAAACTGCATCACAGAAGCTGAAACAGAGCAGCGTCTGTGAGAAGTAAACAAAGCACACAGAGCCTGCAGGGGGAGTGCATAACTTGTATTCATTACAACAGAGGCAGCCTATTCCTCCCTTGGTCGATAAAGCTTGACCAAGAAATGAAGATTAGATATATTACAGAGACAGTGCAACTAGAAAAGGCTGCAGTAAGCCAGACCACATTAGAACATGTATAGGAACTTATAGGATAGAAGAAATAAGGCTGAACATTCTGTTACAGAGTCTCTTTAATGCCTTGGAATGCGTTAGTGTGCATTAGCACGCGTCAGTATGCGTTGGTATGCATGTTTATAGCAGTGCATTGTGAAAAATATTTCAGTTAAAACGCGTATATTGTGGGAACTGAGCCGTAGGAAAATATAGGCATTATTTAGAAAATCGTTTTTCTTTCAGTTTTAACTTAAAGCAACTGATTAAGTGTAAAAGGGTCCTAATACTGTTATCTTAGGTGGAGGGGTGGGGGGAGAGTTCACATGAGTACCTAATGCTGCTATCTGAGAGGTACACATGGATGGCTATTTAATACTACTATTTGGGGGATCTCACATTGCTACCTAATACTGATATAATGGGGAGTGAGGGAGTTTGTATCCAAAGAGGGTCCCGTGGTTGCTGCACCCGGGTTTCAGCTCTCCTAGAACAGAAGCAATTTTTCTGTGTCAGTGCTCCTCCCATTCATTTGCCAATAATTGTATCACTACTTATCACACCTAAATGATCTATATCTTGTTTATTTCATCACCAATTAGGCTATCTTTGAGTGGTACATTTTGCTAAGAATAATTTTATGCTAAATGCATTTTAACAGGGAATAATAAGAAAAACATGGAAAAAAATAATTATTTCTTAACTTTTGGCAATTATAGTTTTAAAATAAAATGTTCTACTGTGCATAAAACCCACACATTTTATTTGCCCATTTGTCCCGGTTATTTCAATGTTTAAAATATTTCCCTAGTACAATGTATGGCGCTAATATTTTATTTGGAAATAAAGGTGCATTTTTTTCAGTTTTGCATCCATCACCATTTACAAGCCCATGTAGGCAAAAGATAACAGTAATATACTCTCACAGCATGCAAATTAAAAAAGTTAAGTACGTTTTTTTTTAACATGTTCACACCTTCCGCTTTATGAATCAACATTCCTCGTGATTCGAGGCATGTTGATGATTCATTCACAGGGGATCGGTTGGCTCGGGGGAACACTCGTACTCCTTCCCCAATCCATCCGCTGCTTCCGCCACATGCACGGGTAGATGTGCGCACACCTGCTGCAACACTGCTTGACGAATATATTCATCCAAATTGACGCTGAGCGGCTCCTGCTGGACAAACATTTTCGTACAGTTGGATTTAAGTGGTTAAACTGACATATATTTCAATGGTTAGGAAGGAAGGCAATGTATTGTTGTTCTTTTGCAGCTTACAATCATGCACATTTAAAGCTTTCATGAGCCACATAAAATGGCAAGGAGGGCTGCATTCAGCCCGGAGCCTTGAGTTTGACACCTGTGTTCTAAATAATGAGAATAAAAGGTGTTAGTGTAAATTACATTTAAAAAATGCACAAATATGCCTTGTCAGGGGCTTTTTTTCTCTCTCTGGGGCCCTTCCAATTTTTGATGCAGCCCCTTTAAAGAGACACTGAAGCGAAAAAAAAATATGATATAATGAATTGGTTGTGTACTATGAATAATTACTAGAAGATTAGCAGCAAAGAAAATATTCTCATATTTTTATTTTCAGGTATATAGTGTTTTTTCTAACATTGCATCATTCTCTAATATGTGCAGATTACACCACACTCAGCATTCAAAATGATTCTTTCAGAGCAGTCTGTGAACTAATGACCTCTCCTCTGGCAGAGGAAAAGTAAAAAATTAACTAACAGTTGAGATAATAAAAGTCAGAAAACAACCCTCTCCACGACTTTGAAAGTCGTAGAGCTTAATGGCTTTTTTGTATAGAGATAACAACTGGAGTTTCTTTACTCTTCCTGTACTGGAAACAATTAGACTGATGTTTCTGATCTTAATGTTTTATTTCTTAGCTGTACTACACATACAAATCATAATATCATAATTTTTTTTTCGCTTCAGTGTCTCTTTAAAGACTGCTGCTGTGACTTCTTCTCCTCCACACCGCTTGATTGGTCTGTGCTGCAGAGAGCAAACAGGTGACTCTGATTATATATATAAAACTGAGCTGCGCTCCCACAGTTCCTATAAGGATAAAATCAAAATGCACATAGCGTGATCCTGTATTTAAAGGGGAACTGAAGTAAGAGGTATACGGAGGCTGCCATATTTATTTCCTTTTAATCAATACCAGTTGCCTGGCAGCCCTGCTGCTCTATCTCTCTGCAGTAGTATCTGAATAACACCAGAAACAAGTATGTAGTTAGTCTTGTCATACTTGACTTGAAAGTCAGAAACACCTGATCTGCTGCATGCTTGTTCAGGGGCTATGGCTAATAGTATTAGAGGCAGAGGATCAGCAGGGCTGCCAGGCAACTGGTATTGCTTAAAAGGAAATAAACATGGCAGCCTCCATATACCTCTCTCTTCAGTTCCCCTTTAAGTATTCACAAACACCCTGGTGAAAGTCACAAAGCGCAACACTCGTGCCTCCTCTCCCCAATATAGATTGCGCTCACCAGATTGTCACCACCTCAAACATCAGGTGGATCTAGCGTGTGTGTTTAAATCACCCACTGGCACTGTAGACTCTTCTATGCTTCTTTAATATTCGAATAAAAGCTTCATAAAATACACAAACATAAAACCATCATAGCGTGATACTGTTTGAACAAGGATAGCTTGCCTGCGCGTAAATTGCGCACTCACGTGTGTCGTCTTGTTACAGCGCATATCATATACATCCTAGCAGCGGGGTCTGTCCTGGCACCGAGATAAGGAGTGACGGCGTCCCGTATCCCCTTAGCTGTCTCCGGCCACCCAGGTCTCGCTCCCACGCTTCCACCACAACTGTATGTTAACCAGGTTCTCTCAGTAGCAGTGACGTCAGCTCCGCCCTTCTACTAGCTACTAACTGAGTTCAGTTTCTTCACATCCTGTTTTATTGTAGTTCGCTCATTTTCTACTATTTTATTAAGGGGGATTTCTAGTTTTCTTATTTCTGTTGTAGCATATTGTTTTAGGTCGGTGACCTATTTCCCCCTGTGTAGCCTATTATGGCAATTAGAGTAACACTTGTTACTTAGTGATGCTTGCTCGTTGTTCTGGTGTTGAAAATGTTACTCGGTAGTGGTACGCGACCCACTGAATCTCATTGCAGAGATGTACTGCTTCCTTTTATAGTGGCGGCCTGCAGCAAAAGTGAAGCAGCTGGAGAAGTGTGAGGTAATTAACCCTCAGCTCCAATATTGCCTATGGAAAGTGCCGCTGCCAAAGTGGTGATCTACATGTACCCTTAAAGGGGTTCTGTGGACTGTTTAAATAAACAAAAACCGCCACTGGCACTTACCTGGGGCTTCTATCGGTTCTCCCAATGATGCGTGCAGGAGCGAGCACGCACGCAGCCACAGCCGCGCAGCCACAGTCTAATCAGACGGCTGATTAGACCAGGACCGGTGCCAGGCAACGGAGCATCGGAGGAGTACGGCGTGGAATATTACAGCTGCAGGGGGCGATAGAAGCCCCAGGTAAGTGGCGGTTTTTGTTTATTTAAACAGTCCACAGAACTCCTTTAAAAAGTGACCATCAAGTCCTTCACAGTACAACATAAATATTCAATAAATTCAAGCTAAACACATAACCCATACAAGTAATGTAAAAGATAGATAAGATAAGGCTATATACTGCCTTTATATACACAAGTTATATAGTTTCAAGGAGCATTATCAATAAATGTTTTTCTATTTAAACTACAGTACATACTTACTGTATATGGAGTACATTTATTCCATGGTAAAATGCACCATAAACTACTTTTTTGCTATGTCACTGTCGCTTGTAGTAGGCAGTAAGATTTTGACAGATCTGACATGTTTTGGACTAGTCCATCTCCTCACATTGCCTATTAGTAAGTGACAGCAACATAGGAAAAAAGTAATTTATAATTCATTGTATTCAAGAATAAATGCAAAACTTATACCTATGCATGCACATGAATTTGAAACTTTTTTTCATGGTAGCGGTCCTTTAAATAGGCCTGTTACTAACAGAAAACAGGTACCTTTAGAAAATACAGGAACAGGAACTTAAAATAAACAGACTATATTTAGTGGATCAGTGAGAATAAATGTCAATTAAAAGTATATGCTTGCATTTCTCCGGACAGTAGTAGTTAATGATGATAACTTATTTTGTTGCATTTAAAAAAAAAAAAAAAAAAAAAGTCTTTAAGAAAGAAGTGATGATGACAGATGGGACTGAGGGAATCTGCCATTTCTGACCACACCCATTAGAGTGATCTCCATGCCTCCCCATCCATACTCTCTACTTCTGGATAAGTGGAATGCCTAATAATCTCTTTCCCTGCTTAAAATAAGGAAACACACTGTCCAATCTGTCAGTAGCAGATTAACTGGAAGAAAAGCACAATAATCTGCCTAACATTATTTGTAGCAAGGGTAAAGAGAAAATCACTGTAATATTTGAAAAATAGCCAGACGAAAGTCTGCATGATGATCTGCTGGTGACAGACGTGTCTAAATATGCGCACACTTAAGTAATAGGTGAGACATGATTTCAATGTGTTTAGTGAAATAAGCTTTAACATAAGCTTCTGAGAGCTACAGTTCTGTACAGCGCTAGCAATATGATGGCACTGACAGGTGCAGTAGAGATAGAAAAGCAGCGGGAGGTCCAGAGGTGCCAACTGTTAAAGAGAATCTGTATTGTTAAAATCGCACAAAAGTAAACATACCAGTGCGTTAGGGGACATCTCCTATTACCCTCTGTCACAATTTCGCTGCTCCCCGCCGCATTAACCACTTGCCGACCGCACACTCATAACGTGCGTCGGCAAAGTGGCAGCTGCAGGACCAGCGACGCAGTACTGCGTCGCCAGCTGCAGCCTAATTAATCAGGAAGCAGCCGCTCGTACGAGCGGCTGCTTCCTGTCAAATCACGGCGGGGGGCTCCGTGAATAGCCTGCGGGCCGCCGATGGCGGCTCGCAGGCTAGATGTAAACACAAGCGGAAATAATCCGCTTTGTTTACATTTGTACGGCGCTGCTGCGCAGCAGCGCCGTAAGGCAGATCGGCGATCCCCGGCCAATCAGCGGCCGGGGATCGCCGCCATGTGACAGGGGACGTCCTGTCACTGGCTGCACAGGACGGATAGCGTCCTGTGCAGCCCGGATCTCAGGGGGGGGGAGCAGGTAGGAGAGGGAGGGGGGAATTTCGCCGCGGAGGGGGGCTTTGAGGTGCCCCCCCCGCCACCCACAGCAGGCAGGAGAGATCAGACCCCCCCAGCACATCATCCCCATACAGGGGAAAAAAGGGGGGCAATCTGATCTCCCTGTCTGCACCCTGATCTGTGCTGGGGGCTGCAGAGCCCACCCAGCACAGATCAATCAAACCAGCGCTGGTCCTTAAGGGGGGGTAAAGGGTGGGTCCTCAAGTGGTTAAAAGTGGTTAAAAACAGTTTTAAAAGTTTGTTTATAAACAAACAAAATGGCCACCAAAACAGGAAGTAGGTTGATGTACAGTATGTCCACACATAGAAAATACATCCATACACAAGCAGGCTGTATACAGCCTTCCTTTTGAATCTCAAGAGATCATTGTGTGTTTCTTTCCCCCTGCAGTTCTCATGCACTGAAGTTTCAGGCTGCTTGTTTTTCTCCTGCAAACAGCTTTGCCCTTGTCTGTAATTCTTCAGTATGTGAAAGCCCAGCCAGCTCAGAGGACGATTTATCCAGCTTGTAAAAGATAAGAGAGAAGAGAGAAGCTGCTCTAATCCTAAATAACACACAGGCAGTGTGCATAGAGGGGGCTGGAGGGGGGAGATGCATCACAGAACCACAACACTGAAGAACTTGGCAGCCTTCCAGACACAGGCTGACAAGTCTGACATGGGAAAGATACATTGATTTATTACAGAGACTGTGATAGCAGAAAGTGCTGCAGTAAGCCAGAACACATTAGAATAGCTTTTGGAACTTGTAGGATGATAAAAAACAGGATGCAATTTTTGTTACGGAGTCTCTTTAAGCCTTTTTCATATGGCAGCACAGTGGCATGGGACAGCACAGTGGCATGGGACAGCACAGTCCTTGGAGCGCTGGGTCCCTGGTTTGAATGGAGTTTGTATATTCGCCTCATGTTTTGTGTGGGTTTTCTTCAGGCACCCCTGTTTCCTCCCACATCCCAAAAGGATGCTGATAAGTTAATTGGCTTCCCCATAAATTGGCCCTAGAGGATATAGACATATGACTCTGGTAGGGATTAGATTGTGAGCCTCTCTGAGGGACAGTTAAGTGACAAGACAATATATTCTGTACAGTGCACTATATAAATAATAAATAATAATAATGGCTGAGTTAAAGAGACTTAAGACAAAAAATCTCACCTTGGGAGGAGGAAGCCTCAGGATCCCAATGAGGCTTTCCCGACCTCTGAAGATAGCAGGAATCCAGCCCTGGCTCCCCCGAATCCTCCCCCAACAATCATGACAAGCGAGGAATCCTTTACCTCTCCGGGATCCAGCGAAGGCCTCAAAGGACTGCGCAGGCCCAAAGGACTCGCGCCTGCGCAGTAGAGCGGATACGGTCAGGATTGGCTATTCCCACCTTACCGGAAAGAACACCCCCGCTAGTGCGCCTGTGCAGGATCGCAGTAGGTAAATATTTACCTTGCTGCACTTTGTAGGGACACAGCGCTGGATTATCGGGCCACTGGAGGTCGGGGAAGCCTCGTTATGATCCAGAGGCTTCCCCTCCCAAGGTAAGTATCCTCCAGAGGGTTTATTTTTTCATTACAGATCCTCTTTAACTGCTCAATTGGCACTCAGGTCAGGCTCCAATCTACCCACCGCTGAGTGTCCTCCAAGTACAATTAAAGTGTACCCAAGACGAACTTTGGGATAAAAATCACATACTTACCTAGGAGGAAAGAAGCCTTAGGATCCTGTCCTCTGTTGCCAAAGAAATCCTACAAGTGCATGTCAGATTGAAGATTGGGGCACACCCCCTTCAGGAATGAGCGCACCTGTTCTGCACCTGCCCAGGTTGTGTATATTGAAAGGACTGAGGAAGAGGAGAAGGTGGAGGAATTGCAGGAGATGTTGGCTTGCTAATAAATTTGAAGTGAGATTAAGATGAATGGAGAGGGGAAAGATAGAGGATGCAGCCCCAGGTCGTCCATGAGGCGGGGTGAGGCAGGTTCCTCATGCGGAGGAAGTGGGGGGGGGGGGTGCCCGCCAGGCCATGGGGGTGGGGGCGCCAAGCTGGAGGGGGTAACAGTCAGGAAGGGGGGGCATTGGGCACAGCAGAGGGAATGGGGGGTCAGACCCCCCTCGCCTGGGGCTCCCCCATCCGCGCTCCCCCTCCAGCTAATTGTGCAGCATTTCTATCAGGCAGTGAGCAAGGAAAGCAATGACTCACCTACTTGCGTTCCGCTGCTCGCGTCACTTCCTGCAATGCCACCCACTATACTCCCGCAGTACAGTGAGCAGCATTGCAGAAAGTGACGCGGGCAGTGGAACGCAAGCAGGCGAGTCATTGCTTTCCCTGCTCACTGTCTAGTAGAAATGCTGTGCAATTAGCTGGAAGGGGAGCGCAGACGGGGGGAGCCCCAGGTGAGGGAGGGGGGCTGATCCCCCTCCCCACAGCTGTGCCTACTGCTCCCTGGCTCCCTTCTGGCTGCTACCCCCTCCAGGCTACCTATACTGGGGGCAATTATGCTACCTATCAGGGGAGGGGGGCGGCATCCTCACAAGTTTACCTCAGGCGGCAAAAAGTCTAGAACCGGCCCTCAGAGTATGTTGCAGGAAATGTATGGCAGATGGAAGTGATGCATAGGAACTGTTAATCAAGGGATTAACTAGAGGGGAGCAGCCCCTGTGATCACAAGGGGGCCCAGAGATGTTTTGGGGCCCCAACTACTTCCCTTCCCTTCCTCTGATTCGGGTGAGTATACTTCAGATCAGGTGTTTTTGTGGCCATGCTTGTTACAGGTGTGAAGATCACAATGTCCACACTTGTTTTATGACCCTTGTGAGATGGGCCCCAAGGCTGTGAATGGCACCAAGGGGAGGCAAGGGAAAAAGTGTGAACATTGGGGGGCCCTATCAAAGTTTTTCTGGGGGCTCCATGAATTGTAGTTACTCCACTGCGTGTGAATCGCTCATGGACTGTCTCTAGAATACTAAACCTTCTTGATTCATGATTGATTTCCAGAAGCTCTTCAGCCCTGAGGACAAATATTTTTATTGCATCTGGCTAGGTTTAGAGCCTACAACCCAATCAGCAACTGAAAGGTAGGTTTTTGCGAAGCAGTTCATTTCGGCGCTTGGTGCTCGGCAGGGCACCGTCATAGCAGCAACGCTATGCTGCGCACCCTGCCGGTAATTCGGGGCTCCGGCTGTTGCCAGACCCCAAATTACATCTCCCTCCAAGTTGCTACAACTCGGAATGGGGAATCATATATAACGCCGCTGGGGAGTTAAAGAGAGTCTGAAGCGAGAATAAAACTCGCTTTTTACCTTATATTCAGCAGGGACATGTTTGCCCCTGCTAAAACGCCGCTATACTGTGGCAGAACGAGGGGTCTTTACCCCCAAATCCCCCCTGCAAAATCCACGATCAACTTGGTCGTAGATTTTGCTGCTCCTGGGGGCAGGGCTAATGGCCGCAGCCCTGCCTCTCAGCGCGTCTATCAGCGGCGGATCTCCGCCTCTCCCCGCCCCTCTCAGTGAAGGAAGACTGCGAGGGGCGGGCAGAGGCGGCGATCAGCGTTGATAGACGCACTGAGAGGCAGGGCTGCAGCCATTAGCCCTGCCTCAACAGGAAGCGCTCCCCGCACAGCACGGAGGGGATTTGGGGGGTAAAGACCCCTCGTTCAGCCGCGGGATAGCGGCGTTTTAGCAGGGGCAAACATGCCCCTGCTGAATATAAGGTAAAAAGCGAGTTTTATTCCCGCTTCAGACTCTCTTTAAGTGGCAGCAGGAAGAGCCGTCATTCAGCTCACCCTGCGCTGAACTGCTCGACGCCATAATGACAAGCCCCCAGGTTTTTGTCCATCCAGATTGTGGCTGCACTCATTGTTTGAGTAGGATGTGTTAGGGCCGGTTCACAAGTAAATGCAACATTTTCACAGGCCAACAATAGTGTTGTTTTAAATGGATATATGGTTCTGTGTCCCCCAGGGGCTCAAATCATGACACAATAATAAAACGTCAGAAGCTGACGCGAACCAATGCCTTTCTGTGCAGTAGCAGAAAAGTGTTTAGCATTGGATAAATAAGCCACCCATTCATCTGAACTGGCACTGAGCATCCGCCATTAAAGTGGACCTGAACTCTTGCACAGGACAGAGGGAAAACATAGATAAATGTGCCCGGTATGTATTGAGTTTATCCTATCTAATTCCCCCTCATCTGTGACTAATCACAACTTGGAATTTGATCTCTCCCCTGTCACCAGACTGCCACAGCATATAAACTCAATTGAAAAAGCACAGGATGTTAACAATATGTCTGCTTCCATGAAAGCAGGAAGTAGAAACAGTGCAGATTTAATGTAAGATTTGTATCAGCTGTAACAAAGAAATGTTTTTCTTTACATTTATTATGATTTTGCGTATCTTTTAGAGCAGAGAGGAAGTTCTGAGTTCAGGTCCACCTTAGGGCCCTTTTCCACCAGCGCGTTTGCGCTGGCTGAATCGCAAAGTCGCAAAACGCTAGCGATTTTACAATCGCTACGGTTTGCTTTTTAACATAGGAATCGCGGTAGGTCATTTCCACTACCGCGATTCGTTTTTGTCAGGAACGCGAACGCACGGCGGATCGATATTTGCCGCGATTTTGCTATGCAGTGCATAGCATAGCAAAATCGCGGCCGCAAAACGTCGGGGAATCGCCGGTTTTGCGATTCAGCAATCGCTAGCGTTCAGCGTGAACGCTAGCGACTGCAGGTGGAAAAGGGCCCTTAAAGTGAACCTCCAGACTAAAAATCTACTCAGCTGCACTGAAAAGGCTTGGTGTTTCTTTAACAGTTTCACGGCATCAGAACTTTGTTTTTCTTACCCAAGCCTCATTTTTAGCTGCACAGAAGAAAACTGCCCGGGCATTTTTCCCCTGATACTGTGCAAAGCTTGAGGCTAGATTCACAGTGGGACGTTGCGTTTTGATGCCACGTTAAAGTCGCACCGCAAGCTTACAACGCAACGCGCCCAAAAAGTGGCAACGCAGCGTTACCGTCGCATACAGCAGATACAGTAAAAAATACAGGCAATGAAAAGTATGCTTCCAAGTCATTACTGAGCATGTGCAAACAGTCCAACGCAGCTAATAACGTGTATAACGCACTGCATGCAGTACTTTTACTTAACGTGCAGCGTTAGACACCAACGCAACGTTTGCACTGTGAACAGGGCATTGATTTTTCATTGCAGTGAGTTATTCTGCGTTAAATGCTGTTTTAAGGCGCAACTTTAACGTCCCACTGTGAACTTAGCCTGATGGGATTTCTGATGTTGTTCTCCTTCTGCTGTTTTGGCACAATTTTTTCTTATTTTTTATATTGAATTTGAGATTTGAAGCCTAGCGGACACAGCTGGGAGGGGTAATCAGGACACAGGACAGTTGGAACTGTGCCTCATACTGCCTGTCACCTCCTTTCAACCAAAAAGATGGCTGTCCCATGAAAAGGATGGCTGCCCCCATGAAATCACAAACATTTGCTTGTTCTTTTAAAACAGGGTGGGTAAGAGATTATATTACCTATCTATTTTAATTAACATTACTAATGTAACTTAATGAATAATGAATGAATAATGTTTGTTTAGGCAGAAGATCCCCTTTAACATAAAAAACCCAGAGGTGTTAAAGGTGTTATGTGTAGCATTTGCCTTCATGAGTATTCTGTTGTGCTTTTTTAAAGTATACTGTGTGTTTGATTGTCACCCTCCTTTTTAATCTCTTAATTTACAAGTTATTAGCTTGAATGAATGAACCAACATTTAGCTTTTCTTGTCCTAGTTGCACCTGACACACGTTTTAATGTGCTGCAGATATGTTTCCAGGGTAAATATACGAGCTCACATTGTCTATGTATTCATTCAGACTTCTGGTTACTTCTCTGAATCTTTCCCAATCTGCAGCTTTTCTACTACTGTACTTGTTTGTATGGTTAGATGAGGTGAGTCACAGCATGATCCTAGTTTTTGAGAGTTGCTTGGCAACCTTGGTGATATGAATCTTTAATTGTCATGTAACAGTGATGCAGCATTTAACCCTCTCTAGTTGAGTATGCCAAGTGTTGGCTGCAATGAACTTCTTAAAGGGGCACTATGGCAAAAAAAATTGTAAAATGTAAAATATGTGCAAACATAGACAAATAAGAAGTATGTTTTTTTTTCCAGAGCAAAATGAACCATAAATTACTTTTCTCCTATGTTGCTGTCAAGAAGCGACAGGTTTTGGACTAGTCCATCACTTCACACAGGATTCTCAGCAAGGCTTTTATTCTTTATACAGATATTTCTTAAAAAGGATTTAAACAATGATGCTGGCCAGCTTCCCTGCTTGCTACACAGTTTTTTGGCAGTTGGAAAGAGCAACTGCCATTCACTAAGTGCTTTTGAAAATAAAAAAGTCCCTGAGAATCCCCTATGAAGAGATGGACTAGTCTAAACCTGTCGCTTCTGTCAGATTTCTTCTACCTACTGTAAGTGACAGCAACATAGGAGAAAAGTAATTTATGGTTCATTTTACTCTGAGTTCTCTGTAGACTATAAATTACTTATGAAAAATTGGGGGTCAGGTGTTCATCAAATCTGACTTCTTAAAGTGGTCTGAAAGCCAGCATTTCTACTTTGCTTTAAAATATTCCTCACAGCTTGTAAGCTACTATCCCAAAGTTTCATAGTTACATAGTTATTTGGGTTGTAAAAAGACATACGTCCATCGAGTTAAACCAGAGAACAAAGTACAACACCAGCCTGCTCCCTCACATATCCCTGTTGATCCAGAGGAAGGCAAAAAACCCTTATAACGCATGGTCCAATTAGCCCCAAAAGGGGAAAAAAATCCTTCCCAACTCGAGATGGCAATCAGGTAAAATCCCTGAATCAACACCACTGGGCATTACCTAGTAATTATAGCCACGGATGTCTTTCAACGCAAGGAAAGCATCTAAGCACCCTTAAAATGCAGGTATAGAATTTGCCATAACTACTTCCTGTGGCAATGCATTCCACATTTTGATCACTCTTACTGTACAGAACCCTTTCCTAAATAAATGGCTAAAATGTTTTTCCTCCATGTGCAGATCATGTCCTCTAGTCCTTTGAGAAGGCCTAGGGACAAAAAGCTAGTGGCCTAACTAGAGAATTAAACAGGGCCAATATTATGCTTGCATCTCGAGTTTTTATTTTCCTTTTTATGCATCCCAAAATTTTATTAGCTTTAGCTGCAGCGGCTTAACATTGAATAGGATTATTTAACTTGTTGTCGATGAGTACTTCTCCAAGTTTGATGTCCCGAACTGTATCACATTTATTTTATATGGAGCTAGACCATTGGTACGAACAAAATGCATGACTTTACATTTTTCAACATTGAATTTTATCTTCCATGTATGTGCCCATATAGCCATCCTATCCAGATCCCGTTGCAATATGTCACTATCTTCCTGAGAGTTGATGATCTTGCACAATTTTGTATCATCTGCAAAAATAGCAACATTGCTTTCTACTGCATCTACTAGGTCATTAATAAATACATTGAAGAGCACTGGACCTAGTACAGACCCCTGTGGGACCCCACTGCTAACAGTCACCCATTTTGAGTATGATCCACTGACCACCACTTTGTTTTCTGTCCATTAGCCAGTTCCCTATCCATGCACACAAAATCTTCCCCAGTCCTTGCATCCTCAACTTTTGCACCAGACTTCTGTGGGAAACAGTGTTGAAGGCCTTTGCAAAGTCCAAGTATATCACAACTACAGCATTCCCAATATCCACATTAGCGTTCACTACCTCATAAAAACTGAGCATGTTAGTCAAACAGGACCTGTCTTTAGTAAACCCATGCTGATGCTGAGAAATAAGATTATTTTGTACTATGAAGTCATGTATAGTATCTCTTAGTAACCCATCAAATAGTTTGCATACAACTGATGTTAAGCTTACAGGTCTATAATTTCCTGGATCTGATTTTTTGCCCTTCTTAAATAATGGGAAAACGTAGGCTGTACGCCAATCCACTGGGACTCTGCCAGTTGGAACAGAGTCACAAAAGATAAGATAAAGGGGTTTGTCTATAACTGAACTTAATTCCCTTAGGACCCGAGGATGCATGCCATCCAGGCCAGGTGCCTTGTCTATTTTTAAGTTATTTAGTCTTGCCTTCACTTCTTCCTACGTTAAGTATTTGATATATTACAATTAGAAGATTGAGACTCTTCTGCATCTGTAATTTGCAACAGTGATGTTTCCCTTGTGAGGACAGAAGGAAAGAAAGCATTTAATAACTCTGCCTTACCTTGGTCATCCACCATTGAGTTCCCACCCTCAAGCTTTAGGAGTCCAATGCAGTCAACCTTACTTTTTTTAGAGTTGATGTACTTGTAAAACTTCTTTGGGTTAGATTTGATATCCCTAGCGATTTGATTTTCAGCTTCAATCTTTGCCAGCCTAATTTCTTTTTTACAACTTTTATTGCACTCCCTATATTTGCTTAATGCAGCCTCGGTCCCCTCCTGTTTTAGGACCTTCTAGGCATTCTTTTTCCCCTTCATTTTATCTCTAACCTCCCTATTCCTCCATAGAGGTCTTTTTTTTTTATTCCTAGACGTTTTGTTTCCATATGGGATATACATACTACAATATTGATTAAGAATAAGTTTAAAAGCTTGCCATTTCCCTTCAGTGTTCTCCCCTTGTAGTACATTATCCCAGTTCACTAAACTTAATGCCTGCCTGAGTTGATGGAACTTTGCTTTTCTAAAATTCATAGTTTTAGTAGTCTCGCTGCCCCACGTCCTATCAGTCACCAGATCAAACGTTATCATGTTGTGATCACTATTTCCCAAATGTTCTTGAATCAGCACATTTGATACATTCTCTGGTCTATTTGAAAGGATCAAATCCAGTAACGCATTCCCCCTAGTTGGTTTCATTACCGTTTGAGTCAGGTAACTGTCCTGTAGTGATGCCAGAAATCTGCTGCTTTTACCAGAATGGGTAGCCTCAATACTCCAGTCAATGTCTGGTAAGTTGAAGTCGCCCATAACTATGATCTCATTCTTACTTGCAGCTTTTTCAATCTGCTGTAGTAATTGCAGTTCTGCAGCTTCATGACTATGTGGTGGCCTGTAGCATACCCCAACAAGCAATTGTCAACCTTCATTTCCACCATGAATCTTTACCCAAATGGACTCCACATCTTCGCAAACTTCATCCATCTCATCGTTTAGGACAGCTGTAAAAGAGTTCATAACAAAGAGACAAACCCCTCCACCTTCTTTCCCTGTTCTATCCTTCCTAAACACATTGTATCCCTCTAAATTTGCTATCCAGTCATGGCTTTCATCCATCCATGTCTCGGTTATTCCCACAATGTCATAGCCTTTGTCAATCAGAATGAACTGTAGTTCGTCCATTTTATTTGCAAGGCTCCTAGCATTGGTTACTATGCACTTTATATTTTTACCACCACATTTTACAATTTTGGTTACCTGAAATGGGCTACTTGAAATTTTACCAACCTCCTTACGCTTTACACTGTCCCCACCCCTCTGTCCACCCCCTATAATGTTAGGCTCCCACTGTCTTTTTACCTTATCTTGTCTACATATTGAGCCTTAACCCTCCCACCTCCCCCCAGATCTTAGTTTAAAATCTCCTCCAATCGTTTAGCCATCTTCTCCCCCAATGCAGCTGCACCCTCCCCATTAAGGTGCAGCCCATCTCTGCTATAGAACCTGTAGCCGACTGCAAAGTCTGCCCAGTTCTCCAGGAACCCAAACCCCTCCTTCCTACACCAATTTCTCAGCCACTTATTTAACTCCCTGAGCTCCCTCTGTCTCTCAGATGTAGCACGTGGCACTGGCAGTATTTCAGAAAACACCACCCTGCTTTAAGCTTATCTCCATTTTTGAGGACCTTCCATCTCCCACTAACTTTGTCATTGGTGCCAATGTGTACCATGACAGGCGGGTCTTCCTCAGCCCCACCCAATAATCTGTCAATTCTTTCCGCTACATGCCGAACCCAAGCACCCGGGAGACAACAGACTGTATGGCATTCACGGTTTCTTCGACAGATTACCCTATCGGTGAGCCTAATAATTGAATCCCCTACCAACAGTATCGGTCTAGCCTTAGCTGCACTCCTATTCTCTTTCTCGTTGCAGCGGTCTGCCCCTTGGTTGCTAAGGGACACATCCTGCTGCAGTGTTGCTACTCCAGAATCATCATCCCCAATATTACGCAAACAAGCATACTTATTAGAGAGGGACAACTTGGGACTAGCCTCCCTGCCACTTTTTCCCCTAACCCTTCTAACTGTGACCCAACTAGCGTCTACCTTTGCTTCTTGCTCTGGCTGTTCTCCACCCAGCTCATCTTCACCGGTTCCCTCCAGTGTCTGGATCGTGAGATCCAAGCTCTTCTCCATGTTGTGTATGCGTCTCAGTGTTGTGAGATGCTCATTTAGCTCTTCGACTTCAGCCTCTAATTGAGCAACACGCACACACCCAGGGCAACAGTAAACACCCTCAATCTGCTGATCAAGGCATGCATACATGTTGCAGGATGTACACTGTACTGAACTGTCCAACATGATGACAATTGTATGAGGAAATTTTTTTTAAGCAGAACATCTCTGAAATGGTTAAAAAAAAGCTTTTTGTCCTGCTATTCAGCTTCAACCCGCATCCAAACTGTAGATAACAGTATATTTGTTTACATTCCAATCTTGTTACAATGTGTGTAAACACAGTCTAACAAGTGAAGGAGCTCTCTGTGCCTCAGACACACACACACACACACAGCTCAGAATAGCTCATTAGAAGATGTTCATCGTATATAATAAAACCCCTGTGTCTCTGTGTCCCAGGGGTTTTGTCTGTGTGTGTGTCCCAAAGTGGCAGTGTGCAGATTTGTTAGAGCTCTAGCAACAACAGGGACGCAGTGCGCAGAGATTGGAATGTTGCTGCTGGGCAGGCTGCTGTAGCAGGTATGCACCCGCCAGCAGCGGGTGCGCGGGGCGGGTGGGAGTTCTCTCACGGCGGAGTGTTGACAGACCTAGCCCGTTTTTAAACGGGCTAAAGTCACTAGTATATAATAAAATGCAGTTTGAATAAAATGCAATGCTAGCTTTCAGGGTACGATAAACTACATTTTGGAAACTTGTAATTTGTAAACAGACAATATTACTTATGCACAAAAGCAAATATGATAACTGTATGAGTAATAAAAAGTAGGAAAGCACATTTTTATTGAATGTTATGTCGGAGTTTCAGACCACTTTAAAAGCCTTCAGAATGTCTTCCTCTGTGATTTGCTCTACCAAAGAATCACTGACTCCTTCCTTCAAGGGTGTCCAAGAGCACTTCTACAAAGATGCATTGCTTCAGTTTTATGTATACTTGACTGATTGCCGTTGTATATTTGAAACATAAACAAATAAGAAATTTGTTTTTTCCAGAGTAAAATGAGCGATAAATTACTTTTCTCCTATGTTGCTGTCACTTACAGTAGGTAGTAGAAATCTGACAGAAGTAACAAGTTTTGGGCTAGTCCATCTCTTCATAGGGGATTCTCAGCAAGGCTTTTATTCTTTACTAGTAGACCTAAGCCCGTTTCAAACGGGCTCTAGGTCTGTGTTGAAACCCTACCTCCCTCTCCTCCCTTCCCCTCTCATCCCCTCCCCTTCCTTCCCTCTCATCCTCCCCGTGACCACCGCACAGTCACCGCGCATGCCAACGCCTGCCGCGCGTGCGCACCCGCCGCACGCCCCTTCTGGCCCCATCCTCCCTCAGCTCTTCTCAGTCTCTGCATCCCTCCCTGCACATGCGCAGTAGCGCAAAACACGGGACACACACACACCAGAAGTGCAGGAATGGGACGCAGGGAAAAAGGGGTTTTATTATAGAGGCTAAAGATACTCCCTAAAAGGATTTAAACAATGATGCTGGCCAGCCTCCCTGCTCGCTACACAGTTTTTTGGCAGTTGGAAAGAGCAACTGCCATTCACTAAGTGCTTTTGAAAATAAATAAATCCCTGAAAATCCCCTAAGAAGAGATGGACAAGTCCAAAACCTGTCACTTCTGTCAGATTTCTACTACCTACTTTAAGTGACAGCAACATAGGAGAAAAGTAATTTATGGCTCATTTTACTCTGGAAAAAAATGTTCTTCTTATTTGTATATGTTTGCACTTATTTTAAGTTTTACAGTTTTTCGCCATAGTGCCCCTTTAAGCTACTGTAATAATAATAATAATAAGTATAATAGTAATAATAATATGAAGAAGAAGAAAATATTTCTTACTTTCACTATGAGTTTAGTAGACTGACTAATGAGAAAGTCATTAAATGTTAATTTGTCCTCTTCTAATTTTGTCTAACACTTGGAGGAAGAAGATAATTGCACCTCATTAGTTAAGGAATTAAAATGCAATTGGGCCTTGTCATGAAATGATGAGTTGCTTCTGTTTACTTTCTTTTGGTTGCTATGGCTATGCAGATACCCAATAGACTGGCTTTAAATGCTGACCAAAATGAGAATCTAGAAGCATGGAAGACACCCTTTCCTTTGGTTTCCTAGGGGTATGTAGTTGCGTGTTACTTTTGATTTCATATTATAAGGAAGGATTTTTTTGGGGGCATAACTTATTGCCACACTTGAATGACTCCAAGGCTCAGCATTTAGGGAAGGTATACATTTTTTGGTTGCTACATAACTCATTTTTGTCAAAATTTACATGAACATGTTTATTGCAAGTAATATGATTGTCTATGTCAATTTTGTTACAGATTTTTTATCTAAAATTTGCATCCATGGAAAATGTTCAGTTATGTTTAAAAAATAGTTGTATGTCATTGGTTGTTGGATTTAAGCTTGTTTATTTTAAACAATAAAAATATTTTTGGGGGGAAAAAGTAACATATAATTATGTACTACGTAATTTCAGAAAAATATTACAGAAAAAGAGCTCATTAGCCATTGTGATCCTTCAGTAACATTTAATTTAGTCTCCACAATCCTGATTGGAAATTTTGCATTAAAGGGGTTTGTAATATCCAAAAATAAAAAATTGTCTAAAAAATAGTTAGTGCCCTAAATATATATGGAACCCCCCTTTTTTCTAAACTAGTTCCCTATATGTTCCCTATTTTTTTTAACCTGGTCTGTGTGCCTTTGCTGAACTGTGCCGAACTGTGCAGTGCCAACAGGACTGTGGGAAGCCTTTTTTTTTAAAGCTACAGTAACAAGCTTATCTCAAAATGCAAATAACAGAAACTTCCCATTTCAGATAAGATAAAGATACTGACCAAATGTAATTGAATTTCCCCCCTCCATTTGAAGAATTTATACAGTGATTTAAGTCTGTTCTGTAGGTGATATTTGCTGTGGGAAGGACAGTTATCTGTAAAATAAGCAATAAATGAACACTGAGCTGGGTTAAAAAAAGAAAAAGAAAAAAAAGGAGCAGAAGTGATGTCACTTTTAGCATCACAGAGAAACAGTAAAAATGGAAACCAGCAGAAATATAATTTTCTTTTTTCATGTCACATGTCTCGTAATTCTGACAGTGAACTCTAAAAACAACAGGATAGTCAAAGAGAAACTTGAAGTGGAAAAAAAATACAATATAATGAATTGGTTGTGTACTATGAATAATTACTAGAAGATTAGCAGCAAAGAAAATATTCTCATATTTTTATTTTCAGGTATATAGTGTTTTTTATAACATTGCATCATTCTATAATATGTGCAGATTACACAACACTCAGCATTCAAAATGATTCTTTCAGAGCAGTCTGTGAACTAATGACCTCTCCTCTGGCAGAGAAAAAGAAATTTGTTCACTAACAGTTGAGCTAATAAAAGTCAGAAGACAGCCCTCTCCACGACTTTGAAAGTCGTAGAGCTTAATGGCTTTTTTGCATAGAAATAACAACTGGAGTTTCTTAACTCTTCCTGTACTGGAAACAATTAGACTGATGTATCTGATCTTAATGTTTTATTTCTTAGCTGTACTACACTTATAAATCATAATATCATAATTTTTTTTTCGCCTCAGTGTCTCTTTAAGTCTGAGGGGAAATAGAGAAGCAAAAAAAAAAGACTACCCAGCAGGCCCTGCAACTTCCTTTTTGTGTACCAAATTTTGGATGTATCTGATCTTAATGTTTTATTTCTTAGCTGTACTACACATTCAAATCATAATATCATAATTTTTTTTTCGCTTCAGTGTCTCTTTAAGTCAAATAAATAATTTCTTATTGGATGATTTATTTATTTTTTCCTGTTAATAACAAGTTTCATCCCACTTTAAATACTATATACTGTATCTAATGTTAATATGGATGGATATACAGTCAGAACATGATCATCCACCAGGCAACCTAGGCAGGTGCCTGGGGCCTGGTGGGTATCAAAAGGCCCATCATCCACCTTCTCTGACCTCTCTCCACTTCAGCTTACCAAAAAGACCACAAGGGGGCCCCAAATCTACTACATTGCCTATGGCCCAATTACATCTTAATCCACCTCTGCATAAAGTACTATGATGAGACCAAGGTGTTCATTTAATAAGCTCTTAATTTGATTGATTTCATCTTACTTATTTTCACCTCAACCATTTGGAGAGCTAATTTTAGAGATAAACTGAAAAGATGAGCCATTTCGAGAGATAAACAGATACAGACAGATAATGTATGAGTTGAGTTAGTCAGATAAGGAGATATACAATCAGGAGCTAAATCATGACCTAATAAGTAAGCTCAGATAATTCATAAGAATAAACTCCCAAGATACTGGGACATAGTCTAGTATAGGAACGCTATTGCACAAGACAAAAAAGCTCTACATTTGGAATAACATACTTATTGAGTGTGGTGCTCTGATTTCAACATTTAATCAGGATTTGGCCTCTGATCCAGATGCATAAAGATCTTGTATCACTCTATTCTGCCCTCAACTCTCTGTGATTTCCTATGTGGGGAATTTAATCCTCCAATATTCTGCAATAATATGATTCCATTATATATTGTCAAATTGTAATACAAATATAAAATATTAGCAACAACCCGATTATCTAAATATACAAGGGAAAGTGGACTAGCACTAGAAAAGAAAAATACACACATCTCAGTAGAAAAAGACATATATTTACATAGATCTTTACAAAAGTGTAGAAAAAATGAACTTACAAATTAGAACGAGGGAAGAGGGATTTGGTTTCCAAAGAACTGCCCTCCGAAAAGGTACAATTGAGAGCTATGGGTAAGGGAGCAGGGCCAGATTTATGGGAAGGCCACTGATGCCCGGGCCTTGGGCAGTAACTGGCCAAGTGGTGGTTGGACACAAGGCCGGTTTTAAGCAGGGGGCCCTGCTACCACCATCCCCACACTGACCCCCCCTCCTCCCCAGGGGGCGGTATATACTACCCAAGGCCCCTACCCCGTAGCTGATAATAACTTACTAGTCTTGGTAGGCAGCGGCTGCACTGCGTGTGTACGCTAGAGAGTATATATGCAGTGTATAGGATGCTCAGCCTGTCCCCCATGTAATATATATATATATCTGTAACCATAAGTGACAGGAAGTGTCTCCTTGTCACTTATGGCTAGACATATATATATTACATGGGGGACAGGCTGAGCATCCTATACCCCCCCCCCCCCAAACCTCCCGCTGCATGACACTTACAGTTGCACGTATATATTACACGAGTGGCATTCCCCCCCCCCCCCTTTACACATATGTATTACATGGGTGGGTGTGACAGGCTGAGCATCCCCCCCCCTCTCCTTCACACACATATATATTACATGGCAATGGGTGGATGGGTTGCAGGCCGAGCATCCCCCATCTACACATATATAGGCCGGCATGGGCGGCAGTCAGGTTGAGCATCCCCCTGCCCCCGAATGGAGAGTGACATGTCCTACAGCAATTGCATGACTGCTTACCAGTAAACAGTCGCTCGCTCGCTCCCTCCCTCCATCCATCAGGCGCCCAGACCAGCTTGTGACGTCTTATTTCCTTGCAGGCATGGACGTCCATGCACTAACGTCCATGCCTGTCACGGAGGTGGAGGTGGAGTGCAGCTGCGCCGGGCGCCAGCAGAGCGGCGTATAGCAAGAGCGACCCAGGAAAGAAGGGAAGGGTCCATCACCATGGAGACCAGACGCCACTGCTAGAAACTGGTATTTATGGTGGTTGGTCTCCCTCCCCGGCCGGCACGCACAGACCACACATGATGAAGGGCAGGCAGCGGCACGCGGTGTGTGCTAGGGTCGCATCTGGCCGCGCTGTACATCTATCTGGCTGCCTGGCAAAGGGGGTCTTGGCCGGGGCCCCCAGAGATTCTGGGGCCTGGGGGCATTTGCCCCCTTTGCCCGACTTGTAGCGCCGGCCCTGGTTGGACATGGAAGAGGGATTGCTGCATATGGAAGAAGAGGATACAAATGGGAGCAACACATAGAAGATGGGAGCTACACATAGGAGAAACAAGAGATCTGTATATAACTGAAGGGGGCTGCTATACATGAATGTTAGACATAGAAGAGGGGGCTGCACAAGGTGCTGTACAAGAAAGTTGGCCTAAGGGCAGAAACAGTATAAATCCGGTCTTGGCAGGGGGGATAAGGATCACACTACCACTTAGGGCACACATGCACACCCATTTAAAGCTTTTGAATATTGCTCATACAGTTTGTTGAATAAAATTGTTCTAAACCAGTGTTTCTCAACATTTTATCAAGGACGAACCCCAGGACAAAGATTGATTTTATCGTAGTGCATCACTTTGGTTTAAAACTATTTACAAGCATTTACTATAGCTTTTAATTAGTTAAAATACCAATTTAATGTTTTGTTTATATAGGGTTTATCATTTTCTAGAACGCTAAATTGCTTATTTCTCAGCATCAGCATGGGTTTACTAAAGACAGGTCCTGTTTGACTAACATGCTCAGCTTTTATGAGGTAGTGAATGCTAATATGGATATTGGGAATGCTGTAGATGTGATATACTTGGACTTTGCAAAGGCCTTCGACGCTGTTCCCCACAAAAGTCTGGTGCAAAAGTTGAGGATGCAAGGACTGGGGAAGAGTCTGTGTGCATGGATAGGGAACTGGCTAATGGACAGAAAACAAGGAGTTGTGGTCAATGGATTATACTCAAAATGGGTGACTGTTAGTAGTGGGGTCCCACAGGGGTCTGTACTGGGTCCAGTACTCTTCAATTTATTTATTAATGACCTAGTAGATGCAGTAGAAAGAAATGTTGCTATTTTTGCAGATGATACAAAATTGTGCAGAATCATCAACTCTCAGGAAGATAGTGACATATTGCAACAGGATCTGGATAGGATGGCTATATGGGCACATACATGGCAGATGAAATTCAATGTTGAAAAATGTAAAGTCATGCACATTGGTACAATGGTCTAGCACCATACAAAATAAATGGGATACAGTTGGGGACATCAAACTTGGAGAAGGACTTAGGAGTACTCATCGACAACAAGTTAAATAATCATGTTCAATGCCAAACCGCTGCAGCTAAAGCTAATAAAATTTTTGGATGCCTTAAAAGGGAAATAAAAACTCGAGATGCTAGCATAATATTGCCCTTGTTTAACTCTCTAGTAAGGCCACATCTGGGATATGGAATTCAGTTCTGGGCACCACATTACAGGAAAGATATTGCAGTTTTAGAGCAGGTGCAGAGACAAGCAACCAAATTGATATGAGGGAAGGAGGGTCTCACTTACCAAGAAAGGTTAGATAAACTGGGCTTGTTTAGTCTGGAGAAAAGACGCCTTAGAGGGGATCTAATTAACATGTATAAATACATCAGAGGGCAATATAAAAGCTTGGCGGATGAGCTTTTTGTCACTAGGCCTTCTTAAAGGACTAGAGGACATGATCTGCGCGTTTTAGCCATTTATTTAGGAAAGGGTTCTTTACCGTAAGAGTAATTAAGATGTGGAATGCATTGCCACAGGAAGTAGTTATGGCAAATTCTATATCTGCATTTAAAGGGGGCTTAGATGCTTTCCTTGCGTTGAAAGACATCCATGGTTACAATTACTATGTAATACCCAGTGATGTTGATCCAGGGATTTTATCTGATTGCCATCTAGAGTCGGGAAGGAATTTTTTTCCCTTTTGGGGCTAATTGGACCATGCCTTGTAAGGGTTTTTTGCCTTCCGCTGGATCAAAAGTGATATGTGAGGGAGCAGGCTGGGGTTGTACTTGGTTCTCTGGTTGAACTTGATGGATGGATGTCTTTTTTCAACCCAAATAACTATGTAACTATGTTATACTTAGTTATATTAAGCCCAAGTACCCCCTGAAACCATCAGAAAAACTGGGGTACCCGTACCGCACATTGAGAATCTACGTTCTAGACAGCCTAAACCTAGACAACCTACAAAGGTAGCATAGCCTGCATCTTAACCTTTCTTTTTTTCTACTACACTCTTAACAAGACCAAATAAGTCAGGGTACACTGTCTAAATGGAGAAGAGTGAAAACACAGAAATAATTACCATATATACTTGAAACAAGTCGACTCCAATATTCAACCCTCTTAAAGAAAACCTGTAACTTTAAAAAGTTCCCCTGAGGGGTACTTACCTCGGTGGGGGGGGGGGGGGGAAGCCTCCGGATCCTATCAAGGCTTCCCCGTACACCTGTGTTCCACGGCGGTCTCGCTGTGCCCCTCCGAACAGTGGGAATGTAAATATTTACTTTCCCGGCTCCAGCACAGGCGCAGTATCGGCTCTCTGCCCGGAGATAGGCAGAAATAGCCGATTACTGTCGGTCCACTCTACTGTGCAGGCGCAAGTCTCCTGCACCTGCATAGTATAGCAGACCCAACAGAGATCAACTATTTCCACCTATCTCTGTGCTGAGAGCCGCATCAGCGCCACCGCTGGAGCCAGGGAATGTTAATATATCAAGCTTATATCAAACCTTGTCAGGCTTGTCGAGCCAGGATTGCGGGATGCTTCAGGGGAGCCAGCGCTGGATTGCCTACAGCTACAGGGATGGGGGAAGCCTCATTGGGACCCTGAGGCTTCCCCCTCCCGAGGTAAGTACCCCACAGGGGACTTTTTTTTTGTTAAAGACTAGAGTCTTTTTAAGCTGGAAATTTGTATTGACTCAAGTATAAGTCTACCCAGTAAAGATATTGGCTGCACTAGGGGCTCAGGAGGGGTTACCGACTGCACTGAATACTGTATTGCAGCCATTAACCCCTTCTGCCCCTTAAAGAGAACCAGAGACGAAGCACCCTTGTGTATTTTCTTACATTTATCAGTGGGAACATGACAGTAAACACCTACCCTGCTTTTAGTTTCATTCTTCTCTGCTTAATATGTCTGTTTTCAGCTGTGATAATCCCCGACTGAGCATTCAGTCTAGGTTTGACCTGGAATCATTATAGCTGAGTCAGTCTTCTGTGGAGTCTTTTAAAGTCCAAGCCTTCCCCCTCCTGGCTCAGCTTTCCTGCTTTGCATACTCAGAGCTGATGACATGGGAGGGGCTTCTCCTGCAGAAAGAAGCTCTGAAACAGACAAGTGTGGCTGTGTAATCTGTGTGCACTGTGCGGCCAGTCATCATTATTATCTACTGTATGCAGTTTCATTTCTATGAGAGACACTTCCTACAGGCAGCCACACAGCATACCAGAATAATAAAGTTGAAAGCACACAGATGAAAGCCTGCAGCAGCAGCCCTGTTTGACTATAGTTTCATAGAGCCTAGACAGCACATCCAGAACAGCTCATGATCTGGAAGCAGAAGGGATATGAGCCGGCGGCCATATTGGATTTTTCCTGGAGCAATAATGGATAAAAAACACTCAAAAAGGCACACCAGAGTGGTGAAATTATCAGGTAGAGCATTTATTCTTTACAAGCTATCGACTGATATGTTTATTTTGTGTGACTCGTTCATCTCTGGTTCCCTTTAAGTGCAGCCAATAACTCCTCCAGGCCCCCAAGTGCTGCAATTATTCACTCCCTTCTATGCAGCCCAGTGTTTCCCCCCTGCCCCTTTCTTTGTAAATTGTTGTTGCCAGGATTTTCAGAGACCTGTGGTTTCTTGGTATTTCCTTTCCTCAAAGTATCACTTACCACTGGGTAAATTGCTGCAAATAGGAATGTCACTATTAGTACGCACATAACTCAGTGTGCTCAGTGTTGTCCCGTAACTGTTGTATAAGTCGACCCCTATACTTTTATGAAGTGAATCAGACCTAAATTTCTAGACTTATACTCGAGTATATACAGTAATATGTATTTTTGTCTTGTAGAAAAGCTAACTGTATAAAATGGGCAAAGCTGTGCTGCCCCCACTTCTCACCATCTGGGTGCAGAAAACAGTTGAGTACTTACATTAGCACATATTACATTTTGCTGAAATAAATGGTTAACTGTTATTTATTTTATATTTGCCTTGAGTTTAGCTTCAGTTGTTGCAGTTGGGTATCATGTTAGGACTTATTCATTATTCAGCTTTTTCATTATCGTTTAATCTCCTTCCCCCCTGTAGACATAATGCAACACAACAAGTGTAAATACCGCCTTAGGCTTCACTCCAGTGTATAGCTTTTAATATTATCTCACCATTAGTTAAACCTGCATACTTGGCAAAATCTCTCTAATGGCTCTATGTGTAATTTTAAAACACACAATAGAAAACTTGAATTTCTTTATTATTATTGCTTTTGTTATTCAGTTCTAAAATTCTAACACCCTTTTCAGCACATTAGAATACAGCCTATGTTGTTTAGCTATGTGGAACTCCCCTTCCAGAGCATTCTGGGAGACCAGGTATTTTGTCTATTGACTTTGAAACACAGAGTTAATGAACATTCTGCTGAGCTGCACCTGACAGCACTAAAGAGGTCAGCCCTTGTGATGAGTTTTAGAATGTAAATCAGAGAGAGGAAAGGATATGGAAACATTTTACAGAGGGCAAACAATTACTAAATAGTTTTTTAAAGTTATATTGTAAAAAATATTATTAATGATGTTATTTTCAGTACAGTTTCTCTTTAATGGCATCTGTCATCCACTGGTATATGTATAACCAAATCCGTCACCACCCCACTCCAGTGATTAAACTCAAGAAATGACGTAGTGGGTTTTATCACTGGAGTGGGGTGATGGCTATACATATACCAGTGGATCACATATGCCATTGAGGAATTTAGAAGCGCTGGACATTGTTCGATATAAATACTGTTGATGTATTGAGCCACATTCTTTCAAGATGCTGGTCCTGGACCCTTTTATAGTTCATCTGTTTGGCTTAGAGAGCATTTACTGTTGTTGATTACCATATATACTCGCAAATAAGCCAACCCACGTATAAGCCAAGGTACCCACTTTTCCTTCATGAACCAAGAAAAAGTGATTTACTCACATATAAGCCCCCTCCCCAGTATAGCCCACTCCACAGTAGCCAGATGTGCCCCCAGTAAAAGTTATTCCTTCTCCCCATAGCCAGAAGTGCCACAAGGAGGATACAGCTGTGTTTCAAGATGTCACTAAATGGCATCATAGATATAAGATAGTGATTGCCACACAGGAAGAACACTTGATCATTGTACCACTGACATGTTGCTTGCACGCACCGCTTCACAAATTAGGGGACACAGTTAGTGTTGAACAGTGCTCTCTGCACACCATGTTGCAGGGGATGCGGGGCACAGGCACAGCAGAGAGCCAGCGCGTAAGAGCAGGTTCACTAGTGCAAGATCCTTACACTCCTCTGCCAGTAACAAAACTTGCTCCACCATCCATTCTGCCCCACTGACTCACATATAAGCCGAGGGGGTAACTTTTCAGCACATTTTTTGTGCTGAAAAATTAGGCTTATACGCAGGTATATTCAGTAATTCCTACCACAGCCAAAAGCTTTTCTTGTGGGAGGAGCACATAAACTATCAGTATCTCTTTTAGTTGTAGGAGGAAACTGTAGTGCCAAGAGAAAACACAAACTTACATGTGTATCATCGTCATTTTGAATTTCAGCATATACAAAATACCATTTGGTTTTGAATTTGAAAAATAAAAAAATAAAAATTAGAAGTTTTATATATAAAATATGTTTAATGAATTGGTTACTATACATAATAACTGGTTATTTTACAAAATAACCAATATGAGTGGTTAATGTTATAAACAATCTTCAATTGCCCATGCATTTTCTAAAACTTTTTGCTCTATCTTAGCAAAGAGAAACAAAATGGTAGCCGTGGCATGCAGAGCTCCTGGATTTTTCTCTTTTGTTTATGTTTTCCTGCACCCTTTCTTGTGTTTAGCCTTCGTTTTTCGTTAGCTTAGTTAGCCATATAGTCAACCTTATAATCAGTCAAATCCTACTGCTACTACACACAGCCATTCGAGGGAATCATCAGCAGTTTAGGTCTTCCACCACCAAGACCGCTGTGTTCCAGAACCCAGAGCTGCCACGGATGAGCACCGAGACCATCAAGCAAGCCTCGCCCCACTGTGCACTGAATTTTTTTCCCTCAGCTGTGTCAGCTGACTGCCACGGCAGAGATCTAATTGGTAAACACAGGGTGTTAACTATATGTTTGCTTCCATGAAATCAGGAAGTAGACAAACTGCAGATTTATTGCAGGATTTGTCAGCTGTAACAATTTTTTTCTTTAAAATGTATTATGCTGTTGCTTATATTTTAGAGCAGAGAGGAAGTTCTTAGCTCAGGACCATTTTAATTATTTTCTTTATTTTTATTTTTTTCCACTGACCCGCTATCTTTTATCTCTTGCACGGGTTCCTTTTGACCATTGTCACATACTTATCTGAGTATTATTAATAAGTAAGTTTTACAGCTGATGCATCTTATCATTCTGTTAATGTTTGTGGTGTAGTAAGTCCAGGTAGCAGGCATTTTCTTGCCATCCAGCTGTCATGTCAGGTTAATAACTACCTGTTATGTGTTAACTAGCTACTACTTGTATCGAATTGATTATTACTTTGATAATGTTTTCTTTAACATGTCTCCATAAGCTGCATAATTGTATACAAGGAACATGATGACAACGGGGATTGTAAAATTTATGGGCCTGCACTGTATGTTGTGCATTAAAAAAAAACAATTAAAAACTAATTGTTAAAAATACCTTCAATACTTATTGTAAATGGAGTTAGTGGCCTTTGTGTCTTTGCATGTGTTTTTGCTCATTGTTTCATTTTCAAAGTAGAAGTCAGTAGGACACATTTGGTCAGTGATAGTTGTAGTAAAGTTTGTACTTTATTTGTGAAAGGTCAGCAAAATAAGTCATTAAAAAAAAGTAAAGGAAGTAATTCAAGTGTACAAAAAAGTCAAAGGCACAAGTATTTCATGAAGGATAGAGTATTGCTGTGGTCTTGAGAGGTACCACGGTTTCTCAATACTTTTGTATTACTATTTATTGCATTTATATAGCGCCAACAAATTAAACAGCACTGTACAATACATACATTATAAATTATTTTATAGACTTTGCTGAACTGGAATACTAACAAATTGTTTTTACTGCATGTTTTAACTTATGGATAGTGTTGTTGTACACTTTCCCTGTTTTATGGAGTGTGATGTGGGCATCAAAAACACCCTCTAGTGCAGGGGTAAAACTCAATTTACCTGGGGGCCGCAGGAGGCAAAGTCAGGATGAGGCTGGGCCGCATAAGGGATTTCACAATAAAAAGTCCTCAAATGTCATTATTAAAAGTTTTAATTATTTCTTCTGAACATGAAGTGTCCTACCTTATAGTTCGCTTCAGTGCTCCCATTACAAGTAATCCGCCGTGTCCCCACTGTAAAACGAGGCCTGCAGAGCCCCCAGATCGCCCGGGGGGCAATCCGCCAGCATTTCCTGGAAGGGGCAGAGCTTTCAGCTTCAGCTCTGCCCCTCCTGACATCAATCGCTGCAGATCGCCGCCTCTGCCCGCCCCTCTCACTCTTCCTTCAAAGAGAGGGGCGGGGAGAGGCGGCGATCCGTTTGGCGATTGACGTCAGGAGGGGCATAGCTACAGCTGGAAGCTCTGCCTCAGCGCAGTGGTGGATGTTTTCCCGGGGGATTTGGGGGCTCTGCAGCCCTCGTTTAGAGGCGGGGATGCGGCGGATTACTTGGGAGCACTGAAGCGAACTATAAGGTAAAATAATTCGCTTCCGTGTCTCTTTTGCTTTTGCCGGCGCGGGCCACAAAATATTGTACCGAGGGCCACAAATGGCCCGCGGGCCGCGAGTTTGAGACCCCTGCTCTAGTGAATACAGGAGACAAAAGCGGGAGCCCAATGGTGTAGTATGTCATTTAGTTCGGCACTGTTATTGGCCTGAGGAAGTGGGCTCTGACCCGCGAAACGCGTTGCCTGTGCCACTAATAAAAACCTTTGTTAAATACAAAGATTTTTTGTCATTGAGGTAAGCTACCTCAAATGTATTTCCCATTTTAAACTGCTTTTAGATGCTTTTATCTCACACCAGGGTGCCTCTTATACCCTTATTGTACTTTCCCTGTTTGTTTGACATAAAAAAATATATATACTGTACATATATATATAATTATATATATATATATATATATATATATATATATATATATATATATATATATATATATATACTGCATATATATATATATAATCTCACAACATGCAAGGCTTCTGTTCCCAATTGTTGTACATACATGACTGTGTTTGCTTTTTATGAGTACATAATGCTCTACTGTATTTCATGCATGGGAATTATTTTATTTGTGAAAGTTATTATTAACTTCAAATTGCACAAGTCCTCTTCTTTAATTACTTAATTGCAATGCAGAATTTGAACAATATTTTTATAGGCAATCAGGATTGGCTTATAATCACGGTTCAGTTATATGACTAATTCTTTCTTAGAAGAACTGCATTATGTATTAGTACTTTAACATGCGATGTGGATTATAAAACATGGACTTGAGAATGGATGAATCTTTGCAGGCACACCTATACCTTTCTAGCCCTCTACCAACATTCTCTGCCCCCTTTTATATGTATTAGGCTGCTTGTGCAGTATAGTAGAGAATCAGCTCTTGAGGTCTCAAATGGGAAAACCTGGATGAAAGATCTGTAGGTTTCTATAGCACCCTGCTCCACTGGTGATAATTATCTTGTCACTAAAACCTTCTTTGTGTCCCCTCCAAATTTCTTGCCCAGCCACCTCCATGCACACACATTATTATTTTTTTTAATTAGAAATACATTTTATTGAGTACCCCCCCCCCCCCCCCACCTCCCTCCCCTAAAAAAGGAATCCGGTATGCAGAAGAGATATATCAAAATACAGTACTGCAATTGGCTACAGATTCATAAGTGCACTTACTTCCGCACATAAAAGGTTAATATAAGTAGAAATAAAGAAGCCAATCACTCTGAGCACACAAACCAATAAAAGGCGTGTCATTCTAACAAAGATACAAGAGCGAACAGCAAAGAGGACAGGTCAGGGGAAAAGGCGATGCCATACAACCTCATAATAAAGAACAAGCAGCGCAACAAGCACTGCACTAATAGTGGAAGAAGTTGGCACAGGTAATGGTACTAAAGCAAAAACCCCAATAGACCCAATTAGTCTTTCACAAGCTTCCAATTGGCCAAACCAGGGGTGTCTAGCCATGGCACCCAGATCTTCTCGAATTTGGCTGGACAATTCCTATGTAGGCAGACCGACTTTTCCAGTTTAAGTATATTGTTAACAGTAGAGGTCCACATATCAGTAGGATGGGGAAACTCATCTTTCCAATGGTGTAAAATAAGTAACCTTGCCTGGAATCAGCTGTCCAATGTACATATGTGCATATGCATTAAACAGGTCCTTTGACACATTTTGGGAATACAATTCTGCTAATATGTTAATCCTTACCATTCCATCTAATAATATAAGAAATTGTTTTTGGTATAAGATGATGCTGAGTGATTTGCAAAAATTCTATAAGTAAAATAATTGTATTACCTTGCCTGTATGATTGATGTGTGTTTTTAACAGAACACAGGATCCATCCTGTCTTTAAACTTTTGACTGACTAATGCTGGGAATACATCATGAGATTTTTTTGGCAGATAGATGGTTCAATAGATAATTTCCTACAGGTCCGATCTGATTTTCGATAGTTTTTCTGATTGATTTCTCATACAAGTGAATGAAAATTGATCGGAAAAATGATTGGAAAATCGATTGGACAGTAAATCTGCTGAAAAATCTCATCATGTATTCCTAGCATAAGGTACATGATGGCAGTTTGTAAATGTTTTATCAGCACCCATACAGTTAAATATTCAACTACTGAACTTCTTATTAGTGATGAGCCGAAATTTAGTGTTTTCGCTATTATGACACAAAATTCACAATTACGACACAACATTGTAACTTGTAACTATCAGAAAACTTTGAAAAATGTTGTGTCGTAATTTCATGTGAAATCGTAATTGTGTGTTTAATTTCGTGTTACTCTTTATTTTGCGATTTCTTGTAAGACAAGAAAATTACATGAAATTATGGATAACACAAAATTGTAATTTCATGTTTTAAACAAAAAATCCTATAAAAAATACTCATAATTCCAAAATAAATCTCGATAAAATTGTGTATGGTCGAAATAACGTGAAATTTCATATAATTTTTCATGATTACAATTTTTCCATTACGATTGTAATAAAATTATGTGAAATTTAATAAAATTGTAATTAGTACATTACGATCATCACTACTTGTTATCTGTTCTCTGCATTCGTATATATTTTCCTTTTTAGGCATGTTGGCCTTTATTCAATTCATTTTCTCCTGAGTTTTCTCCTATGGGAAATTTTCACACCTTATCAATAAAATACAATAATACAATAACAATAACATTTCTATAGCGCTTTTCTCCCATAGGACTCAAAGCGCTTAGGCTCTCTCAGATTCAGTAATTGGTAGTAGGATATTGTATTCACACAACAAAAGTTATATTTCTGCAAATGCCAAACTGAACAGGTGGGTTTTCAGTCCGGATTTAAACATGTCCAGGGATGGAGCTGTCCTGATCTGCTGAGGTAAGGAGTTCCAAAACGTAGGAGCAGCATGACAGAAGGCCAAAAGTTTCCAAGTAGACTCTGGGTATGACTAGATTATTAGGACCTGTGGATCTGAGATTGCAGGGATTGCTACATAGCTGTAACATTTCTTTCATGTATCCAGGGCCCAGATTATTTAGTGATTTAAATGTCAGTAGGCCAATCTTGATTGAATAGGACCCTCCATTTTATAGGTGACCAGTGAAGGGAGTACAGGACTGGCGTTATGTGGCAGTGACAGGGTTGGTTGGTTAACAGTCTGGCAGCAGTATTCTATATCAGCTCTAGGCGGTACAAGTCCTTTTTTGGAAGGCCAGTGTAGAGAGCATTGCAGTAGTCCAGTCCAGTCGGGATGTACGGTAATAAAGGCATGAATGAACTAAGGTTGGTAGATCTTCTGGGGGGATGAGGTGCTTGATTTTTGCAATGTTCTTCAGGTGAAAATAGGATTTTTTCTCCACAGCAGAGATGTGAGTTCTGAAGTTTAAATACCCATCAATTATAACTCCCAGGCTACGCACATGATCAGAGCTGCATAGATCTGTGCCTCCTATTCCCAGTGGTGAAGACTGCAAGTTAAAGGGACTCCGAGCTCAGAAAAAAAAGGCAAGTTGTACTCACCAGGGGCTTTTTTCAGCCCCAATGCTGGTCGGGAGGTCCCACGCCGGCGTCCTGGCTCCTCTCCTTCTCCCCGCTCCGGAATGGCTGGCAGGCCGCAGCCCGGGCGACACTCTCCCGAGTGTCGGGCTGCTTCTTCCGCATATGACGCGGATTACGTCACACGCCGGCCGCCTCGCGTCATCACGGCGGCCGACGTGAAAGTACTGCGCATGCGCGCTTTGTTCGCGCATGCGCAGTACTTTCACGCCGGCCGGCGTGATGACGCGAGGCGGCCGGCATGTGACGTAATCCGCGTCATATGCGGAAGAAGCAGCCCGACACTCGGGAGAGTGTCGCCCGGGCTGCGGCCTGCCAGCCATTCCGGAGCGGGGAGAAGGAGAGGAGCCAGGACGCCGGCGTGGGACCTCCCGACCAGCACTGGGCTGGAAAAAGCCCCTGGTGAGTACAACTTGCCTTTTTTTTCTGAGCTCGGAGTCTCTTTAAGTTGTTTTGTTGTCATGCGCTGCCCTCCGATCAGAAGGACTTCAGTTTTGTCTGCATTTAGTTTCAGCCAGTTGTCACTCATCCATTGCTGTAGTTCACCTAAGCAGACATTTATAGTTGGAGTTGGGTCTGTCACACCAGGCTTAAAGGAGAGATATAGTTGGGTGTCATCAGCATAGCAGTGGTATGTCAGGCCATGTTTTTGGATTCGTTTTCCAAGCGGTAACATGTAAATTGTGAAAAGCAGGGGAGAAAGGATTGAGCCCTGGGACACCCCATACTTAAGTGGTACAGAGATGGACAGGAAGGGCCCCATAGACACTTTTTGGGTTCTACCACTCAAGAAGGATTGGAACTACTGAAGAATTATGCCATCAATGCCGCAGTATTACTGTAGCCTGCTTATCAAATGTCTTTTTAAGCTGCCTGCAAGCAAAAAAATACTTGGAATAATTTTGACAGTGCTTTTTTGCACCTACTTTTTGTACTTTTCCAATTGCAGAGGGCTGAAAAGTTATTGTAAATGGAAGTACAGTGGGCAGCACGGTAGCGTAGTGGTTGGGCAGAGCGGTGGCATAGTGGTTAGCGCTCTCGCCTTGCAGCAATGGGTCCCCGGTTCGAGTCCCAGCCACGTCAACATCTGCAAGTAATTTGTATGTTCTCCCCGTGTCTGCGTGGGTTTCCACCTGGCACCCCGGTTTCCTCCCACATCCCAAAAACATACAGATAAGTTAATTGGCATCCCCTACATTGGCCCTAGACTATGATACATGCACTACACCATACATACATAGAAATATGACCATGGTAGGGATTAAATTGTGAACCTGTAAAGGATTGCGGAGATGCCGCCGCGTGGTCTGGTGGCAGGGCGGCTGTCTCCGCGTTCAGACCGGCGGTTTCCGCACAGCAGCATGTGTCTGGTTTGTCTGAGCCTTCTAGTGCACACATATGGAGAGCAACGCGCGCGCGGGGAGGCAGGACCTTTATGCCAGGAGGAGAGGGATCAGGTTGGTCAGCTGATCCCAGCGCAGACTGTCATTGGCTGAGTAGCGCTGGGTGGCGCTGAGGAGCGCTGCACTATATATAGATCTCGCTGGTCAGTCTCAGGTTGTCCTCACACCCAAGCTTAGGAATACTATGTCATTGCTGTGTTATTCTTTAGACTAGTTCCTGGGTGTTGAGACCACGGACCTCACACTCTAGACTAGGCCTCTGCTTTATCTGTTATGACCTATTGCTCTCTCGACCTCTCTCCTGCTTTCTGATTCGGTACCTATGCATATCTGTCTACCTGTTGCCAAACCCTGCCTGTACCTGGTTATCAAATCAGCCTTCTGTCTCTGTACCTTATCTGCTCGTGTGTTGCCGACCTGGCCTGGCCGACCCTTCTGGCTGTCACTCATACCTTGAGTGTTCAGTCTGTCTGTATTACCTGTGACACCACCCCGCCAAGTGTCAGGTAGCTGCAGAGACCTCCTGTTCCTCAGAGAGGCCTCTGCAGTCCAGTCAGGGGCTCTATCCCTTAGGAGTCCTTTGGCTGCAGTGTAGTCTGATTCCCAGTATTGCAGGGAATCACTGGCTCGCAAGTTATCTCTATCCCCTTTCCTAGGAGATAGTTCACACACAGCCAAGGGCCACCTGTTCCTCAGGTGGTCCATGCTGATTGTTATCGGCGTCTCCCGCCCCACGGGAGACAGCCTACTGTTGCACCAAAACACTTACACTTTATCAGGTGTCCAGAGGTTAGTCATACTTGTATTGTTGGTGATTCTGCAGATCATCAATAATCGGGTATATATCTGTATTGTTGGTGATACTGCAGATCACCAATAATCAGATTCTCTCTGTGTGCTGACACATATCGTTACAGAACCCCTCTGAGGAACAGTACGTGACAAGATATTGGCCTCAATTCACTAAGCTTATCTCCTGTCTTTAATAACGTTTCTATAGTTATCACCATGGTGATGAGGCATGCAGTATTCAGGAAACATTTTACCTCAGGCAAACCTAAAGTTAACTCTTCTGTCTTTAAGTTAACTCTTCAATACTTAAAGTAACTCCAGAATTGTAAAGTTAAAGACAGGCTGTTAATTAACTGCATGTGAAAATAACTACAGAGGAGGTAACTTAACTACAGAGGAGGTAACTTAAGGAATGAAGGGATAAGATAACTCTCTCACTGTGTGGTGGCAAGTTTTCTCTTGCCTTATTATCTCCAGCATGATCTTAGTGAATTGAGGCCAATATATACTCTGTACAGTGCTGCGTAATACTGTATGTCAGCGCTATATAACCCACCCATTCCTAGACCCCCACTGGTCCCCAAACTCCCAGCCAACCCCCTTCCAGCCCCTCCACACTCCTCTTGCATCCGCAGACCACACCATAATAATCTCATTCCCATCCATACAACCCCCAGGCACTCTCTCCCTCTGTTTTGTGGTCTATGGAATGCCAGATCTGTCCGCAACAAGCTCACATCCATCCATGAGCTCTTCCTCTCTAAATCCCTCACCTTCCTCGCCCTCACAGAGACATGGCTCACCCCCTCTGACTGTACCGCAGCCGCTGCTCTCTCCTATGGGGGACTGCATCTCAGTCACACCCCCAGACCTGACAACAGGTCTGGAGGAGGAGTGGGTCTGCTTCTCTCCGCACCCTGCACCTTCCGGGTCCTATCACCGCCCCCTTCCCTGCACTTCTCATCCTTCGAGGCCCATGTAATCCGCCTGTACCAACCTCTCCCAGCCATCATTGCGGTCCTATATCACCCCCCATCTGCTCCAACTTCACTCTTCCTGGACAACCTGGCCTCCTGGCTCCCCCACATCCTGTCATTTGACCTCCCCACCATCATACTCGGGGATTTCAACTTACCTATCGATGAGCCTATCTCCACTGCTGCCAAGCAGCTACTCTCCCTCACCAAATCCCTTGGTCTCTCTCAGCACACAAATTCCACCACCCACCGCGCTGGTCATACTCTTGACCTCATATTCTCAAAGTCCACCTCCCTCAGCAACCTGGACATCGCACCTTTCCCTATCTCTGACCATCACCTCCTCACCTTCACTATCTCCCCACCAACAACTTCTCTCCCCACCCCTCAGCCTGGTCGATGGCAGAGAGACCTACGTAATCTCAGCCCAAATGTCCTAGCAAGTCCCCTTCTCTCCCTCTCCTCCCACCTACCCACCCTAACATGCCCCAATGAAGCGGCTGCACAATATAACCTTGCCCTCTCATCTGCTTTAGATCAAGCTGCCCCCTCAATCTTCCGCCCTATCAAGCCCCCCAACCCCCAACCCTGGCACAACACCCACACACGTAACCTCAGGAAAGAAACTCGAGCAGCCGAACGGAAATGGAGGAAATCACATCTCAATGCTAACTTCCTAGATTACAAGGCCAAACTGTTACTCTTCCACACTGCCCTCTCCGAGGCTAAACAAAGGTACTTTGCAGCACTGATTGTAACCCAAGCTTCCAACCCTCGACAGCTTTTTGCTACCTTCAATTCCCTCCTCAACCCCACTCCTCCCCCTCCCAGCTCCTCCCTCTCAGCCAATGACCTTGCCAACCACTTCACCACTAAAATTGCAACAATACGCAATGAAATTTCCCTCCTCCATCCCTCCCTTACCAATGCGTCTCAGGTTGTCCCCTTGCCTTCCCTCCCAGCGGCTCCCTTGTCTCATCCACCCCTCGCCTCTTTTGCTCCTGCCACCATTGATGAAGTCAGCCTGCTGCTAGTGGCTTCCCCCCCCACATCCTCTCCCTGTGATCCGGTACCCGCGAATACTCTTCGTCCCTACTTCTCTGACCTGGCCCCAGTCCTCACCTCCTTGTTCAATCTCTCCCTTTCCACAGGCATCTTCCCCAAAGCATTCAAACAGGCCACTGTGCTTCCCCTGCTGAAAAAACCCTCACTCGACCCATCCCTACCCTCAAACTACCGCCCAATCTCCCTCCTTCCCTATGCTTCTAAACTCCTCGAACGCCTAGTCCACCAGCGCATTACCCAATACATCAACACCAATGCCCTACTTGACCCCCTACAGTCTGGATTCCGACCTGCGCACTCAACTGAAACAGCCCTCGCCAAGGTGGTCAACGACCTTACCCTTGCCAAGGCCAAAGGCAGTTATTCCATCCTGCTCCTCCTTGACCTCTCTGCAGCATTTGACACTGTTGACCACTCCCTCCTCCTCCAATCACTACAGTCCATGGGCATCCATGGGCTTGCCTTGGCCTGGATCTCCTCCTACCTATCCAATCGCTCCTTCACCACTTCCTTCAATGGCTCCTCCTCAACTCCTGCCCCCCTTTCAGTTGGGGTCCCCCAGGGCTCTGTTCTAGGCCCCCTTCTTTTCTCCATATACACTTCCTCAATTGGCAAGCTTATCTCCTCCCTGGGCTTCAATTACCACCTTTATGCAGATGACACTCAGATTTACCTCCATACCCCCGATCTCTCAGCCACCACCATAAACAAGGTCTCCTCGTGTCTCTCAGCAATTTCCTCCTGGATGTCAGCTAGGTTCCTAAAGCTTAACCTAGACAAAACTGAGCTCCTGATCCTTCCACCCCATGCTGCTGCACCCATCCCAGGTTTCCACCTCACAATCGACAACACAACCATTCTCCCTACCTCCCAGGCCCGCTGCCTGGGTGTCACCTTGGACTCTGACCTCTCCTTCATCCCACACATCCAAAACATCACAAGAGCCTGCAATTTCCACCTCCGTAATATCTCCAAGATCCGCCCATTCTTAACCCCGGACACGACCAAACTGCTCATCCATGCCCTCATCATCTCCCGCCTTGATTACTGTAACTCACTCCTTTCTGGCCTCCCCCTGAAACGCACTGCCCCCCTTCAATCAGTGATGAACGCGGCTGCAAGACTCATCCATTCTTCGCACCGCTCTGCATCCACATCTCCCCTTTGTGAATCCCTGCACTGGCTCCCTATCCGTCTCAGGATAAGTTTCAAGATTCTATGCCTGGCGTATAAATCTGTGCACAAAACATGCCCTACCTACATCTCGCAGCTTGTTCACAAGTATACACCAGGTCGCCCCCTCCGTTCCTCCAACGACCTTCGCCTCACCACCCCGCGCATTTCACACTCCCATGCCCGCCTGCAGGATTTCTCAAGAGCTGCCCCCACCCTCTGGAATGCCCTTCCACCACCCATCAGACTTGCTCCCTCTTTCAACACATTCAAGCAAGCCCTCAAAACCCACCTCTTTATGATGGCCTACCCACCTCCTACCACACAGTAACTCTCTAAAGAATATTTAACAGCCCCCCCTAGTGTTTCCACCCCTCCCTTTAGATTGTAAGCCTCTGGCAGGGTCCTCCACTCCCTAGTGTAATCTACAGGATCATGTGCTCCTGTCCTATGACAGTTTGTACTTGTATTACTGGGCCTACCTAACCAGCCCATATTGATATTGCATGATCATGTATTTTGTACAATTTGTATGTATAACTTTGTTCTATGTGTATAACCCTATGTATGTCATCCTTGTATCATTGTATATATTTATTGTCCAGCGCTGCGTAATATGTTGGCGCTTTATAAATACAATAAATAATAATAATAATAATAATAATATAAATACTTAAATAAATAAAGATGAAAAATTATCTCCTATGAGAAAATATTGGAGAAAAATTAACCTCTTGAGGACCCACCCCTTGCCCCCCCCCCCTTAAGGACCAGCGCTGTTTTAGCTGATCTGTGCTGGGTGGGCTCTACAGCCCCCAGCACAGATCAGGGTGCAGGCAGAGCGACCAGATCGCCCCCCTTTTTTCCCCACTAGGGGGATGATGTGCTGGGGGGGTCTGATCGCTCCTGCCTGATGGGTGTTGCGGAGGGGGGCACCTCAAAGCCCCCCTCCGCGGCGAGATTCCCCCCTCCCTCTCCTCCCTGTCCCCCCTGGTGATCTGGGCTGCACAGGACGCTATCCGTCCTGTGCAGCCAGTGACAGGCTGTCCCCTGTCACATGGCGGCGATCTCCGGCCGCTGATTGGCCGGGGATCGCCGATCTGCCTTACGGCGCTGCTGCGCAGCAGCGCCGTACATTGTAAACAAAGCGGATTATTTCTGCTTGTGTTTACATTTAGCCTGCGAGCCGCGATCGGCGGCACGCAGGCTATTCACGGAGCCCCCCGCCGTGAATTGACAGGAAGCAGCCGCTCGCGCGAGCGGCTGCTTCCTGATTAAGTAGCCTGCAGCCGGCGTCCCGCAGCTGCCACTTTGCCGACGCGCGGTATGAGTGCGCGGTCGGCAAGTGGTTAAATTGAATAAGGGCCTCTCTGAGTTTAACTACCCTAATTTGTTATTCTTGAGGGTTATGCTACATATCAACTGGAGTCCAATTAGAGAGAAATCAATTAGCACCGTGAAAGCTTATAGTGAGGAAAAAAAATAGTGAGAAAAAGTAAAAAGTAATGTAACCTAGTTCTAAGTAGGATATTGGGACTGTACAAAGAGATGTATATCTTATCATGCTCGATATGACTTCAGGTCCCCTTAAAGAAATATCCTTACAATCTGAATCCTTGTGTCAAATCTAAGTGCAATTGTGTTCTGAGGAGGAATGAGGTTGTCTGCTGCAATGATCAGAATCAGAATCAGAATCAGAATCGTTTATTTCGCCAAGCATGATTGGTCATGCCCGGAATTATTTTTGGCACATACATATAGCTCGGGAGAAGACATATAAAAGGGACATATAATAGAGAGATAGATCGATGTCAGCAACAGCAGAAGCAGTCAATTGCATTACATTACAACATCTAACATTCCAGTCCATTAACTGACCCCGAGATGACCTTCGGTTAATCTAGTGGGCTGGATGGTTCGGTCGACTGTTCGGCCGTGGCCCGGCTTGTTTCACCATTCGTTAGGGCTTGCACCGATGGGAGTATGTGGAGGGAGTTTAAGTAGCTGACCGCTGATGGGAAAAAAGAGTTCCTGTGTCTAACAGTCTTTGTGGGGATGGCTCGAAGTCTGCCTAGTGGTCAGAGCAGGATCATCCACCAGGCAACGTAGGCAGGTGCTTGGGGACTAGTGGGTGTCAAGGGGCCCAACTACCACCTTATTTGACCTCTCTTAATTTCAGTGTACCACAAGGACCAGAAATGGGCCCCAAATCTACTACCTTGCCTAGGGCCCCATTACATCTGAATCCATCTCTGGTGGTGGCCCAAAACTCTTATCACGGTATCTGTAAACTAAGATTTCAGCAGAAACTCAAACAATACAGACAATGGTGGTGAGCCCAAAATGGGTAGGGAGGTCTGGTATCCGGACCTATTTTGATTCCACTGTTTGAATTCCTGGTTCAGGTATGTAACACAGACAGTTCTGAAGATCAGCTTGACAGCCAGGCATTTTTTTTTTTGCACAGGGATATAGATCTCAGCATCCGTACTCCACTTACGTCAATGCGATGCAACGAAACTATCTATGTAAGGTCCTGCCATTCTACAGTGATACTTGTCTAGTGAGTCAAAGGGGTTAATCCCTTTTATTGCTCTGGGCAGTGTAGTCAATTGCAGACTGTGCAGAGACACATACCTTTATCCTGACAGAAATAATGGCAATTACACCTTTTGTGCTAGCAATTAAAAAAAAAACAGCTCCTATAGTTGAATCCAGCTTCTGACTAGGGAACAAGCGCTGCCTGGGGCAGACTTTGCTGAAATTTAACTCTGTCTTGTGCAGAAATATATGAATAAAATAAATCTAACTTTCTCAGGTTTCATTATTTCCCGCTGTGACAAAACTAATTTCATTACATTCATGCCTTTTTCAGTTCACTTTTTCTCCTAACTTTTCTCCCAGGAGATAATTTTTAATTTTCTGTTTAAAATAACTTTTCAGCACTCTGCAAATGAAAAAGTACAAAAAAGTATTTTCTTGCTTGCTGGTGGTTCAAAGGGCATTTTATTGATAATGATAAGGTATAAAAATATTACCTAGGAGAAAACTTAGGAGAAAATGTAAATTGATTAATGATCTGAGCATACACACATACCACAAATTATACCATTGCTACATATGTTAATTACTTTCGGACCGAGCTAATTGAAATCTACGCCTTGTTTTGGTGGGTTCCTGGCTGGCCGATCTCGCCGCTCAAACCCGATCTCTCACTGCATCTCACTGGCTCTGCCTGTCTCTAAGACGTGTGGCGTGTATGGTGATTGCATCGGTAAGTGCGGCGATTCGTCGGTATTCGTTGGGTCTCCCCCCGTTGCTGGTACTAGTGGTCTCTGGTTCTTAAGGTGGCAGAGACTGCTGGTACTTAAGTGGTAAAGGAGAATAATGGGTACAAGTCAAAAATAATAATAATTTTTCAAAAAGACCTTGAAGTTTTTGAGAAAATCAATTTTAAAAACACAAAGGAAAAATGGTTTTAAAACTCAGAATAATTACAATTACAATTTAAAAAAACATTTTTCCCTTACATTATTAAAATTGATTGTTAGAAATCAAAGGTCTTCTTGAAAAATTATTTTTTGACTTGTACCCGCTATTCACCTTAAAGGACTTACGAGTCCAAATAAAAAAAAAGTTAAGTACCTGAATGAAATTTGAACGCATGGAGGACGCCATCCGGGCTGTCTCCTGTAGCGTGGATCGGGGGGGAGGCGCTAGAGCTGCGCAGCCGCACTCGCGCCCTGCTCAGGCGGCCATCAGAAGTTCTTAAGCTCCTTCGCAAGCTGAACGCCAGGAAAGCCTCAGGCCCGGACGGTGTGTCATCATCTTGCTTAAGAACTTGTGCGGATCAGCTAGCTCCTGTGCTCACCTCTCTGTTCAAGAGGTCACTAGCGGAAGGTACAGTTCCCTCCTGTTTCAAGAGGTCCACGATCATTCCAGTTCCCAAAAAGCCAGGTAGCACTGACCTCAATAACTTCAGACCCGTGGCTTTAACTTCCACCATCATGAAGATCCTGGAACGGCTAGTCCTCGCACACCTCAAACACACCACCAACGCACGGCTTGACCAACTCCAATTCGCATACAGAGCAAACAGGTCCGTAGAGGACGCCATCAATGTTAGCCTTGCATACATCTTGGAGCACCTCGAAAGGCCTGATTCCTATGCCAGAATCCTGTTTCTGGACTTTAGCTCTGCGTTCAACACAATCTGCCCGGACATTCTGATCGACAACCTGGCGCAGCTCGCTGTTGACCCCACACTCTGTGCATGGGTCAGGAGCTTCCTCTCAGATAGAACGCAGCAGGTCAAGCTCGGCAACTGCACCTCCAGCGTGAGAATTACCAATACGGGAGCACCCCAAGGGTGTGTACTGTCCCCGCTACTGTTCTCCCTGTATACCAATAATTGCACCTCCTCCACAGACTCTGTGAAGGTCATCATATTTGCTGATGACACAACTATCATTGGCCTCATCAACAACAACGGAGAGCACGAGTATCACAGCGAAATAGAGAGAATCTGCAATTGGTGCAAGAGTAACAACCTCGTCCTCAATGCAACAAAGACTGTCGAGCTGGTTGTTGACTTTAGGAAGAACCCTCCTGCCCTCCCACCCGTCAACATAGGTGAGACAGTGGTCTCCAAAGTACCAACTGTGCGGTTCCTGGGCTCAACCTTATCCACTGACCTAAAATGGGGGCAAAACACTGCCAGAATTCAGAAGAAGGCACGGCAGAGGCTATTTTTCCTGCGCCAACTTAAAAAAATTCGGAATCCCTCAGGAGCTACTGACCAGCTTCTACATCGCGACCACGGAGTCCATTCTCTGCTCCTCCATAATCGTCTGGTGTGCTGGCGCAACAGAGAGTGACAGACAAAAACTGCAAAGAATCATCAATGAGGCAGAAAAGATAATTGGTTCACACCTACCATCCCTTGACCTCCTCCACACCGCCAGGATGAGGAAGAGGGCCAACAGGATTTCCTGTGACTCTTCTCACCCTGGCAGCTGCTTCTTTGAGCCTCTCCCGCTGGGTCGGCGCTACCGAACCATTAGATCCAGAACCAGCAGACGTCGGAACACCTTCTTCCCTCAGGCAGTTCTTTTGTTAAACGCCAACCCCCACTAAACCCCCACCACCTAGACCACAAAGCTTCTACCTACCTACTCCTCATGCTCAGAGGTCTTCCTTCTTCTCTTCAGTATAGGTAGCATAACTATTGCAGAAATCTTAGGGTGCTGCTGTTAAGGTTTACATTTGTCTACGCAGAAATGTTAAATGTTTTTTTGGTAAGGTTAACGCTGTCTATGTCCTAAAATTGCTGCATGTACTGTAATTTATCATGTACAGTACTCCGCCAATGTGGAGTGCTTCTTCTTTGCTTAAGCCATGTGTACCAAAAGCAATTCCGGGTACGGCTCGGCCATACTTGGCGAATAAACTACTTATCTTATCTTATTTTACTAGAGGCAGGAGAGCCCGACCCGGGTTGTGGGGTCAAAAGCGATCCGGGAGAAGATTGAAGTGCGGGGACCCGGCGGAACTGCACGGAGGGCACGGATGGTGTCCTCTACGCGTTCAAATTTCATTCAGGTACTTAACTTTTTTTTTTAGTTTGGACTCGTAAGTCCTTTAACATATGTGGTAATTTATATGACAATAGTATGTACGGGGGCTTTGCTATAAACGGCTAATGTCGGTGCAAAATTACACAAAAATTACGCAAAATTACAAATGTTTACACAAAATCAATTGAATTTATAAATTGTAATTACCTATGGGCGCGAATGTGAAAATTGATGCAAAATTTTGCATAGTCGCAATTAGCTGATTGCGATTATCACTACATACATACAGTACATATTGTATGTATATACAGGATCTTCTCAAAAAATTAGCATATTGTGATAAAGTTAATTATTTTTTTGTAATGTACTGATAAACATTAGACTTTCGTATATTTTAGATTCAAATACACACAACTGAAGTAGTTCAAGCCTTTTATTGTTTTAATATTGATGATTTTAGCATACAGCTCATGAAAACCCAAATTTCCTATCTCAAAAAATTAGCATATTTCATCCGACCAATAAAAGAAAAGTGTTTTTAAAACAAAAAAAGTTAACCTTCAAATAATTATGTTCAGTTATGCACTCAATACTTGGTCAGGAATCCTTTTGCAGAAATGATTGCTTCAATGTGGCGTGGCATGGAGGCAATCAGCCTGTGGCACTGCTCAGGTGTTATGGAGGCCCAGGATGCTTCGATAGCGGCCTTAAGCTCACCCAGAGTGTTGGGTCTTGCATCTCTCAACTTTCTCTTCATAATATCCCACAGATTCTCTATGGGGTTCAGGTCAGGAGAGTTGGCAGGCCAATTAAGCCCAGTAATACCATGGTCAGTAAACCATTTACTAGTGGTTTTGGCACTGTGAGCAGGTGCCAGGTCGTGCTGAAAAATGAAATCTTCATCTCCATAAAGCTTTTCAGCAGATGGAAGCATGAAGTGCTCCAAAATCTCCTGATAGCTAGATGCATTGACCCTGCCCTTGATAAAACACAGTGGACCAAGACCAGCAGCTGACATGGCACCCCAGACCATCACTGACTGTGGGTACTTGACACTGGACTTCAGGCATTTTGGCATTTCCCTCTCCCCAGTCTTCATCCAGACTCTGGCACCTTGATTTCCGAATGACATGTAAAAGTTGCTTTCATCCGAAAAAAAGTACTTTGGACCACTGAGCAACAGTCCAGTGCTGCTTCTCTGTAGCCCAGGTCAGGCGCTTCTGCCGCTGTTTCTGGTTCAAAAGTGGGTTCATGCTTCCATCTGCTGAAAAGCTTTATGGAGATGAAGATTTCATTTTTCAGCACGACCTGGCACCTGCTCACAGTGCCAAAACCATTGGTAAATGGTTTACTGACCATGGTATTACTGTGCTCAATTGGCCTGCCAACTCTCCTGACCAGAACCCCATAGAGAATCTGTGGGATATTGTGAAGAGAGAGTTGAGAGACGCAAGACCCAACACTCTGGATGACCTTAAGGCCGCTGTCGAAGCATCCTGGGCCTCCATAACACCTGAGCAGTGCCACAGGCTGATTGCCTCCATGCCACGCCGCATTGAAGCAGTCATTTCTGCAAAAGGATTTCCCACCAAGTATTGAGTGCATAACTGAACATAATTATTTGAAGGTTGACTTTTTTTGTTTTAAAAACACTTTTCCTTTATTGGTCGGATGAAATATGCTAATTTTTTGAGATAGGAAATTTGGGTTTTCATGAGCTGTATGCCAAAATCATCAATATTAAAACAATAAAAGGCTTGAACTACTTCAGTTGTATGTATTTGAATCTAAAATATATGAAAGTCTAATGTTTATCAGTACATTACAGAAAATAATGAACTTTATCACAATATGCTAATTTTTTTAGAAGATCCTGTATATATATATATATATATATATATATATATATATATATATATATATATATATATACAGTGGGATGCAAAAGTTTGGGCAACCTTGTTAATCGTCATGATTTCCTGCATAAATCATTGTTTGTTATGATAAAAAATGTTAGTTAAATATATCCTATAGAAGACACACACAGTGATATTTGAGAAGTGAAATGAAGTTTATTAGATTTACAGAAAGTGTGCAATAATTGTTTAAACAAAATTAGGCCGGTACATAAATTTGGGCACCACAAAAAAGAAATAAAATCAATATTTAGTAGATCCTCCTTTTGCAGAAATTACAGCCTTGAAATGCTTCCTGTAGGTTCCAATGAGAGTCTGGATTCTGGTTGAAGGTAATTTGGACCATTCCTCTTTACAAAACATCTGTAGTTCATTCAGGTTTAATAGCTTCCGAGCATGGACAGCTCTCTTTAACTCACACCACAGATTTTCAATTATATTCAGGTCTGGGGACTGAGATGGTCATTTCAACATTGTACTTGTTCCTCTGCATGAATGTCTTTGATCAGTGTTTAGGGTCGTTGTCTTGTTGAAAGATCCAGCCCCGGTGCAGCTTCAGCTTTGTCACTGATTCCTGGACATTGGTCTCCAGAATCTGCTGATACTGAGTGATAATCAATGCATCCCTCATCTTTGACAAGGTTCCCAGTCCATGCACTGGCCACACAGCCCCACGGTATGATGGAACCACCACCATATTTTACAATAGGTAGCAGGTGTTTTTCTTGAAATGCTATATTTTTTTTTCTCCATGCAAAACGCCCCTTGTTATGCCCAAATAACTCAATTTTACTTTGATCAGCCCACAGCACCTTGTTCCAAAATGAAGCTGGCTCATCCAAATGTGCTTTAGCATACCACAAGTGGCTCTGTTTGTGCTGTAGGTGGAGAAAAGGCCTTCTCTCCATCACTCTCGCATACAGCATCTCCTTGTGTAAAGTGCGCCAAATGGTTGAACGATGCACAGGGACTCCATCTGCAGCAAGATGAAGTTGTAGGTCTTTGGAGCTGGTTTGTGGGTTGACTCTGACTGTTTTCACCATTCGTCGCTCCTGTCTACCTGAGATTTTTCTTGGTCTGACACTTTGAGCCTTAACTTGAACTGAGCCTGTGGTCCTTCATTTCCTCAATATAATATGTTCCTAACCGTGGAAACAGACAGCTGAAATCTTTGAGACAACTTTCTGAATCCTTCCCCTAAACCATGATGGTGAACAATCTTTGTCTTCGGGTCATTTGAGAGTTGTTTTTAGGGCCGGATTTCTACTTTTTAACACCCAAGGCCAGCTAACACACACCAGCTGCCCCCCCCCCCCCCCCATTTACACATCTGATTGAAGACTGTACAACATGTGTTTGATTATAGCACATGTTATGCTGTGCCAATTGTATTTTCCTCCTACATCCCCAAAAATACTAAGCTAATTGGCCCCCCACAAAACTGGCAGTACTATGACTGTAGTAGGGAGAAGATTTTAAGCTCCTCTGCGTACAGGTAGGTGGGGACAGGACTATGTACTCTGTAAAGTGCTGCAGGAGATGCCAGTGCTATATAAATACATATTAATAATATGGTAGGACATTAGATTATGGTAGGATTAGATTGTGAGCTCCTTGGAGGACAGTCAGTGACAAGATTATGTACTGTGTAAAGTGCTGCAGAAGATGTCAGTGCTATATAAATACATAATAATATGGTAGGACATTAGACTATGGTAGGATTAGATTGTGAGCTCCTTGGAGGACAGTCAGTGACAAGATGATGTACTGTGTAAAGTGCTGCAGAAGGTTTCAGTGCTATGTAAATACTTATGGTAGGATTAGATTGTAAGCTGAGGATAGTCAGTGAAAGGGCTACTGTATGTACCCTGTAAAGTGCTGCAGAAGATGTCAATGCTATTAAAAGGGAACACAACTGAAGCTTGGGTTCAAACAGAGATATTTACATAAAGAGAGGGAAGCGTCAGGATTCTATTGAGGTTTCCCTCCGTGCACCGATTATATTAAGCATCTAGCAGTTGGTGGATTTGATGAAAAGCCTGCTGTGTTTTGCTGCTGGTGAGCAGGGATAACTGGGGAGGGAGTGCCTGAAGTAGGTGGTGTTGGGCCTCTAACCCTGGTCTTCGTACATACACTGCTCCTGGAGTATGTGTGTCACTAAAAGGGTGCTAATCTCTATTATTGCTGAAACAGACTACACTATACTATATATATTTTCTGTTCATTAAGGTGCAATTTATTTTGGTCAGTGCGACCTTATTGTGAAGGACCTGAGGACTGAGCGCAACTATAAGGAAAAAAGTGGCTTGGATGGACAAGGTTGTCTAAATAGTGCGCACCACCGGACTCTGAACAGTGAATTGTGTGGTAATTTGTGATTAAGGGGATTGTGAAGCACAACTTGTGGGTACTTTATTGGGTTTTATTTTTTGGTGGGCCCCTTGACAACCACTAGGCCCCAAGCACCTGCCTAAGTTGCTGGTGGATGATCCTACTCTGTTCTGGGCCACCTGGGTTCATATTTATGCTGTGGAAATCTATGAAGATTTAGGAACAGAAATCTATAAAATGGTTGGTAATTCTTAAGGTAGACATTCTCAGAGATCAAGAAAGTTGATACTGTATTGCTATATATTGCTCATATTGTTCACATCCTGTGCTTTCAAATGAGCTTATGACTTATGTGATTAGACACAGATGATGGAGAATCATACATACAGGTTGCATTTCTCTATGTTTTCCTTCTGTCCTGTGTAAGAGTTCAGGTCCACTTTAAGGTTTCTTACAATGTTGTATTTTCAGTTGTTTTCCCTATTGATACAGCAATAACTTTTTATTACTTATGCCACCAAAGTAATACATATGCCCTCTTTCCCTGGAAATAAGACCTACCCTGAAAATAAGCCCTGGCTGGAATTTTGAGCATGCTTGAAATATAAGCCCTACCCCGAAAATAAGCCCTAGCAGAAATTAAAGTGAACCTGAGATGAAAGCCATCTCTGGTTCTATACTTACTTGGGGCTTCCTTCAGCTCCCTTGAGGCCGCTCAGTCCCTCGCTGTCTCCCCTATATAGCATGCGTGGCCCAGCCAGTACTGCACAAGTGCAGAACTCTCAAAGCCATGAAAGCAGGACGGGGAGCGTACTTGGCTGGGCCGCGCATGCCCAACGAAGTGTGACACTGCCAGGCTTTTGGGCTGTATAGCGGGTGACAGGAGCCACCCGGGGAGACAGCAAGAGACTGAGCGGCTTCAAGGGGGCTTAAGGAAGCCCCAGTGATTTTGCAGCACTATTATACATAGCATTCAGCACAAACGCGGTCAAAATGCTGCATGTCCTGCAATTGCAATTAACCCTAATCACAATCGCATTACTGGGTTTGCCACCATTTCAATACTTTGGCAAAGCATTTTTTTTTAATCATCGGTGATTGTCGGCGATCCAAATATACTGCCAAAATCACCCTAGTGGGTCCCACCCCTAACAGTGATTCCACAACGATAATCCAGAATACATACATACTGTACATACAATGTACATACTGTAGCTTTAGAAACTGTGAAAGCCAAAAGATCAGCATCAGAGCCACGCAGTTAGCATATTTTGGACTGAAGTCAGCAATGGCAGCTTTCACAATTTCTCAGAAAGTTTGCTATGCATCTCATAATAATAAATACAGTGAGTATTGTATACATTAACCATCTGCAAATATTATAAAACGGACAAGGAACACAGATTGTACTTGTCTCATTCATTCTTTATTAGGCCACTGACCACCTTAAGTACAACTTAAGAAGGATTTACAGTTTGTTAACCACTTGCCGACCGCACACTCATAACGTGCGTCGGCAAAGTGGCAGCTGCAGGACCAGCGACGCAGTACTGCGTCGCCAGCTGCAGCCTAATTAATCAGGAAGCAGCCGCTTGTACGAGCGGCTGCTTCCTGTCAAATCACGGCGGGGGGCTCCGTGAATAGCCTGCGGGCCGCCGATGGCGGCTCGCAGGCTAGATGTAAACACAAGCGGAAATAATCCGCTTTGTTTACATTTGTACGGCGCTGCTGCGCAGCAGCGCCGTAAGGCAGATCGGCGATCCCCGGCCAATCAGCGGCCGGGGATCGCCGCCATGTGACAGACCACATCCTGTCACTGGCTGCACAGGACGGATAGCGTCCTGTGCAGCCCAGAACACCAGGGGGAGGCAGCAGGTAGGAGAGGGAGGGGGAATTTTGCCGCGGAGGGGGGCTTTGAGGTGCCCCCCCCCGCCACCCACAGCAGGCAGGAGAGATCAGACCCCCCCAGCACATCATCCCCATAGGGGGGAAAAAAGGGGGGCAATCTGATCTCCCTGCCTGCACCCTGATCTGTGCTGGGGGCTGCAGAGCCCACCCAGCACAGATCAATCAAACCAGCGCTGGTCCTTAAGGGGGGGTAAAGGGTGGGTCATCAAGTGGTTAAATCAGCAAAGCAATTTAAAGCTTGTCTGAAACGCCACTTTAAAAAGGGAATCTTGGTCGCTTCCACCATAGGCCTAGATTATTTTAAAGATAAAACATCCAAAACAGGCATTAGGTTGTACTAAATCACATTGTGAAAAGTTATTTAAGCATAATGTATACTTCAGTTCATAAGTTAAGCTTTAAAAATAATCACTTAAAATAAAAGCCCCATAAAACTTAAAGCGCCATTAGTCACATTAAAAATATAGAGGTCAAGTCGGCTTTCATAAAATATTGCAGCCTTAGAATTTGTATGATATAAATGTTCTTTTTTCCCAGTGTATATGCTTTTACAAGCATTTAATGCAATGGCAGGAGGATATTTTACATACCGAGCTGCGTTACGTCAAATTTATAGAGGTTGTTTGAAGGGAAAAGAAAAGCTAATAATAGAGTCATCAGAGAGTAGAGGGACATTTAAAAGAAAAATGAAGACGATCATTCATCTTTTACATAATGTTTTGCACAATATAGTGACAATAGCTTGTCTGGGTGAATTAAAAGGGTTATGAGAGCTGTAAAAAGACTAACTAAACACAATCTTGCATTGTTTATAGGTACAATTTCCATCCAACCATTGCCAATTTTTAATACACCTTGCAAAAATAACTTTGCACTAAAGCATATGCATCTTATGCCTTGCGATGCTTCAGTCTGTAAAATCATATAGTATATATCATCACAAAAAGTAAATATAACAGCAAGGAAATTCGAATTTGCAAAGTTCCAAATCCGCCAAGTTTCACATTGAATTCTGAAATATTCTGAACTTTGAGTCTGCGAAAAAGCAAAATTTTATTTTATTGCAAATACTTTTTGCACTTACCATAAAGTTAGTGTGAATTTGTGAAAACAGGTTACGCTTTTGCTTAGAACTTTCAAGTTTTTGCTTAAATTTTCACATTTTAGCTTAGAATTGTTATTATTTTTTAGTATTTACAGTGTATTGTGCCGACATTTTCCCTAGCTCTGTACAGAGTTTCACTTACCTGGGGCTTCAACCAGCCCCCTGCAGCCATCCTGTGCCTGCGGCGTGCTGATCCGATCCTCCGATCCCCTGCCGTGGCTTAGTTACTATTCTGTCGACTGATCAGCCAGTGGTCCACTGATGTTCACTGCACCCTGGCCTACGCACATCCTCATATGCGTTCACATTGGCAAGCGTGTCCTGCACAGGAGCAGTAAGAGAGAACCTCTTACTGCGCCTGCGCAGGATGCGCTCAACGCATGAAAGTGTACGAGGATGTACGCGGCCAGTTATGGTCCTCGCAGGCTCAGTAGACATTTTTTGCTATTTAGGCAAGAAACATTTAAATACACACATAACATAAATGTAATTTCAAGTAACCTTTGGAATTTGGATGAAATTCAGTGAATTCTAAATTCCGACTTTCCACTCAAAATTGTGAAATTCCCATGCAAAAGTTGTAATTTGTAATTCTGTGAAATCCGTGTGCTCATCCCTGTATACTACCAACAATCTGAAATACTGGATATTGTTTTGTCAGCACACATATTCCTCTGCTAGCAAACATAATGATCACAGCCATCAGATGCATCATAACAAGAGCAACTTCTGAATGTACCAAGGCGTCAAACTGCCAAGAAGGGAACAATAAAATATCTTGACAGATCATGGGGCATGGACATTACTTGTATTGTATTGCCACCTATTTCTTGACCTTCTAGTGATGTGCATATCCTGCACCTTGATTTCTTTATCACCATCCAACTTTGTGGAGATTAAATGTGCAACTGGGGATTGTTTTTGCCGTCTTGTAGATAAAAGACAACGAGCTAACCTTGAGTTGCAAAGATCTATGAAGCAATTAACGACTAACAAGCTTACCTACTTAGATATTCATAGCTATACATGTATTAATGTATGCAGTTTTGTATTACCCAATAATTAGTTGGTCAAGATAGGCAGAATAATTATAATCTGTAATGCATTATAATGTGTATATCTGTCTGGTCCAAGCCCTCCTTGGGCAGACATTGCTATGATTTAGTGTATGTCTCCTTTACAGTAAATAATTCTATACTACACTTTCAAGAGACTGATAAGTGGTATTTCACAACAACTCAATAAAATCTTTAGAAATCGTGCTATAAGGGTGGAGCAGAATAGGCACAGGTTGAAGACATCCCCAGAGTTTGGCTCTGGAACTATTATAATGAATGCACGTACTGCATGCAGTCATATCATTTTTACAGCCCTTAACCATGTCAGGCAGTCAGAATGAAATCTGCAACAAGTTCATGGTTTTGAAGGCTCCAAAGTGTCCTGCAAGCATTTTGTCATGGTAGTTTTCAAGGGTTGAAATCCATAGTTCTTCATACATGAAAATTGTATTTCCATGACACAGAAGCCCATCTCAACCTGCAAGGTTCTCATTTGGTGATGTTGAAATGTTGGCTTCTTCAATATGTTTCATGTGTCAATTGTACCAACAGGAAATTCCTTGAAGACAGAGTGATATCCAGGGTTAAGGTCAGGTAACATGCAGTAGAGCTTGTAAGAAAAATAAAGCCCACTATGCCTGTTCCAGTCTTCACGATCTTATTTGTAATCTTATTGTAAGTAGTCTCTGGGCCATGTACAATAGGACAAGATAGATTGCAATTTCTAAAGTTGTCGAGGTGGGTTCGCTTTAGATAAAATAGGGCCTCACTAAAATGACAATCATTAATGAGGCCTTCATTATAATCGATATAATTTGTCTCTTAAATACCACAATCAGGCAGACAGTAATAAAGTTAGTAATGTAATTACCGTAAGACAGATAACATAATAAGACAGTCACATCCCATTCCCCCAAAAATAACAATTAGTCAGTCATGTCCTCAAATAACAGATTTTGGTGACATATCCACCAAATAGCATAATTAGACAGCAAGACTCAAATAACATAGTTAAACAGCATGTGTTCCCAAAAGGTTATATTAAAAAACAGCATGTGCTCCCAAAACACTATTAAGCAGTATGTACCTGACAGAGTATTTATCCATCTACACCCAAATGGCTTGCTCTCTACTGGGAAGTGCACATTCAGCTGTGACAGGGGCATAGAAACACCACATCACATGCTACGCATTTTTGCTTCACTTGGAGGGACTAGGGAAGCTTGGGGGTTAGATGAGGGGGAAAGATATACTGGGACCACCCAATGGACCTGAAGCAATGGCCCCCTTTGCCTTCCTCAAAGAATTTTCTCAAGAACCAGGGAAATTCAGGTTCCGGGTTTAGGAATTGCTGCAGCAGTGAATAGATGTTACATTTTTCTTTGACAGACTGGGCATCTGAAGATCTATGAATGAAGTATGTGGCTTCGTAAGGTGTGTGATGGGAAATACAATAGCAAAAAAATTCTAATTCAAATTTCAAGAAAAAAATGGCATAGCCAATAAACCTTATGCTGGGAATAGAGGGGTTGATTCTGGCGCTCCATTCTGCACCTGATCGTTTTGCCCGATTGATTCTCTTATCTTCCGCTCGTTTTTCAAATTTTTTTTCAATTAACTTCAATGGTGAATCGAGCGGCAAAACTATCGAATGGTGCTCAGACATGTTGGAAATGATCTATCGAGCCATCTTAATGGCTCAGAATCAAGCCGTGTATTCCCAGCATAAAATATGCTCTTCAATCTCTAGGAGGGAGCCAGTTATGAATAGCTGGTCAGGTTAGCAGATTTACTAAGTTGAAGTATTGTAAATGGAGACCTATCATCTTAGTTGTTGTGGGGTAGCCAGAAAAAAAAATGACATAGCTCATCAAATGAATTTCAACAAGAACAGTGTTTAGGCTAGGTCACTCCCCCCTCTTTTCTCAATCTTTATTTCGCACATTACATCCCAGCACGATTCCAGGTCTAACGCCTGCAACAAACTTTAGCTTGGAGGCTGAAATTTGGGTGTCGAGTCTGGGCATACTCATTGGTCCAGATGTCATTGGTCCAGATGTCAAAATCAGTCATTTCAATCTGTGGAATAGTGATGTGCATGATTTTCGCATAATCATAGTTTTGCAGATTACGATGCCAAATTTGTAAACATAAGCAGGGCCATAATTTTCTGACTTTAGCGGTTAATAGTAAAGGCCCCCATATGTGCTATCACCACCAAAATGTCTAGGTTTGTTAAGGGAAATAGTGGGAATAGGGATTCCAAATGGACTTTTTTTTTGAGAAAATCGATTTTGAAAATGCAAAGAAAAAATGTTTTTTAAAATTCGAAAAATATTTCGAAACCATTTTTACTGTGTATTTTCAAAATCAATTTTCTCAAAACCTACAACGTCCTTTTGCCTTTTCCCAATATTCCTCTTAACATACATGGCAATTGCAGTGGTCATAGCATGTATGGGGGTTTAGCTATTAACCACTTAAGTTGGCAGATAATTACGCAAAATTACACAAAATTAATTGAATGTCCAAATCGTAACTACATATGGGCATAATTGCAAAAAAATATGCAAAATTTAGTGTAATCGTAATTAGCAGATTGCGATCATCCATCACTAGTGTGGAATTCATATTGCTCACTCTATAGTAGTATAAGCAAGCAATATGATCCAGGGGGGGAAGTAGCCGGCTGATGTGGCCAATGTTCAAAATAAACCTTCCCTGCGACTTTGGCCGTCCAGAAAGCGTTCTGGCTAAGTGTGGCCAGCCAAGTCCCGAAGTCTTGCTCACCTCTTCCCCGCTGCCTGCACTACTCACATCAGGATGACCCGGACTAGAGAGGCAAAGAGAGGCAGAGCAGCGCACACGCGACCCACAAGACGCATACACTTCTATGCTGAAGTGACGTCATTTCTCACTTCCGCATGTGAAGTGCAGGGGTTAGGGCGGGTAGCGTGCGCGCTGCTCTGCTTCTCTCCGCCGCTCTGGTCGCCCTGATCTGAGGTCTGCAAATAGCGCAGACTGCCCTCCCCCAGCCATGCAAAGTGCCCAGCAAATCCCTCCCCCCAGCCATGCAAAGCGCCCAGCAATTCCCCCCAGCCATGCAAAGCACCCAGCAAAGCCCCCCCAGCCATGCATAGCGCCCAGCAAAGCACCCCCCAGCCATGCATCCCCCCTCATCTGTGACTAATCACCACCATAATTTGATCTCTCCCTTGTGTCACCTGACTGCCACAGCAGAGCAGCTAATTTAAAAGCACAGGATGTAACAATATGTCTGCTCCCAAGAAAGCAGGATGTAGACACACTGCATATTTATTGCAGGATTTGTATCAGCTGTAACTAAGAAATGCTTTTCTTTAAAAATATTATTATGCTGTATCTTTCAGAGCAGAAAGGAAGTTCCGAGTGCCATTCATGGTGCTGGACAGGACCCGGGATGTTCTGGGATTTGTGCGTTTTGGACTTTGGCCGACTGACTTTGGCCGTTTCTAGAACTGGCCGGCCAGTGTCAGAAATTCCCAGCATTTTGGACTTTGGCCGACGTCAAATCGGCCAGTTCTAGAAATGCTCGGCCAATTCTAGAATTGGCCCGATTTCTGGTTTTGGCCGTAACATATACATGCTAGATTTTCATCATCTAAAAAGATTGTTTCTTAACCTTCCTGGGGTCTGATTATTTCCGGATTTTGGGGTCTAAAAGCGGTGCAATTTTTTTGCAGGCTTTTAGACCCTAAAACCTGGGGAAAAAATCACACTGCAGAGAGATCTGCAGCAGCCCCAGCTCTTACTCACCACTCTGGGATCCAGTGCTGCACCATCTTCCAGGTGGCACTGTAACCCTGTAATGAGATTGCCGTCTGTTGTCATGACGACAAACAGCGATCACACCCGAAGGATGCAGAGACTTGGAGGATAGGAAGGAGAATGGTTGCCGGCGTCTGGATCCTTCGGGAGGTTGGTGAAAACGCCCACTGCGCACAATGCTCTGCACAGTTCTGCTATCAGCTCCCATGAGTCACGCTCTGGGTTACCGCTCCTGGCTTGTTTTTTGCTCCCCGAGTTTGACTCATGATAACCACCAAGGAAGTTAATCTAGTGTGTGTACAGGTGTCCCCTGACACCACCTTTTTCTCTCAATGATCTGCTGAGCTTGATGCTACCCAGCCAACCGCTACTGTAGTTTCAATTGTGAGCTGCAGTGGAACTCCTCCTCCATTCTTTCCCACCCCTCTTGGTAGAATACAGTGGACTGCTCGGCAAGAAGCAGAACAGCTCCCATGTACCCAGATCAGAGGTAAACTCTCTACCCAAACCCCTATACCCTATACCCAAATCACAAAAGGTCCTTCAAGACAACAATTATTCTCCACTTATAAACTCCTGAGTGACTTACGAATGATCAACCAATACAAACGACCTGAAAATGGGAAATTGGATTCTGTGGGAACAAATAGGAAAAAAAAAATCAAAAAAAGACCTTGTTGTTTTTGAGAAAATCAATAAAAAAAAAATCAAAGAAAAAATGTTTTCTAAAGTGGTAAAATTACATTTTGCTGCAGTACACTGAGGGCACAAGTGGAAAGAGGTGACACGGTAGGGGGGGAGGCAGAGGGAGGCACTGAAGGCAAGTGGAAACAGAGGTGACTAGTGATGAGCACAAATTTCATATTGAAATTCACAATAACTATGCAAAATCATAATGCAAATTTTTTGGGGGAAAAAATCATAATTTATTTCGCCTGTAATTGTAATAATTTGTAATTTTGCATCATTTTCATTTAATTTTGTGCTGACTTTAGTGGTTAATAGCAAAGACCCCATACATGCTGTTGTCACCAACATTTCTACAAGTGTTAAACATAATAGTGAATACAAGTTGAATTTTCTTTTTTCAAAAAGATCTTGTAGTTTTTGAGAAAATTGATTTAAAAGGGCAAAAGAAATATGGTTTTTAAACTGTAATTTTTCTGAATTTGAAAAATATTTTTCCTTTGCATTTTTTTAAGAGGTATTTTTTCAAAATTATTTTGAAAGAATCCTCTGCCTCTGATACTTTTAGTCTTATGCTGGGCAAACACGGCTCGATTTTGCCGCTCAATTCTCCCGCCCGATCAATTCCTTGCTCGATTCCGCAGGCAATTTTCTTATCTTCCACTCGTTTTTCTTATCTTTTTCCATTGTCCTCAATGCGGAATCGAGCGCGGAAACGATCGGGCAGGAGATCGGACATGTCGGAAATTATCAATCGAGCCATGTATTCTCAGCATTAGACCATGAACAAGCATGCAGCAGATCAGGTGTTTCTGACATTATTGTCAGATCTGACAAGATTAGCCACATGCTTGTTTCTGGTGTTATTCAGACACTACTGCAGCCAAATAGACCAGCAAGGCTGCCAGGCAACTGGTATTGTTTAAAAAGAAATAAATATGGCAGCCTCCATATTCCTCTCACTTCAGCTGTCCTTTAAGAACAGATTCAGGTTAAGAACGAGCCAACAGTCCCGATCTCGATTGTTAACCGGGGACTTCCTGCATAACATGAAAAAATATGGCTGAAGTTTCAGTTTGATTGCCTTGATGGATGGGATTCATTTCATTAAATGAGAAATAAAGTGTATATTGATATATACATATGTCCTCACACCTAAATCCAACAATGACCTGATTTCAGCCACCCAGCTGTCTCCCTGCCAAGAATTTCCCATCTCACCTTTTTCTGTCAGTGCTGTGTTGTCTAGAAGGGAAAGGCCTGCCTTCTGATGAAAAATGGCAGCCACAGTGTGATTGAGAGGCAGGGAAACTATCATTATTCTAATTTTATAACACTAATTATATGTATTATCCTAACAATCGTTTTGTTGTTACACAAATAAAGCTGGCTCTGTCATTTGTCAATGCCGTTGGCATTCTGCAGGCCGTGCTCTGCTATGTGGAAGATCTAGTTGAGCTGACTGACGAATCGTTGCTGCTTGTGTTTTTATAATCACTACTCTACTTTTTTTTTTTTAATTCTTCCTGGACTGTTGGAGACAGGCGGGACTCGTCTGGGTTATGTTTGGATGGGGGTTGAGTTTCAGCAAATCTTAATTCATCCCTTCACACCCCATCCTGGGATCAGTAAGAACATCTGCATTGTTAGTCTCTATGTAATCAACAGCTTGTCTGTCACTTCTCTGAGGCAGGAACATTGTATACTAATCTGTTATTAATTAGGAAAATGTATTAAAATCTGACAAAAAACAATTACAGAAAGTGCATTGCCAATACAATATACAGCGGATTAGTCGTGGATGGACAATGTACATGATGTACCTTCTTAAAAACAAATTGTGTCATTTAAGGGAGATCTCTACTTCTTCAAAGTTAGAGAGAATTCTACATTATTTACTTTTTTATGTTAAAGGGTACACAAGGTGGCATTAGACATGTATGTGTACAGTGCCAAGCACACAAATAGCTATGCTGTGTTCCTTTTTTCTTTTTCTGCCTGAAAGAGTTAAAAATTAGGTATGCAAATGACAGTTGCTGTCCGGGTCGGGACCGGGTCGGACTACAGCGTAACCCTCACTGATAAGGAATTAGAGCCGTAAAACACTTTCCTGGCAGAAATTGGCCTCTGAGAGCTGGAAATAGATAAAAAGGGTCAATAGTTCATAGATTTTTAGCTTTGGCATAATTCAATGCATGTGTCATTGAGACAATGAAACAGTAAAAATTTAAAAAGTAGATTTAAACATCAAATAAAACTGTGGGAGATCTAAAAATGTCATTTTTTTAGGTGAAGGGGGATAGATACAATCCCTTTTCTCATCAGTTTATGTTCACCTCGTGTTTCCTTTAAAGGATACCTGTAGCCCTCTGAGAAAAAAAAATGTTACATACTCACGAGGGAAGGCTCTCATTCCACCTCCGGGCCCCCATTGCAGCGGTCCGACTTAATGGTGAAGAAGCCTTTGGGTCTCCAAGTACTTCCGAAGATGAGTGTCTCTATACTGTGCACGTGCGAGCAGATCCAAATACGCAACCGGCAGGAAATTTAAATGGGGCGGGGAAGGGGGGATCCAAGAAGACCGTGAAAGGACTGGGAAGGTTCTATAGGATCCAGAGTCTTTTAAAGGTTAAAGGAGGAGTTTAGGGTTAGGCATCAGTAGGGGGATTTGGTTTGAGAACATAGCAAAGTATAAGTAAATGCTCTGCCATACTCTACTTATCAGGACAAAGTAGTTTGCATGGCACCATTACCATATTAATATCCTACTTGTTTTTTAGTCTATTTAGTAATACCTTTAATTACAATACAAATTTGTACACACACACATGCAGTATCATGGACATGAGAGCTACAACAATATTGTGGTTACCATTATCCTATTTATGGTTGTTGATGATCTTGATGGAGGAATGGAAGCGTATTGTAAAATACATGTTCATAACAGAGGGCTAGGAGTGTTCTGTGGAACACAAGATCAGGAGCAACTCAACACGTTTTTGCTAACAGCCTTATAATGTGGGTTGTTAACAGCTGGTAAGCCTTTCTATTTTACCCTATCACCTGCTGTAACGAATTGTCTTAAAGGACATCCGAAGTGAAAATAAACTGATGAGATAAACAATTGTATCTATCCTCCTTCTCCTAAAAATGACTTTTCTAGCTATCCCACAGTTTTATTTTTTATTTCAATCTGGTTTTTAAGTTTTTGCTGTTTCATGATCTCTGCTCAATGACATGTGCATTGAAGTATGCCACCGCTCAAATCTATGAACCATTTATCATTTTGTATCTCTTTCCTGCTTTCATTTACTGACAGTTGATTATGGCTGTAATTACTTATCAGTGAGGGTTATGCTTTAGTCTGACCCAGTCCTGACCTGGACAGAAACTGTCCAGCAACTTTCAGGCAAAAAAAGAAAAAAAGGACACAGCATAGTTATTTGTGTGCTTGGCACTGTACATACTCATCTATTTCATCATGCTATGCCTACATGTCACATCAGTTGTTCTTTAAGAATGTGGGAAAGAAGCCAGAACTGAAATCTTTCATATATGTTTATCTGGACATTTGGTCTTATTTCTGGCTGTGGCTTATTAGTACTGTTTGACTTTGGCGCTGATTCATTGTTCAGACCAAACGCACAACGCTGACACCATAATTAACCTGATATTTTGCCCTTTCTTTTTAAAGGGGCACTACAGCAAAAAACTGTAAAATTTAAAATATGTGCAAACATATACAAACAAGAAGTAATTTTTTTCCAGAATACAATGAGCCATAAATTACTTTTCTGCAATATTGCTGTCACTTACAATAGGTAGTAGAAATCTGACAGAAGTGACAGGTTTTGGACTAGTTCATCTCTTCATAGGGGATTCCCAGCAAGGCTATTGTTCTTTATAAAAATATTCCCGAAAAAGGATTTAATCAATGATGCTGGCCAGCTTCCCTGCTCACTACACAGTGTTTTGACAGTTGGACAGAGCAACTGCCATTCATTAAGTGCTTTTGAAAATAAAGAAATCCCTGAGAATCCCCGATAAAGAGATGGACTAGTCCAAAACCTGTCACTTCTGTCAGATTTCTACTACCTACTGTAAGTGACAGCAACCTAGGAGAAAAGTAATGTATGGCTCATTTACCTCTGGAAAAAATGTACTTCTTATTTGTATATGTTTGCACATATTTTACATTTTACAGTTTTTCGCTGTAGTGCCCCTTTAACAATATGCATTTGTATGCACTTGTGAAATATTTTATTCATCTCTAAAATGATAAAATGGAGTAATCATCAGTTGGTGGATTGTGCAGGTTAGACATTGGTTTAGCCAGGGACACATTCCTGTGCATTTTCACAAAGATATATTTATCAGTGCTTATCCTAATGTAAACAGCTGGCAGATATGGCAAGTCTTTCTAGTTAGGGAGAAAAGCGCTATATAAATATTATTGTTATTGTTACTATGGTTATTGTTGTTATCATTTTATAACTTTTTCATGTGGGGTTCAGGACACTCAAAGTGTCAGTGAAGCGAAATAAAATGTATGATATACTAAATTGTATGTGTAGTACGGATAATTAATAGCATATTAGTAGCAAAGAAAAGAGTCTCATATTTTTATTTTCAGTTCTATCGTTTTTTGTATAACATTCTGTCATATTTGCAGTGTACAAACCACACTCTATTTTAAACTATAAAACAAAGAAAAATCAATGACCCTTTGAACTTCCCTGCAGTAAAACCTTATCTGAAGCTCACTGTTTCTTTGATACATAAGTGTTTCAGAAAGCAGGACTGTCTTCAACCCAAGTTGGGTCGAGGTGCTCAGAGAAGCCCGTTTGCATAGATTTTTGCATAGATAAAAACGGAAGTTTCTTAACTCTTCCTGTACTGGAAAACGATATGAGAGTATCTTCTTTGCTACTAATGTCCTATTTCTTAGCTGTACTACAAATACAATTAATTATATCATAAAGTTTTTTTCCGCTTCTGTGTCACTTTAACTATTGCCTATATGTGCGCTGCAACTATAATAAGCTACTTTTCAACCAGACAGAAATCAGCAGATTTGTAAGATATTCCCTCCCTTACTAAGTCAGGTAAATTACATTGGAAAACCCCTAATAAATACTGCGCCAGGAGGAACCGCGTAGTCTCTCCACAAAGTATTCCTATGAGTGGAGATCCAGCTTCATAACACACAATTCACAAGGCTTCACATACAGCCCTGCAAGCGCAAACCTTTCATCACCACAAAATTTACTTGGTGCTCAGGAAGAAAATGCCAGAGCACAGTGTGCTGACTTGAGAATCAACAAGACAAGGCGCTGTCATTTGGCTGTATAATTTATCTATGACAGTCGATTCCAGTGGTTAATGTGTCATATAATTACTGTCAAAACAAAAAAACAAGAGTCTGATTTAATGCTTTTCAGCAGTGGAAAAAATGGAGTTAACAACTTTAGCGTTAGGGTATAATGAAACTTGGCAAGTGAAGCAGGTTCAGAGGGGAGGAGGAAGGTGATCTGTGACATGTATAGCCAGAGGTGACTTGACGGAGATTTCCAGGGACTGAACAGAATCAGACGCAAAGCAATATCAATATCCATTAGTAGACTTATCGGGTTAAAATACACCATCATACCCTTTTTATTTAAAGGGAACCTGAAGTGAGTGGAACACTGGGGCTGCCATATTCATTCCCTTATAAATAATACCAGTTACCTGGCAGCCCTGCTCATCTATTTGCAGCTAATCTTATCAGTTTTGACAGAGGAGGCAGAGGATCAGCAGGACATCCAGGCAACTAGTATTGCTTAAAAGGAAATCAATATGGCAGCCTCCATATCACTCTCACTTCAGGTCCACTTTAATACAACTTCCTGTATTAGTCAAATATCCTGTGTTTACTTATTATACATTACATTATTGCTACTGTACCAGTATATACAGCACATTCGCTAGGATGCTGCTGACAGCAGAGTTTCACTTTAAGGACATGTACACAGTGACCATTCCGTTGCATTTCCTATAACAGCAAGAACACAATGGATCGGGACAGTGGCACTGCACGCTATGCTTGCATTGTGTTGGGTACAGTGAAGCATACAGTCAATGAAAAGTATGCTTTACACTATCGTGAATGCACGCGTTTAGCCCGTAACGCACAGCATGTAGTGCATTGCCATGCCTCAACCTGTTATACCGCAACGCAGTCGCATGGTTGTTTCTGTCCATTTGTTTCCCTACTCCAATTATGTGAACTGGAAGATCATAACCTACATCAATTAGTTCTGTGGGCACCAATAAGAAACTGATAGTTTACATAGAAATAATGCAGTTTCTCAAAATAATGTTGTAAAGTATGCACAAATTATCACCAAGCTATATAAATCCCACTAGCTCAAACTCACCGTACCCATATACCAAACTCTTCCAATAACGGTTTTGAGGGGTGTTCATTCACTTTATAAACATTATACTGTTCATGAACAGCCTGTGTCTTTACAGGTTAGAATATTGTCCTGGAAATCCAATCAGAGTTGCAACAATCAATACAGCAGTGCCCATGTATCTGTTGAAATGGACATCCATTCCTTTCGTAATAGAACTAGCAGTTGGCTGAAAGAATTCCATGAAGTACAGTGTGCTAAGACAAGCCCTGTGGTCCCCTCTCCAATCTTATGCCTAAAAACGGCCCTGCATATTTGCCACACTGTGCTGCAGTGCAGTGCACAAAGCAGCTGTTACACCAATCCGCAAAGCACCACTCCACTGTGAACATGGATTCAATGAAGCTGATTAAAATTACACATAATAGATGTAGATTTATGCAATTTTATGCAAAATTATTTAAAATATTTATTATGCTATTCTATAGGTGTAGAGCTATGATTCTACTAAAGCCAGTTTTCCTTAGCTACCAGAGAATTTGGCTTATGGTCATCCCTTGCTTCAGGGACCTGAATTAAAGTATTCATGTAAATGTTTCCTTATATTTATGCAAAACCCATTATTGCTATTGTACCGCTACATTTTCTGCAAGGCGGCATAAAGTGGACTTCAAATGGTTATGATGACAAAAAATATCTATCTTATTTACAATATTATTTAAAATATAAATTAAAAGTTAACTACATATAGTTAAAATATTACCGTACCTAGGGGTTGATTCACTAAGGCTAAGTGAACACTTAGCAAAAACGCAAGCGGAAAATGCTGCATTTTTGCTGCTAATGGAAGTCTATGGGCCGCATGAAAAAAACGCATATAAAAAATGCATATGCATTTTGTATGCATGCGTTTTAAAGAGACTCTGTAACAAAATTTTCATCCTTATTTCTTCTATCCTATAAGTTACTATAGCTGTTCTAATGTGCTCTGTCTAACTGCAGCCTTTCCTATTTGCACAGTGGCTGTATTATCTCTGTTATATGATCTAGTTCTCTCCTCTGTCGGGCTCAGGCAGTCTGGCTGGAATGTGCTGTGCTGCTTGTGATTGGCTAGAAGCTATACACACCCTCTCCAGGCCCCCTGCACACTCTGTATGACTCACACACTCAGCGTCTTTTGTTTGTAAACACTGGATAAAAATGGCGATTACAAGCCAGGATTGCAGCAGGGAGTGGCAGAAACAGCACAGAGGGGCCCAGGAGAACATCATTAATAGAATGGTATGCTTTTTATCGTAAGAATTTTTGAGTACAGATTCTCTTTAAAAACACTGGTTTTGTTGCATAATATTCAAAAACGTTTGGAAAACGCACATAATGAAAGTCAATCGGAACGCATTAGTATGCGTTTCTCGTGCGTTTTTATACCCTTTTTTATTGTTTTGTGATGTAGTTCCGCTTCCTGTTGTGTTCCTAGTGATTTGCATAAATCAAAATATTAAAACGCATTAAAAATGCATACAAAACACATATGCAAACTGCAAACACATAAAAACGCATGCAAAACACTAGGAAAACGCATAAGCGGAAAAAAACGCACTAAAAGAACACTAAAAATGCACACACACAAAAAAATGCACACGACAGAAAATGCAACCTTTCAAGCTCTTTTATGAGTGCACCCAGCCTAAGGGTTCATTCACACTATGTGAGCTGCAGTGAGTTTTGATGCACTGCACATACTGTGCGTTTTACATGGAAACATGAAAGTCCATAAACTTTCATTCTATCATTCACACTACAACAGTGAGTTGCTGCGCAGTGCATTTCAACTCGTCGGGAGTTACCGTGAGGCTGGGTTCACACATGACATAGCGTGAAAAAGTAGTATTTTATGCAGGTGCAATTGCGATTTTGTAATGAGTTTTATGTGCGTTTTGCATTTTGCATGTGCAAATCGCAGGTGCGATTTTAATGCGTTTGTTTGCATTTTTGGTGCGTTTGCGGTCTGCTAATTGAAAACGCCATCGCGTATTGTATGGGTATTGCATGCGTTTTGAATGCATTTTTTCCCTGGAAGTAAAGCGGAGGTGGAAATACATCATCAACATTTAAAAACCCAAAAAAACGCATAAAAAAGTATGTAAAACGCATTAAACCGCTAAGAATATGCGTCACCATAGACTTTCATTATGTGCGTTTTGGCAGCTATCCTGCATAACATGCAACAAAACCAGCGTTCGCGAAACGCATACTGTAAATTGCAGGTCTCTGCATCTTTTTCTGCGTCCCATTGACTAACATTGCTGCATAAAATGCAGTGTTTTACGCAACGCTAGCATTTCTGCTATGTGTGCACCCAGCCTGAAACTCATGGAACAGCGTGGAAATGCATACAAGCCCATTCACACCCATTCATGAGGTTTTATTCATGCATTTCAGTGAATCAACTCCCTGGCCTTTGCTGTCTGAAAACAGGTCTCAGATAAGGTATTATTATTATTATTAATGATACATATAGAGTCATCATCTTCCTGGGTGTTGTACAGTGGAATAAATAATCAAGGGTACATAATATACAGACACTAGTACACATAGTATTACAGACGTTTGTACATAATAAAATAATAAAAAAAATGTTAGACAATATACAATTTACAGGTGTGATTGGTGTGCACGATTGCATTTCCCGATGTGAAAAGAAAAAAAAATGTGGCTACTTTTTTCAGATGGGAAATCGCATTGTAAATCGCACGCTTGCTAGGCGATTTGCATGCTCTTCTATTGACTTGACACACAAACGCAAAAACATGAAAACTGCAGCCGGTACTGCGATTGCATTTTGATGAAAGTCGCAATGCATTAGAACACACCACTGAAGAAGGCGCATCACAATTTCCATTATTTCGTCTGTGTCCTTACGATCGGCACAATGCATGCACTTCGAAAATCAGATGGAAGCGCATGTAGTGTGAAAGCGCCCAAGTTTTGAGGAGCAATGTGTTCAGTCGTTACTGCAACGCTAAACAGAGAGTGATGATGGCATGAGATAGTGATAGATGGACACAGATGTTAGGTTAGTGAGGTTGGTGCAGGGGTGACAGGACTACTAGCACAACAGTCATTTCACGCTATACAGTGCTTGGTTATGTGCTTGTCCAGGCAAGCACTTGTCCAAGCGCTGTATAGTGTGAAATGGTGGTTTTGCCAGTGCTGTCACCGGCTGCTGCACCCACCTCATCCCACCTGCCACTCCAATCACAAGCTGATGTACTGGATATGCCGATGTATATTTAAAGTGTACCTGGATGGCTTTACCTCTGATGAAAACAATAAACCAACAGTGAGACACTGCCCAGTCTGCATCTTTTTTGTGCTAACTTCAAGTGTTTGTTTCCTACAACTGTGAGCCCATCTCGTTGGAGCTACAACAAGGAGAACACAGGCGAGAGCATTCCATTTTACCTTATGGTGGAGCAACCTGATCCCAATTCCCCAGCCGGGTGCCAAGTTTTCTGTGTAATGTTTATGGTATAGTCTTGTTATAAGCATTTGAATTTCCCTCCAGGATGTTTCGTTGGTTCATTAATCTAGACCAATGAGAATCCTGCTTGGTGAGGAAGATATAAAAAATTACTTAGAGCATTACCAATATTTCCACCCAATCTTTATTGCTAATGGTCTATGTGAAAGCTGCCATTAAACCAAAAATTAGGCAAAATTCTGCAGTCTTTCTAGTGTCCAGCACCACCTGCAGCCTACATTAGCCACAGCCTTCTGCACCAGCTACTGTATGATTTCTGCCTTTTGCACCACTTTTTGATTCTGCAAAACGCCAAATATCAGACGTGCAGTTACCTGAAATTTTCAAATGCTTTGTCATCCATAACCTTCATCCTCTCTGCCGCCCATACATCTTATCAACTAAATCACATTTTGTATCAAATGGAGCCACAAACCATTCTAGAACTGAGGAATGAGGTATCTACTAAAACCAGTTTCCATTAGTTACCAGAGTTTTTGGCTTACGGGAAGTCCCTACTTCAGGGACTCTAACTGAGCTCTGCAACCTGAAGCCACACTGTCACTGTCACTGACAGTTTGTGTGGTCTAATACGTCAGTTTTGACTTCCTGCCTAGGATCAAGATTGTCTCTGCTGTGACCACAGGGGTCACTGAGCTTGCCAAGCCAATTTGAGTTCTAATAATTAGTTCTAAAGGTTTTGGAATCAATAAAATAACAAATGTATGCACCTGCCTAATTTTATTTAAACAATTATTGCGCACTTTCTGTAAATCCAACAAACTTCATTTCACTTCTCAAATATCACTGTGTGTGTCTCCTATATGATATATTTAACTGACATTTTTATTGTAACAACCAATGATTTACACTGGAAAAACATGACGATTAACAAGGTTGCCCAAACTTTCGCATCCCACTGTATGATGATAATCCCAGTTCCGTCACCGGTTTTCCAATGCCAGCTTGCCTAGTTCTCCACTTAGTTCCACTTATGCTAGTAGAGACTGGCCTTCTGTCCTACCAGTCGATCCATTTTATGGTACTTTTTAAATCTAGAATATCATCTTACCTTTGCAGAGAAACTGTTTGGCTTTTCCTTCTATTGAGCTTCTGAAGAACATCTGGCATTAGGTGCAATAACAACAACACCCAGAATGAAAGTGTCTGGAAGCTACTTTGGAAGGAAAGGCATACTATCACTTTCCACTAAATCCTGGCACTCTATGTTCCTAAAGTACTGGAAATCTGCCACTAGCCATAAATTCAGTTGTGTATTCGATTGCAGCTAACACTACTGCCTAAGAGACAAGAGTGGCCTCTTTACACTCTTTAGTCTTGATGGGTGTTAACATCTGCATTAAACAGGCAACAAGCCTTAACTAACCCTCCTTGAATGTAGAACCTTGCCAGAATATTCTGTGTACAACTGTTCAAATCTGAGTGGGTTCCTGATGCTTGAACGCGACCTGCATCACATCCTATGTATCTGCCCAGTTTCTGTCTTTGTGCTCTCCTAGTTCCAAGTGGGTAGGTTTAGGGAAGCTACCAGCATTTTAGTTATACCTAACCTTCTGTAAAATAATGCACCAATGGGGAACTGAATTCATTTTAAGACAACCAGCTGTAGGCAAAGGGTTTGGCACAGCTCCCTGATTTAAATAATAAAATATTATGACAACTGAAAGCGGATACTGCAGTAAGTCTGAGTAACCAGACCTCAAGGATTCATTTAATAAACTGGTGTAGGCTTATGAATTCTGACAGCAACAGAATTGCCTCAGGAATGCCTGAACTCTTGGTTAACTACTTAAAGGGAACCAGAGACGAAGTACCCTCATGTATTTGACCATATATATCAATGGGAACATGACAGTAAACAGCTACTCTGCTCTCTACTTCATTCTTCTCTGCTAAATCTGCCTCTTATCAGCTCTCATAAGAATCCCTGACTGAGCATTCGGTCTAGCTTTACCTGGAATGATTATAGCTGAGTCATTATAGCAGAGCCGCAAAGGGGCAGGCTTGGGCTTGAAAAGACATTATTCTGTGGCAAAGCTAGACTGAATACTCAGTCGGGGATTCTTATCAGAGCTGATAAAAGGCAGATTTAGCAGAGAAGAATGAAGCAGAGAGCAAAGTAGCTGTTACTGTCATGTTCCCATATATTCCCATGTTTGCATTGATATAGATGGTAAAATACATGAGGGTGCTTCGTCTCTGGTTCTCTTTAAGGACTGCAGTGATTGAAATCTGCTCCCTGTTTTGGTGGGCTCCTGGCTGGCAGGGCGTAGATTTCAATCACCGCCTGCCGGGGAGCAACGGAAACGGCAGAATCGCGCTGCATCTGCCGTTTCCGTTGCTCCCCGCCAATCACTAGAGATGGCCCAAACTGTTCGCCGGCGAACGGGAACCTGCGAACTTCCAAGGTTTGCAATCGCAGAGAACTGCAAGCTTTTCCGGAAGTTCGATTTGCCCCCATAGTGCATCATTAGGGTCAACTTTGACCCTCTACATCACAGTCAGCAGGCACATTGTAGCCAATCAGGCTACACTCCCTCCTGGAGCCCCACCACCCCCTTATAAAAGGCAGGCAGCATCAGGCATTGGACTCACTAGTGTCCCTGCAGTAATTAGAGAAGGTAGAACTGCTGCAGACTCACATAGGGAAAGCTTAGTTAGGCTTGTAGGCTTGTTAGCTTTCTCCTTGCTGATTCTTATTGCTAAAAAAGGACCCCTCAACAGCTCTTTTGAGAGCTAATTTTGTTCTTGTGATCTATTTTGTGTGTGTGTGTGTGTGTGTGTGTGTGTGTGTGTGTGTGTCCCACAGACACTTGTGTTTCATAGACAGCCTTGGTAATTCCTACAGTGCCACTGCCAGGCCCAGCACATTCAGTGACTACCTGTGTGTGTGACAGGCAGTTGCACATTTGTAATCCCAATCACTGCACCTGTTCACTATTCAGTACACCTACTTACCTATACCAACGTGAGCGCACGCATTGTTAATACCACCAGTCATTGCACTTGTTCAGGGTACCTGTGTGTGTGTGTGTGAAAGGCAGCTGCACATTTGTATTTCCAATCACCGCACCTGTTCACTGTTCAGAGCACCTACCTACCTACCTACGTGAGAGCATGCAGTTTTATATACCACCACCAGTCGCTTCACCTGTTCACGGTACCTGTGTGTGTGACAGCTGCACATTTGTAATACCAGTCACTACAACCTGTTCACTGCACCTGTGTAACCGCACATTGTTGTACCAGCAGTCACTGCAACCAGTTCACTGCACCTGTGTAACCGTACATTGTATTAGTGAAGCCAGTGCATACCTTTCACTTCATCCCCCCCAATATGGACAAAACAAAAGTCAGAGCCAGAGGCAGGCCACCTGGCAGGTCTGTTCGAGGTCGCGCTGTCATGATTTCGTGCGGCCCTGGACCAAAGTACAGTGTTTAGAAGAAGGCACGTGCCATCAACCCCAAATATTGTCAGGACGTAGTTGACTATTTAACACAGAACACCTCATCTTTCTCAGCTTCTGCACAGAAGCGTGACATATCTTCCTCCTCCTGCTCTGATTCTTGCACCCCACTTAACACTCATTCGGCCGCCACCACCAAAGTGCCATCAACCCAGGGCTCAGCGGTGTGGAAATTTTTTGTGTGTCTGCCTCAGATGAGAGCAATGCCATCTGTACTCTCTGCCACCGAAAATTGAGCCGTGGAAAGACCAAGAGCCATGTAGGGACAACTACCTTACAAAGGCCCTTGATTACAAAGCACAAACTGCAATGGGATGACCACCTGAGGAAAAGCAGCACACAAAAGCAAAGCCACACACCGCAGTGGAAGATACCAGGCCGCAATTATTTCTCAAAAAAGGCAATACCTAAACTGTACTATGATGTTGAAAGGCAAGTGGTGACATCTCTGGCACACAGCGTTGGGTCAAGGGTCCATCTGACCACGGATGCCTGGTCTGCAAAGCACGCTCAGGCCTGCCCGAAGACTAAGTCAGTCCCCACACACAGCATCTCTGCCTGCACGCCGTGTGATGCCCCAAGACTAAGTCGCTTCCCACACAGCATCTCTGCCTGCAGGCCACTTGCCTTCTCCGCCACCACCAGCAGGGTCCACCAGGACTCCAGGCGGATTCCTGAATTTTTAAGGCCGCTGCTAGCAGCGGCTGCTATAATAATTTTTCTGGTGCGTGTACATGCCTGCCTAATTTTTCTGGCTGCTCTGCAGCTGCAACAACAAAACAAAAGGCATGTACATGTGTCCCCTTCGTGATTGTTACCTTGACGATTTTTCCCCAGGACTTTTGGTGTCTATCCCACAAAAAACTCAGATGTTAGACCCCTTGAAACATCTTTTCTATCACTTTTGTGGCCAGCATAAATGTTTCTAGTAAAAACAATCAAAGAGAAATGGAGCGCGCCATAGCGCATTAATCGTAAAAGGTTGTTTATTAGAATTTAAAAGTTATACTCACAAACACAGTTTGTGTAATTCGCTTGTCAGCGGACAGCCAACCGCCTCTCTCAACAGCGCGAGTCCCGATCGTCTGGGCTCCGTCTTGCTGTGAGGTGGGCGTGGCTGGTATTCAGTAGGCGTGTGACATCATTAGGCGTTTCAGCACACTGCGCCTTCTTCAGATGGCATCACACGCATACAGGCGTACACTTATAGTGTTCCCCTGTATTGTTGCTATGGTAACGGAAGGGGGAGCTTCAATAAGCTTTATTAAACTAACACTTGCATGCCGTGCTAATGTCTAATGTGTCTAATGGTTTGTTGTTTTTACTAGAGTTCTTTGTGTTTTATTTGTCTTTTTTTTTTTTATATGTACATCCATTGCTTACAAGTTCTAAAATAGTGACAGTTTTTTTTATAATGCTCAGTACATGAATGGTAAAAAGTTTTAATATATATGTGTGCCTTTAAATGCGGAGGATGACGCGCTGGTTAGCCGCACAAAACTTTTCCCCTATACAAGTTTGTGCACTAATGCCATATAATTGCCGCGTGGCACGCATATAACTTTCCGCGTGGTACGCATACAATTTTCCGCATCCACTTCCCTAATTATGCCGCGCGGCATGCAAATGTTAGTTTAATAAAGCTTATTGAAGCTCCTCCTTCCGTTACCATAGCAACAATACAGGGGAACACTATAAGTGTACGCCTGTACGCGTGTGACGCCATCTGACGAAGGCGCAGCGCGGCGAAACGCGTAATGACATCACACGCCTACTGAATACCAGCCACGCCCACCTCACAGCGATACGGAGCTCAGGCAATCGGGACTCGCGCTGCTGGCCACAGCGCGGCATCCTCCCCTGTTGAGAGAAGCGGTTGGCTGTTCGCTGACAAGCGAATTACACAAACTGTGTTTGTGAGTATAACTTTTAAATTCTAATAAACAACCTTTTACGATTAATGCACTATGGCGCGCTCCATTTCTCTTTGATTGTTTTTACCAAGTTACCCTATTACGGAGCGTCGCAGTGCATGACATCATAAGAGGAGTACATCTCTGATTGGTTACCCAGGACCAGGAGCGCAAGATACCTTTCTTTGTGTTTGTGAAAATCTAAATGTTTCTAGTTTTCAAAGTTCGCCTCCCCATTGAAGTCTATTGCAATTCGCAAAAGTTTGCATGTTCGCGAACGTTTGCAGAGGTTCGCGAACTGAAAATCAGAGGTTCAGGCCATCTCTAAAAATTACAAGCAGAAAAATACATTTTGTGTGTGGGCATTCTATAGTGGAATTAAACACAAATGCAAAATCACAGCAGATCAGATTTTAAAATGTTTTGTGCCCCTGGATTAGGAAGGACAAGCATTTTCCAGTCCAGAATATTACAGGGAAAGAAGTAAATTTTCCAATTATTGTTTCAAACTAAGAACTTTTTTATTCCTACCCCCTAATACTTTTTGGTATGTTTAATTTAAACATAAATATTCTAGCATCCCTTTTCCGTTTTTTACATGAATGTCCTGTAAATATTCTGGTCTCATTCATGGAGAAGAAGTATGTTAAACTGGCCTGCCTGACAATCCCTTATTATAACTGTTGAATTACAATGATAAAGAAAATAACCAACATCAGTATAATCCAGAGTGGATCCACTCTGGAATATACTGTTTTTGGTTATTTTCTTTATATTTCTTATAGACTTTCTAGCCATGAAAACATGGCTAGAAAGTCAATAATGCAAAATTGGGGACCCTATACAATTCCCGAACTCACCAGTGCCTCGGCATTCTAACATTAGGGGACGGGACCGGTAGAGTATGGCAGCGGTGCCATGGTGCTGATGGTGAACAGCTCCATGGCACAAATACCTCAATTCCCATCACTCGACATGGCGCGGGACACAGGAGCATCACGAATAGCTACCATTTGCCTGAGTTATGCTTTTCACGTTTGGACATAGCTCAGGGGAAGCCTGCAATTGAATTTGCAGATATACCCTGAGCAATGTGAGGTGATGAGGAGCTTGCATGTGTTGATCTGGCCCTAGATCTCTCAGAGCGTGCCAACTGTGGCTGGAGTGCAGGACAATTTGCCAAAGCTATTGTCCTTAGAAAAATTGGTTGCAAAACAACACAGGGAGTCACATTCTATGAATTTTATTACCAGATGAAAAGGCTTACTTTTGAATGCATTCAATGATAACAAAATAAAAGTGTTAATGAAAATGTTATCAACTCATACTCATATGTTTCAGAAGATTTAAAGGACACCCGAAGTGAGAGGAAAATGGAGGCTGCCATATTTATTTCCTTTTAAGCAATACCAGTTGCCTGGTTGTCCTGCTGATCCTCTGCCTCTAATATTTTTAGCCATAGACTCTGAACAAGTATATACAGACCAGGTGTTTTGACAATATTATCAGCTGACTAGATTAGCTGCATGATTGTTTCTGGGGTTATTCAATCATGACTGCAGCCAAATAGACCAGCAGGGCTGCCAGGCATCTAGTATTGCTTAAAAGGAAATAAATATAGCAGCCTCCCTATTCTTCATAAGTGGCCCTTTAAAGGGAACTTTGGGTCATCTGAAAGTATAACTGTAATGGCTATTGTTTCCTTCAAAAGAAACGTCCCCACTACTGTGTTATAACCTTTATTATACTGCAGCCTCCCTGCTACTTATGAGTTGAAATAAAAATACATTTAAAAGTGATATTGTAAACAAGTTAACTGTTTTATAGACTATATATTGTTAATAAACTGGTAAGCACATAGGCAATATATCTCTGTATTATACTGAGACCTTACCTAAGATTTATTGCCATAAAAAAAAACTAAGTAGACTGGAAGTTAAAGAGGGTGCCAACATATGTCATGTATTTTTTGGGGTACAGCCGTTTTGCGTTTTACATGAGCTCCGGTTTCTCTGAACCACTGGAAAAAAAAACGCTTCTTCAGTGACTTCAGTGATTCAGCTCAAACTTACAAAATTCCACCAAAATTTTACATTTCCTTGCAAATGTGTGCTATCATTTTAATATGATACACTTAATTGTGGTGAATGCTACACTAAATCATAATTCTACAATTGCAATATAAAATGTAAAATACAAAACATTAAGCCAGTGCATGTTATATTGCTACTTGAACCCCTTATTTTCAGGCAGGATAGTACCTGCATGTATTTGTCATCATGTAAAGGTTAAATGGGTCAAATTTTAAAGCATAATGGAAAAAATGCTGGTTGTTTTTTAAACTCCTTCATGTGGATCCACCCATACACTGTTCTATAGTTATGTTGTCAAAATAAATATTTTTTAAAAAGCACAAAATAGTCATAAATACAATACAATATAAACATACTTTAATTAAATTGACATAATAATTACCGAAGTGCCATTTATTGTAGTTTTTACTTTCTTTTTATTTAATGGCAAACTATTTTTTCCCACATATTAGTACAAGGCCTAGTTTTTGTCACAAAAATCATGGTGACTTACAAACGGCTTTGGAAAACCTGTATGAATGCGCTGTTTTAGAAAATGCTCTGGTAATCTTTTCAGCATATCACTTTGCATTTACCGAGTGTCATTCAAATGAGGAAAGACGATTTAGAATTTGCATTTTTTATGAGATCATATAAAACAAGTTCATTTGTGGCTGTTAAAATTATATGCTTTTTTATGTCTGTGTTTATTCTGTCATTGCATTGATTGGAAGTGTCATGATTTTTTCTTTATGTTACCCTTCCTCTTCTAGCTTTTTCTTAGTTTTTATTTGGTACAACACACCAGAGCCAGATTTTAACCAGCAACTGCAATATTTATTTAAAATATAATTATTGTGCTGGATTCACACCTGTCAGTAAAAGTATATTTTGGTTTACCTGCAGTCTTCATCATAACAAGAATCATTTTTATAATTTACACAAAACATTTTAGAAGTGTGAAGGGTTGACATATAATGGGACACTGGAAGAAACATAGAGACATTTCCAAAACTTGTCTAATTAGGTTCCATGTCAAATAAAACATGGATTGTGACTGATTATTCTTCTATTATTTTTTTAGTATTCATACAGCGCCAACTTTTTCCGCAGCGCTGTACAGAGTATTTTGTCTTGTCACGTTAAGAGGAACTTCAGTGAAAATAATGTAAGAAAAAAGTGATACATTTTTACAATAATTATGTATAAATGATTTAGTCAGTGTTTTCTCATTTTAAAATCTTTCCGCTCCCTGATTTACATTCTGACATTTATCACATGGAGATATTTTTACTGCTGGCAGGTGATGTCACTGGAAGGAGATGCTGCTTGCTTTTTTGGGCAGTTGTAAACAGCTGTTATTTTCCACAATGCAACAAGGCTCACACAGTGTGATGTCAGTACCTCAGTGCTATGAGGCAAAGACATTATTTGTGGGAGGAGTTTTACCACAAAATCAGCCATACAGAGCCCCCTGATGATCCATCTGTGAAAAGGAATAGATTTATTATGGGAAAGGAGGTATCAGCTACTTGTTGGGATGAAGTTACATTCTTGGTTACGATTTCTCTTTAAATGTCCCTCAGAGGGGCTCACAATCTAATCCCTACCACAGTCATATGTATATGTATGTATCTTGTAGGGTATGTTTTATAGTCTAATGCCAATTTATAAGAAGGCAATTTACTTATCTGTATGTTTTTGGGATGTGGGAGGAAACTGGAGTGCCCGGTGGAAACCCACACAGACACGGGGAGAACATGCAAACTCCGTGCAGATAGTGCCCTGGCTGGACTTCAAACCAGGAACTCCGCAAAAGATACATAATGATAATAATATAGCAATTTAGGCAAGACATTTGTTGAACACAATGTATTATTAAATGAAATGAGTGTGTATCAGACAAAAGAACCCCATTACATAAGCTTTTCCTTGTATAAATGAAAGGGAAAAACATGGAAAAGTAATAGAGAATGTGACCTGAACTGTCTGTATTGTGCAAATTCAATAATATATTTATTCAACAGTTATGACATTATATCAGTCAAAATGTCCAGCTAATTTAAAAAGAGGTGCACCCTACGGTTATTTATTTCAGGAAGTTAGAATACCTTTATTTACACTGCTGCAGTACATTTTATCCTTCCATACTTCAAAACATGTTTAAAAAAAGCAACAACAAATGTTGTATAACTCCACACTCTTTTCCCACTATATTTTAAAGTATTGCCTCTACTGAAACGAAAGCTGCACTAAACCATAACACAAAGACTCACTGGCGACCTATGAAATGGCGCAGTGTCAGACCGAGTATTAGTTAAAGTAAAACTTTTATATTAACTAAATATTGACCATAACTTCCTTGGACCAAATAAAATGACATGACTTTAGAATTGATTTCCGCTTTAAAGAGGAACTTTAACCGAAGATTTAACTTCATCCCAATCAGTAGCTGATACCCCGTTTTCCGCAAGACATCTTTACGTTTTCTCAAATAGTTCATCGGGGTAGGGGGTAGGGATGCTCATTCGGATTCCGTGGAAATGCAATTTCTGAAATTCCGATCGGAAATTGCATTTCCGCATTGGAATGCGGAAATCGGTAATGCAAGTGCAGTAGTCGGATTTCCGCCAGAAATCACGGAAAGTTCCGCCGGAAATTGCGGAAATTCCACCCGACTTTAACATTGATTTTCTCAAAAACTATAAGGTCTTTTTGAAAACTTTTTTTGCATCTTGTTCACAAGATTCAGTTTAATAAACCCTGGTGTTTCTAGGACTTACGGCAGCTTTGCTATTAACCGCTAAAGTCGGCGGATTTTTACTGTAATGTAAAATGCAGAAAATCTGCATCTGCCCATTTAAACTATAGGCCAGCTATTTGCTGAACCTAGGTTGCAGCAAGTGCCCTCAATCCCATAAAGCAAACCTGAAGTGAAAATACATTTATGAGATGATTAATTGTATGTGGTTTACTAAAGGTACATTAAACTTATGATCATTTTAAGTGTAGGGATGGCAATGATTAGGTGAACTCATGGAGAAGCATGTGATCAGTTTGATCAGCTGATAGATTTGTAAGGCTCTGATTTGCTGGTTATGATCATGCGCTATACCAGGAAGCTATCACAGCAAATCAGAACCTTATAAGTCTATCAACTGATCAAACTGATCACATGCTTCTCCATGAGTTCTCCAAAGCATTGCCATCCCTATTTGTGCTTCATTTTAAGTCCTTATTCTAAACAGCAGCTGTGACAAACCTGCCTTGCTGAGCTGAAAAACAAACAGAAGTAATGACCCTTTGAACGTTAAAGCACTTAAATATTACCAGACGCCTTCTCTCTGTCAGATAAAACTGTTTTGGCTTATATTTACTTTTTGGGAAACCGACTGAATTCGACAAGCTGTTCTACAAGCTCATTTGCAAAACTTTTATTTTTAACTCTTGCTGTACTAGAAAACAGAAAATGACTGCAGCCAATTTCTTAGTAGGGCTAGAATCATGTTACCTGTGTAGAACGATTAACAATTATAAAGTGCCAAATATACCACACCCCTCAATTTGGCAATTGGCATAATGCCTGAGATTAATGGCAGTACATCTGCAGTTCAAAGAAACACATTTGCCTTTATGTATGTATTGGCAAAAATTGCAGCTGCCATATCCGTAATTCTTTTTTACCTTGCAAGGATCCCCTCTGGCTTGTAGTCTTGTGACACAACTGCCCAAAGTTTTCAACCTATGGAAAATGGCTTCCTTAATATTAGATGATCCTGTCATAGCATGCACCAATATCTTTCAAGAATTTGTTTTATCAATGGTGCCTTGGGGGCATCTCGCTAATATTATAAATGCAAAAGTTTGTATGTTTGTATGTTTGTTACTCAATCACCCAACAATGGCTGAACAGATTTTAATGAAATTTGGCACATAATACATTACCTGAAATAACATATAGGATACATTTTATCCCCATAACCAAAACGTGTGTGGAGACAAATAAAATTTCACTGGGTCAATGTAAACTGCAGCTAGTCTTACACTGTTAATGGCAGGGTTCTCAAACTTTGCACAGTTGGTCACTGGGTGACTGGGATTAATATTCAGAAAAGTGGGTGGAGCCTACAAAAGCCAATAAAAATTAACCTATTGCGTTTTTTTTGTTTTATTATTAATTTATTGCTGCCATTCTTGCATTGTTAATGGCACAAGCCTCAAACCTGGTACAGTTGGTCACTGGGTGACTGGGGTTCAAATTCAGAAAAGGGGGTGGAGCCAAAAACAGCCAATCAGATTTTTTTCATTTCAACGCAAACTGTTGATGCCAAAGACCGCAAAGCTCACAAACTAGATATTTGAAAAAATAAGTAATTGTGTGTTAGGGTTAGAAAAAGTGGGCAGAGCCAACACCAGCCAAATACATACCCGGGCAACGCTGGGCCATTAGCTAGTAGTCCATAAAAAGTGTAAGAGTGTGGTCATTTTCTGTCCTGATTCATGGCTTTATGATAAGCTTTTTTTAGCGTCTTTTTAGAGTAACCTTATCCTAAAAGTCTGACTCTCAATTTGTTTGTTACTACCTTGAAATCATACAGATATGAACAGCTGGCAGTTAGGGATAATCAATGACTTAGATGCAAATCATTTTGAGTTAAAGCAGCTTTATGCAAATGTTGTATGCAAATTTAGGCAGCTTAAACATGAATCAATCAAATCCTGCTGAGGTAAAATTTGATTGGTCCATTTCCGAACTGCATACATTTGCATATAAAATCCTACATCAACTTGAATTTTTTTGCATCTCACTGACCATTCCCAGTGGCACTATGTTTAGTACTGTCAGGTGAACTCTGAGGAATGTTTGTTTACTAAGAGTTCTAAATTTGGTAGACAATATACCTGGTGTCCTAGAATGCACGAGGAGCAGGGACGGTGTTAGAATTCTGCATATCTAATTAGCCTTGGCTAAGCATCACTAGGAGGACAGGGCTTCATACCAACATACAGCAATCTATAGATATAGGAAATGTTTGTGATGTTGAAACCAATAAAAGTGGGTATCCTGAATAATTGACTGCATTCTAATATATGTCAATACAGTGTATCTTTAACCAGTTGAGGACCATAGACTTACACCCCCCTAGTGACCAGGCTATTGTTTACAATTCAGCACACTGCATCTTTAAAGTGGATCCGAGATAAACTTTTACTTATTGCATAATTGTGTTCCTTTCATATAGTTTATAGGGCATTCTGCAAGCCAAATACTTTTTTTGTTTTGTTTTAATACTCTAATTCCCTATAAACTAAACAAGCCTCGCCCACAGCTTCTCCAGACAGCCTTGGCACTGTAGCAAGGGCTTGTAGGAGCTCAGTCTGGGCAGGAGGAGGAGAAGGTTACTAGCCAGAGATTTCAGAGGCAGAAGGGAGGAGGGGAGAGAATTTTTTTCAGGCTGAGGGCTGGAGATGTTATCAGCTTGCCTGTGTGTAATGTGACAAACAGAACATGGCTGCTCTCATTGTACCACAGGAATAAATAACCATAAACTGTTGAAGCTGTTTGCAGCTAGATTTGCTGTGTAATCTATGGAAACTGTAGATAAGATATATAGACAAGTTACTTGTTATAGTTAGTTTTTCCGCTTTAACAGTGTGCAGTACAGCCATACAACTTACCACACACATGACTCTGCCCCCCTTTTCTGCCCACAAACTGAGCTTTCTGGTGGTGGGTTCTGATCGCTGCTGCATTCTGTATTTTTTTAAATTAATTTAACAGGTTTTTTTTTTAATAAAAATGACTTTACTAATTTAAAAACAAGAACATTAAGTCACACCAGACTTATTTCTCTCACCATATAGCTAATAATTAGTCTCTCTCTATATAGCTAACTAGCTGGCTAACCAGCTATCTAGTGTATTTTTGAAAGCAACTACTGATTTTAACTCTCATGTGGTAAATTCCTTCTTTCACAGTGAATACCACTGCACAAACTGCACAAACTGCACAAACATCATAAAAGACGTACAGCCAATGAACGTGGCTCAGGTTGCTAAGTGTTTGGCAGCAAAGCCAATGATATCCAGTAAGGGAAGGAACATGTTGATTTGCTATTTCTTCTTGCCCCTGAGGGTTAATCGAAATGGATCCTGTAGCATGTGAAGTCTATTCTCCATGACGGTTAGCTCAGGACTTGGTGTTTTGGATCCCCACTGTGGTTATTGGGGCTGATGACAGATTGATTAGCGAGGAAGGAGAATCCAAGGTCCTTGCCAAGGCACAGAGCAGACACGGCAGACAGAGTCCTCTATGAGTCAGCACCCTCTTGCAACACAGCTTGGCAGAGAACTGAGCAGACAATTACCATTTGGATTGTACCTGGAGCCATTATGCATTTGCATATAATGTGTATTCAGGTTGGCACCCTTCAGAGCTCTAATTATAACAAAACTTTACGTTTGTGCAATTATGCAATCCGCTGCACTGTTAAAGTAACAACTATTTTCTACAACCAAAAACTCAAGGTGAACAATTATCTTTTAAAGCAGTAGGATCAGCCTTACTATGCCAGGGGAAAAAACATATATAAGTAGATAAATACTTGATCTACTTACATAACACATGTATTATACTGTCCAGGTTTTGATTTCTATGAATTTTATATAGTAAATTAAGAGAATTGGATTCCTGGTGGGAGCCATGTCTTTTGCCCACAGTTTGAGGCTAAATCCTGATGTCATTTCTTCCCTTAACTTTTTTTCTTTTCTACTCCAATCGCTGAGTCACCTCAGCCTTGCTTGTAAACAGGAGTGAGCAGAGGATCATGTTTCAGCTAGGCAGCTAGGCGGGGAAATAAAGGGAAGAGGAGGAATATATTATAGATAAAAAGAACCTCCAGCATGCAACTGAATGGCAATGGCAATTAAAGGTATGTGATAACTCCAAGCCATAACAGCAGAAAATGTTTTGAAAGTTTTGAATGCAGGATTACCATTATTATCACTTAAAGAGACACTGAAGCGAGTAAAAAACTCGCTTCTTCTCTTATATTCAGCAGGGGCATGTGTGCCCCTGCTAAACCGCCGCTATCCCGCCACACAACGGGGGTCCCTTACCCCCCAATTCCCCCTGCAAAATCAACGACCAACTTGATCGTAGATTTTGCTGCTCCTAGAGGCAGGGCTAACGGCTGCAGCCCTGCCTCACAGCGCGTCTATCAGCGGCGCATCGCCGCCTCTCCCCCGTCCCTCTCAGTGAAGGAAGACTGAGAGGGGCACGGGAGAGCCGTTAGTCCTGCCTCAATGCGGAAGAGATCCCCGGCGAGGACGGAGGGGATTTGGGGGGTAAGGGACCCCCGTTGTGCGGCGCGATAGCGGCGGTTTAGCAGGGGCACACATGCCCCTACTGAATATAAGAGAAGAAGCGAGTTTTATACTCACTTCAGATTCTCTTTAATACATTCAGACCAGTTACTGTTGAAATTTGATTTTTATGGTGACAATCCCGCCTTAATCATTAGACTGCTGGTTTTCAACAAAAAAGAAAGCTGTTCTTATTTGTGTGCTTCATGTGCTGTATTTTAAAGGACACCTGAACTAAGGGGGATATGAAGGCTACCATATTTATTTCCTTTGAAACAATACCAGGTTCATGCCAGTGCAATGCAGTAGTATCTGGAACACGCACCTGAAACAAGCATGCAGCTAATCCAGTCAGATTTTAATCAGAAACATCTGATCTGCATATGTTTGTTCAGGGTATGTGGCTAAACGTATTAAAGGCAGAAGATCAGGAAAACAGCTAGGCAACTGGTATTGTTTAGAAGGAAATAAATACGGACGTCTTAATCTCCCTCTCATCTCAGGCGTCCTTTAGTGATGAGCACGAATTTCGCATATACCTAATTTTGCATCAAAATTCGCAATTACAGTGCAAAATCATAATTTGGGAAAAATAGTAATTAATCATTCATAATTTTGTACAAATTTTTGCGTAATTTTGTGCCGACTTTAGCAAAGCACCCATACATGCTATCGCCACCAAAACTCTTACATATGTTAAGGAGAATAGAGGATACAAGCAAAATAAAAACTAAATAATTTTTCAAAAAGACTTTGTAGTTGTTGAGAAAATCAATTTTAACCACTTCGCCATATCTGGACGCATATATCCGTCCAGATAGGCAGTGGTGCTGCAGCTGTGTGGTGCGCGCGATCGGGCGCGCTCCCACGCGTGCTCCCGCTGCCTCCCGCTGCCCCCCCCCCCCCCGATCAGTGAATGGGAATATAATTCCCATTCACCGATCTAAGTCCCCGGCAGAAATACCGATGCTTTCTCATCAGAGAGCGTGGTATTTCTGCCCCCAGGAAACTTCTTCTCTTCATTTTAGTTCCTAGATGCGACATTGTTCGCATCCAGGAATTTTTTGAATGTGGCCATCTTGTGGCCAAATAGTAAACTGCACCCACATACCTGTATTGAATAAAAATTACATTATATTACATCTAAAATTGGCTATTTACCTCCCAAACTAAAATTACCCAAATACATTTTTGTATTAAAAAATAAATAAAAAAAATTACAATTAAAAAAAAAACTACATAAATAGTTACCTAAGGGTCTGAACTTTTTAAATATACATGTCAAGAGAGTATCTTATTACATTTTTTAAAATTATAAGCTTGTAAATAGTGATGGACGCAAATTGAAAAAATGCACCTTTATTTCTAAATAAAATATCGGCGCCATAAATTGTGATAGGGACGTAATTTAAATGGTGTAATAAGCGGGACAAATGGGCACATAAAATGCATGGGTTTTAATTACTGTAGCATGTATTAATTTTAAACTATAATGGCCAAAAACTGAGAAATAATGATTTTTTTCCATTTCTATCTTAATCTTCCTGTTAAAATGTATTTACAGTAAAGTGGCTCTTAGCAAAATGTACTACCTAAAGAAAACCTAATTAGTGGCGGAAAAAACGAGATATAGATCAATTAATTTTGATAAGTAGCGATAAAGTTATTAGCGAATGAATGGGAGGTGAACCTTGCTCGGATGCATAAGATTTTTGAAGCTGTAGGCTGAAGTGGTTAAAAATGCAAAGGCAAAATGGTTTTTAAACTGTCATTTTTCTGAGTTTAAAAATCATTTTTTATTTGCATTTTTAAAATGGATTTTCTCAAAAACTGCAAGATCTTTTAGAAAAATTATTTTTTTTGACTTACCCACTATTCTTCTTAACATATATTGGTGAAAATAGCATGTATGGGAGCACTGCTAAAGTCGGCAAGAAATTACGCAAAAATTACATGAAATTACGAATGATTATATGAAAAAAAAAATTTAGACTAGTGTCCTAATTTAGACTAGTGTAAGTGCATATGCCACCGGTAAGATGTTTACAGACATTAAACATTAAACCCTAAAATCAGGTGATGTATGTGGAATGAGCTAATACAAATATGTGCATCTGGGTAAATTAACCTCCCTGGCATTCAATTGCCACAGGATTTCTGTGCAAAATGATCTAAATTAATTTTCATAACCTTAAAATTTTTCCTGTAACTTGCCAAAATGTATCAAGCAAGGGTCCAGCAATACAGTGCAGGAGAGTATTGACGTGTATGCACATCAATACTGTTCACAGCATGTTTTGTATTGACGTGTATAAAGTCAATGCTCACTGATCAGACCTGGCGCAAAAGCCTATATAAGAAATGTACCCATGTTGGAATAATCCCAATTGCCGATGACACCATGGTGCTTGCAGGCATATTGTGATGCCTAATTTAAGGTAATGGTACTAGTTCAGACTAGGTCACTTCACATGTATACACAGATGCTAGTATTAAGAAGTAACTCAGCACCTGTGTGCATGGCTCAAATATGCTCAGAACCATTGTGGACCTTAACTCTCTCCAATACATTTTCAAACTGGATAATTTACTTTTAAAGGGAACTCACTTCAGGTTTGATACATATCTAAATGGAGGAAAGGATAACATAGAGCTTTCCCGGCCTTCGGTCCGTCCCATCGTTCCTGCGCCGTGCCCGGTTGAAGTTATTAAGGTTGAATAGTTATTTGGTACTCAAGGTAGCTGAAATACTAAATTGGGGCCACAGGGAGGGCCCTGGAGCTGACTTTCATGGGAGGGTGGGGAAGGGACGGATCTAGGGGGGGCAAGCGGGTATCTTGCCCCAGGCGCAGTTTGTTGAATTCCTAAAAAGGTGGTAAAATGAATGGCAGTTTAGGCGCCAAAACCTGACCTTGCCCCAGGCGCAACTTGGTCTTGATCCGTCCCTGGGGTGGGGGGGTGGGGGTCAAAGTCACTAATGTCCAAGGATTCGTGTGTGGCTTAAACCGGGCCTGTATAGCACAGGTAGAAATGTAAAATAATAAAGCAAGGAATCCAGGTAGCACAATTATTGGAGCCATTAGATTTTTTTCATTTTCGTTGGTGCCAAACATAGCTATGAGGGTGATGGGTTTGGAAAAAATAGTGCTGCAAGTTACTGAGAAGTTTAAGACATTCAACCAGGTTTTGGTGAGGAAACACTTAGGGCACAATTACACTAGAAGTTCTCACAAATGCTAAGATTGTCTGGTGCTGTTATAAGTGTTGACTGCTCCTGACTGATGCTGTTGGTAGCTACTGGCAGCCAGGTGCTGATTGGGATTTTTACAGGCCTTGATAGGGGATTGGTGCTGACTGGCACTGTTAGCAGACGTTGATTGACTGGCACTTGATAGTGACGTAACTTATGTCGGCAAGCATTTTCCATTGACTCCTATGGAATTCAGATACCTAGTCAGCACCACCAAAATGCCTGCAGCTGGATTTTTACAAAAGCCAGCCAACACCACGCTTGTGATGGGAACTGGCTTCATTGTGAATAGTGATATTTACATTTTCCTAGCAGTAAAGCAAAGCACTACTTATTGCAAGGAATCAATTGCAATGTGAACTAGCCCTTTAGGAATCAAAGCACCTTATGCTAAACATAAAACCGTAGTTCAGGCTTGTGTTTGCGTGATGCATATTATGTGGACTTGGCTTGAACAGACTGAATAGCAGTCTATGAACTGTCCAAACTCCATTGCCTATCCCATCATCGCATGCAGGAGGTTAAGGTCAGATTTCTACTTTTTTCTTTTGACTTTCTTTACAAATGACCTCCCATTGCATGTGCTGCTTCCTCTTCCATGTGTAAGATCCATATTTACCAGCCCCACTCTTTCATATACAATTCCCTTGGACAGAAGCCCTGAGATAGTCTGGTAGGAGCCTGGAGGAGGCACCAGCCAGTCTTTTCCTGTGAACACAGTGCTGACCCTCACACAGGAGAGAGGAGACAGAGGTGTTAGAAGGGAGTCTGATTGCTCTGTGCAACGCAAGACACTCCAATTAAACTGGCATGACTGTACTTTGTACTCATACCTGGGGGCCCAAAGACTAACAAATATTGATATCTGTGGGGGGAAAGGAGCGCAAAGTCTATCTAACACACCAGTGTCTGGGCTTCTGGGGCACAAAGACTACCTAACACTGATATTTTGGGGTCTGAACCCTATCTAATACTGATAGCTTGTGCGAGGTTGGAGAGGGAGCAATGGCAAGTTTCGCTGGGGGCCCAGTGATTTCTAGTTATGCACCTGCCTTGAGGGCTATGGAAAACTGGGTAGTCTAGCAAGTATGTATCTGTAAGAGTGGAAAGAGGGGGAATAAATTATATATATTTGGCCACAGTAATGATCAGATGTTGTGCACACATTCAGAGGGATGGAGCACACATGCTGCATCCCGCTCCATCCCTCTGCATGCGTGCACAACATCTGATGAGTACTGTGGCCAAATTTATATAATCCTGTCTTGCACACATCCCGTCTTGCACAGGTGCACATGTGGCAGAATGGTGCGCATGTGCAGCAGAATGGCCCCCTTGTGTGGTGGGATGGAGTGCAATGTCCAGATATTTGGGCTTAGGTGTGTTATAGAAATGTTATATTTATTATGAATTCAGCCTTGCTTTAACTAACGACGAGCTGAGGAGTGAGTTTGGACTGGAATAGTTAGCACAGTGACCCATAGAACATGTACTGCGTTGGTTGTGAGAGCTTCAGCATCTAAAAAAAAGTAGAGTTTTAACACATCACCTCATTGGATAGGGCCATGATTACATCTGTAACCTTTTTGTTTGATTGTATTTTTCCCCTGATTCAGATTGTAGTTGATCATACTGTAATTACACAGTCATTTGCAGCACTGTACCGAATGCAGAAAAATGGACATTCATACCATGTTGGTAGCCGAAGTGACATCTCCTTCTGCCTCGCTGGTCCAGTGCTGTGTCCTTCTGAAGCTCACCACCAGAGTGAAGCCAAATCGATCGGATCAGTGCTACTGTGTAGGCAGCTCCTGAGTGCACAGTAGCACAGACCCGATCAGGCTTGGCTTTTCGTGTTGAAGTCCGATCGGGTCCATGCTACTGCGTATGTGCAAACCATCGACAAACCCATGTTGATGGTTTTGCATAAGGGACATCACTGAATCAACCCAGCAGAGGAAGACAAGGGAAGCCTCTGAGGTAAATACCCAAATGGGCACTTGTTCCCTACTGGTTTATACCTTAATAATGGGTGAAGCATGTCACACTGCATGTCACGGTACAGGTGTTCAGGCTCACAGCTTCAGTCCATCTTATTTTTATTACACAGTTATGTAGTCATATTTTTATTAGCTTAAACTCCCAACAGGAAAATGTTCAGTCATAGGACAGACTGTGGTTAAAATGTTAGTGGTGGAAATCTGAATGTAGATAAAGCATGGAATAAAAATCCAATAAAATTTTTGGCAGCTCCACATTGCACAATTTTATTAGCGATATTAAACATGGAACTGGCAAGATTTCCGCTGCCGTTTGTGATCAAGCTTCAGAAATGACATCTTTATATAAACAAGCAGATAACAAAGAAATACCACATTAAAACAAGTTTCCTGCTTGTAATTGAAACATGTAAAGCATATTTACAACAAATTTAGTAACATAAATCTGGTGTCAATCATTTGGTGTAATAATTTAACTAATTAGTAATATTAGTTCAAATTCATTCTGTCCCAAAATGATTTGGCATTCATATGATTGGTCCCAGATTTGATAAAAAAAACTCTACATTAACCTCCTGGGCGATAATCCCTGCTCAGGGTATGTCGCGCAGGAGGATTTCTCAGGCCCTGGTGGGCCGATTTGCATAATTTTTTTTTACACACAGCTAGCACTTTGCTAGTTGTGTGTAACTTCTGATCGCCGCCGCTCGCCGCCGATCCGCCGCTACCCGCCATGCCGCGCAGCCCCCCCCCCCCCCACAGACCCCTTGCGCAGCCTGGCCAATCAGTGCCAGGCAGCGCTGAGGGGTGGATCGGGACTCCCTCTGATGTCACGACGTCGATGACGTCATTGCGAGCGTCGCCATGGCGACGGGGGAAGCCTAGCAGGAGATCCCGTTCAGAACGGGATCTCCTGCTTGCGCTGATCGCCGGAGGCGATCGGAGGGGGTGGGGGATGCTGCTGCACAGCGGCTATCATGTAGCTAGCGCTAGGCTAGCTACATGATTTTAAAAAAAAAATTAAAAAAAAGTGCTGCGCCCCCTCCTGGGCGATGCAATTGTATCGCCCAGAGGGTTAAAAAAACGTGAGCCACTATCCAATTACATACACTGGTGTCAGTTGTTTTTTTTAAAGGACAACTATTGAAAAACATTAAAATGTAAATTACATTCTTATAAATATACTTTCCTACCAGAGTAAAGTGCACAATAAATTATTTTTTCCTATGTTCCTGTCATAGGAAAATCTGAAAGGGTTTTGGGTTAGTCCATCTCCTCATGGGGAATTCTCAGTTATTTATTTATTTAAAGGAGCACTTACTAAACTGCAATTGCTCAGTCCAACTGCCAGAATGGTGTACAAGTAGGTAATCTGGCTGAAATCTTTGTGTGGATCCTTTACAGGAAATGCCTTTGTAGAGAATAAAGGTAACACAGAGAGTACCCTATGAGGAGATGGAATAGTTCAAAATCTGTCAGATCTGTCAGCCTTTTACTACTTACCGTAAGTGACAGCAACATAAGGAAAAAAGTAATTTGTAGTATATTTTACTGTGGGAGAAATGTACATTTCATCTCTATGTATTTTACATTTTACAATTTTTTACGATAGTGGTCCTTTAACCACTTCGCATCCAGACCTTGTTTTCCCTTATGGACCAGAGCAATTTTGACGTTTTAGCTATGTCCCTATTTAATCAGCCAGAACTTTATCCCTATTCACGACACATAAATGATCTAGGTATCGTTTTTTTCAGGACAAACTAGACTTTCATTGGCGGGTATTTTGTGCCTAGACCAAAAAAGTTTTCTATGCATTTTAATGTGAAAAAGAGGGGGGGGGAATAAAAAAAATGCATATCAATACCAGTTTAAAAATAAAAAGTGCCACAAGAGATAAAAAAACATGTCACCAGTATTATGTCTCCCAGTATAGGTAGCAAAATGTGTCCTGAGTATCCCCCCCCCCCCCCCGTATAGCCAGATGTGTCCTCGATATCAGTCACCTCCAGTATAGCCCGATGTGTCCTCTGTGTTTGGCATCTCCCAGTATAGAAAGACAGATGTGTCCCCAGGGTTGCTGCCCCTCATTATAACAAAATGTGTCCCCAGGAATAGTGGTCCCCCATTATAGCCAGATGTGCCCTCAGGATTAGCAGGTTCATCCAGGATTAGGAACACCCCCCCACCATTATAGTCACATCTGCCCCCAGTATAAAATTCTACACTCAAAATTAAAATATGTGGCCCCTCTTATTTTATCCCCTCCCCCTAGCTGCACATTTCACCCCCACCACCTCCATAATGGGCAACCAGATGCTCCATCCCCCACCCAGGCAGCCCCCTTGGTAGCCAGATCGCTATAAATAATGATCAGCAAGCAGCCTGACTCACCTTATCTCGTTCCAGCGATCAGCCTGCAGCCCAAGCCTCCGATCCCCGCTCTGCACGCAGCCCTGTGATGCTGAATATCCTGGTCCCGGCTTGATGACGTCATCAACATCTTAAACACACATGAGAGAAATTGGGGTGAATATTAACGCAAAACACTGGGATCCACTGATCCCTATTGGCCCCTTAAAGGATATTGGCAATATATTACCATAAAATATAACTTTTATTTGTCAGAAATTCATAAAATTGGGCTAACAACACCATCACCATCTAACATAAACGGTGGGCGCAAAAACGATAAATGTTTATATAAGTGTTTGGAATACTATTGACCATGTGTTTAGAGTACTATTTACCATTACAGACCAAAATTAGACAGTTTCCGGTCTATCAGTCACACATAAAGGTCCAAGACTAACAGTTTACTCAGTACTTAATCTATAGATAATAGTGTTAGCAGATTTGGAGTACTATTGACCATGTGTTTGGAGTACTATTGACCATTACAGTCCACAATTAGGCAGTTTATGGTCTATCAGTCAGATATATAGGTCCAAGACTTAAGCCCCGTCTACACGGGGAGAGATTGTGGCGATCCGGCGGCTCGATTAGCCGCCGGATCGCCTCTTCCGCGTGCCCGCCGCGTCCCCGCTCGGCGCGCGTGCGCGGGAATCAATACCCGCTCGATTCCCGCTCGTCCCCGCGCCGCGCCGCTTATCTGCCGCTCGATTCCCTGCCATTGTCCCCTCGCGGGGAGCGAGCAGGGAATCGGCGGTGCTAAGATCCGTCCTGACGGATCTTATCAATCAAGCCGCATCAGCAGCTCGATTAATAAGGAGCATCGCGGCTGCATCTACGTGTGTAGATGCGGCTTAACAGTTTACTCAGTACTCAATCTATACATAATAGTGTTAGCAGATTTTTTCCAAATCGTTTATAGTTTTTGCCCCCACCGTTTATGGTAGATGGTGATGGTGTTGTTAGCCCGATTTTATGAATTTCTGACAAATAAAAGTTATATTTTATGGATGGTTATATATTGCCAATATCCTTTAAGGGGCCAATAGGGATCAGTGGATCCCAGTGTTTTGCAAGATCAACATCTGCAAGGATGTTCTCCCCGTTCTCCCCGTGTCGGCGTGGGTTTCCTCCTACATCCCAAAAATATACAGATAAGTTAATTGGCTTCCCCCTAAATTGGCCCTAGACTACGATACATACAATACATATGAAGACATAAGACTATGGTAGGGGCTAGATTGTGAGCCCTTCTGAGGGACAGTTAGTGACAAGACAATATACTCTGTACAGCCCTGCATAACATGTTGGCACTATATAAATTATTGAATAAATAAATAATAAATAACTCTTTATAGCCAGGCAATCATGAATCTTGCGTGAGAGAGCTCGCTCGCGCATGCACACTATGGAGTCACCTGTCTTTGGGACAGACTTTCGAAGCCTCCATGGTGGAAGAGAGCAGACTCTGATCTATCGGTAGAAGACTGCTAACGGGGGAGACAGCGCTGGAACGAGGGAACCAGATAGGTGAACGGGAATGCTCTATAGGACCCAGGGCCTTCCTCCTCCTTAGGTAAGTATCTGTTTTTTATATTAGAAAAACTTTAGGCTTTTTTGAAGAGCTGTCAGAATAATAACACGGATTGTAAGTGACTACTACATAGGAAAAAAGTAATTTATAGTGCATGTTTGAGGCAAATGTACATCTTATGTGCATGTGTATAAATTTTGCAGTTTTCTTCATGGTGCTGCTTTAGCTGAGAAGACAAATGAGCCTTTGTTGACCCAGTCACTGAGCCTCAGCCCTGCACTGACAACTGAAGAATGAAAAGACGCATTGCTATGAGGTAATACAGACCCTTCTTAGTTGTAACATTTGATAAATGATACCTTCTGTAGCAAGCAGCCAGCATCTAGTGGCCATTCTAAATACAGGAAAATCTTATGTTGAGTAACAGGGGGATATGTCAGCCCAAATTATGCTGAAAGCAGCTTTTCCATAAGATTATATGGCCTTTATTGTTTGAAACTGGAAACAGATTTCCATCGGCCACATGTTCATCCCTTTTCCTGTACCTCCAAAGAGAAATAATAAATATATCTAGTGATGCACATGGAGAGCTGGCAGCAAGTGCTCTTTCTACATGTGCTAGTAAAGCCTCTGTTCTGCCTTAGCTTTGCATGGAAATCATTTCCCCATCTCTGTCTTTAATGCCAACACATGATCATGTGAGCTAAGACAGTCTCCTTGCTGCTCGCAGACACACAGTCTTATGAGCTTCAAACACACAGCGCTTTGTAAGTAGGTGTGTTGGAGCCTTTGATGCTGATTTATGGCTTTTATAGTCCGATAGGGTATAATCAAAGCATTTTAGCCCTGCCACGCACTAAGGTTCAAGATGCCTTGGTATGTGGAGACAATACACGTCTATGATGTCTGTATGCCTTGGCATCAGCCTGTCATATTTTATTGCTTGCGTAGCTATTGCCTAATGATGCACATGCAGATGATCTGTAGACAAGGCTCACCACTGATCTTCTGTATGCATAATCATTGCATGAATGAGAGTAAAGGCCCGTACCCACCACACAATTTTCCCAACAATTTGTCCAATGACTAGCGATTTTTTTGAGCAATGAGCAGTCGTAGTCGGGTACAGGCACATGATCAGGTGAAAGATGTTTAGCGATGCACGCTGACACGGCGGATTGAAATCTTTAAGATCCCTGACAACTCTGCGCAAAATACTGCAATCGGTTGACTTCCAGTTCACACCCATCATGTGCCGTCTTGAACGTCACGTGATGTCTTGAGAAGGAAGAGGAATCGCTGAACGTTCGTTGTCAAGGGGATGTCGCTGGACCTGTTGGGTGGTGAGTATTCAGCTTAAAGGGGCCGATACATTACTCACTTTCCTGACAAGCAATTAAGCGATCAACTTTGTTGGGCAATGAGAAAACTAGAGAGAACGTCGAGAGCCCAATATAGTGCAGTATGTACTGGATTCATGGGGCGAGTATGTAACGTTATACTCGCAAACAAGGGTTTCCACTAAGGCAACAACTGTAAATGCAGGTGGGGAGATAAGACCTGTCCCCACTCAGGATTAAGAAGTCACTCTCTGTAGATCTGGAAACAAGGGGTTAACGCCCTTCCACCATAGGTGGACTCGAACAATGTGGAAATGAACAGAGGTGCCAAAAGGATAAAAGTAGCTAAAAATTAAAAAAAAAGCGCTAGGCTGGGACATAGTTGCTGTGTGCTCCATCCCTTATTGCCTAATGAAGCGGGGCCACACCTGCGAAACATGTTGCCATGTCCCTTTGGAGTATATATAGTATATAAATAAATTTGCTTGTTGATATAATATCAACCTGTTTTTGTGTCTGCTTGGAGGAGGTATTTCCACCACTGTCTCCTCCAACTTTATTGGGCAAGCAACCTTAGTATGGTTGATTGAAAAAAGATCATACCTTAGCAAAAAGGGAGGCTTACCAGCCGCTGGCATCCCAAGTTACTAGGTTGTCAGTGAACGTTAGAATCAAGATCTCTTAACCTTAAAGAGAGCTTGTACTGAAAAAAACATCCGCTCTCAGCATAGAAATAGACGGAAATAGCCGATCTCTGTCGGGTCCACTCTACTACGCAAGTGCAGGAGACTTCCGCCTTCGCAGTAGAGCGGCCCGACAGCGATCGACTATTTCCGCCTATCTCCAAGCGGAGAGGCAATATTGCGCCTGCGCTGGAGCCGGAAAGGTAAATATTTACATCCCCGATGTTCAGAGGGGCACAGCGAGACCGCTGTGGGACACAGGAGGAAGCCTCGATATGATCCGGAGGCTTCCCCCACCCGAGGTGAGTACCCCCCAGGGGAACTTTTTCTCGCTGCAACTTTTCTTTAGATTCCTCCAATCGTCCATGATTTCCAATAATCAAATAGCCATCAACCCACCGCCACCAGGGGTGACATCCCTGATGATGCTAGGAAGCGAAACTGGTCAGGTAGGAGACCGATGGCAGCTGATTTTATTTATTTAGACCGCGTTCTGTGGGTTACCCCAATTACCGCCCACTGATATGGGAACCCCCACGTGAGTTATTTTACTTTGATTTTATCAAGATGCAAATACTTTTGTAGTGATACTTTACTGAATTAATATAAACAGTCTGCACTGCACTTAGTATGTCTTGTTTAAATCTATATCTACCGAGTGCTTTATACTGTAAGAAGAGAAGAGTAAAGACGACCTTGGTGAAGGGATTTACTGGAAGTGGTGGATTCATGGCTACTTGACTATTAAAAATCATGTACGAATGGAGGGATTCAAGGCTAAGAGATCTGGGTTCTGGATTGTTAGCGCTGGGATATTTGAAATGACTGAACTGACATACTGTGATTCTTACATATCATTTATTTGGAAGTTGGCCCTAGTGAATTTGTATTCTAACATATGAGAGTCAATTGTAGGGAACAGGCTTGTTTTACCCCCCAAGTGCTACTAGTGGTTGCCTATACTCGGCAACCCAAACTTTTGAATACAATACTAACCTTATATTGATTTTCCCATTTTTATCAATAATACACTATTGGGGCTCTCAATTTTTTCCTTTTGTCTTTTCATATGGATTAGCTGCATGCTTGTTTCAGGTGTGTGATTCATACACTACTGCTGTCAAAGAGATCAGAGGATAACCAAGCAACTGGTATTGCTTAAAGGGAAATAAATATAGAACCCTCACTTTAGGTTTTTTAAGTTCTAGCCTCTGGTGTTTAGAATGTAAAAAACCTAAAGTGAGGGATCAATACTTATTTCCCTTTAAGAAATACCAGTTACTTGGTTATCCTCTGATCTCTTTGACAGCAGTAGTGTCTGAATCACACACATGAAACAAGCATGCAGCTAATCCATATGAAAACACAAAAGGAAAGAATTGAGAGCCCCGGTAGTGTATTATTGATAAAAATGGAAAAATCAATATAATAAGGTCAGTATTATATTCACAAGTATGGGTTGCCGAGTATAGGCAACCACTAGTAGCACTTGGGGGTAAAACAAGCCAGTTCCCACTCAGCTAAAAAGTCGCTCTCCGTAGACAGGAAAAAGGTGATCACACCTATCTACCAGGTGGATAGACAATGCTCAGAAATAACAGAGGCGGCAAGCAGGATAACATTTGTTATAATAGATTAAAAATATATAAAAAATGGGGGGTACTGGTGGACTTACCTCCCCAATGAAGACATAACAGTAATGTGTCAGAAAAATACCATTTATTCTTACTCCAATAACTCAGCAACGCGTTTCATGGGTCCAATGTCCGCTTCCTCAGGAAATATACAATAAGGAGCAACTGTAAAATGTCAAAAGCTTGTATAGCACCATACACTTTTGACATTTTACAGTTTACAGTAGTTTTGCACCTGTGTAGTAAGCCGTGGACAACAGGGGCTTGATTGACAGCGGCGCTTCACGCAGGCACAGTAAGGACGACCTCGAGGTTGTCTTCTGCACCGTGCAGGGACCCCGGGCCAGCGGCTGCGAATGGAGCTGTCAGCGTGGGACAGACAGCTGCAAGGGGCTGAAGAAAGCTGGAGAAAGACCCAGGTATGTAAATCCTATAACTTTGCCTGATGATTCCTTTAAGTAAAGATACTAGAAGGACATTGAAATCCTCAGCTTCTAACACACTGGTTCTCTCATACTTTGCAATTAGTGGCATTGTTTAGTATTATCTCCAGCTGTATAGATCTATTAGATATAAGATAAAGTTATATGGGAATGTGAAGCCATGTAGTGGTTGTAAAATCAATGTGAGGCAATGTGAGCTTGCATTCTCAATACATATTTCCTAAGATGGGCCTGTGCCAAAAACATCTGGCGTTTGATGTTACTTTGCTTTATTTAGCCCTGATCTCCTGTGCGTCTTAAAGGCTTTATTTACAACAGTGCAAAAGCTATTATGCATCAGTAATAGGTGTTCACTTAATCCATAATGATTACAACATCGTGAAATAAACTGTAATGATTTGATGCAGTCCATTAGTGATTCTTTGCATACAGTGTGCTCTAGTCTGAAATTTTTTATTGATCAGAATGAGGAGGATACCCAATTATGACATCTCACTAGGAGGAGGAGATTTCTAGGTTTACAAGGGTGTAAGTTTATCCGTAAGCTGTCCATTTTACATTTCCTCTTTAATAGTTTACTACTCTAGATTTGACTTTACTGTTGAAAAGAAATTGAAAAACAAATATGCATATATGCGTCTGATGGGCTTTACCTGTTTTTGGTTTGCAAATTAAGAAGCCTGCATGAGTAAATGTGGATATCTGTGACGGAATCAGGAAATGTGGGCGCCTGGGGCTAATGGACTATTTGGGTGCTCCATAGGCGCTAATGCAAAATAACGGCTATTGGGCGCCAAAGATGAAATTTGGGCGCCCGATAAGTAGAAATGTATTGCTTTTTGTATTAATGTTATTTGCAGCAGAGAAAGTGGGTTTTAGGGTTAGGCATCAGGAAGGGGGTTTTAGGGATAGGCACCACCGGGGGAGGGGTAGAGGGAGGGATCTGTGTGTGAGTAGGGTTAGGTTTAGTTGTAGGAAAATATCGGTAATATTTTCCAGTGTTTTACTATGCTTATTTTCATTGTTATAGACGATATTTTGTGATTTTATTACTTTATTATTTTTACATATGAATTATTCTGTCTTTGCAGATAAAGATAAAGAAACAATTAAAATATGGTGATATACAATATCATTAAATTTCGGCTATACCCTGTGCTCTTTTTTTCTGCTCCCTTATTTGATGTATGCATCTGTAATATCATGAAAGATTAAGGCAAAAGGTCAGAACAAGACGTGGAGGCCACTTACTGTATGCTGGTGGAGATAAAGGTCCATGGTTTAGAAGAAACAGTTGTTGAGGAGCATTCTGATTTATAAACTACGCATGCCTTCCAGTTAATTCTAATGTTGTGTGGTCTGGACACCAAATTAAACTCAGTCACAGTTTCATTACCTTCCAAATCTGTGAAGTCATTTTCCACTTATTTTACTAAAGTCAAATAACATTTAAAAAAAGCTCACAAAAGTGAGTACACCTTTAACATTTTTGTAAATGTTTTATTATATCTTTTCATGGGACAACATTGAAGAAATGACACTTTGTACGGTTTGTATAACAGTGGAAATTTTCTGTTCCATCAAAATAAGTCAACACTTTAAGTCTAAACCGCTGGCAAAAGTGAGTATCCTCCCTGAGAAGAATTGTCAAAATTCTGCCCAAAGTGTCAATGTTTTGTGTGCCCACCTTTATTTTCCAGCACTGATTTTATACTCTTGGGCATGGAGTTCACTAGAGCTTCACAGGTTGCCACTGGAATCCTTTTCGTGATGACATCACAAAGCTGGGGGATTTTAGAGAGGTGTGAAGGGGAAAAGGGTTTTGTATTATTATCAGCAGCTGTAGGCAGACCGAGACAGCTGCATCTCCACTGGGTGCCACGTTCGTTTCCAAGATGAAAAATTATCACCTAAGAGAAAACTTAGGAGAAAAAGTGAATTGATTAAGGGCCCTTGTCTTATAAGTTGGCAAAAACATAAGAGGAGCAGTAAGTGAAATAAGCATGCATGCATATACCCTGTTTTCTCGAAATTAAGACATCCCCCAAAAGTAAGCCCTAGCAGGAATTTCGAGCATGCTCAAAATATAAGCCCTATTCTGAAAAAAAAAGTCCTAGCAGCAGTAAGGGGAAAAAGTATAACTACATGTGTTGTTACTGGAGCGCATGGTCTTTCGGGTGGGACCAGGGCTCCATCATTGAGCCAATCACTGCACTCATTGCTAACCAGCAAGTTCATGTTCTAACAATAATGGAGCCATGGTCCCATCTGTGAGACCATCTGATCCAGTAGAAACACAAGTTACTGTACTTTTTCCCCATAGTCTGAAGCCCGAGAACACAGCAGCTTTGAGCTGGGGGAAAGAAGAGGATGCTGGCTGACATCGGAGGATGCAGCGGACACCAGGAGGACATGGGTAACAGCGGAAGACACAGTGGAGGACATAGGGGGACACAAGACGTAGGATGACAGAGGATAGAGGAGGACACAGATACAGAGGGGGACACCAGGAGAACACTAAAGGTACAAGGGGGACATTGGGCACACAAGCGGAGGCTCCAGCAGAGGTAAAGATGGCACAGTGGGAAAGGCAGGAGGACACACAGCACAGGAACTTGTGTGTTCATTGAAATATAAGACATCCCCTGAAAAAAAGCCCTAGCACATCTTTTGGTGCAAAAATTAATATAAGACACTGTTATTTTTGGACAAACATAGTAATTAAATATACAGTACATAACAACAACATTTTTAAACCAGTAACATACATTAGTCTGATTATTCTGATCTTATTTGAATGAGTATCTAATAGCAACAATAAATTGACAATTCTTCTTCTTTCCGAACAACCAAAATGATAATACCCAAGTTTTCAGACATTGTTAACATATTAGTCGATCATAGTAAAGCAAATCATTAAATATCATTCGTGTACCATTGTCTACTTATGTTCCTGCAGGTACTGTGCAAAGTGATTCTTCCTGAACAAGACCGCCAGGCCTTGCCAGAGCTGTGATCTCCAGAACGTTAAATGGTTGACAACTATTACTTTGAGTACGTAAATGTTTTGTGTCTGTTTGTCAGCCTCTTAAATGCCTCTTTGTATCCCTCATAAAAAACCCACAGAGAAAATGTCTGAGGTGACACATACTGGGAGGTGTGTCTCCATAATAGGAGGGATTTCCTCATCAATGTTATTCTCTATTGTGATCTGACAGGTGAGGTATAACCTGTCCATCATCTCTAATCCGGTTGGTGATCTGCAGCACTGAGGAGGTTAAGCTATACTTGGAACACAGAACAACAGGGTGGGGGAGCATATTGCCTCACTTAGAAGGGAGCCATCATTTCCACATGAAGGGACTAAACTTGTATCCTTTCCTCTTTGAAATGATGTCTTCATGGGATGCTCCCTTTAGTTAAATACTGGATGCTCTGCTGGGAGGAGCCATAGACTACTCAGGTCAGAAGAATGGAGTGGAGGTGCAAATAAATCTAGCCTATGGAAGTTCAGTTTGCTAATAGACTATATTTATAGGCTAAGGTTATTGTCAGACGGTTAGGTAGTTATACAAACTGACACAAATACAAACGACACCGCAAGCAGATATTCTGTCCATTACAGACTAAAATAGTTTCTGTTTTATTTTCCAATAAAGAAAAAGGGAATCCCAGTAGCATTTTTTTATTGGTTGCTATGACAACTTGTCAACTTTTGTTCTCATACTTTATCATTCTAGAAAACTGTGATACAGACAACATATGTCCAAACAATAGTCAATAGCCCTATTAAATCAGGACTTGGGAGGGAAATTTGGGTACCGGAAAAAGCGACTAGAAAAATATTGGAAATATTACTGGTAATCTACTGTTTGGCACTGCTAACTATTTGGCACTGGTAAATTTTTACCAATATTTTACTAACGCTAAGCCAAACCCTATTCTGACACGAGCCCTCCCGATGCCTAACCCTAACTGAATCTCCCACCTATGTCTAACCCAGACTGACCCCCCCCCCCACTGATGTCTAACCCCAACCGACCCCTCCCACAACAATACCTAACCTAAACGCTCCCACTAATTTCTAACCCTAAACAACCCCCCCACCCATAGCTTAACCTAAACCATCCCCCCCCCACAGTAATCCCACTGATATTCATGGCACTTGCGCCTGACAGAGGAGCTTAGCCAGGATATTGACCCGACTGTGTACCCTCCAAACTATTGCCTCATGAAGCAGGATAGTGACCCGTGAAACGCGTTGTAAATCTTGGAGCTTTTAATAAAAGTTAGGCAGGCATGTACACACACCAGAAAATTTTGTATAGCGACCGCTAGTTAGTCTTGGGGCAGGCAGCCAATCACACGGCGTGCAGGCAGAGATGCTGTGTGTGGGGACTGACTTAGTCTTCAGGCGGGCAGTAGCCCTCCAGGATCCATGCCTCATTCATTTTGATAAAGGTGAGGTACTGAACACTTTTGTGACTTAGGCGACTTCTCTTCTCAGTGACAATGCCTCCAGCTGCGCTGCAGGTCCTTTCTGACAGGACGCTTGAGGCAGGGCAAGACAGAAGTTAGATGGCAAATTGGGACAGCTCTGGCCACAGATCATGCCTGCGCACCCAGTAGTCCAAGGGTTCATCACTGCTCACAGTGTCTACATCCTCACTTAAGGCCAGGTAGTCGTCTACCTTCCGGTCCAGGCATTGGTGGAGGGTAGATCCGGAAGCGCTAAGGTGAGGTGTTGGACTAAAGAATGTCCGCATGTCTAACATCACCATGAGATCGATCGCTGGAGCGTCCTGTCCTTGCCTGCGTGGACAGGGGAGAAGGATTACTGGCAGTGGTACCTTTATTGCGTTGTGCTGTGACATCACCCTTAAACGCATTGCAAAGCAGAGTTGCCAGCTTTTTCTGCATGTGCTGCATCCTTTCTGCCTTCTGGTGAGTTGGTAACATGTCCGCCACTTTGTGCCTATACCGAGGGCCTAGTAGCGTGGCCACCCAGTACAGCTCGTTCCCCTTGAGTTTTTTTATACGGGGTCCCTCAACAGGCTGGACAGCATGAAAGACGACATCTGCACAAAGTTGGATGCAGACGTACTATCCATCTCCTCTTCCTCAGTGACGTCAGGTAAGTCCTCCTCCTCCCCCCAGCCACGAACAATACCACGGGAACTTCGAGCAGCACAAGCCCCCTGCAACGCCTTCTGTGGTTGTTCTTCTGCCACCGCCTCCTCTGCCTCCTCCTCCAAAGAAACACCTTCCTCATCATTCAAGTCTGACTCCTCTTCCCCACACGACTCTTCCTGCTTCTCCACCCTCTGTGCTGCCGCAGGTGTTGAGGAAACATCTTATTCTGATGTAAATTGCTCCCACAACTGTTCCTGCCATAACTGTTCCTCTTCACGCTCCTCCACAGCTTGATCCACCAGGAAGTAAGCGTATGGGATCAAGTCTCTCATGGTGCCTTCACTGCAGCTCACCAGGTTGGTCACCTCCTCAAGTGAGCCTGCATGCATTTCGCATCAGTGTCCAGTTGTTGGGCTAGAACATCCCCATCTCCCCAGATTGTGTCCTTCTACTATAATTGTATAGTTACTGGGTGATGGCTTTCTTCTGTTCTAGCAGGTGAGAGAATATGACCACGGTCTAATTCCAGTGAGTCGGGCTATCACACATCAAGCGTCTCACCGGCAAGTTGCTTCTCCGCTGAATGTCCGCAAAGCGTGCCATGGCCGTGTAAGACCGCCTGAAATGCCCACACAACTTCCTGGCCTGCTTCAGGATGTCCTCTAAGCCTGTGTACTTTGACACAAATCTTTGAATGACTAGATTCAGCACATGTGCCATGCAGGGTACATGTGTCAGCTTTCCCAAATTCAACACAGAAATGAGACTGCTGCCGTTGTCACACACCACGTTGCTGATCTCCAGCTGGTGCGGGGTCAGCCACTGATTCAACTGTTTGTTAAGAGCAGCCAGGAGAGCTGGTCCAGTGTGACTCTACACTTTGAGGCAAGACATGTCTAATATGGTGTGACACCGTCATACCTGGCATGCAGCATAGGCCCTAGGGAGAGTAGCTGGAGAGGAGATCGCAGCACTAGTAGAGTTGAACTGCCACTCAGCCAAGGAGGAGGAGGAGGATGACAGCGAAGAAGATGTAGCAGGAGGAGAGGAGGTGGCAGGAGGCCTGCCTGCAAGCCGTGGAGGTGTCACAAGTTGGACCGCTGCACAGCCACATACTCCCTGCTTGCCATCGGTCACCAGGTTGACCCAATGTGCTGTGTAAGTTATGTACCTGAGATGACACCACTTCCCTCTCAACTTCATGGTACAGTTTGGGTATCACCTTTTTTGAAAAATGATTGCGGCCTGGTATCTTCCACTGCGGTGTCCCAATGGCCACAAATTTATGGAAGGCCTCAGAGTCCACCAGCTTGTATGGTAACAGCTGGCGAGCTAACAGTTCCTACACACCAGCTGTTAGACGCCAGGCAAGGGGGTGACTGGCAGAAATTGGATTCTTCCGCTCAAAGATATCCTTCACGGACACATGGATGCCTTAGGGCAGAGTAGCAGGAACCGCTCAAGGGCAGAGGCGGAGTGGAGGAGGGTGGCTGTGAAGGTGCAAGGAAGAAAGCGGCTGAAGATGCTGCACCTGAAGGAGGAAGAGGAGAAGGAGGGTGGCTTTTCTTTTGTGTGCTGTTCTTGCTCAGGTGCTCTTCCCATTGCAGTTTGTGCCTTTTCTCCATGTGCCTTCGTATGGCACTTGTCCCTACGTGAGTGTTGGCCTTTCCACGGCTCAATGTTTGGAGGCAGAGAGAAAAGATGGCATTGCTCCGATCTGAGGCAGACACATGAAAAAATTTCCAAACCGCTGAGCCCCCTGGGGTGATGGCACTATGGTGGCATCAGCAGCTGACGTTGAAGGGCACGTTGGCTGGCTGTACATAGGTGGCGATACATGTGTGAGAAAACGCGGAAAAGCCGCCGCACATTCTGACAGCAAGGCGGCTGATTCCGTGTCCAACGCGGCGGTTTGCACGCGGAGGCGTGCGTCTGGTAACATGGCAGAATGCCAAAAAGCCGCCGCATGTACTGACACCGAGGCGGCTGGTTTCACGTCCAGCGCGGCGGTTTTCACGCAGCAGCGTGCGTCTGGTGTGGCTGAGTCTGTTAGGTCACACAGGTTTAGGAATAGAGAGGCAGAACTTTTATGACGGCCAAGAGGGGACCAGCTGACCAGGCTGGTCAGCTGACGCCAGAGCAAGTTTCTATTGGTCCATCACTTAGAGGGGGCGCCAGAGAGCGCTACACTATATATAGTTGCTGCTGGCCAGTTACAAGTTGTCTGCCGTTGTGAACACTACGTGGAAGCACTCAGACCTTAGTCAGATCCTGCAGTGTATTTGAACCAGGTGGACCTGGGAATTCACACTGAGCCAGATTACTTGTATTGTATTCTAATTATGCTTAGACCAGATCCAGGGTGTAGAGACCACGGACCTCACACCCAGACTAGGGAACCTGTGTTATCAATCTGTTTATGTTTAGATCAGTTCCAGGGTGTAGAGACCACAGACCTCACACCCAGACTAGGGAACCTGTGTTATCAATCTGTTTATGCTTAGACCAGTTCCAGGGTGTAGAGACCACGGACCTCACACCCAGACTAGGGAACTTGTGTTATCCATTCTGTTATACATTAGATCAGTTCCAGGGTGTAGAGACCACGGACCTCACACCCAGACTAGGGAACTTGTGTTATCCATTCTGTTATACATTAGACCAGTTCCAGGGTGTAGAGACCACGGACCTCACACCCAGACTAGGGAACTTGTGTTATACATTCTGTTATACATCAGACTAGTTCCAGGGTGTAGAGACCAAGGACCTCACACCCAGACTAGGCATTGTTTGATATCTGTTATGACCTATTGCTTTCCTGACTACTCCTCTGATCTCTGATTCAGTACCTCGCATATCTGATAATCTGTTGCCGACCTGGCTTGCCCGACCTCGAGAGCTATCCCTACTATTAAGAGATAGTCTCCAGATCAGTCAGTGACATTTATCTTGATTGTCACTCACTCTCTGGACCTTTCTTCTTCCAGCCTGACTCCGCCCCTTGGGGAGTCTCAGGCTCCTGGAAGGTTTCCTTTTCTCTAGAGCAGTATTGCCCATACTGTCTCTAATTTCCTGTGCTATACTCAAAGTACTACCGTTACACCAAACACTCACATTATCCAGGTGTCCAGAGGTTAGCAATTTATCTGTATTATCGGTGATTCTGCAGATCATCAATAATCAGGTATATATCTGTATTCTTGGTGATACTGCAGATCACCAATAATCAGATTCTCTCTGCGTGCTGACACCGATCGTTACAACATGGCGCCGGACACTGTCACCAGCTGTTTCTGACGACGAGCTTCCCTGCTTCTTTCAGGAACTCGTCTCCTCCTACTCCTCTCTGACTCCCCCTCTGAACTGTCCCCTTTGCCATCTTGTCTGTTCGGAACCCCTGTGGAATCCGTATCATCATAATCATCATAATCATCCTGCCCAGCTTCGCTTGCCTCAGACACCTCCAAAACTGCACCAATAGCAGGTACTTCATCATCCTCCTCCTCACACATTACGTCCATATTGCTGCCGACTAACTCAGATATATGAGGTGGTGTAACTTGCTTCGTGCCTTCATCTGGTTGTAACAATAATGGCTGTGAATCAGTTAATTCCCCACCAATTAACTCCTGTGCAGTGTCAAATGCAATGGATGTGGTGCTTGTAGTAGCGCTGGGGGCTACGGAAAATGAGGTGTTCTGTGTTAAATAGTCAACCACGTCCTGACAATCTTGGGAGTTGATGGGACGTGCTTTCTTCTGAGCACTGTACTTTGGGCCAGGGCTGCACAAAATCACATCAACACGACCTCGCACAGACCTGCCGGGTGGCCTTCCTCTGGGTATGCCTCTACCTCTGCCTGTTTTTTCCATTGTGTCCATATCGGGGGGGGGGGGGGGAGGGGGAAGAATGAAGTGAAAGGTATGCACTGACTTGACTAATACAATGTGCAGTCACACAGGGGCAGTTAACAGGTATGCACAGAGTGGTATATCAAACTGCGTGCACCCACGTAGGTAGGTGGGTGCACTGAACACAACAGGTAGGTATATGCAGTGATGAGGTGGGTGCACTGAACACAACAGGTAGGTATATGCAGTGATGGGTATTACAATGTGCACCTGTCACACACAGACAGGTACCGGATAGGCACAGTGACACTGCATGCGTTCAACTCACATAGGTAGGTGGGTGGGTGCACTGTGAACAGCAGGTAGGTAGGTATATGCAGTGATGGGTATTACAATGTGCACCTGTCACACACAGACAGGTAGCGGACAGGCACAGTGGCACTGCATGCGCTCAACTCACGTAGGTAGGTGGGTGGGTGCACTGTAAACAACAGGTAGGTAGGTATATGCAGTAATGGGTATTACAATGTGCACCTGTCACACACACGTAGTCACTGAATGTGCTGGGCCTGGCAGTGGCACACACACAATATGAATTATCAAGGCTGTCTATGCAACACAAGTATCAGTGGGACACACAGAAAAAAAATTGATCACAAGAACAAGATGAGAAGAGCTGTTGTGGGGTGCTATTTTAGCAATAAGAATCAGCAAGGAGCAAGCTAACAAGCCTACAAGAGCCTAACTAATCTTTCCCTATGAGAGTCTGCTGCAGCAGCAGCTGTCCCTTCTCTAATTAGTGCAGACACACGAATGAGTAAAATGGCTGGCGCTGCCTGCCTTTTATAAGGGGGGGAGTGGCTCCAGGAGGGAGTGTAGCCTGATTGGCTACAATGTGTTTGCTGACTGTGATGTAGAGGGTCAAAGTTGACCCTAATGGTGCATTATGGGGATGAAACGAACTTCCGTAAAAGTTCACGGTTCACCGCGATCGCGAACCCCCAGAAGTTCGCCGGGAACCGTTCACCAGCGAACCGTTCGGACCATCTCTAATCGTAATTACCTATGGCCGTAATTGCGAAAATGTAAGCAACATTTTGCATAATTAGCAGGTTACCATCATCACTACATCCAGATCATGGGCAAACAGGCATTCCTTATTCATTTCACAAAAGATGGGTGTAGCTAATAATGCTACTGAGCACAGTTCCTGGTGTGCAAAAGACCGCTATAGATTTTGATTGCTACACAACATCCTGTGTGGCCTTTGCACCCCCACAAAGCCTTACAATAAAAAACTGCATTTCCTTGACTTTGTAAATCACTCAGTGGACTGTGTTTTAAGGGAATTTTCCTTTGAGAACATTTTTGTTTTGTAAATCCAATATCTATAAATAGATAAGCTGTTGTTATTAAAGCATGTACAGTATAATAGCACAAGCTGTAGTTCATTAACTGTTCAGTAGCCCTTGCAGAGCTGGATTTACCGTAAGGCACTGTAGGCATGTGCCTACAGGTGCCTGATGGTGGGAAGGCGGCTCACTCCCCTCCCAGAGCACCTCCCTCCCTCCTTCCCTATGCAGAGCCCTGATGAGAGTGTAAATTAGAGGTTACTTACCCTCTAGCTACTTAATACTTTGGTTCTTCTAGCTACCTAATAGTTGGGTGCACCACTAGCTACTTAATATTGAGGGTACTTTATGGCTAATACTAAGGAGCACCTGTAGCTAACAATGACGGGCAGGGGGAGTAAGGGAGACGTGACAGCTGGATTGTATGGGGAGAACAAGGAAGACCTCAGAGTGGCACTCCCTATTACCTATGAGCATTACCATGTGAGTGAATAAAAAAGCAAAAAAGTCTCACCATGCCATCTGTGGTTGCCGCTGTCAGTTAGCTGGGACGTGTGCTCACGGATATAATGCGAAGGAAGCACTGATGCAATGAAAACTGTAGAAGAAGAAAAGACGAACTCCGGGCACCTTCCGTCCAGTGCTGTTTATTGCATGTAGTGACAGACATCCATAAAGGTACCACATACACTGTCTACCTCATCCTGGTGATGTTCAAGGTGATGGTGTGGTGGAGGTCAAGGAGCCAGGGCACAGGGTGGGACCGGCGACGGCCGTTTCGCGTCTATACAGACGCTTGGTCACGCTGCGTACCACTTTGGTGAACGCTCCACAAACATCCGGTATAACACGGGGATAAGCCCCGCCCCTTCCGGGTGTTGCGTGCGTCAAGTGTGTATGGAGAGAGAGGGCGGAGGAAGCCACGGGGGCGTGTGCATGCGGACGGAACAGCCGATCCCATAGTGCTGTGCGCACAACTCCGCCCACATGGGCTGAGTGTGCGGATAGACAGCGCCTTACTGGCTGAGACCAGGGGACCCATAACGCTATGCGCAACAGGCACGCCCACAGTGTCAATCATCAGCCAAGGCATCAGTAGCCATGGTAACGTTCACCACGACCACAAATCCATCAAGCACTCAAGGGAGATGTATATTTACATCTCTCCTCCTTACAAGCAATCGGCAAAAACACAGGGGGGACAACATTACTGCCCAACCCCTGTGTCTCCTGCAGCACAGTCCCATGTACCTACATCCATCCTCCCTAGTGATTGTGACATGAAGTGACACTAAAAACTAACAAGTATGGGGGATGATATACCCAGCGGAACTTACTCAAATATCAATTACTGGTGTACATCTTAGACACAAGAGAAATAAATAGTGCTAATAACAAGTTGCATAATTTAATCAAATTAGAGCCTTGCAAAATGTATATTAAAAAGTAGGAACAGGGCAGGGCCTTACCAGTGGAGATGGCTATAACTGCCACCATCAATCACCTGGAACATCTACCACTCGGAACCCAGCCGACAATCTTTTGACCCTTATCCCCAACTCTAAGGACAACGATATACATAAACAGGAGGTAGTTCTTCATCTCTACTAATGGATCCACGGAAATCAGGGATCCAGCATGCAAGCCAGTTCAATTTTATCATTTAGGCCAGCTGGGCCCAATGCCTCAGTCCGTAGTATAATACGTGTCTCCCTCCTGAGGAGTAACCTGTCTCTGTCACCCCCCCTCGTTGGAATTTCCACCTTCTCAAGTACAGCAAACATCAGACCCTGACTAGACTTTCCATGTTCTTCACGCATGTGTGTCACCAACCTTGTACAGCTCTTCCCTGCCTTAATGGTACTTATATGTTCTCCTATCCGGACTTTAACCGGTCTAGTAGTTTGACCTATATAGAATTTCTTACAAGGACAAAACAATACATACACTACATATTCAGTCTGGCATGTGAAAAAGCCTTTGATTCTGAACTCTACGCCCCCCACCCGGATGCGTTTCGATGGAATCATCTTGGGGCAAAATTTGCAGTGTCCACACCTAAAGTTACCCACTGGGACACATCTGTCCAACCATGACAGTGGTTTAGGTGCCTGAAATTCGCTCCTAGTGAGTAGGTTAGCCAGGGTAGGTGCTCTCCTCCGCCCTCTCTCTCCATACACACTTGACGCACGCAACACCCGGAAGGGGCGGGGCTTATCCCCGTGTTATACCGGATGTTTGTGGAGCGTTCACCAAAGTGGTACGCAGCGTGACCAAGCGTCTGTATAGACGCGAAACGGCCGTCGCCGGTCCCACCCTGTGCCCTGGCTCCTTGACCTCCACCACACCATCACCTTGAACATCACCAGGATGAGGTAGACAGTGTATGTGGTACCTTTATGGATGTCTGTCACTACATGCAATAAACAGCACTGGACGGAAGGTGCCCGGAGTTCGTCTTTTCTTCTTCTACAGTTTTCATTGCAGACGTGACAGCTGGGCCAGCCTGAACACTTGCGGTGCAGTTAGGTTGGGGTTTGTAGGTTCATGGAGGGCAAAGTCTAAGGTGCCTGGACATCTGTGCCTATAGGCTCCTGTGAGGTAAATCTGGGCCTGAGCCCTTGCTATATCCTGAAATGACAGGATAAAGGTTTTGGTTAAAGATGTGTTTCGCTGAATGGCAGACATCTTTTGAAAAATCCAGGCCAGGTTTGCCAAATCCACTCAGATCTTAGTCAATCACCTCTGCTGTGTTATAAGCGCCCCTTGGCAATGCACCCAAAATACTTCCACTTTCTTGTTTAATTTAAATTGTGCCCCTTCACAGTAGTTGAGAGCAATCCTGGATGCTTAAGAAGTACTGCTGTCAGGATCTCTATGCAATGAGTTACACTGAATGAGGCCACAGTGGTGAGAGACTGCCATACAACATAATGCCAGCCACATCATATATAATGCGGACAGACCATTGCTTCTGACTAGTGGCGTAGCTAAGGAGCTATGGGCCCAGATTACAATGGGGCCCCCCAAGCACTCTATACATAACAATTGATATGGCGCACAAAAACCTGCCAATGGCAACTGCAGTGTCAGAGGTGCAAGAAAAGGATGGGGAACAGCTTGTTAATGATTACCACTATTCAAAGTATCTATAGAAGTGATTTTTATGAGCACAGGACCACTAGAGAGCTAATAATCTAATTGAGCCACTGGCCCAAGGGCCCCGATGCGGTCTCTACCTCTGCAACCCCTATTGCTATGCCCCTGCTTCTGACTGAGAACCTGTCTGAATTACAAACGTGTCTGCAAAAAAGACTCCTCTGCTTGAGCTTGTTTTCTAGTTTCAGTTCTAGAACTCTAACCTGAACAATACAGAAACGTACACTGTATATGTAAATACATGAGCACATTGTGAAAGAATAGGTCCATTGTCAAAATTATGTTTATTGACATTACTACTTGTGTGTGGCTGCAAGGCTGTGTCATTATTCATAATATCACCCTTAGCTGAAGAATAACTCACCTTTTGTGTAAAAAAAAAAATGATTTAATGCACGGAAACTATATTATTATAATTATTACACTTTATTTATAAAGCGATAATATATTATGCAGCACTGTACAATAGATGGGGGGACATTACAATACAATGTTACACAGGGAAATTATTATTTCATCAATGCTACACAAACAAGTGACTAGCAATGTAGGGGTAAATATAGCAGACAAGTTACTAAGTCCGTATGGTGGAGTAGAAGAGCACACATGTAGGGAGGCCATGCCAAATAGGCTTATAAACCAAGCATGTATAGAATGGGCAACACAGTGGCCAAGTTGTTAGCCCTCAAGCTGTACTTGAGTCCCAGATTTAAATTTCTACTATTATTATATATTTATATAGCATTTACAATTTCTGCAACTCTTTACAGAGTATATTTACCTATTTACATCACTCAAATGAGCTCATACTCAAATCCCTGCTAGAATTAAAGCACACCTGCCATGACAGGGATATGAAGGCTGACATATTTTTTCCCCTTTTAAACGATGCACATGACGTTGCATGGCTGTTGTAATGCTGGGGGGTCATACTTTCTGACCACCCAGCGCAACAAGGCTAAGTAGCTGGATAATGGAAGAGGCTCCACAGATGGACACAGGAGTAATAAACAAGGGAGCAAGATTGCCCAGAGCAACTGCAGCTCTGGGCCGCCTACCAGGCTAGATGCTATGTGATACAATACACAACAGACGTAGTCGGTAACAGGCTTGGGTCATACACGTTAATTCAGATGTTAGTTGTATTGGAAGGATTAGGCAGATTTATAGTCGAGAGGCAGGAAAAGGTTGGTACACAATACAATATTACAATAATACAATGCTGACTGACTAGAGTACATATATATCGTGCTAATGCGCAATATATGAAATGTAGCTCTCAAATAACTCACTAGCTAAAGCACAAGTAATGACAATTAACCTCCCTGGCGGTATATTAAAAACCGCCAGGGGGCAGCGCTGCAGTTTTTTTGCTTTTTTTTTTATTTTGCTCAGCGGCATCCCCCCAGCCCCTCCGATCGCCTCCGGCGATAGGCGATCAGGAATCCCGTTCAAAGAACGGTATTTCCTGGAGGACTTCCCCCGTCGCCATGGCGACGGGGCGGGATGACGTCACCGACGTCATGGACGTCGTGACGTCTAAGGGAGTCCCGATCCACCCCTTAGCACTGCCTGGCGCTGATAGGCCAGGCAGCGCAGGGGTCTAGGGGGGGGGGGGCTCTACGGCGGCGCGGATAGCGGCGATCGAGCGCAATGCGGCGGCGATCGGTGTGCTGGCGCAGCTAGCAAAGTGCTAGCTGCGTCCAGCAAAAAAAAAAATACGCAAATCGGCCCAGCAGGGCCTGAGAAAACCTCCTGCGCGGCTTACCCCGAACTACGTTCAGGGTTACCGCCAGGAAGGTTAACAAGATGGACAACAGACAGACAGACGGAATGCTCAGCCAATCTAGTCGCTGTTTCAGCAACGGCAACATTCACACTGAGATAGACAAGACTAACAGGTAGGAGCGAACTAATGGCAACCGCTGTTATAGTTCATCCTCAAGAACAAGGCTAGAAGGAATACTACAAGTCACCAACATGGTGCTGGCAGAATCTAACTATAAGGATCAGAAGGATTTCATTGATCCCTGCAGGTCAGCAAACGTCCAGCAGACATGACAATACAGAGCAAGGCATTATACATTTACAATAACAACTTTCACAGCATGGACCCAATGAGAGCTGAATGCTATGTCGGGTGGGGTCTAAAATAGGAGGCAGAATTTTATGCTGGCATCAGCCAATGGATGCAAGTATGCAAATCTCCACGCAGCTGAATGGTAATCATTCAATCCTGAGCTGGCTTGATTACCATTTGCTAGCTGGCTGTGAATGCAAAGGACTCCCATAAGAAATACATGCAGTATTATATAACAACATGCATGCTGGAAATCCAGGGCTATCTGGCGGCAGCTCAGCTGCAACTAGTGTTGGGCGAACAGTGTTCGCCACTGTTCGGGTGATGTTCGAGTTCGGCCGAACACCTGATGGTGTTCGGCCTTTTAGTTCGGGTTCGCCCGAACTGCTCAATGCCTGGCCGAACAGGGCCCCTGTTTGGCCGAACAGGGCCCTGTTCGGCCGAATACGGCCCCCTATGGGGTCGCAGGCATAAGGGGGGAGCATGCCCCGATCGCGGGGGGGGGGGGTCGGAAATTCCCCCCACCCCCTCCGCTAGCGCTCCCCCCTCTGCCCGCTTCCCCATAAAAAAGTTTGCGTAAAGTTAAATAGTACCGGTGGTGGCTGCTGCAGTGGCTGGCTGGCAGTGGTGTGAGTGAGGAGGAGGAGTCCGAGTAGGACGCGTTGAGGCCGGGCAGCGGGCGGTTCAGCGGTAGTACCCTTGTGGTACTTCCGCCCTTTCTCTGACCTCACGTCCTCTACTTGATGACGCATACGAGGGTACGCGTATGCGTCATCACATAGAGGACGTGAGGTCAGAGAAAGGGCGGAAGTACCACAAGGGTACTACCGCTGAACCGCCCGCTGCCCGGCCTCAACGAGTCCTACTCAGACTCCTCCTCCTCACTCACACCACTGCCAGCCAGCCACTGCAGCAGCCACCACCGGTACTATTTAACTTTACGCAAACTTTTTTTATGGGGAAGCGGGCAGAGGGGGGAGCGCTAGCGGAAGGGGTGGGGGAATTTCCGACCCTTCCCCCCCCCCCCGCGATCGGGGCATGCTCCCCCCTTATGCCTGCGACCCCATAGGGCCCCCAAAAGCGGCATGTTCGGGGGAGTTCGGGGTTCGGCCCGAACATGCCAAACATCTGGCCCATGTTCGGCGAACGGACCCGAACCCGAACATCCAGGTGTTCGCCCAACAATAGCTGCAACAAGCAATTGGTGGAATGATGACAGCATCCTGAGCTGCCCAGAACTGCAGAGCGATTGCAAATGACAATGAGACTCATTGCGAATGCACAACCGAATGCAAGAAGATAAGCCAGAACTGTCCATTTGCAGCTCCACTGCAATGGACAGAATACGCTACAGGAGGGATCCTTGCAGCTGTCCTGCTGATCTTCTGCCTCCAATACTTTTAGCCATAGACCTTTAAAGTGAACCCGAGGTGAAAATTAAGTGATGAGATAAACAATTGTATTAATCCTCCTATTTTTAAACATGACTTTTGTAGCTACCTTATGGTTTTATTTTATATATTTAAAAAGTAGATTGAATGTTTTGTTGTCTCTGATCAGTGGCAGTCTATTAAGTGTCCCTGAGTGAAAATACATGAACTATTAACCATTTCCTATCACCCTCTGCTCTCATAAGTTGTATTCTACCAAGAAAATGTGTATGGCTGTACTTTGCTTGTTAGTGATGTTTACTATATTCCTGATAAGGTACAGACAAGACAGAAGCTGTCATTTCCATGCCTAAAAATTAACTCTTTCAGGCAGCAAAATAAAGCAAGTAAAATAGTGTGGCTATTAATATGTTTGCACTGTACATACATGTTTATCTCATGTCACATGTTGCCTTGGGTACACTTTAGCAAGCATGCCGATCAGATGTTTTTGACTTAAGACTGACTGAATTAGCTATGTGCTTGTTTCAGGTGTGTAATGCAGACACTACTCCAGGCAATTTCTATAGTTTAAAAGGAAACAAATATAGCAGCCTCCATATTTCTCTCAGTTCAGGTGTACTTAAAAATGACCCCTGGAGTGAGAGGGATATGGAGGCTGTTATATTTGTTTTCTTTTAAACTATACAAATTCCCTGGCTGTCCTGCTGATCATCTGCCTCTAATACTTTTAACCACTGACCCTGAACAAGCATGCAGATAAGATGTTCCTGACTGAAGTCTGACTGCTGACAAACTTGCTTATTTCAGGTGTGTAGTTTAGCAGGCACTACTTCAGCAGGACTGTTAGGCTAGGTTTCCACTTGTGCGTTTTGTGTCAGATTTTTCTTTTAGAAAATTTGCATTGATTTTGCAACTAATGTTAGTGAATGGGGCTGTTTCTATTCAATGCGTTTGTGCACATGAAAAAAATCTGAGGTCCTGCATCAGTTTTTCGGACATCACGTACGATGCGCACACAATGCTTTGCACAGTCAATGCGAATTTTCACCAAGCAGAAAAATCTTACACGATTTTTTGCAGGCGAAGATGTCCCACTATAGTGGAAACGTAGCCTTAGGCAACTGGTATTGTTTAAAAAGAAACAAATATGGCAGCCACCATATGCCACTCATTTCAGGTTCCCTTTTAGGTGGCCATACACGATTCAACCAAATCAATGGATCTTTCCATTTGTTTCATAAAAATGATCTACTGTATAGGAAATATTTTTTTTCCAATTGAGAAAAAAGATTGATAAATATCTGATTCGATAAATTGGAAACATGAAATAAAAATATCTGAAACTTGAATGCTTTATTGTTTCATTTTTAGGAAAACTGACATAGGCGCAAATGGAAATATATTGGGTGCCCAAAGCAGAAATTTGGGCATGCAATAATTATCATTTTGAAAATTACAATGTTACATTTTTTTAAACATTTTATCGTTTGGAAAATTGCATTATATTTTTTGCCATCTTTAATGTTTTATATTTACAGATGATTTGTTTTTGAAAATTCAAAAATCATTTTGAAATTTATCATTTTGAACATTATAAGTTTAGGAAGGGGGGTTTTAGGGTTAGGCATCAAGAAAGGGAGGTTTTAGAGTTAGGTGGCAGGAAGGGTTAAGGATTAGGCATCAGAAAAAAGGGTTTTAGTGTTAGTTGTTAAGGGGGGGGAGGGTAGGGTTAGGTTACAGTCGTAGCAAAGTATTGTTAATATATACCGATATTTTATTACGATAATGTACACGGGTAACACTTTAAAAATGAAGACAATAATTTTATCAATGAAAACAGGCGCCTATTTTTCCTCGCACTCCTATTTCATGCGCGCTGCCCACAATGTCGAGAGTCATGGAGGCTATTGTTAAAGTGTACCAGAAATCTTATATTACAAGGTATTGATACTTACCTGTGGCTTCCTCCAGCAGCATAAACCAGTCTGAGTCCCTCGCCGTCCTCCTGCGGTCTGCCGTTCAGCCTTGATCAGCCCTTGTAACTGGCATGCGTAGAAGACCCAGACTGGACTCAGCATGGGGACAGTAAGAATCCTTAACTCCGTTTTAATATTGCAGAACTTTATATCATGTTCATAGGACTACAAGTTTTCATGTTAAAGTCGCACAGCTTCACTGAGGTCGCATAGAAAGGAAGTGAGGGAAAATGTCTCCAACAGAGACACATAAAAACAAGCAATAAAACCACTATAACAACTACCGTCAAATTAACAAAATAAATATCTGAAAGTTAAAAAAATAAACTGACCAGTCAGAACATTTGCTTCCACTTGAAAATTTGGTGAAAATCTTGATACTTTTCTTACATTACTGTGTCCATGAAAGTCTAAAAAATCATATAAAGTGCTATACTTAACCTCTGTGTAACCCTCTGAAGATTCTAAAATTTCTAGACTTTTTACGCAGGCACTGCGCATACCTGTAATTATGAGATGCGTTCTGTAGAATCTAATTATTAACATTTTTGCTTTGTGTTGTGTCTTGTTTGAATATTTTCACTTAAAAATATATCTTTCGACATTCATAATTTATGTTATATAACATATAAATTAAAATTCTAGTTGATCAGACAAGTCAGCATAAAATCTTCCAGAAATTGTGCGATAATTTCACAGTGTGCTATTTAATATCTCCTTGTATTTCTGCCAGTGGCATTGCTTCAGAGCCAAGAGCCCCAGTGCAAATATTGTTTCTGCTCCCCTCAGCACCCAGAACTGACTCCCCCTATCCATATATTCATACTTGTATATTGTATATAATGATAACCACTATGCATGGAGTACACTCCCATCTAAATAGAAGGCTCCTGTGTTAATTGTTCAGTGATTCACTACCTAAACTCTGACCTCCCAGGAGAAGCGAGTTAGCGAGTTAGGAAAAAATGTTTCTCTAGTGGTAGTTATCACACATAAAACTAAATAACAAGGAAAGACCAGCCTCTGAAGGAGGTTGTAGAGGGGTGACTCAGCAGTAGGGGATGCAGAGGTTGCAACAGCACCATGGCCTCTGAACAAAAAGCCTACATGGGCAGGGCCGGATTTGTACTCTTTACCACCCTAGGCCACTGTCACAAGCTGCCCCCTTCAGTATAGGTAGCGAGATGACCCCTCCCCTCTTCCCTCTAGTGTAGGTAGCCAGATGACTGCATCCCCCATTCCCTCCAGTATACACAAGAAGTTGTGTATTTCAACAAAAAGTAAATTTATTGGTACACTCCAGGGTATTGTAAACAATACCCTGGAGTGTACCAATAAATTTACTTTTTGTTGAAATACACAGCTTCTTGTGTCTGCTTGAGGGAGGTAAGTCCACCACTGCCTCCAAAGCAATTTTTAATATTTTAAACACTGTTTTTATACTTTTGGCGCCTCTGTTTAGTCTTGTACTACATTATATATCCACCCTTGGTGGAGGGGGATACCCCACTCTTCTTCTTCACGTCTACAGAGAGCGGATTCTTACAGTGAGTGAGGACAGGCTAATCTCCTCACCTGCTTATACAGTGGTTGCCTGGAGGTAACCCTGGTTTGTGAGTATATACATTACTTTTCATTATATCATTTGTCTTAACCTACTACACTATATTGGGCTCTCGGTTCTCCCTTTCATATATTAATTCCCTCCAGTATAGGTAGCCAGATGACCCCTCCCCCTTCCCTCTGATATCCATAGCCAGATGACTCCTCCTCCCTTTCCCTCCAGTATAGGTAGCCAGATGACTCCCTTAATCATTCTCCCCCCCCCCCCTCCTTTTCAGTATAGGTAGCAAGCTTGCCTTCACACTGCAGCAGCCACATGTATCACTCATTTCTCCACTCGTCTCCAGTGCAGAAGCTTCCTCAATCGTTTGAAGTCTCATTCGCACCCGTCATGTGCCATCCAGTGACATCACATGTACCCACCGGCAGGCAGATGCTTGTCGCCAGAGGACATCGCTATGATCAATCTTCCTGCGTCGGTAGGTGAGTATTCAGCTTAAGTGGTTTGAAACTGGTAATCAATAACAAACCATTCCTTTTCCTCTGCTTTCTCCTCTCACAAAATGGCTGTCTGTGGAAATCTGTATCATTCAGTGTTGGGGAAAAGGGAACCCCAGTGCAAAATTAGCACTGGGGCCCACAGCTCCATAGCTACATCACTGGGGCAGGGTCTTTGAAATATGGAGATTTATGCAGTCAATGGGGCAGATTTATGAAAAAAACACCGGAAAACTGGAGCAAAGCAAAAGTTGAATTAGAGTGAATGGCGAGGATTCTTAGAGGACACTTGGAGTCCCTTATCACGCCTAAACTCAGTTTAGGCGTGATAAGTTTAGGCATGATAAGTTTAGGTGTAATAAGTTTAGGTGTGATAAGTTTAGATCGCGTGCAAAGTCCTGCGCGCAAAGCAGCGCTATTAAACTCTATGCGATGTTTCGTGCGCACCAGACTTTGCTAGCGCAAAACTTTTGATCAGCTGTGCACTGCAGTGCTAACTCAGTTGGTGCTATAGTTATCACGCCTAAACTGATCACGCCTAAACTTATCACGCCTAAACTTATCATGCCCAAACTTATCACACCTAAACTGAGTTTAGGCGTGATAAGGGGCTTTTCACAAGCGTGCTAACTTTTAGCATGCTTTTGTGAATCAACCCCCTTGTTTGTAGCAGTAATTCTCCATTTTCTCTTGTACTGATTATGGCTAACCTACCTGTGCCAGGCTTATTTAAAGGGGCACTACAGCGAAAAACTGTAAAATTTAAAATATGTGCAAACATATACAAATAAGAAGTACATTTTTTCCAGAGTAAAATGAGCCATAAATTACATTTCTCCTATAATGCTGTCACTTACAGTAGGCAGTAGAAATCTGACAGAAGTGACAGGTTTTGGACTAGTCTATTTCTTCATAGGGGATTCTCAGCAAGGCTTTTATTCTTTATAAAGATATTCCCTAAAAAGGATTTAAACAGTGGTGCTGGCCAGCTTCTCTGGTCCCTACACAGTTTTTTGGCAGTTGGACAGAGCATCTGCCATTCACTAAGTGCTTTTGAAAATAAAGAAATCCCTGAGAATCCCCTATAAAGAGATGGACTAGTCCAAAACCTGTCACTTCTGTCAGATTTCTACTACCTACTGTAAGTGACAGCAACATAGGAGAAAAGTAATTTATGGCTCATTTTACTCTGGAAAAAATGTACTTCTTATTTGTATATGTTTGCACATATTTTAAATTTTACAATTTTTCGCTGTAGTGCCCAATTAAGCAGGTTCTCCATATGCTTTAGAAGTGAAGATTGCAGTATCAAAGTCTAGGGATAATTGTAATCAGCTAATAACAATTCTGCGAAATTATGTGTACATTTTTGCAATTATGCCTATACGTAATTACTTATTATTAGTTCAATTGATTTTTGTATACGCATTCATAATTACGCATGCATTTATGCGTAATTTACATGTAATTTCGTGGTGACTTTGTCGGTAAATAGCAAAGCCCCCATACATGCTATTGCTACCAAAATTGCTACATATGTTAAGGAGAATAATTTTTCTAAAAGATCTTGTAGTTTTTGAGAAAATCGATTTTTAAAAATGCAAAGAAAAATGTTTTTTAAACAAAAATTACAGTTTAAAAAATGTTTTTCTATGTATTTTTAAAATCCATTTTCTCAAAAACTACAAGATCTTTTTGAAAGATTATTTTTTTACTTGTACCCACTATGCTCCTTAACATATGTACTGCGCTCCAGTCACCGGGAGCGTTCTGCATCTGCGCAGTACCACAGTCCCAGGCTGTGGGAGTGTGACAGGGGAGCGTGCACAACTGCACTGTGCCTGTGCCAACTAGCACAAACTAGCCAAAGTTCCTTGGAGCTATAATGGAACATCCAGGAGGCAGAAGAGGACGGCGAGGGAGCAGTTTAGGCCAAAGGCGTCTGGAGGAATCCCCAGGTATGTATGATTTTTTTTTTTATCATCTCAGGTACACTTATAGTCTTTTGAAATAAAAAAATGTATATTTTAAATGTGTAATAAACATACAGACATCCCAGTAAACAGCCATTGTTGCAATACAAATAAAGAGGCTTTAATGTGTCATGCTGTCACCTACTGACACTCTCAATAGAAGGCTTCTTGTCATCTATTGTCTTTTCAGACTGGTGTAACACTTTGAGGGACAGCACTGTCCAGCCATTACACACTGTAAGCATGGCATTGTCACTTTGGGCCATGATTATTGTTTTGTGGCGCCATAAACCACTAATTTCCTTGTGTCTGAAAGTCCATCCTGCAATTTAGGGGCCCATAATGTCAGTCTCTCTCTTTGTCATGAGGGAGTGGAAGACAGATACAGTATGTGACACAGCTGTGTCAAGTCTCCGGAATGTTCCTTTGGACACAGATCTCACTCTCTGAAGCAAGTAATGCCTGCCATGTCCATCTCCCTGTATAGTAAGTTAGGCACTCTTTCACCATAGGCAGAAAGGTATCCATGATGAGCACCAAAATTTAGATGTAGATGTTTTTATGACAGGACTTACAACAGTGCTTTCTTGTCTTCCATTTCCTAACAGAGGAAGTCTCTCAGCCACCTCATGTATGTTACTCCTTACAATGCAAATAGCGGTGTACTCAATACATTGTAAGCTGGTGTGGGCAAGGCCTCTCCCCTATGTAGTAATGATGTGTTTGCTGACTAGCCCATTTATGTGCATTTGCCACAGGATAAGCTATACAAATGTGTTTTCATTTATATTGCACTTTTCTGTCTATGGGGTTGATACACAAAGTATTTCTCATCAATGATCTCACCTTAATTATTTTTTACTTTCAAGAGGACCGGAATTTAGAACTTCCTCTCTGCACTTGAAGATAAACAACACCAAAATAACAGCATAATAACCTATAATAACATAATAACATAATAAGTGAACCTTAAGTGAGAAAAAAAATTGAGTTTTACTCACCTGGGGCTTACCTCAGCCCCCTGCAGCTGATCGGTGCCCACGACGAGTCGCTCTGATGCTCCGGGTCCCGCCGGCTGCCACTTCCGGTTTCGCCGTCAGGACCAGTCAGGCTGGGGAACGCGGCTGATACTACGCGTTCCCAGCCAAAATAGCGGCCGCATAGGGGTGCTATTTTGGCTGGGAACGCGTAGTATCAGCCGCGTTCCCCAGTCTGACGGGTTCTGACGGCGAAACCGGAAGTGGCCGCCGGCGGGACCCGGAGCATCAGAGCGACTCGTCGTGGGCACCGATCAGCTGCAGGGGGCTGAGGTAAGCCCCAGGTGAGTAAAACTCAATTTTTTTTCTCACTTAAGTGCCTCTTTAAAGAAAAAAAAATCTTTGTTACAGCTGATACAAATCCTGCAATAAATCTGCAGAGTGTCTACTTCCTGCTTTCATGGTAGCCAACATAAGTTTAACATCCTATATTTATAAATTAGCTGCTCTGCTGAGGACTGATGAGATTCCTAAGCTGACACAGCTGAGAGATCAAATTACAGTTGTGATTAGTCACAGATGAGGGAGAATTAGACAGGCTCTCTAAATACATACAGGGTGCATTTCTCTATGTTTTACTTCTGTCCTGTGCAAGAGTTCAGGTCCACATTAACTGTAATGCTGGATACACACCATGCGTTTCCGCGTCGAATGCGTCCGTCGATACGTGTTGATTCGATTATTTCTGAGCATTTCTGAGCGCATTTCGATGATTTTTAGGTCGATTGCCATGTAAAGTATGGCAAATCGACCTAGCGATCCATCGAAACGTGAATCGGACATGTCGGAAATAATCGAATCGATGCGTATCGACGGACGCATCAAACGCGGAAACGCATGGTGTGTATCCAGCATAAGGAGAGCTAATTCATGAGATAACCAAATAAGGGGAGATATTTCATGAGATAAACAGATAAGGGGGGTTAAATAATGAATTAAGTCAAATAAGGAGAGATAAACCATGGGTTGAGTCTGCTAAGGGGAGATAAATCATGAATTAAGTTAGTTAAAGAGAACCCGAAGGTGTGTTTGAAGAATGTGATCTGAATACAGAGGCTGAATCTGCCTATACAGCCCAGCCTCTGTTGGTATTCCAAACCCCCCTAATGTCCCCCTGCACTCTGCAATCAGACATAGATCACAGCCGCGCTGTGCGCACTGTGTTTACATCTGTAGTGTCAGTCTCGGCTGCTCCCCCGCCTCCTGCAGAGCTTCGGTCTCTGCCCCCCTGTCCCTGCCCCCCTCCCTTCCCTCTAATCAGCGGGGAGGGAAGGGAGGCAGGCGGGGACTGAAGTTCTGCAAGAGGCGGGGAGAGTAGCAGACTGACACTATAGAGATAAAAGCAGCACGCTGCGACATGGCTGTGATTTATGAGGGATTCCAGAGTGCAGGGGGACATTAGGGGGGTTTGGGATACCAACAGAGGCTGGGCTGTATAGGCAGATCCAGCCTCTGTATGCAGATCACATTCTTCAAACCCACCTCGGGTTCTCCTTTTAAGGAGCTTTAAATTGTAAGTTCATAAGTAAGGTGAGATAATTCAACAGAAAATGTTTGTAAACCAATTCCATGTAACTTGTAGGTAAAATGTTTATCTGTGCAGCGCCACAGAATAGAATGGTGCTATATAAATCAATATCAGGCCATAATAACATCTGCTCACTTCTTATTCATTTTAAAGGGTACCTGAGGAGACATGTGACATGATGAGATAGACATGTTTAGGTACAGTCCAAATCCTGCATAGAACTAGGCTGCATCCATTTTTGCTTACTTAAAGCAGTATTGTCACCATAAAAATTAAATTTCAACAGCAACTGGTCTGAGTGTATTAAGTGATAAAGATGCTAATCCTGCATTCAAAACTTGCAAAACTTTTTCTGCTGTTATGGTTTGTAGTTATCACATACTTTAGGGGCACTGGCCCTAGTGCCAAACAGTGCCAAAGAGTTGAATGCTGGGAGTTCTGTTTATCTATAATATATTCATCCTCTTCCATTTACTTCCCTGCCCAGCTGCTTATCAGAAACACCCTCTGTTTACAAGCAAGGCTGAGGTGACTCAGTGATTGGATGTGTAAATAAAAAAAATACAGTGCAGTTGTTAGTATACACCTTAATGGGAGTATCTGAAGACTCTGGAAGGAGGGCAGCTAATGAATACACAATGAGCAAGAGAAGGGAGGGGGGAAACAAGAGTCAGGGAGGATATGATGTCAGCATTAGCTTGGCAAGATGACCACTGCCTAGAATAGAATTTTCTGCTTTTCCTTTATAAAATTCACAGGAATCATTACGTGGATAGCACAATACATCTGTTATGTAAGTAGAAGTAGTATTAATCTACTTATATATGTGTTTTTTATTTCTAGGTTAATATGGGTGTCACTTGTTCTTTAAATGGACACCTGGAGTAAGGCCTCGTTCACATTAGGCAATGGGCATGTCCGTGCGTTCACAAGTGAATTGGATCAGCAATGCGCTGCGGCAAAAATGCGTGCAGCAGTGCAATAGCGGATCACACTGCTGTGTGATGTCTATGCACTTCTGATGTGCTTTCTGATCGCATACTATACGTGCTCACGAAATGCGCACGGCAGCAAGTATAGTGTGAAGGAGGCCTAAGTGGGATATGGAGGTTGCCGTATTTATTTCATTTTAAACAATACCAGTTGTCTGTCCGCTGATCTCTTTTGCTGCAGTAGTGTATACATAAATCACACACCACAAATAAATAAGCATGCAGCTAATCCAGCCAGACTGCAGAGTATCTGAAGACTCTGGAAGGAGGGCAGCTAATGAATACACAATGAGCAAGAGAAGGGAGGGGGGAAACAAGAGTCAGGGAGGATATGATGTCAGCATTAGCTTGGCAAGATGACCACTGCCTAGAATAGAATTTTCTGCTTTTCCTTTATAAAATTCACAGGAATCATTACGTGGATAGCACAATACATCTGTTATGTAAGTAGAAGTAGTATTAATCTACTTATATATGTGTTTTTTATTTCTAGGTTAATATGGGTGTCACTTGTTCTTTAAATGGACACCTGGAGTAAGGCCTCGTTCACATTAGGCAATGGGCATGTCCGTGCGTTCACAAGTGAATTGGATCAGCAATGCGCTGCGGCAAAAATGCGTGCAGCAGTGCAATAGCGGATCACACTGCTGTGTGATGTCTATGCACTTCTGATGTGCTTTCTGATCGCATACTATACGTGCTCACGAAATGCGCACGGCAGCAAGTATAGTGTGAAGGAGGCCTAAGTGGGATATGGAGGTTGCCGTATTTATTTCATTTTAAACAATACCAGTTGTCTGTCCGCTGATCTCTTTTGCTGCAGTAGTGTATACATAAATCACACACCACAAATAAATAAGCATGCAGCTAATCCAGCCAGACTGCAGAGTATCTGAAGACTCTGGAAGGAGGGCAGCTAATGAATACACAATGAGCAAGAGAAGGGAGGGGGGAAACAAGAGTCAGGGAGGATATGATGTCAGCATTAGCTTGGCAAGATGACCACTGCCTAGAATAGAATTTTCTGCTTTTCCTTTATAAAATTCACAGGAATCATTACGTGGATAGCACAATACATCTGTTATGTAAGTAGAAGTAGTATTAATCTACTTATATATGTGTTTTTTATTTCTAGGTTAATATGGGTGTCACTTGTTCTTTAAATGGACACCTGGAGTAAGGCCTCGTTCACATTAGGCAATGGGCATGTCCGTGCGTTCACAAGTGAATTGGATCAGCAATGCGCTGCGGCAAAAATGCGTGCAGCAGTGCAATAGCGGATCACACTGCTGTGTGATGTCTATGCACTTCTGATGTGCTTTCTGATCGCATACTATACGTGCTCACGAAATGCGCACGGCAGCAAGTATAGTGTGAAGGAGGCCTAAGTGGGATATGGAGGTTGCCGTATTTATTTCATTTTAAACAATACCAGTTGTCTGTCCGCTGATCTCTTTTGCTGCAGTAGTGTATACATAAATCACACACCACAAATAAATAAGCATGCAGCTAATCCAGCCAGACTGCAGACAGGGCACCTGAACTGCATGCTTGTTCAGGGTATATGGCTAAAAGTATTAGATGCAGAGGATCAGCAGGACAGCCAGGCAATTATTTGTATTGTTTATAAGGAATTAAATATGTCAGCCTCCATGTTCCACACATTTCAGGAGTGGTTTAAGTTAGCAAAGCAGAAAAATATCTTATGAGATATACATGTTTAAAATAAATGAATGGCCACATTCTTCAAAACAATGAGACACAATTGGGGCCCAAATTGTGTCTCATTCTTCCACTGCAAACTGTTCTAGCTGGTCCAAATTGCATGGTTTCCAAGCATGGACATCCACTTTCAGCATCTGCCACAGATTCTTTATAGGATTGAGGTCTGGGCTCTGTGTGGACCACTCTAGGATCTTGGTTGGACTAATTTCTATTCTTCATTGCCTTTTTTAAAAGACCCAGTAACAACCTAAGCCTAGACTACAAGCAGATTTCTGCATATTCTCCCTTCAAATGTCAACATCATTTTCTTTTTTCATGATGCCCGATCAAGGCTCCCTGTGCCTGAGATTGCAAAACAGCCCCACAGCATGATGCTCCCACTACCGGATTTAACTGTGGGAACAGTGTTCCTATGGTTGAAGGCCTATCTCTTTCTTAACCAATCATAAGCAACATTCATGGGTCCAAATAGTTCCAGTTTAGTCTTATCAGACCAAAGCACAGACTTCCAAAACTCATCTTTACCTTTCAAATGTTCACGGACAAATCTCAGATGGGATGTGATATGCTGCTCTTTGAGTAAAGGGCCTCTTCTGGGACGATGGCCCTGAGGCCCACCACAATGAAGAGCCCTCACAACTGTGTTCCTTGAAACATCAACTCCAGAAGAGGCCAGGTCAGCAACAATCATTTTATTGCACCAGTTTATTGCAAGTGCTACAGTACAGAGCACAACGTTTCGAATTGTGCAGTCTTTATCAAGTGCTTCCACTGGCCAATTGGCCTAAACCCAGGTCGAGACCCAGCCTTTCTTATCTCACATGCATAAAAAGGCGCTGTAGTGACATACAGTAGAATGCAGTAAATTATTTAGGATACCAAATGTTATGGTCATTTTCCTGATTGGAGCATCAGACTTCCTACATTTGTATATTGCTGTAAATTGGCATGTAGCCCAACCCTCCCAGTAATACTTAGCTTAGGCTGTTTAGCCATGTGGAATTCTCCTCCCAGAGCATTCTGGGAGACCAGGCAATTATTCACACTGGCTTTGAAATTTTCATTACCAAACATTCTGTAGAGCTGCACCTGACAGAACAAAAGATGTCACTACCTGTGATAAATTTTAGAATGTAAATCGATGTGAGGAAATATTTTACAATGGGAAGACTAAATCATTTCTAAATGAATATTGTAAAAAAAAAAAAAAAAAAGCAATTGTATTCACTAGGCTTTTTCAGTACAGTTCCTTCAGTTAATCCATGTGAGGAAAAGTGAGTGGAAAAAAGGGTAAAAATCAATTAAGGATTGAATGCATTAATTAATTAATTAAAGGACTACTGTTGCGAAAATCATAAAATTTAAAATATATATAAACATAAACGCATAAGAAGTATGTTTGTCGCAGAGTAAAATGAGCCATAAATTACTTTTCTCCTATGTTGCTGTCACTTACAGTAGGTAGTAGAAATTTGAGAGAACTGTCAGGTTTTGGACTAGCCCGTCTCCCCATGGGAGGTTGTCAGGGTTTTCTTTATTTTCAAAAGCAAATAGTGAATGGCAGTTGCTCTGTCTAATTGCCAAAAATGTGTAGCAGGGAGGCTGGCCAGCATCTTTGTATAAATCTTTTTCAGGGAATGTCTTTATAAAGAATAAAGGCCATGCTGAAAATTCCCTATGGAGAGATGGACTAACCCAAAACCTCTCGGAAATGTCAGATTTATACTACCTACTGTAAGTGACAGCAACATAGGAGAAAAGTAATTTATGGCTCATTTTACTCTGGAAGAAATGTACTTCTTATTTGTATGTGTTTGCATATATTTTAAATTCTAAAATTTTCGCAACAGTGGTATTTAGTTCATTGACTACTTCTTTAGAGAGCTTTTGCAACTAATGCACTTTCTGTATGATCATCACAGCTACAGATACCTTCTGGATGCAGCACTTGGACTAGAAATGAAAAATAAATCAGCGCTGTTATGCTGATGTGTCCACTAGGGGCAGAAGTCGTTGCTATTGATTGCTGCCTAGCTGAAGAATGTAAAAGCTATAAATATGCAGACAGGCATCTCTAGGCAGTGTGAATGTGTAGTACCCAGCTCTGAGATTGCTGGAGAACTGGAAGAGGCTGTGATGGAGACTCGGTTCACATATGACATAGCCTGAAAGGCTGCGTTTTATGTCATGTTTTATGTTAATGTTGTGTGCCTTTTTTGTGCCTTTTTGGTGCATTTGCAATGCGTTTTTCACGTGCTTTGTGTGCGTTTTAATGTGTTTTAATGTGTTTGCAGTTCACATATACAAAACGCATATGCATTTTGTATGAGTTTTCCATGCGTTTTTATATTTCCATTCATGCAAATCACGTGGAAGATAACAGGAAGCAAAAATACAAAAAAAAAATTAATTTGGGGGAAAAACACATGGAAAACGCATTAAAATGTTATGCATCTGCGTCACCATAGTCTTTCATTATGTGCAAGTGAAGCACGTTGGTGGAGGCGCCCAAAAGTATGTTATAGCAACAGCTAGATAATTTTACTCATAAAATTGGATAAAAATAAAAATTAGTAAATAAAAATATATATGGTATGATGAGGAGGTCTCTTACCTCCAAAGAAGACTCACGTGGGTAGAAAAAGGAGTCTTTATTAAAATAACGGTTATACTGTAGACTAGTGTTGGGCGAACAGTGTTCGCCACTGTTCGGGTTCTGCAGAACATTACCCTGTTCGGGTGATGTTCGAGTTCGGCCGAACACCTGGTGGTGTTCGGCCAAACTGTTCAGGTTCGCCCGAACTGCTGAATGCCCGGCCGAACAGGGCCCCTGTTCGGCTGAACAGGGCCCTGTTCGGCCGAATACGGCCCCCCTATGGGGTCGCAGGCATAAGGGGGGAGCATGCACGATCGCGGGGGGGGGTCGGAAATTCCCCCCACCCCCTCCGCTAGCGCTCCCCCCTTTGCCCGCTACCCCATACAAAAGTTTGACGAAAGTAAAATAGTACGGGTGGTGGTGGCTGGCTGCTGCAGTGGCTGGCTGGCACTATGAAGTGACTGAGGAGGAGGAGTCGGAGTAGGACGCGTTGAGGGAGGCCGGGCAGCGGGCGGTTCAGCGGTAGTACCCTTGTGGTACTTCCGCCCTTTCTCTGACCTCACGTCCTCTGCGTGATGACGCATACGAGGGTACGCGTGACGCGTACCCTCGTATGCAGAGGACGTGAGGTCAGAGAAAGGGCGGAAGTACCACAAGGGTACTACCGCTGAACCGCCCGCTGCCCGGCCTCCCTCAACGCGTCCTACTCCGACTCCTCCTCCTCAGTCACTTCATAGTGCCAGTCAGCCACTGCAGCAGCCAGCCACCACCACCGGTACTATTTTACTTTCGTCAAACTTTTGTATGGGGAAGCGGGCAGAGGGGGGAGCGCTAGCGGAGGGGGTGGGGGGAATTTCCGACCCCCCCCCCCCCCGCGATAGGGGCATGCTCCCCCCTTATGCCTGCGACCCCATAGGGCCCCCAAAAGCGGGATGTTCGGGGAGTTCGGGGTTCGGCCCGAACATGCCGAACATCGCGGCCACGTTCCCGAACCCGAACATCCAGGTGTTCGCCCAACACTACTGTAGACAACGCGTTTCATGGGACTCAGCCTGCTTCCTCAGGTCAATAAAACAGATAACCTTAACAATAGCCGTGCGGAGCTCGGGCGCATAGATCAAAAGTTTTGATCTATGCGCCCGAGCTCCGCACGGCTATTGTTAAAGTTATCTGTTTTATTGACCTGAGGAAGCGGGCTGAGTCTCGTGAAACGCGTTGTCTACAGTATAACCGTTATGCAGTGTGTCTACTTCCTGCTTTCATGGAAGCAGACATATTGTTAACATCCTGTGTTTGTTATGCAGTGTGTCTACTTCCTGCTTTCATGGAAGCAGACATATTGTTAACATCCTGTGTTTACCAGTTAGCTGCTCTGCCATGGCAGTCAGCTGACACAGCTGCTAGATCAAATTGCAACTTGCGATTAGTCACACCTGAAGGGGAATTAGACAGGCTAAACTCTCTACATAAATACAATGTGCATTTCAGTTATGATTTCCTTCTGTCTTTAAAGGACTTACGAGCCCAAATAGTAAAAAAAAGTTAAGTACCTTAATCATTTTTAAATGCACGGAGGACGCCGTCCGCGCCCTCCGTGCTGTTCCGCCGGGTCCCCGCAGTCTGATCGACCCCCGTGCCGCTCCCGACCCCACGGACGGGGTCGGGCGCCCCTTCCTCTCCCAAGATGGCCGCCGGAGCCGGCCGCGGCTGCGCAGTCCGCGTACGCGTTAGTGCGGCTGCGCAGCTCTAGGGCCTCCACCCTCGATCCACGCTACTGTGCGTGGATCGGGGGGGAGGCCCTAGAGCTGCGCGGCTCCGGCGGCCATCTTGGGAGAGGAAGGGGAGCCCGACCCCGTCCGTGGGGTCGGGAGTGGCACGGGGGGCGATCAGACTGCGGGGACCCGGCGGAACAGCACGGAGGGCGCGGACGGCGTCCTCCGTGCATTTAAAAATGATTAAGGTACTTAACTTTTTTTTACTATTTGGGCTTGTAAGTCCTTTAATGGAATCAGTCTGTTTTCTTGATTGTTCCCATCGATCCATGCCCTTATAATTTCCCACCTTGACTACTGCAATGCCCTGCTGTCTGGTCTCCCTATGACCCGAACAGCCCCACTGCAGTCCATCATGAATGCGGCAGCCAGAATTATCCACTGCTCCCATCGCTCCACCACGGCGGATCCCCTCCTGGAATCCTTCCACTGGCTTCCTATCCAGTCCAGAATCAGATTCAAGATACTGTGTCTGACCTACAAATCTGTCCACAAAACCTGTCCTACCTACATTTCTGATCTTACCCAAAGGTACACACCTAGCCGCTCACTCCGCTCATCCAATGGACTTCGCCTGACTGCCCCCCGCATCACCCAGTCCCATGCACGCCTCCAGGACTTCTCAAGAGCTGCTCCAACACTATTAAAAAACTCCCTACCTCCACCCATTAGTGCAGCCCCCTCCTTCAACATCTTCAAGAAAGCCCTCAAAACTCACCTTTTCACTCTGGCCTACTACCCCTCACAAGTGCTCTAAACCCACAGCTGAACTCTGGTCCCCTATCTATCGTCTCCTTACCTCTCCCTATAGATTGTAAACCTTTGGGCAGGGTCCTCCTCCTTTTGTGTCCTACCTGATCATGCACCTCCATTACTGTGAACCCATGCTATGCATCTGAGTGAACCTAACTTGCCTAATCTCCATGCTCCATCCAGTGACTGACTAAGCATTACCTTGTACTCATACTGTGCTGCATGATCTGGTCTTTCTTGTATTCCTGTATTGTCATTTTGCTGTATGACAGTCACCCCTAAATATTGTCTGTAACCTAAACTAATGTCCAGCGCTGCGCAATTTGTTGGCACTTTATAAATACAATAAATACATAAATAAATACATTTGTTAGCGGAACTAAAGCCATTAATAGGCACAACCAATCGTTTTTGTTCGATTACCGCTGCGATTGGAAGCGATCATTCTGCTGAAGGATTGTATTGTTAATGTGGAAACTGACTAAATAATAATAATAAAAAAAATGCATTCATTACGTTATTTTTCTACAGTTCCTTTTTGAAGTTGACAATTGTCTCAATAGGTTTTGTGGTACGAATTGACTATATTGTACAGTAGAATGCCTTACAGCCTTGGGCCTGTATTTATCTAAGCCATAATAGGTATTCATTATAGAACGCTCGGATATAGAATCAGAACAAAGAACATTCCACAGTCCTGACATTCGCTAGTGACCCGGAACTCCTATCTTCTCAAAGCTGTAGTCTGGCCACCGATGCAGTAATTAGGTGCATATGCTTTTTATGAGCATTCTCATCCCGGTCACTCCTTTGACACCATCCCATCGTGACACTGCCCTGCACATCCTGCTACAGGCTGGGCTGCCACAATCATACAATGTTAGCTTACCGCACAGCACTACTGTGTCATACGTCATGCTTAGTCTGTGTTTGAGTAAGTCGTTAAAAATCATCAAAGAGATCGTCTGCATCTATTAAGCGAAATAGTTCTAGCTAGCTCGACCCATGCTTTACCAACTTTTATGGCTGTTATTGATGTGTGAATACATATGCAAACAATACACAGCCATAAAGGATTTATCAGAAGTGTGTTAGCCATTAATGATGTATCCTATGTATGCGTTTCACTAGTTACAGGGCACAGTCTGAACACAGTGCATCTCTCTGTCCTCAGATAATCACATTGAGAACAATGAAAAAAAATAGATTTGTGTTCCAACAAGTTGTGGCAGTTAATGTAATTATATGAGGGGGTATGTTATTATTATATATGAAGACTGTGGAGCTTATAGTCTCTTGGGTGTTCGTGTTGAATGGTTCTCTGTATGCATGCATGTGCTTCATGTATGAAATACAAACCTAAAGCAGAAATGATCTCTTGGAGAATGTAAGTCTGGATGTAAAGATTTGCTTCAGGGCAATACAGATAATCATTTAAAGTGGTATAAAACGATGACATAACTTTAAATAAAAATGGGTTTTCCTACTTTTTACTACCCGTTCAGTTACCATGTTTGCTTTTGTGCACAAGTAATATTGTCTGCCTACAAATTACAATTACAATCTGCTCTGAAAGCTGCCATTGCATTTTATTGCATAGCTGCTGTATTTATATCTTAAAGGGAAAGTTCAAGAAAAATAAAAAAATGAGTTTCACTTACCTGGGGCTTCTACCAGCCCCATGCAACCATCCTGTGCCTTCGTAGTCACTCACTGCTGCTCCAGTCCCCCGCTGGCAGCTTGCCGACCTCAGAGGTCAGCGGGACGCATTGCGTACATTTTTACGCATTCCTGCTAGTGCAGGAACATTAACACATACATTTTCACGCGTTACTGGTTCAATGCGTACATTTTTACGCATTGAACCAGTAATGCGTAAAAATGTATGTGTTAATGTTCCTGCACTAGCGGGAATGCGTAAAAATGTACGCAATGCGTCCCGCTGACCTCCGAGGTCGGCAAGCTGCCAGCGGGGGACTGGAGCAGCAGTGAGTGACTACGAAGGCACAGGATGGTTGCATGGGGCTGGTAGAAGCCCCAGGTAAGTGAAACTCCTTTTTATATTTTGCTTGGACATTCCCTTTAAAATCTATCTAGTGATCATTTCTCACCTCTCTCTGCTCCTCAGCTCAGTACAGTTCAGTTTTAGCTAGCTGTATACTAATTGTAGCTAACAAAGGAATGTAAACAAAAGATAATGTTATCACCTCTTCGGGATGCAGCTAAAAGCTGCCCACTGAAGCAAGGAGCTTTCCACTGAAGAACAAAATGCTGTGTTTAACTGTTTGAATGCTGTTTTGCTACATATTTTTGTAGTAGTAGATTTTATGCTGTAAATAATCTTTTAGAGCAAAGAAGAAATGCTCAGTTTCATACCACTTTAAGTTAAACGTTAATCAAGAATCCTGTCTTAGCACTGGACAGAGAGTGGAGGAGCAAGAACCTGGAAAAGATTTTTTATTACTGTCTGTATCCTGTCTTCAGGGACTTCCTCTCAGGTCTTGTAATGATGCCAGAACAGGATGTCAAGACACAGACAGTAATACAAGTCTCGAAGAGGTTCTGGTTATGGCTAGTACACACTAACATGACTACAATGATTTTATTATTACTGCTGTGCCTTTATATAGTGCTGACATATTTTCTGCAATGCTTTAGAAAGAACTCATGTCACTACTTGTCCCTCAGCAAGGCTGTCTATCTATTGTCCATCCTAGATAGGCAGGAAATTTTGGTGCTGGAGCACCATGGAAGCTTAAGCAGTGCCATCGGCACCCATTGGGCCCAGCAGTGCCATCGGCACCCATTGGGCCCCAGAGGGGGCCGCCCGCTATGCAGACTGCAGCAAATTTACCGCATTCGCTGATATTTTTACAGGCGCCTAAACTTCCGCAGGGCTGATATTTTGCTTTTTTTGGGCGGGTTTGTGGTGAGGAGAGCAATTAAGGTTAGGCATGTGGGGTGTTAAAGTTAGGCATCAGTGTTTTTTTACAGATTAGGCATCAGCAAGGGAGCTTAGGTTGAGGTTAGTCATTGGAGGGGGTGTTGGTTAGGGTTAGGCATAGGGGGTGGGGTGGTTGGGAGTAGTCATTGGAGGGGGGGGGTTAGGGTTAGGCATGGGGGTGGGGTGGTTGGGGTTAGTCTTTGGAGGGGGGTGGTTAGGGTTAGGCATGTGGAGGTGGTTGAGGTTAGTCATTGGAGTGGGGGTTGGTTAGGGTTAGGCATTGGAGGCAGACTGGTTGGGGTTAGGCATTAGATTGGGGGGTGGGGGTGAGGCATCAATAGAAGGAGGGTTCTGTGTGAGAATAGTGTTCAGTTTAGCTGTAGTGAAATATCTGTATCATTTACAGATATCTTACTATTATAATTTCCACAGCAACATGGTAGAATATAGGTAACTTTACTGATATTCTACTAGCTGACTGCTATTATGGGCATCCCGTTTTGCATCTATGCGATTCAAGGTGTCAATCTTTTGCTGCAGATTGATCAGTTTAGACAGAACGATCCACTCAACCAGGGCCAGATTCACCATAAGGCACTGTAGGCGTGTGCCTACAAGCGCCTGATGATGGAAAGGCGGCTCACTCTAAGGGCAACTCTCCATTCTCCCCTGATGAGAGTGTAAATGAGGGGTTACTCACCTTGCTCTCGGGATTCTACTGAGAAGATCTCCCTTCAGTCAGGGGCACCTCTAGTAAACTAAATACTGAGGTTCCTCTGGCTAATACTAGGGGGCAGCTCTAGCTACTTAATATTGAGAAATTCCTGGCTACCTAATACTAAGGCGCACCTGGAGCTACTTGTGACGGGCAAGGGAAGTAAGGGAGAAGTGACAGCTGGGCCAGCCAGTAAGAACACTTGCAGTGCGGTTCAACGTACAATGGTTGGTTCATGGAGGGTGAAGTCTAAGGTGCCAGGAAATCTGTGCATATAGGCTCCTGTGAGGTAAATCTGGACCTGCACTCAACATTACAAATACTGTGGCTAAAATTTAAAAAAGGCTATAAGTTCCCTCTACCATAAAAGAAAACAAACCCATTATTCTACTTTGCTGTCTTGCCTTCTGGTGGGCGAGTGTAGCTGCCTTCACAAGGATGGGACTGAGAACCGATCAGCTCTGTGCAGCTGAATCATATCTTCTGGTAAATAGGCTGCTGGTAAAATGAATGTTCAGATAAATAAATCCCTCTCATAAATGTGCATACAGTTTTATACTTTATATAATCATATGCATGAAAGTGAAGCATTCTAATTAGAAAATAAAAAAATAATTACAAGCAGAATCCTTGCAAAAGATTTATTACATGCATAAATAACACAAGTAAAATGAGAGAAAAAAAGACATTAAAACATTAATCAGTAACAGTGCAAAAGGAAAGTAAGGAAATTATGCACAGAATTACCCTGCTTACAGCATTTTTAGTCAAGATTGGTGTAACAATCACTTCAGTTCTGTCAGTCCTGCCTTTTGGATGGGTGAGCAAAAAATATATAGCTAAATATGGGGTCTGTATACACTAGAACAGAAAGAGAAGCCAAAACCATGAGGAAACTAATGGAGGTGGTAAAACTAATGGAGGCGGTAACCCTGTATCACTCCATTCTAAACTCAAAAAGAGAAGCAAAGGCTTACGGTAAGCTGAAATTTCACTGGAATAAGAAATAAACTGACGATTCAAGTAAAAATAATTACACTGAGATTATATCTATCATCTATGTGCTTCACATAGCTTGCTTCCAGATTTTAAGCACCCATCCCATAGAGTATATGTGTCATCACAAATTTAATGTCTCCTTCCACAGTGTTCTCCAGTGGTAATGTGTCTATTGCAGTGTACCCCAGCTTTCCAGTGTCTATTGTAGTGTACCCCACATGGCAGTTTCTAGGCTAAATTGCTCCCAGGGCAAGGGTGTCACAATTGCGCCCCCCCCCCCCCCCACACACACACACACACATACACACACACATTTAGGCTCCAGTATAAGTAGTCAGGCATAGGTTTCTCCAGTATAGGTAGACAGACATGGGTGTCCCAGTATAGGTTACCCAGGTATTGGTGCACCCAGTATAGGTTAGCCAGGTATAGGTGCCCCAGTATTGGCTAGCCATGTATAGGTGCCCCTAGTATAGGTTAGGCACTTATAGGTGCCCCAGTATAGTTTAGCCTGGTACAGTTACCCCCAGTATAACTTAACCAGGTATAGATGCCCCCAGTACAGCTTAGCCAGGTATAGGTGCCCCAGTATAGTTTAACCTGGTACAGTTACCCCCAGTATAACTTAGCCAGGTATAGGTGCCCCCAGTACAGTTTAGCCAGTTATAGGTTCCCCCAGTTAAGCTAAGCTAGGTATAGGTGCCCCCAGTATAGCTTAGCTAGATATAGGTGCCCCAGTATTGCTTAGCCAGTTAGGATACCCCCAGTATAGATTAGCTAGGTGTAGGTGCCCCCAGTATAGCTTAGCAAGGTATACTGTAGGTGCTTAGACATGGTATAGGTGTAACCCAATGGAGGGGGGAGGCCTCATCTCGGGGTCCCCAGGGGGCACGGATGGGGGGCCCTGAGGTGAGGGAGAGAGGAGTTCCTCCCCCCTCCCTGTGGCAGAGTCCCAGTGTGCTGCTGTTCCCCCCTACATCACTGCGCTGGATGTGCCCTCCTTCCTCACAGCTGCCTGGGTGGGCATTCACCTCGTTCGTCCATAGAAACGTGGCTGGTAACCCAGCTGTCACAAAATCACAATCAGAATCAGAATAAGTTTATTTCGCTAAGCATGACTGAAGTCGTGCCCAGGAATTGGGCTTGGCATGTACAGGGCTTAACTATAGGATAGTAGAAGCAGTAGAGTGTTGTACCATGAGAACCATCAGTAAAAGCAAGGAGTTCATCCTGATTCAAAACTCCTAACTATAGGATAGGACACACTATACATGCCAATAATACCACGTCACATCCAGAGATAGCAGAGTCGCATAAATGACAAACACAGTGTGAGGAATAGCGGAGCCGCCGCCGCGCAGGGCAGCATGGCGGCGCCCTCCGCTTCCCAGCCGGCGGTTTCCGACTCCCATACGGAGCCGCCGGCGCAGAGCAGGGCAGTCACCGTCGCGGCTGATAGCATGGTGGCGGGTCCCGCTACTCAGCCGGTGGACTTCGGCGCACGGGCGTGCGCTGACCGGGAACCTGGCCTCTCTGATGTTCAGAGGCAGAGGGCCATGCGCACGCGCACGAGGCGGCAGGATTTTTATTGTTTGAGAAGACAGGTCAGCTGATCCGGCGATCAGCTGACCTCAGCCAGCCAATCACATGCTGACTTCAGTTCCAGCCCCCTGGGCGGGCTGGTGGAACAGGGCTTCTGCATTTAAGCCCACAGATGTCATTTGCTCATTGTCTGCTGTCGTGATACACATAGTGTTAGCGCTCAGACCTTAGCTCAGTTTCCCAGGTGTTGTCACCAAGGACGTCACACCTTAGATTAGGATTGTATTTTATATTTACCTGTGTTTTGACTCTGGTTATCCCTGACTACTCTTTACTCTAAACGCTCTTGTACTTCTGCCTATCTGATTCAAGTTGCCGACCCTGCCTGTTTAAACGACTCTGAATCAGCGTTCTGTTTCTGTACTGTTGCCGCCTTCTCTGTTGCCGAACCTTTGCTCGCCTGACCTTTCTCCCTTCAGTGGAACGTCTCCCACTGTAAGGCTATCTCCGAGGCTTGCCTCTCCGAGATGCCTGCCCTAGCAGACGATTACTGCTAGAGGCCGAGATTCCTCTCTTTGCCTGGACTGAGGATCTCACACACGGGGTTCCCATTCAGAGGTAACCACACCTCTGAGGAATCGCAGAGTGGTGGACTTTTCCACGATCTTGCGATTTTATTACTGTTGCTATTGTTTATTTCACTGTGTTAGGTGTCCAGAGGTTAGTCGCACTTGTATTATTGATGATTCTGCAGATCATCAATAATCAGGTGACATCTGTATTATTGGCGATACTGCAGATCTCCAATAATCAGATTCTCTCTGTGTGCTGACACCCATACATTACACACAGCAATTTAAAACACACAAAAAATTTGGTCACAACTATGTAGAATGTGCAGCAGTGCAAACAGTGCAAACATGATTTGTCGGTTTCAGCATGGAAAAGAAGAATGACCTAAAGGGGGGAGGAGGCACTGAGACTGGACTGGGGGAGTGCATGAAGAGAGTTCAGAGAGTTGACAGCTGAGGGGAAGAATCTTTTCCTATGCCTTGAGGTCCTGGTGGAGATTGACCAATACCTCCAGCCTGAAGGGAGCTGACTGAAGAAGCGATAACCTGGGTGTGAGGGATCATTGGCAATCCTCAATGCTCTGGAGTGCAGTCTGGAGTTGTAGAGGGGGTCCAGAGTGGGAAGTGGTTTCCCGATGATCCTCTCAGGCTGCTCTGATGACCCTTCGTAGTTTGTATCTGTCAGTTTGCTTCCTTGACTTTGGAAAGCTATGGCCTGTGTGGTCTTTCTGTGTGCAGAAATCCACCTCTGTTTGCAGCAGTATTTGCAGCAACAAAACACCAAAACCCAGTGACTTTGGGTAACGATTACTGCACATGTCTCTTCCTTCATCCCATTTATTTCTCCTGAAGTCCTAATGAGTAATTCAGGCACACAAAAATGACTGTGACAGTGATAAAATGAGTCCCAAACACCAGAAGCGATACTGATCCACATCAGAGACATCTCATATTTTCACATAAAATAAACTCACTTTGGGGTCATTCAAGATAGTAAAATTACGGTAGAACTTCCATAAAAGTGTTACTGATCTCTACCAGGGGAAGATATGGGAACAGGTGACAGCTGCCATGCAGAACCCGCATTGTCACATAAAACAAGACCAGGTTACAGTCATTTGGGCTGCAAAAATACTTTGTGAGAATAGAAAAGTTTCTTGCAGGAAACAGGAGTGTTACTGGTCTGCAGCATGGAGATCGGGTGGGCTGTGGGACTCACTCATATTTTACATATGAAACAATATTATGGCAATTTATGTAGCAGTGAACGATATTCTAATAATAATAATAATAATACCTGCAGAGAACAGCAAAGGTGTTAATCTGTTTCAGGAAAAGGTATGGGCACTTTTTAAGCTATACAGTTACGTTAATGAAGTGTTGAGCAGTAATAAGAAATCAATAAGAGTAATATATGGACAAAAATAACATAAGGGGCATGTGATAAAATTATGAACAGAGGCGCCAAAAGCTGAGTAAAAAGCTTAAAACCATTTTAAAAGGGAGGTAGTGGTGCATTTTCCTCCCCAAGTAGACTCAAAAACAGTCAATTATTATCAAAATAATGTAATGTGTGTTACGTAATTGCTATAAAGAACCCAGTAAGACTGTCGTACGCTACCTGGACATGGCAATCTTAAGGTAGGTTCATGAATATGCCCCATTGGGGCTGATTCACAAAACCTAGCTCATGTATTACCTTTCCTTGGGCTTGGTTCATGAACCACATGTGTATACAAAGAATGTGAACTTTACCTGAGTTTAAGCAAGTAACATAATGGGCCTGGCGCAAATAGTGCAACTTGCATTTTATACACAATGCCCATGTTGCTAGCATAACGTGTCTCGCAAATACGATACGCAATGCGATATACTAGCAATACATGTGTACACACCATGAGCCAGATATCAGCCACACTTCATGGGGGATAGGGGGAGAGAGTTGAAGGACAGATATTGGGTGGGCTTCTAGCTAGGTAAGAGTGGGGAAGTGCTGCTCACTTCTTCTTATTGTTACTTATTGGTGTTGGGGGCAGGGAGTCAGAGGGTGGCATCTTCAGATTGTAGATAGGCTAGAACCTGCCCTGCTAAGGCAGTGATACAAACAACCATGGCAGCATATAAATCTGTTTGCATTAAAGAGGAGCTGTCAGCCAAACTATCTCAGAAAAAAAAACACATATATAAGTAGATAAATATTTGCTCTACTTATATAACATTTGTATTGCAGTGTACATGTTTTTATTTTAGTGATTTTTTTTTTTACAGTAAAAAATAGAAAATCCTTCCTAGCATTTCCCATTTTAACTGTTGCTTTTTTGAAGCCAATCCTGATGTAATTTCCTCTCTTACTTTACTCTGCCTAATTTGCCCACGCTTCACTATAGAAAGTGCATTGAATCAGCATGAGAAATATTGGCAATTAGAGAGGAATGGAGGGGTGGGAGGGGAAAACAGGAGGGAAAGAGGCTTCAGCCAATCAGACTGCATTAGTTAAGTGTGAGGAGAAGTAGAGAAGCAAAAAAGGACAACCCAGCATACCCTGCAACTTCCTTTTTGTGCACCAAATTTTGTGTGTATAAAATAAGAGTCAGGTAAACTGGGGAATGATCATTTATCAACAAGAAAAGTAGTAGTGATTTTAACTTTTGGATTGTCTGGTTAGCATCCTTATTACTTGTGTACTAGATACAAATAAAGAATAGATTTTTGATTTTATGCCCTATTTTTCAGCCATAAAATATTGTTAAAATGTAGTTTAGTTTGTATAAATAGGTTTGAGATTAAAAGCTATGTGAAAAAACAAAACTTTTGTTTGGACTGGAATTTTCCAGGCTATTGTGGCAGGCCCTGACTTTATGGTTCAACAGCTACCCCTGAAAAAAAATAGTAACTGTCACAAAATAAAAGTTGAGGGAAGATGTAAAATTCAGCGTACAACAAGCTGCAAACAAGCTAATTGTTCAGTACAAACATTATTCACTCATGGGTTCCATAAACATGCTGTAAAATAAATCATTACCGACTGTTGGCCACATGAGTCAATGCTAAATAATTACAGTCCTATTTTTCTGTAATAAATTATACATGGAGAGGTGTTATTATTTTGACACATAGACGAGCGTATGGAAAAAGTGGAATGCTTTTTTAAGGAACTATTAAGTATTTCTTTCACCATGTGGCTGAGGCCCTTTATTAAGTCTGAGTAATAGTGGCTGGTGTGATTCTGCTTGTCAAACACCCAAGTGTCATAAATGTTCTGTGAGCCAGGAATCATGACCCTGGAATCTGCCGTGACTTATAGATCAGGCTACTGACTCTGGTGAGTAGCAGATGAAAAGAGCATGATGCTATAGAGTGGATACCTCACCTTGGAGCTCTGATACAGTCAGTCAGGTGCCCTGGTTCAGTGGTAGTGGTAGTAGAACGTAGGTAATACGAAATAAAAAACCCACAGACTCGTAGGAGGAGCAGTCAGTTCAGGGTACCATTCTTCAAAATCCTGTGCAAAGAGGAGGTGCTGCTCTATATCACTTGTAGGTGACCAGAAACGATTCTGTAATGAGACAAAGGGAGAGCGCACTCAGGGGGCCAATCAAGGTAGATGGCCGGTGGCTGTTAGAAAGGTCTCACCTGATCCGGTGGCTGGTGAACCTATATACGAATCATCAGCATGACACCTTTGTCCCGTTCGCGTGGGACCAGGCACTGTGGCAAAGGCCAATAGTGTCCCCTCCAGCCGCTGTGAAGTCTGCTTCTGTGCTCCTCCGATAGCTGTATTACCCTGTGCTGTGTGGCTACACTGCACTTTGCAGGAGCACACTCAGACAGGTGAGTGCGGGGGGGTTAGAGGCTGCAGTTTGTATGTATACAGCGATGCACAGGGTCTGTGCAGGATGGCCTTCTCTGCCGTGTGTCTGCACTTGCTAAATCAGACATGACGGGGGAAGGTAAAGTTAGCTTGCTAGCTATATTGCATGGGGGAATGGAATAATGGCATCTACCGTTCAGTTATAAAGGTAGGCTTTTATTACTGGATCAATGGTATTCCTTTCTTAAAGTGAGCCTAAACCGTACAAAATAAAAAGAGTTTCACTTATCTGGGGCTTCTACCAGCCCCCCTCAGCCGTCCCATGACCACGCCAGTCCTCAACGACCCTCCATTCCCCTACCGCCGCTTAGTTTAGCCTTTGCTGATTACTCGGTGGTCCACTGCGCCTGCGCGGCCCTGGCTATGCACATCCTCGTACGCGTTCACGTCAACGAGATTGTCCTGCGCAGGCGTAGTACAAAGTTTTCTCTCTGACATAAACGCATACTAGCAAAATCACAACTAAGTGGTGGCGGGGGAACGGAGGATCGCTGAGGACCGGCGTGAGCAAAGGACACCTGCGGGGGGCTTCTAGAAGCCACAGGTAAGGGAAACTCTTTTATTTTATGTGATTTAGGTTCACTTTAAGTGTAATTTTACTATTTCATGATAGAATACTTAAAAAGTAGCCTAGATTATATGAACTAATAGTTGCGACTTTCAGAACTCCAGATGACAACCATGACAACCGGTGTCTCCCTCTACTAGAAACTGCAAAGCATAAACCGAGAGATCCAGACTCTGACGTGTGTTTCAGGGTGGCAAGGTAGGGAAGGGGTAGAATTCATCTGTGGACACCAGGCCTGGACTTAGCACTAGGAACACCAGTGGCTAGTGCCGAGCCTACTAGCGCTAGTTTGTAGAGTGGACCCTGTCATGGCTTTGTAAACCTGCACTTACTATCCTGGAGCTGCACTGATGTCAAATTCCTCTTGAACACCAACTCCAGGGGCGTTATTACAGGGGAGCAGCCCCTGGGACCGTAGGAGGGCCCAGAGCTGTAAGGGGGCCCCAACTACTACTTCACTTTCCCTGACAAGGGATCAGATCAGGTGTTTTTGTAGCTACACTTGTTATGGATGTGAAGATAACAATGTCTACACTTGATTTATAATCCTTGCAAGAAGGGCTCCTAAGCTGTTAGGGTCACCAAGGGTGAACAAGGGATAGAGTGTGAACATTAGGGAGCAACATCAAAGTTTTTCTGGGGGGCCCCATGATTTATAGTTACGCCCCTGACCAACTCCCCTCTCCCGGTGCATAGAAAGCTGGATGGGTGGGCTGGATCTGACACCCTGTCCAGCCCACAAATTAAGCTATCTAAGCTCCTTCGGCAGGCTAGTCACCACCAAGCGAGCTGAATCATGGGCTGGATGAGACTGCCCAGTCGGCTCTCTATACTATATGTATGAAGCCTGGCATCTTCCACTGTGGTGTCCCAATGGCCACAAATTTACGGAAGGCCTCAGAGTCTACCAGCTGGTATGGTAACAGCTAGCGAGCTAACAGTTTCACTAAGCCAGCTGTCAGACGCCGGGCAAGGGGGTGACTGGCAGAAATTGGCTTCTTCCACTCAAAGATTTCCTTTACAGACACCTGGCTGCTGTGGGCAGAGGAGCAGGAACCGCTCAAGGTCAGAGGCGGAGTGGAGGAGGGTGGCTGTGAAGGTGCAAGGGAGAAAGTGGCTGAAGATGATGCACCTGAAGGAGGAAGAATAGAAAGAGGGTGGCTTTTCTTTTGTGTGCTGCTTTTGCTCAGGTACTCGTCCCATTGCAGTTTGTGCCTTTTCTCCAAGTGCCTTCATAAGGCACTTGTCCCTACGTGGGTGTTAGCCTTTCCACGGCTCAATTTTTGGAGGCAGAGAGAACAGATGGCATTGCTCCTATCTGAGGCAGACACATTAAAAAATGTCCAAACCGCTGAGCCCCCCTGGGGTGATGTCACTATGGTGGCATCAGCAGCTGACGTTGAAGGGCAAGTTGGCTGGCTGTACATAGGTGGCGATACATGGCGCTGGACACTGCCCCCAGCTGTTTCTGACGACGAGCTCCCCCTGCTTCTTTCAGGAACTCATCTCCTCTTACTCCTCTCTGACTCCCACTATTGAACTGTCCCCCTGTTCATCTCCTCTATTGGGAACATATGTGGGATCTGTATCATCGTCATCATCATAATCACCCTGCCCAGCTTCGCTTGCTTCAGACACCTCCAAAACTGCACCAAAAGCAGGTACTTCATCATCCCCCTCCACACACGTTATGTCCATAGTGTTGCCTAACTCAGACATATGACTCATATGATATGATATGAGGTGGTGTAACTTGCTTAGCACCTTCATCTGGTTGTAACTATAATGGCTGTGCATCAGTGATTTCCCCACCAAATTACTCCTGCGAACTGTCAAATGTACTGGATGTGGTACTTGGAGTAGTGCTGGTGGCTGCGGAAGATAAGGTGTTCTGTGTTAAATAGTCAACCATGTCCTGACAATCTTGGGAGTTGATGGGACGTGCCTTCTTCTGAGCACTGTACTTTGGTCCAGGGCTGCACGAAATCACATCACCACGACCTCGCACAGACCTGCCGGGTGGCCTTCCTCTGGGTCTGCCTCTACCTCCGCCTCTACCTGTTTTGTATGTTTTGGCCATATCGGGGGGATGAAGTGAAAGGTATGCACTGACTTGACTAATACAATGTGAAGTCACACAGGTACAGTTAACAGGTATGCACGGAGTGGTATATCACACTGCATGCGCTCATGTAGGTGGGTGGGTGCACTTAAGTGAGCAACAGGTAGTAGTAGGTATATGCAGTGATGGGTATTACAATGTGCACCTGTCACAAACAGACAGGTACCGGACAGGCACAGTGACACTGTGTGCGCTCACGTAGGTGGGTGGGTGCACAGTGAACAACAGGTAGGAATATGCAGTGATGGGTATTACAATGTGCACCTGTCACACACAGAAAGGTACCGGACAGGCACAGTGACACTGCGTGCGCTCACGTAGGTGGGTGGGTGCACAGTGAACAACAGGTAGGTATATGCAGTGATGGGTATTACAATGTGCACCTGTCACACACAGAGAGGTACCGGACAGGCACAGTGACACCGTGTGCACTCACGTAGGTGGGTGGGTGCACAGTGAACAACAGGTAGGTATATGCAGTGGGTATAACAATGTGCACCTGTCACACAGAGACAGGTACCGGACAGGCACAGTGATACTGCCTGTGCTCACGTAGGTGGATGGGTGCACAATGAACAACAGGTAGGTATATGCAGTGGGTATTACAATGTGCACCTGTCACACACAGACAGGTACCAGACAGGCACATTGACACTACGTGCGCTCACGTAGGTAGGTGGGTCCACAGTGAACAACAGGTAGGTACATGCAGTGGGTATTACAATGTGCACCTGTCACACACAGACAGGTACTGGACAGGCACAGTGACACTGCGTGTGCTCACGTAGGTGGGTGGGTGCACAGTGAACAACAGGTAGGTATGCAGTGGGTATTACAATGTGCACCTGTCACACACACAGGTAGTAGCCACTGAATGTGCTGAGCCTGGCAGTGGCACACACAGTAGGAATTAGCAAGGCTGTCGATGCAACACAAGTGTCAGTGGGACACACAGAAAAAAAAATAGATCACAAGAACAAGATTAGCTGCCAAAAGAGCTGTTGAGGGGTGCTTTTTTAGCAATAAGAATCAGCAAGGAGCAAGCTAACAAGCCTACAAGAGCCTAACTAAGCTTTCCCTATGAGAGTCTGCAGCAGCTATCGCTTCACTAATTACTGCAGGCACACGAGTGAGTGAAAAGCCTGACGCTGCCTGCCTTTTATAAGGTGGGGTGGGGCTCCAGGAGGGAGTGCAGCCTAATTGGCTACAATGTGCCTGCTGACTGTGATGTAGAGGGTCAAAGTTGACCCTCATGATGCACTAGGGGGGCGAACCGAACGTCTGGAAAAGTTTGCGGTTCTCCGCGATCGCGAACCCCGGAAGTTCGCCGGGAACTGTTCGCCAGCGAACCATTCGGGCCATCTCTACTTAAATGTTGCCTTACTTACAACACCTTTTGTCTTATTAAGTTTCTCTTCTTATTAAATTGCCTTTATGTCAGGTAATTTAATTAATAGGTAATTTAATTAATGGAGGTGCATACCTCGGGTGCCTATAAAAATACTTTTCAATCAGCCTAGCCTGGCTGGCACAAAGAAAGCGTGGCGGATTTACCACAGAGAACGTACGTGATCCTGCAAATCTAAATTGGAATTTGCAAAATGTACTTATTAGGTGGTGAACCAGGGCTGGCACTTGCATAGAGACAAAGGGGTACATTTCTCCAGGGCCCCGGGGCCTGTAGGTCATCCCACTCCCCAAGGTGTCTCTCCCCGCTCCCCCCCTCCTCTCCAGCTTAGGTCGGTGACCCGATTCATGCGGCCTGCAGGGAATGAGGAAGAGAAGAAGTCCAGAGCATAGAGCATGGTGCTGCCTCCTGTGTCCTGTCTGAATTAGATATGACTCTGCTATGTGTACATTCACCATTTGTAGGCTAAAGGAGAAGGGGGGAAAAGGGAGACCCAGACAATGCTTTTGGGGACATATGATGGACACCTAATCATATTGTGTGAAGGAGGGGGGGGGGGGGAAGAGGAGCAGCCAGGGTGGAGAAATTGCTTTGGGGGGTGGGGCTGTGCTAGGGAGGCCCCCAAGTAACTTTTTCCCTGGGGCCCTATTGTAGCTAGAACCGACCCTGTGGCACACCATTCCATCCTTCACTCAAATCAGATCAGAAAGGGATTTCTAACATATTGAAGGATGCTAAAAATCAGGTTGCCCTGCAGCAGGATAGGCTGGAGGGGTGATAGTTGGTTTGTGTTTCAGAACTCGGATGAGTATGGAAGTATGATGAGGGTGTAGGGGAGGAGTTTCTTCTGAGGGGAAGTTTGATTCTCATTATTGTAAGTCAGGCTAGGTACACACCATTCAATTTTCTGTTAAGGGGCCCATACACCTAACGATTTTCCCACCGATATATATAGCAGATTCGATCACTGTGGTCGAATCTGCTGTGAAATTGTTGTGCAAATGCTGACCGAACGATCGTCCGAAATCAATCGCTCCCATCGATTCCCGTTGATTCGTCCGTGTGGAAGATTTTGCTCGATCGCCCGCGGGTCAGGAGTGTGTCGATAGCGGCATTCGAATGTCCGATGGCAATACATTACCTGCTCCGGCCGGCGCGAGTCCCCGCTGTCTTTTTCTCCGCTGGGTTCCGGGTTCTGGACCGGCTGGCTTCACTTCCTGTCCCGGCAGGAAGTTTAAACAGTAGAGCGCCCTCTACTTTTTAAACTTCCCTGGACAGAAGTAAGTGAAGCCAGCCGGTCCGGAACCCGGAACCCAGCGGAGAAGAAGACAGCGGGGACTCGCGCCGGCCAGAGCAGGTAATGTATAGCTGGCGGGGGCGTCGGCAGCAGCAGCTCCACAGATTGTGATCGGTTTAATGCTGAAATCGATTCACAATCTGTTTGCAGTAAAGGCAGCCATACGATCCCTCTCTGATCAGATTCGATCAGAGAGGGATCTATCTGTTGGTCGATCTGATGGCAAATTGACCAGTGTATGGCCACCTTTAAGCCCAATCTACACGATACGATTCTTTGTGCGATTCGATTACAATTCTATTTCCGATCCGATTAAATTCGACATGTCCGATCGTGATTCGATTCGATTCAATTCGATTTGCCATTGCAAAACAATGGCAAATCGAATTGAATCCCGACCGGACATGTCGGATTTAATCGGATCGTAAATAGAATCGTAATCGAAACGCACAAAGAATCGTATCATGTAAATGGGGCTTAAGATTTTCTGTTAGATTTCCCTGCCAGATACATAATGTCCAACATGTTGGACTTTATCTATCTAACCATCTATCTGCCTAGCAATTAGGCATTGTTCTACTCAGCAGGAGATAACCAGAAGACAATGCACCAGAGATAATGACCAGTCTCTACAGAAAATAATCTAACAGAAAATCTAACAGAAAAATGAAATACTGGGATTACACCATACAATTTTCTGTTAGATTTTTCTGTTAGATTCTCTAAATTCAACATGTTGGAAATGTATCTATCTTACTATTTATCTGCCGAGCAATTAGACATTGTTCTACTCAGCAGGAGATGACCAAAAGACAATGCACCAGAGATAATGACCATTCTCTACAGAAAATAATCTAATTATGCATTCTAACAGAAAATCTAACAGAAGAATCTAACAGAAGAATATACAGGGCAGTGTATTTCCTTATCAATCCAGCCGCTGATGGCTCGATTGATAATTTCCGACAGGTCCGATGACCCCTCTCGATCCCCGCCCGCTCGATCCCCGCCCGCTCGATCCCCTTGGGCGGACAATGGGCAAAAAACGAAACTGTGATAAGGAAGTGCCCGTGGGGACAAGCGGGAATCGATCTGCACGCACGCGCTAATGAGCGGGGATGCACCGGCATCGAGCCGCTGGCTCGATCCGGCGCATAAAACGCTCCGTTATATAAAAGAGAACAGAGGCGCCAAAAAGATAAAAGGGGTTTTAAAGGAGCTTAAAAGCCAAAACTTGGTAATTAGAGGAGGCAGTGGTGGACTTACCCCCTACAAGCAGACACAACACGACTGTACATTCAGTATATTTATTAACGAACTCCAGATAAAGCAAAGCAACGCATTTCACGGGTCAGCGCCCGCTTCCTCAGGCAATAGAAAAAGGAGTTACAGCATCTAGCAAAACAAACGACACTCAGCGCCTCTGCCTCTGCCGCTCCGTGTATGCCCAGCATAATCTCAGCATAACAGGAAAATCTTATCGTGTGAACTAGGTTGTGTTGTGTTTTAAGGTGCGTACTACACACGTCGGATTTGCACAAACTACCCGTCGTTTGGACGTCCAAACGACGGGTCGTTTGGACATCAAATCGGGCGTGTGTACAGTCCGTCATTTAGCTGATAAGACCGGACTTGAGCGATCCGCCAAGTCATTTTTAATGACTTGCATGCATCCAATAATCCTGGCATAAACTCAGAGGCTCTTTACGTATGCAGATTGTCAGAACAACAGCAAGAAACATTGCCACACTTAAAATGCAGACGGTCTAAGGGAATTTCAGAAGTTCCAATAAACGCCTCTAGATGAGGATGCTAAACATGGCAATCACGAAAAGAAGCACAAAGGTAAATTTTGGCATGTCTCTGTGACAGTTGTTGATTAAACAAAATTTTGCAATAGAAGAAGAGCACTCAGCTTTGCCCAAGGCCTTCTTATTTCATAGCAATAGATAGTTAAGAAACCATCACACAATATTAGCAGACAATTTCATGATTCAAAGCCCTTTGCGGCTGATTGAAGTATTTTTACAGCGTGAGGACTAATATTCTATTTCTCATCACCCATTATGTTCCTGCGTGTAAGGTGGCTTATAAAATCTTTCAAAACATTGGCTATTATAATGTTTTGCGCCCGCATTTCTCATTTTATTACCTTCTTTTATCATCGCCGTAGATGCAACACCACTTTCAATCTGTGTTAATCTCAGCATTAATCTGCTCTTCTTTCCTGCCAAGTGTAAAAAGTTTAAATTCCAGGACTGTGGGGAGAGGATGTGTTTGCTCAGTTTAAGAGGTTTGCTGCCTAGTTTATTGCCGTTTGTTGTCTTATTAACCAGCAATTTCGTGGAAGAGATCTGCAAATCTTGATTTGTTTATAGAAAGACTTCAGACCAAGTCATTTGAGGTAAGCAAAATTCAAAATGAAGCTCTACATTGATGGAGAGTTTGCATGTGTGATTTGTAGTTATGTGGATCCTGGCACTGGGGTGCTGTAGAATTAAGACATAGGCCTTGATTCACAAAAGAGTGCTAACTGTTAGCATGGGCGTTTTCGCGTGAATTTTCGCATTGCGCGCGATTGTGAATTTTCATGTGAAACGATAACGTTTTTGCGCGCAAATGCGAATTTTCCCGCCAAATCGCTATCGTTTTTGCTCGAAAATTCACAATTGCGCATGAAAACGTTATCGTTTCGTGTGAAATTTCGCGACCGCGCGCAATGCAAAAATTCGCGCAAAACCGTGTTAACAGTTAGCACTCTTTTGTGAATCAAGCCCATAGTCTCATATTTAAAGAGAACCCGTGGTGGTAGCAATAGGAGGGCTGACATTTGTCAAGTTTGTTTTTCAGGAAATAAATTCTGGATTTGTCATCCAAATCCCTGAGGGCAATTTAAATGTTGCAGACTTCACTGACTGCTTGGTTGTTTCATATAAGTGCGGAGTCAAATTTCTGGGAAGGCAGCAAAGTCCCAGGGCTTGGACGGCTGCTACACTATGGGGCGGCTGGACATAGATGTTACACGTTAAAGAGGGGACTGAACATGGAACGGAAAGGCAGCTGCGGCTCATGGAACAGGAGCCACAAGATGGCTGGCCTAAAGGCAGAAAAATTATAAATCCTGGGTTGTGTAAGTGATTCACTAGGTAGAAAATTACCAAGAACAGGATAACCGCTGCGGAACATGTGTTTCTTTGAACGGGTCTCTAGTGTAGACTGGGTGGAGGTACAAAAAGGCAAATGAAGTAGGAACGGGACCAGGTCAAATTTGTCCCCTCCCCCCTTCTGGGTCACATAGGGGTTGAAATGTCTTCTGCCTATTGTTGCAGGTGAGGGTTGCAAACTCTTACCACTCTTACCACTTACAGACACTGTGCTATATTTGTGCAATCTCTTATGATATCTCATGATACATAGAACTATTCACATCTGCCCTTGCTTAAAGGGGAACTGAAGAGAGAGCTATATGGAGGCTGCCATGTTTATCTCCTTTTAATCAATACCAGTTGCCTGGCAGCCCTGCAGATCCTCTGCCTCTAATACTATTAAATTTGGCCCCCAAGTGGTTACTCCACTATATATTATGTTTGGCCCATTCTAGACCGCCAAGGAAGCCATATGGGAGAGGTATAGGGAAGGGTGGAGGCCACTAGACACTAGGGGACTGTATGGGGAGGGAGGATCACTAGGCACCAGGGAACTGTATAGGCGAGTGAGGACCACTAGACATTGGGGAACTATATTCGGGTTAGAGGGGGGCCATAAGACACCAAGGAACTTTATAAGGTAGGAAGGTGGCCAGTAGACATTGAGGTTGGCCCACGACTAGGTCCCAGTGTTCAATTTCAGCCCACTTTGTATTTGATTTTGACACCCCTGGGTTACAGTGAGCTCTGATGGAGCAGTGCATCACTGCTGAATATGCCATCTTCCTACAGTACTGGTTAATGCTGAGTTATTGGGATGTGGATGGAAACTGGGGTACCAAACAAGCCTACTGCATAGTGGTGCTCATCTGAGCTAGGATATCCGAGTTACTCGGATATCCTAGCTCTTTTTTCACTATTCGAGCTCGAACAGTATTAACTATCCGGGCTGTGCTATCCGAGCGCACTCGGATAGCAAGCAGCTATCCGGAGATATCCTAGCTATCCGAGCTCAGATAGCGTCACGAGCTTGGATAGCGTCACGACAGACGTCACCTCTAGTCCTCACAAGCGAATCAGAGGGCTCCAAGCCCTCTGACTGTAGCCAATCACAGAGGGGGAGCCTGGCCAAGCCCCCCTCTATAAATAGCGAACGCCATCTTGCCTCACTCGTCCTGCTTGCGACTTACTGACTGATTGTACTGAGAGACTGCTCCAGTGCTTTTTGTCTGTGTGCAAGTGCATTGCTATTGTTCTAAACCTAGCGTTTTTACACTCCAACACTTGATCTTCAACTGTATTGCTTTGTATTGTAGATAGATTGTATTTTAGGCAGTTTAGGTTGTGTGATTAGGGACTAGGGAGGGAGAGTCTGTCACTGGTGCTTCTGCTGCAGGCCTGCAGCCAGCAGCTAGGCCCTGTGCCTGCCCTGCTCTGTGCTCTTGCTCTAGTCTCTAGTTACCTCACCTCACCTGTGCTCTCACCTGTCCTTACTGTACTACTTCTGTGTTAGATAGATATTGTACTATTTTATAGTTAGCAAGGCCCAGCTTTACTGCTATACCTGTCCTGCTGTATCTGCTCTCTGTAATCTAGTCACACCTGTTGTATTGTTTAGCTAGATTCTTCTATTGTTTAGTTAGTACTGTAGTGTACTCTAGTCTGTGTATAGGTACCGTCCGTCACCGCGTTACCTAGGGTCTTTGTGTGCGCAGTCAGTGCACGTCTGCGCTGTCCGCAACCTCTCGTTAGTTCTACACCCGTCCTATTGTTTATTACTTCTATTGTGTATTTGCTGACTTGTACTGTAGTCTGTGTAGGGACACCGTCAGTCAGCGTCAGCTAGGGTCTTTGTGTGCGCAGTGCGCACTCTCTCGTTAGCGCTACACCGATCTCTGCTGTAGAGTACACCTGTCCGTCACCTCACACACCCACCACCACCAGTCCCACCCCATTAAAGTACCCCACTTGTCCCACCCGCCTTTACATACATACGTTTTTTTTTTTCATTTGTATAATATTAAAAATATACAATGTCTGGCACTGGCAGCCGCGGTCTGGGCAGGGGCAGCAAGGGCAGCAAGGGCATCGCCAAGAGAGGAGGTCGTGGGCGTGGCAGCCGCGCCACCACCACCATGCGCAGTTCTGCGTCTGTCCCAGTGGCTATTCCGCCATTAGCCACTGGCCGTGGACGCTTTGGCCGCCCAACAGCTGGGAGTCATGCTGCAGAGACACAGCAGCAGCAGCAGCAGCGTGTGGCCCAGATGTTCCTCCCACCGCCAGGTCGTAGCCGTCCTATTGAGGAGAAGGACGCAGACGCTGTGGTGGAACTGATGGTGGATGAGCAGGCCACTATTAGCTCTGGAACAGAATCCTCCACCCCCGCCACCACTCCTGTCCGCAAGAGCAGCAGCAGCCCCCCAGCACTGCCTGGGGAGCAGGAGGAGGAGTGAAGTTCTCCAGCCCCAGCGGGCGACACCAGCACCCTGTCACTCAGCACCTTCTTTACCCCAAACACAATTTGAGGAGGAAGAAATGCTGATGGGCACTTTGGGGGATGATGCTTTGGACAGTCAGACAGTGGTGAGTGTCCATCAGCCCATGCATGCAGAAGGGGAGTTTGGGGGATCCCAGCAGGACATGTTTGTGAAGGGGGAGGATGATGATGACATTGTGAAGGACAAAGACTGGTTGCCACCAGGTCCTAGGAGTGGGGATGTCATCAGCTCTGAGGAGGAGGAGGAGGATGTGTCTGCGGGCCTTGCTAGAAGGATCAGCATCGCAGGCATGGGCAGGATCACAAGTGGGCGTGGTATGCAGGCCACACAGCGTGCTGATCAGGAGATGAGTTCTGCCAGTGCCACCACCAGCCGCACCAAGAACCCCCCCCCCCCCCCCCCCCAACCACCACAGGGAGACCAGCGGCAGCAGCACCTTCCAGCCGAAGGGGAAACTTCACCTCCCCAATATGGAATTTTTTCACCCTTCCATATTTGGAGTGCAAGTATGCCACCTGCAACCAGTGCCGCAAGCAGCTCAGCAGAGGGAAGGAGCCCTCTGCGTTTGGCACCACCTCTCTGGTCAACCACCTTGCAGGGAAACACTTTCACGAGCATGAGGAGTTCGTGAAGTTGAAGGAAGCTGGCAGTGGCAGTGGCAGACCCGCCACCACTGCGAAGCCGTCGGCAGCAGGAGTGCGTCAGCAACGCACTGCTCCTCCTCCCTCTGCAACTCCTGCCGCCGACACTGAGGCCTGTTCTGGCAGCCAGTCCTCAGTGGCCTCCTCTGCTCCCTCCACTGCTTCCCGTGCCAGCAAAAGACCTCGCTAGACCCTGCTCAGCGACACCTTCCAGGGGGTGGTCAGGGTTCTGCCTCCCAGCAGCCGTCACGTGCGTCAGCTGAACAGCTTGCTGGCACGGGCCATGTGCTCCCAACTCCTGCCTTATTCCCTTGTGCAGGAGGGGAGCGACATGCGTGCGCTCCTGATGTGTGCAGCCCCCGATTGGCCAATCCCCAGCCGTCATTATTTTGCACGCACGGCCATCCCTGCACTTCACCGCTCTGTGATGGCCAATGTCGGGAGAGGGCTGGAGCACGCGGTGGGTCAACAGGTCCACGTCACCATGGACTCGTGGAGCAGCCGGTTTGGGACAGGCCGCTATCTGTCCTTCACCGCGCATTGGGTCAGCTTGGTGGAAGGGGGTGAGGAGGGGGGAGCAGCATCGGCCGGCACTGCCAGAGCAGCAGCAGCACCAACAACGCAGTGGGTGGTGCCACCATGCAGGGTCAGCGGAACAGCAGCAGGTTCCTCTGATCCGCTTCCATCCTCCGCCACACCAGCCCAAACCTCCCGCCTCAGCAGCAGCGTGAAGCCCCGTCACTGCCAAGCGCTGCTGGAATTGGTCAGCCTGGGGAAGACCAAACTGACGGCGAACCACGTCCTGGCCAAACTCCGAGAGCAGGAGAGGAATTGGCTGACCCCCAGAGGCCTCAGAGTCGGAGAGGTGGTGTCCGACAATGGGGCAAACCTGGTCGCTGCCATCAGCAGGGGAGACCTGGCCCACATCCCCTGCCTGGCGCACGTCCTGAACCTGGTAGTCCAAAAGTTCCTGCGGACCTACCAGGGGATGGACCGACTCCTTGAGGCGGCAAGGAAGGTTGTGCGTCACTTCCGGCACTCGCCTGCAGCCGTGGCGAGCCTGGAAGAGGTGCAGAAGGAGCTGCACCTGCCACAGCCAGGTTTGCCAACTCATCCCTTTAATTACTGACACATATTAATTATACAGGTTTTGTGGCTATTTAGATGCAGTTAATGCACTGGTTATGTGCAAATATCCCCAGAACCTGTATAACTTAGATGTGTCAGTAATTAAAGGGATGAGTTGGCAACACTGGCCACAGCACCGGCTCATGCTCGATGTTCCAACTCGCTGGAACTCCACCCTGGCGATGTTGGAGCGTCTGGTTGAACAGAGGCAGGCTGTCAGCCGGTACGTTGCACGAGCAACAGTTGCCTCCCTCACTGCAACTGGGTGTGCCGCCACCAACCTCCCGTCCATCATCTCCACGGAGGACTGGGGGCACATGCAGCAGGTGTGCTCAGTCCTGGCACCCTTCCTGCAGGCCACCAACATGGTGAGCAGGGACCATGCAATGGTGTGCGAGTGGGTCCCCTTGGTGTGTGTGCTGGACAGGGCCCTGTATGCACTGGTGGAAGAGGGAGCGGCAGCCTTGGACCAGCAGGAGCTGCAGGCAGCTTCACAGGCCACCTCTGAGGAGGCCTCGGAGTTGGTGGAGGTCCCTGACCTTGCTGCTGATAAGGGGGACCAGCAGAGCGCAGCTGGACTGGTGCGGGGGTGGAGAGAGGATGAGGTGGAGGAGGCAGAGGAGGACAGCAATGTCGGCTCTGGGGCTGCCGATGATGTGCCAACAGACGTGGCCAGACTGTTCCCAATGGCAGCGCACATGCTGAGGTGCCTGCGCAAGGACCCAAGGCTGATCCAGGTGAAGCAGAGGGAGGACATCTGGATCTGCATGATGTTGGACCCACGTCTGAAAGGGAAGCTCATCCAGTTCCTGCCTGCAGGAGGAGACCGTGCGCAACAAATGAGGGATTTGCAGCTGTCCCTTGTTGAGCGCTTGGAGGAAGCCTTCCCTCAGACATCCACCCCCACTGTCCAGCCAGCACAGAGGCAGCAGCAGGTGCCTGCATCCACCAGCAGCAAGCGCTCGCGCACCACAGACCTGCTGTCTCTGATCCAAGAGCCCTACATGAGTGTAGAGCTGCCAAGGACTAGAGAGGAGGTGCCTGCAGCAGCATCCTTCTCCAGTTACAGGCAGCGCTTGACCCGCATGGTGGCTGACTACATGGGGTCCTTCAGCGGGCTTGACAGCGTGGCCCCTGTTGATCCCATGGAGTATTGGGTCAAGCACCTGCTGATCTGGAGCGAGCTTGCGCAGTACGCCCTGGAAGTGCTCTCCTGCCCCCCTTCCAGCGTACTGTCAGAGCGTTGCTTCAGTGCAGCCAGTGGAGTCGTCACTGAGAAGCGATCTCGTCTGTCTCACAAGTCTGTGGACAGACTGACGTTTCTCAAAATGAACCAGGCTTGGGTGGAAGGCAAATTCATGGCCCCTGTTGTCGGCGAGAGGGGTACATGAAGTGACGACTGGCACACACACATACACCTGCTGCTGCTGCTGCTGCTGTTATATTTCATTCTGCTGTCTGTGTCTCCACTGCCAGGGAACACATTACAAGGTGCTGCTGCCCAAACGCCACCAGCTATTACGCTCAAAAATAGCTGCATTAATTTGAAATTAAAAAAAAAATTGTAATTATTTTAGAGGTGTCCGGGTTGAAAACTGTGCTGTCCCAATTGTGTATTGGACACAATGTGGGCTTTACGACCGCTGTCTGGAACCTCATGCTGTGTATTTACGTCTCTGGAACCACCGCTAGGACCCAGGGCCTACTATGTCTCGCTGCCTGCCCTCCTGCCTGCTGCCAAATGCCAGTCTGCCACACACACATATCCTCCTCACGCTGCCTGCTGTTATATTTCCTCCTGCTGTCTGTGTCTCCTCTCCGCTGCCAGGGAACACATTACAAGGTGCTGCTGCCCAAGCGCCACCAGCTATTATGCTCAACAATAGCTGCAATAATTTAAAAAAAAATTGTAATTATTTTAGAGGTGTCCAAGTTGAAAACTGTGCTGTCCCAATTGTGTATTGGACACAATGTGGGCTTCACGACCGCTGTCTGGAACCTCATGTTCATTTATGGCCCTGGTACCACCTCTAGGTACCAGGGCCTATTATGTCAGTCACATCACACTGCCTGACACACATTACTCCTCCTCCTGTAGCTGCATTGAGCTTCTGCTGTCTGTGTGCTGCTACCACTGCCAGGCAGAACAGAAGAAGAACTATTTTCTACTGCCACCTGCCCACCCACTCTCCTACCGAGTACCGACCGACTATTACCACGCACTACAAATAGCTGCAAGCCTGCAACTACTACTTCCTCCTCCTGCTGATGTCTGTGTTTTACCACCGCCAGGGTACTCAGAAAAAGGAGCTGTGGCTTGCAATGTGCCACTACCTACCTATTATGCCATCAACACAAATATAACTATGGTGTTATTACAATAAAATATTTCCACAAATGAAGTAAAAAAAATATTACAAAAGAAAGGAAAACCAAGACACATAATATAATGATAGAGAAGAAGAGGAAGAAGAAGAAGAAGAATATATAGAAGAAGAAGATATAGAAGAAGATATAGAAGAAGAAGAAGATATAGAAGAAGAAGATATAGAAGATGAAGAAGATGAAGAAGATATAGAAGAAGAAGATATAGAAGAAGAAGATATAGAAGAAGATGATGAAGAAGAAGAAGATATAGAAGAAGATGAAGAAGATATAGAAGAAGAAGATATAGAAGAAGAAGAAGAAGATGATAATGATGAAGAAGAAGAAGATATAGAAGAAGAAGAAGAAGAAGAAGAAGAAGATATAGAAGAAGAAGAAGATATAGAAGAAGAAGATATAGAAGAAGAAGAAGATATAGAAGAAGAAAATATAGAAAAAGAAGATATAGAAGAAGAAGATATAGAAGAAGAAGAAGAAGATATAGAAGAAGAAGAAGATATAGAAGAAGATATAGAAGAAGAAGATATAGAAGAAGAAGATATAGAAGAAGAAGAAGATATAGAAGAAGAAGATATAGAAGAAGAAGATATATAAGAAGATGAAGAAGAAGAAGAAGAAGATATAGAAGAAGAAGATATAGAAGAAGAAGAAGAAGAAGATGAAGACGACGTAAATGAAGACTTCCAACAACCATTTTGGACACACCTTCTCATGCAAACACTTTTCATGAAGTTAATTTACTTTTTTTGAGACCTTTTTTATAACTACTACATCACCACATAATCACTTGATGTTTTTCTTCATAAAAAAGGTGGTTTCATGCATCATTGACCTCCTATACAAGTTTTACAAGCTATTTAAGGCCAGCTCGAATATTTTACTCGAATACAGACTCGGATAGTGACGTCGGATATCCGAGGTCGAATCGGATATTCGATTACATCGGATATCCGACTTCGAGTGAATTCGGATAGTTTACTATCCGAATTCGACCAAACTCGAATAGGATAATGAGGTATCCGAGCAACACTGCTACTGCACAAACATAACTATGCACACTAAGGAGAAATGGTTCCTGGTATGACATCATTTGATTACTTTTAATTCCTAACTACAAGTAAAGTAATCTCTTGCCTCCTTCCTTGAGCTCAATCCTTTAAATACTAGAGAGATGTATTACGGAGTAGTGTTATTGCCTAATTTGCATATAGTTATGATATAGTGCAATGCATCAAGTGGAGATAATCTTCTTAATTCAATTGTGAGTAAAGAAAACCGCAATGTTTAATTAAGTCTTATATTAAAAGGTAACTGTATTTGATGCAGAGTTTTATAGAAACATAAAATAAAACCTAATACAATAGGACAATAATCGTATAATCCAAGGTGTGTCTTCTGTATGTTCCAAACACTCCTGTGATGTTCACAGAGAGCAAAGTTATAAAAGAAATATAGCCAAAATTGAAACAGTAACTAAGAGTAACTAAGAAGTGGTAAATGTAGTTTTATTGTGATTTCATGATTACATTGGATTTATAGACCACTATTTGACAAATTCATTAGCTGTTGTAATATGCATGTAGTCCTGGATTTAATAAGAATTCACAAAGTGTTAATACACTTTTACATGGCCCTAATTCTCACCAAGACACGTTTTATCGAAGCTGTCATTTTTACAGCTGTTTGGCATTGGCACAGCATTCCTATCACAACTATTCAAGCCATTAGTTATAACTATTGATGTTACCTGCAGTTAGGTAGATCGAGTCAGGCTAGTGAGGAGCATTTAAACTAGTGTTAGGGTCAGGTTAGGGTTAGAACATTTTATTTTTATTTTCAGATACAAGTATCAGCCAAAGGTAGTATTTATGGAAGAGACGTTAAAAATGAGGCAAGACAAGTGAGGATAAAAATGGCGCCTCCATAGGAGGCAATAGTCAAAGCCGGTATTATTCCGCAATAAAGTTAAATTATGGCGCCTGCACCATAATTTCACTTCGTTGCAGCTAATCTCTGCTTTTACTATTGCCTCCTATGACAGCAAGGGTAGTTAGGGAGCTAAGGTTAAATTGTTAGGTGGGGTAAGGTGGGGTTAATGTTAAGCAGCGGTTGGAGTGGTTAGGGTTAGGGAGCCAGGGTGGAGTGGTTAGGCACCTGGGGGGTCCTAGGGTTAAGGATAAGTAGAGGGAGGGGTCAGTGTGAAAGTAGGCAGGGGTGAATGGATACATTACCTGGCCCCAGCAATCGCATCTCCTCCACTTTTTAGTTCATTTGCAGCTGTCCTGCAGCCAGCCAATTTGCTGGCTGCAGAACTCCTTCAAACCAGGAAGTGGAGGAGATGCGAGAGCGGGTAATGTATAATAATTCCAGATGCCGGTAAAGACATCTTGTTACTAACATTATTTAATGTTTTAGAAATGTCCTAAAACATTAAAAACCACTAGCAACAAGATGTCAGTACCTGCATCACCCTGTGCCATTTTTTAAGTGCCATATTTTTGTATGTACGCGTTTATTTATGATAGTGCTGGTGATAGGTTGATGTTGGAAATCATTTGCAAGGTTAAGGTAAGGCAGTGGCGTAGCAATAGGGGGTGCAGAGGTTGCGACCGCATCGGGGCCCTTGGGCAGAGAGGCCCTCAGGGGATATCCCTCAACCACAGTATTAGCTCTTTATTGGTCCTGTGCTGGTAATAATCACTTCTATACATGCTGTGAATGGTAATGAATGGTAATGATCATTAACACACTGTTCCCCATCCCTTTCTTGCACCTGACACTGCGGTTGTCCTTTGGTTGGGTTTTGGTTCGCCATATTATGTATAGAGTGCTTGGAGGCCCCCAATGTAAAACTTGCACTGGGGCCCACAACTTCTTAGCTTCGCCACTAAGGTAAAGGTTGGCCTAAAGAATACCCAGATAGCTCTGGATGACCCAGAACTACTAGGAAAGTATAAGGGGCTGAAAGATACTAAAAAACCCTCCTATGAAAAACAATGCTGAGTATAGCTTTTTAAAACAGAAGGTATTTGCGATAATTGAGCTTCAACTGAGCAACGGTGGTTTCCCAAGATGCATCACTCCTGAATATGAAAATCACCTCTTTATGACCATGAAGGCAGGTTCATCTCCAGAACCACTGATACATTTTACTCAGCACTGCTTTTTAGTAAGAGGGCTTTTTGGTCACTTTTTGCCCCTTATACTTTCCTAGTGCTTCTGAGTCACCATGAGCTGTCAGGGATGTCCTGTAGTACTGGTCCAAGCTCTATACCATAGGATCATATTAATCCATGCCATGCACTGATCAGGCTCAGAAAGTCCAAAACAGACCGTCTGCATGTTGGGTCAATGTGGCGCTGTAACATTTTTGAGCTATAGGCTTGCTTATGCTTCAGGGGCATAAAGAGATGATTTGTTTATTTGGGAGTGATGCATCATGGGAAACCACAGTTGCTCACTTAAATCTGAATTAATATAAATACCTTTTGATTTAAGAAGGCAAATTATACTCGGTTTGTCCTAAAATGACAGATGAGGAATTGTGTTAGGATGTCAGTGGGGGAAATGTTACAAGCTACCAGTTTCTAGCATATGCTGTATGGGGAACTCATATGGGGGACTCATAGTTAATAATAATAATAATAATCCAAACATTTGTATAGCACTTTTCTCCTGTTGGACTCAAAGCACTCAAGAGCTGCAGCCACTGGGACACGTTCAAGAGGCCACCCTGCAGTGTTAGGGAGTCTTGCCTTGAACTCCTTACTGAATAGGTACTTGACCTAGCCAGGATTCGAACCCTGTTCTCCCATGTCAAAGGCAGAGCCCTTAACCAGTACACTAGTTGGTAAACAGTTAGAATTTGTGGATGACAGAGACAAGATAGAAATACATTGTGCAATATTTTTGATTGGCTAGGCTAATGTTGGCTGGTTAGGCTAATTTTGAATCAAATGTAAATCGTACAATGCAAATAGAACTTAAAGAGACACTGAAGCGAAAAAATAATTATGATGTAATGATTTATATGTGTAGTACAGAGAAGAAATTAAACATTAGGAGCAGAGACATAAGTCTAATATTGTTTCCAGTACGATAAGAGTTAAGAAACTCCAGTTACTATCTATGCAAATAAGCCATTGAGCTCCACGACTTTCAAAGTTGCAGAGAGCTCTGATTTCTGAAGGTTGCTATCTCAACTGTCTGTCACTATATTGTTTTTTCTTCTGCACAGGACAGGTCAAAAGTTCACAGCCTGCATTGTAAAAATCCTTCAGAATGCTGAGTTATTGTATTAATGTTGAGAATACGGATTAACTTTGAAACATTTAAATTACCAATTGATCCAAAACACAGAAAGGACATCAGTCTCATCTATTTGAACAGGGACACTTTGTAGCGCTGTCCCTGGTTCAAATACCAGCCAGGGTACTATCTGCATGAAGTTTGTATGTTCTCCCTGTTCCTGTGTAGGTTTCCTCCCTTATTCCAAAAACATACAATTTGATTGACTTACCCTTAAAAATTGGCGTTAGACTACAATGGGCATATGTCTAAGGTAGGGACCCAAGACTATGGCTATGGTAGGGACAAGACTCAAGCAATGTGGAAGATGTCAGCGCAATATAAATAATAATAAAAATAATAATTTGGTGGTAAGAGGATGCCAAGAAAAAGAACTTTGCTGCAGCTGAGGCTTGAAATGAAAAACCTGTCCTCTGTGGTTGAGGCGAACTGTAAGCCAACTGTAGGCCCACTTCCATCTTGTTTACGCACAACTATGCCATTATTGTTTTTGTTCAATATTAAAACACAAGACAGAGAGAGCTCAGGAAAATATTGCACCCCCATCCTACAAACCCACTTTTGGGCAAGTATATATTTCACCACTATACATATACCGAACATTTCACCAATATACAATAAACATTTCACCAATATACATTCATATGCATTGCCCAAAACACATTTTAAAAAAGAAAACAAATGTATATAATTTCATGTTAAGGGAATATGTGAAAAAAAGCTCTTTTTTTTCCAAGATGACTGAAGAAATTTTGTATGTGTTCCTCACATGTTAAAAAGTCATACTGACCAAGAACCTTGTAATACACTGTAGCATCAGTAAGACATACGGTACATGCTGATAAATGGCAGCAGTAGCTACGCTTCCCACATGACACTGATTGACGATAATGTCCCTGTGCTCTGTTATGATAGAATGATAGAGCGATCATACTAGGTTTACAGTCATTACATTTGCATTCATCTTGAATAGAGTAACCAGCTAATCCACAAAGTGATAGCCCCATGCATGAGCAGCCATAGTAACGATGCAGACAGGTAAGCAAACAGGATATAGTACATTTCTGATAGCAGGCACAAAGGATCATGCAGCAGCACTACAAAGCCTATGTTTTGCATCATTGCCTAGGCATATTGACACACAGATCTCACCACACTTGTCAGTATCTACAGGCTTTCCACCCTCTGCTCAAGGATGTGAGTCAGCGCGACACCGTCTGAACCGCACCAAACTCACAGAAAGAAGGGGAGATCATAACTGTGCCAAGAGAAGTTATCATCAATCAAAGTCATGTGGGAAGCATAGCTCCTGCTGCAATTTGTTAGCATGTGTATCTATCCATTGCTAATGCATATGACAAGGTTCTTAGTCAGTATGACTTTTTAATGTGCGTGGGAAAATTGGATCCAATATTTGTCAATTTAAAAAATAAAGCTTTTTTCTAATCATATAGATTCTGACTGAATGAGATAAGAGGGGTGGTATATGAAATAAAAGAAGCCAAAGGGCACTCTTATAAGGTGGAGCCTGTATATTTGTGTGCATATAATAAAGGCTCCGGTTAAAAAGGGCACCAGAAATAAACAATATTGAAATTATCGTTCAGTAAAAAAACTCTGTTTTAACGTTTAGTAAAATAGGCACCAGGAAAAGTGATAAAATATTGTTTAATTTACCGATATTGTACAACTTCATTCATATACTAAAATATCTTTAGTACTTACCAATATTTCACCATAACCTAACCTCTTCCTTCTTTCACACAGAACCCTCCCCTGTTGGTGCCCAACCCTAACTCCCCCCTTGCTGGTGCCTAACTTTAACCCCCCCTGGTGGTTCCTAACCCTAAGACCCCCCCCCCCCCCCCAGTGGTGCCTACCCTTAATCCCCCCTAAGCCTAACCTTAACTCCCTGCCTAACCTTAACTCCCTGGTGGTGCCTAACCTTAAAACCCCACTGGTGATGCCTAACCTTAACATCTCCTGGTGGTGCCTAACCTTAACCCACCTGGTGGTGCCAGAAGGGTGGCAGGACTTGAGAGAGATAAGATAACAGCTACCCTGCTTTGCTGTACACACAACCTGAATTCCAGAGCTCCTTGCATCTTCCTTACTTCCTGGTAAGCGATGAAACAGTCACAGCATGCTTTGCTGCATCTGCTATGTCCTGATGATCCCGGGACAGCAGAGCACGCATTTACTGAAATATCAGCTCCACTTTAGAACTCCAGCTGTCAGACAGTATAGCTGGTCAGCATCCCTCCATTCCTTCTTCTCTCCTCAGCTGAGAGGAAACATACACACATATACAAGAGTCACTAATGCCTTGTGCACACCATCCAATTTCCCTTTAGATCAACAGGTCGAATACATTTTTTGTGGAAGTGATCAAAATTGAGCAGAAAAACAATCGGAAATCAAATCAGACCTTTTGGAAATTAGCGATTCGACCCGTGTACTAGGCATAAAACAGGTTTTTCCTCCTGCAAACCAGTGATAGGTAGTCAGTGTTGGACTGAATTTAGTGGAGGTTGGGGGGGGGGGGGGGGGCAGTTGGTGCCATGGGCACTGGAAAGTACAAATCTATTAGAGTTCAGTATTCAGAAATTGTCCTTGTCAGATTTTTCAGGATTGTCCTTGATATTCATGCCTGACAAAGAAGTAAGAACTAGTCCTATAATCATCAATAATCATCCTTCACTGTACACTGAACCACCTTGTATAGCATGAAACAGTAGTAAAACTCAATGCCCCATATTGACGTTATCTTTTCTCCTACGTTCTCTGCTAAGTGATATTTTCACACCTTAGTTATCAATAAAATGCCTTTCAAGCCCAAAACAAGTAAAAATATTTTGAAAATGTTGGCAATTCTTTTTTCATACTTTTTAAATTGCAGAGTGCTGAAATGGTATATTAAACAGAAGATGACAAATTATTGCCTAGAAGAAAACTCAGGAGAAAAAGTGAAGTGAATAAGGGCACATATGATAGGAAGACAACTATTACTGTTCCATCAGTGGTGGATGCTGCACCCAAAGTCTAGTAACTACCATAGAACCATTCTCACTGAAAGGAAGAGGTGAGGAATGGAGAAGGATGAAGATCCTTAAAGTACTGTGAAAACACCACAAACCATGCACCCTTGACATAAGCTGAAAGCCTGAAGCAAGTGTCTTGTCAGAATCAGAATCAGAATCAGAACTTTATTTCGCCAAGTGCGACCGAGGTCGTACCCGGAATTGGTTGTGGTTCACATGGCAGTAGCAACAGAGCAAGACATTATGGGTTGCATCTCCATAATGTTCTGAAGGTCCAGAGGTCACTGAAAGTTACTTTGCTGGCTTAATCACTGAAGGATGTTTAGTCTTCATCTCTGAAAGAGCCTTATTTTCCCTCTACCTCCTCAATAAGAGCAACAGGGGAACAATGGAGAAGTATTGAGGTCTACAGTACTTTAGAAATCCCACAAAGTTGTCAGCCTAAAGCAAGTGTCTTGTGTGTCAAGTGCCGCACTCTCTGCACTTTCTGTGATGCTCTGAAGTTCTGAATGTCCAAGTTGTGAGGTCATTAGAAGGACCTGTGGAAAAAACAATGGGACTCACCAGTTTAGAATGTACAGACTGCACAATAACTATGACCAGTTATGCTTACCTGAATTATGCATAAAATACTTTATATGTTTAATCGTACATCAATAAAATCAATATCTAACTGGGGTTTCAGTAACAGTCCACTCTTTGGAGCAAGTTGAAAAATGTCTATGGAATATTAAGTAGTTACAGTCTACAGAAGAAGCTCACGGTGAACCAGAATTCATTGGAGTGTGTAAGGGGCTACAATGGACCAAAAAGCCCTTATGAAAATGCTATGGAAAACAAAAAGTTGTTTCTTAAAACTAAAAAAATATGAAATAGGAGGCATTTCTTTACTTTCAGCTCTCTAATCTACTAATGTAGATGACCTTCCGGACTTCTGAAGTGACTGCATGCGTGCTCAGTCACACAAATTACAGAATGCCCAGAAGCTCCAAATTCTCTGACCATTATTTGATGGTCATCACTTAGTTATACCCCCGTGTGATTAGTCTTGCCCATTGCCTTATCCTTGCTGTCTTTACCTCGCTGAGATGGGTGCCTCAGTAATTAGTCATGAGGCTCAGTACATGGGCCTGGGGGAGCTAAATTTCTCGTTAAAGAGGAACTTCAGCCTAAACAAACATACTGTCATTAAGTTACATTAGTTATGTTAATTAAAATAGATAGGTAATATAATCTCTTACCCACCTTGTTTTAAAAGAACAGGCAAAGGTGTGTGATTTCATAAGAGTAGCCATCTTTTTGCTTGAAAGGAGGTGACAGGGAGCATGAGACACACTTCCAACTGTGCTGTGTCCTGATCACCCCTCCCAGTTGCTAGGCAACGTGAATAACAGCATAGGAAATCCCATCATGCTTTGCACGGCATCAAGGGAAAAAAGCCTGAGCAGTTTTCTTTGATGGGGCGGAGCTTAGCTAAAAATGCAGCTAAAAATGAGACTTCTATAAAAAAAACAAAGTTCTGATGCTGGGAAACTGTTAAAGAAACACCAGGCCTTTTCAGTTCTGCTGAGTAGATTTTTAGTCTGGAGGTTCACTTTAAGTAGTAACTGATGAACATTAAGGATGGTTGCCGTTTCAGTGCTTGTGGCATTATGGAAAGTGTATAAACACACATCTAGGTGTGTCATGTGCTGACAAGTTAGGATTTTAAAAGTGCACACATGTTCACTTTAAGTAGAAGCTGATTACGGTAGCTATAGAGAGATCCCATGACACATTATAATTATTTCTTCTTACCAATGCTCCAGACTTTCCCTTGGTTGTTGAAGGGGCAGAGAAATGCATTTCTCAAAGTTGTAAAGGTATACAGATAGTCCCATACTTTAAAACACCAGAGTTACAAATGCCTTCTATATATACACAATGTTGTCCTCATGTACAAAAGCAAGTTGTTTAAAGCACCTTAAAGCACATTAAGATTCTGTGATTCCGATTCTGATTTCCAGTTTTGATGCAATTTTACACGTGATTCCGATTTTTGATGCATGTGTTGCTAGCACGCAGTGAAAATCGCAAATCAGAAAAAAATTATAGGAAGTAAGAACCCCAAGTAAAAAAAATAGCTTAACTCAGGTGGTAAAAGAGTTCAAAATGTTTCTTTTTTTTCCAGTATCCATGGTCCATCATTGAGGTAAGCTACCTCTTGCTTGTTTTAAACTGTTTGCACCTCATTGTGGTTGCTGTATTACAACCTGGTTTTGTGAGTATCTCTTTTCCCTAATATTTATTCATATTACTTGACAGGGCTGGGCCGAGGCAGAGGCGAGAGAGGCTCCAGCCTCAGGGCGCAGTGTAGGAGGGAGTGCACAACTCACACAGCTATCATTCCCCTATTATGTTTGAAGCAGAAAGAAATAAAAAAGTTAGAGATTGCGAAGGAAAAATGTTTATGGACAATAGACTACTAAAACCTAAGGGGCTTCAGGTTCATTTTTACCCAGGAGCCAATATAATGGTTCCTGTCCCCTACACCAGTAGTGTATGGAACCGACATACACAGGACCTTATTTTGAACCATTATAGATTTTTTTTTCTTTTTCAATTTCAGTATGGATTCAAGATTGGCATGGTGTGAACACAGGCATGTTGATCCATCTTCAATACATCTTCAATACAATTGAGGAAAAGAACCCACTTGAAACCGCAGAGTACTTGGGTAATTTGGAATAAGCTAGAGAGCATAAACCCGCAATAAATGTACCACTTACAGTTACTGTACTGTGTTGGAATTTTTAGCTTTCCAGGTATGGCAAAACATTTCTACAAGCTATTAATCATTATGGTACACAATGTACTACTACCATTATAGCATAGTTACTATGAGCTGTAAAAACTATAAATACTTTTCTCTAGCAGAATGCAAATGCTAGAAGTGTTCCAGTATTACAAGTTGAAAGAGTACAGAGGAGGACAACTGCACACTTTTATTATTATTATCTATTGTATTTATAAAGTGCCTAGTGCCTACATATTATGCAGTGCTGCAAAATAGATAAATTGAGTTAGCATACAAGTTAGGACATACAGGGGGCACAGAACAAGAAACAGGATCATGCACCTTTGAATGTCTTTGGTATCAATAGTAAAATGTCTTTAGTAAAAATAAATCAAGCCCATTCTAGGTTGTCAGAGGGTTTTCTGACAGTGATGATGCATGAACAAGCTGGAGACACTGGGGGGAGAGCCCTGCCAGAGGCTTACAACCTAAAAGGGTAGGCGTAGAGACAAAGTAGTTACATATGTTGAGAGGGTGCTTAGCGGAACGTGTTATGGTTCTGGTGGCGGTGGCAAGCATGAAAAGGTGAGTCTTGAGGGCTTGTTTGAAGAAATTGAAGGTGGGGCAAGTCTGATGGTTGGTATGAGTGAGTTCCAGAGGGTTGATGCAACCCTAGTGAAGTCTTGCAATCAAGTGTGGGAGTGAGAAGTGCACAGTGAGACCAGGTGTCAGTTTTTGGAAGATGGTACGTGCCTGTGGGTAAAATCCAGGTATAGGTCGAGCAGGTCTTGTGCACCCATTTGTAGGCCAAACACAGAATGGGGAGCCAGTGGATCTAAAGTTTTGTGCATCTTGAAGCGAATCTTGGTGAAAGCCAAAATAAAAAAACAACAGAAAACTCACCTATGAAGAGGGAAGGCTCTGGGTCCTATAGAGCCTTCCCGTTCCTTTCACTGTCTGATTATTCTAGCAATGTCACCCCCATTGCGGGAGGTTTTGGAAGTCTTCGGAGCACGAGTGTTCCTGAAGATGGGCAACTCCGTACTTTGCATGCCCGAGAGAGCCCGCTCGCACAGCGGCAGTATGGAGCCGCTTGTCTTCAGGGGCACTCGGGCTCCCAAAGCTTTCCAAAGCCTCCTGCAGCAGCACAGAGCAGTCTTTGACGTAATGCTAACTGGGTTGACAGTGCTGGAATGAGGGGACCAGAAGAGGAACGGGAAAGCTCTGTAGGACCCAGAGTAGGTAAGCATAGGAAAGTATCTGATTTCTTTTTTTTTAAATCACTTCAGTGTTGCTTTAAGTTTTGTAAGATTGTTATGTTCAGGAGACATTAAGCAACTATATATTTTTTTGCTAAATTAAACCATAACAAATTTTACAAACATGTATGATGTAATGTAATGTAACGATGTGTGACAATGTTGTTTGGTTTGAAAGTATTGAAGAGTATAAAATGTGCATTTTGTCAAGGTTTTGTTACGAAGAGGAATCTTGCCAGAATAACATTAAATCCTATGTTCAGCATGTATCATGATTTGATTGCTTCTAACTGTCTGTTGTGGTGTAAAGTTAAAGGTTAGTTCCATACCTTAAGTGGGTCATTACTGGTAAGCAATATTTGGATTATCTCTTGTTCTCATGAAGTTGTGAGACTTGCTCTCTTGAGTGTGACTTTTGCACATGGGAATCCGTAGAGCATCCTACCTGTCCACAAAGTGTAAAGAAAAAAGAAAGTGCTAAGAAGTATGAAAAAATAAAATAATGAGTAGAAAGGAATGGGAGAAAGGGAGAGTGATATGAGGAGAAGAATGGAGGAGGATTTCCAGGGAGGAGGGCAGCCTTATTCTTTAGTTTCTTAAAGAGGTTCCTGAGGGGATCTCCTCGATTGGGATAGGGTGTTATTGTTCAAGTCTGCTGAGGGTTGGGGGTTCCATTAACCTTTTTCCTATGGAGAACCATGAATTGTAGTAATTCTCCAACTAGACTGTCCAGTGTACAGGAATATGATTTTTCAAAGTCTGTCTTGGTCCTGCTCCATCTCTGCTACTGATCCTTCATACTTGATGCTGAAATGCACAGTAAAGTTAAGAGGCCTTCTTTAAATGAAAGTTGCCCTCTGTTGAGCTAAGGCATTATGCCCAGTAAAGCACCATTGCTGGGCAAACTGGACTACTGCTGTCATTGCTTCTTGGATCCTTCCAGCTGCTGTTTGTGCTTGCTGGTATCTCATGTTTGGTGGGAGTGGAACTTTACGTAAATTATTCATTGTTCCACCAAATGCAGTGTTGGCAATATCTGCAAAAGACATGAAGAAGCATGTCGATGCGGTTATAAACAGCACTGACATTGGAACATTATTTAACGTCTATCAAGGTTTTACCAGTAGGGCAAAGTATAATCATGGAGAGAAGTAATCCATAGCTACCAATCACAACCAATATTTTTCTCAACCTAAACTGCTTTCTAATTGATAGTCAGGAGTTACTGTCTACTGACGATGGCCCTTCTCTCTACTCATCTATGCAGCTTCACCTTATAGCCTACAATCACCCAGCATGGACATACAGAAACTTTCAAGGTAATTATGTTTATTTAACCTTTGTGTGTCCTTTCTAAATAGAATTTCATACTTGTAAAAGCTGTTTTGTTTTAATTAGCAAGGATGCAGAGGTGGTTGCGTAATTGACAAAAGAAAGGATCCTTTATTCCTTACAACAACCGTACACACACAAGTAGTGGAAGACAGAGGTCACCCATAGTTTAATTCCCTATTTAGAATTTCTACTCAATTATCGATCGTCATGTTTCTTTGTACAAACAGAACTTGTATCCAGCTTGAGGCTGTTTAGTTTTTGACATCTTCTTGGCAGTGGAGTCGCCATTGTATTATCACAGGGTCTCAAACACACAGACAAGACAACTTCACTGAGAAGATATAAGTGAGACGTTTGACAAGACAGAAGTTGAGATACATCTCTAAAAACAACTTCAGCTTTGAATGGGACATCAGTCATTTTGTATCTTTGGACAGAATGGGAATTGGTAAAATCATTCTAGATGTCAATCATCATTGTATCCCAATTTGGAAAATAATCTTCATCTTCCTGTGTTGGTCTGATCTAGCTGTTTCTCATCTTGGGATTTAGAGACTTGGGCCCATATGCCATCCACTTTTTCTCCTGCGTTTTCTCTTAGGTGATATGTTCACAACTTATCATGCCTTTTAAGCCATCAGCAAGCAAAAAAATACTTAGAATAATTTTGACAGTACCTTTTCGTCTGGTTTATTGTACTTTTTCAATTGCAGTGCTGAAAAGTGTTTTTGGAACAGAATATGAAAAATTATCTCCTAGGAGAAAACTCAGGGTAAAAAGTGAATTGCAAATGGGCCCCAGTGTCAGTGGCATTTATTCAATTCACTTTTTCTCTTAAAGTTTTCTCCTAGGAGATCATTTTTCATCTTTGAAAATCATTTTTCAACACGCTGCAATTGTAAAGGTACCAAAAATGGGTACTGTTAAAATTATTCTGAATATTTTGTTGCTTGCTGGTGGCTTAAAATGCATTTTATTGGTAAGTAGTGACCTAGGAAAAAATGTGAAAAAATGTGAAAAAAACTATTATGCCCTTTGAACCCCCAACATGCAAGAAAATACTCAAAATAATGTTGAGGGGATGCAGAGGTTGTGGCTGCACCAGGGCCCCTGGTCTTGAGGGTTCCACGCAAGGCTCACCTCCTTGCAGCAATTTAATTTTGTGGTGCTGTAGTGCTAATGATCACCTTTATGGCCTCAATTCACTAAGCAGTTTAGACTAGTCTACTAATGGTTTTTAGTCTACTGATGGTTTAGTGTAAATCAGTTACATCAAGAGGGAATTCACTAATAATTACCAAATGTTTTAGACCTGTTTTTAGATCTGGTCTAAAACATTTGGGGCTTGATTCACAAAGCCGTGCTAACTGTTAGCACGCTTGTGATAAGCCCCTTGTGACGCCTAAACTCCGTTTAGGCGTGATAAGTTCTGATCACGTGCAAAGTCCCACAAGCCAAACCATCAGTAGACTAGTCTAAACTGCTTAGTGAATTGAGGCCTATATGTGCTTTGAATGGTGGTAATCATTAAAAAACCAGTGTACAAGAGAGATAGACTCCTAGCACTCAGAATCCGCTGATGAGTAGGACTGAATAAATCTATGCAATTGTCAGTTCGGTGCAGGTTGGAAATGAACGGTTGTGGCGCGCACAAGTCACATATATGAACATGTTTGCAAGTCCAATGGAGGGACAGGAGAGGAGAGAGGATGACTGGAACTGCCGACCCGACCTGGCGCCCACTTAGCCCCATGCATCATATGCAACTGTGTGTTTTTTACATACATTTAAATAAACTTTTGAATGGCAGTTCCAGTCCTCCACTATCTCCATTGAATCATTAACAAACCATTAATTTGGCTATCTGAACACCACTTGCCTGATTACACACAAATAATTATCATAAAACATCCAAAACACTCTAAAATTCTCATTGTGTATTGGTGGACAGATATTCAATTCACTTTTTCTCCCAAGTTTTCTCTTGGGTGATATTTTAGGCCTTAGCAATACAATGCCTTTTAAGCCACCAGGAAGCAAGAAAATACTTAGAGTAATTTTGATAGTACTTTTTCACCTACTTTGGTACTTTTTGATTTGCAAAGTGCTGAAAAATTATTTTAATCACAAGATGAAAAATTATCTCCTAGGAGAAAACTTAGGAGAAAAATTGAATAAGGGCTGATTCTGTCAGCAGATAGAGGCATTCTTGCCTTACTACACTGTCATCGGCCATTAAGTGCTGACTATTGCGAAAAGCTCATGAAAAACACATTAGCTCCTATTCAATTATTTTTTTAACACATTGGCCCCTATTTAACATGATTGAAGTATTGTCCCAGGATTTTACACCTTATCAATAAAGTGCACGTTATGCCATCAACAAGCAAGAACATACTCAGAATAAGTATCATATTTACTTTTTACCTACTTTTTAGTACTTTTTCAATTGCAAAGTTACTAAAAGTTACTTCGTAGAGATGAAAAAAATGTCTCTTTTTATATACTTAAAGAGGAACTATTGCGAAAATCTTAAAATTTAAAACACATACAAATAAGAAGTACATTTCTTCCATAGTAAAATGAGCCATAAATGACTTTTCTCCTATGTTGCTGTCACTTACAGTAAGTAGTAGAAATCTGACATTACCCAAAGGTTTTGGGCTAGTCCATCTCTTCATAGGGGAATCTCAGCATGGCCTTCATTCTTTATAAAGACATTCGCTGATCAAGATTTATACAATGATGCTGGACAGCCTCCCTGCTCACCATACACTTTTTTGGCAGTTGGACGGAGCAACTGTCATTCACTAAGTGCTTTTAAAAATAAAGGAAACTCTAAGAACCCCATATGAGAAGATGGGCTAGTCCAAAATCTGTTGGTAATGTCAGATTTCTACTACCTACTGTAAGTGACAGCAACATAGGAGAAAAGTAATTTATGGCTCATTTAACTCTGGAAGAAATGTACTTCTTATTTGTATATGTTTACATGTATTTTAAATTTTAAGATTTTCGCGACAGATGTGTTCTTCGATGATGGCTAGGTGTGACTGCATTACAGGTAGGCCAATGCACTATCCATTTTAAACTGTTTTCTACTATTGTAGTAACTTTTAGGGCATCTCCTAGAGTTCTTAGTATAGGTACCTACCTCTGTTGGGAGATGGATTCGTATGGGCTATTCATAAATATTGTTTGAACCACAGTTCAGTGTTTAAGATAGGCCATGATGGTTTATTGTTTTAAACTACAAGGCTCTGTCCTGGCTTTTTAGCTATGGATAGGGAAAATGATGTGCCAGGTTAGCGGTGATAGGTTCAAACATATGGCATTGGAGTATAGCTGAAACATCACCAGCTGAAGATGGTGGAAGGTGAGTACTGGCTAGGGTTACCAGTTATATTTAGGCTTATAGAGTAAGAAGATTAGATTTCAGGGGCAGTGTAGGGGAGGGTAGCTTTACTCATTAGAACTAAAAAGTTATGACTAGGCATTCAAAAAGGAGTTAATGTTCATATAAAGGTTAGCATTAGATGTTAGGGAGAAGTTAACACTGGGTGGGGCATATATCAAATAAGAGTGCCAGGAAAAAAAGGTGCTTTGTATAGCTGAAAGATATTGTTGATAACATTTTTTTAATCATTTCTTTATCTGAGATAGAATAATAAATACGTTTTAAATGGTATTAAGAAGGGCATCGTCTATAACAATCAAAAGAAAAATATATTTACAGTCGTAATGAGCATATGTGAAAAACATTGTTAAATGTTACCAATATTTTACTACGACTAAACCTAACCCTACTCTCAAACAGAACCCTCCCTGGTGGTGCCTGACCCTAAAAATCCCCTGGTGGTGCCTAACCTTAAAACCCCTCTTCCTAATACCAAACCCTAAAACCCCCTTTCTGATGCCTATTAACCCTAAAACCCCAGTATTAATAATATTAATACAAAAAGCGATACATTTCTAAGATAATACATTTCAAAATTTACGAACTTATAATTGTCAAAATGAATTTTAAAACAATATTTTTCAAAACACTAATTCTCAAAACTAAAAATCTTGGTTGGACAAGTCCGGCACCTGCTATGTATCGGGCGCCCAAATTTCGTCTTTGGTGCCCAATAGCCGATATTTTACATTAGCGCCCCTGGGGCACCCAAATAGTCCATTAGCACCATAGGGGCCCACATTGCTTGATTCCTGGGACTACGGTGGTTAACTTTAGAATTCAGCAAGGGGTTATTGTTAGAGTGGAAGTTAGGGTTAGATATCAGGAAGTGGTTCAGGTGGTTCAGGTTGGGAGGGGGTAGGTTAGGGTTAGGTGTTTAGGAAGAAGAATAAATGATGAGGGAATAGGGAAAATTGGGCTAATGACAGATCATAACAACTGCAAATCTTGACAAAAAAAAAACTTTGAAGCCAGTTGAAAAGCATTGTAACAGACTAACAGCATATTTCTGATACCCTGAATATTCATCCAGCAATACTGTACAAGGAAAAATGCATACACAGTTAATGTTTTGTTTTAGACATCGCCAATATTGGTACACGTTCATATGATGAATTACAGCAGAATAAGAAACACTAGGAGAAGGTCCCTGCCCTTGCGAGCTTACAATCTAGAGGTTAGTGGGTTGGAAACACTAGGGAAGGAGACACAGGAGTTAATGGATGAGACAGTGAGCCTCCATTGGGACATACAGTAAATTATAAGCTTGTCTTAAAAGAAACACAAAAAATTGCTTTCCTAAAACAGAAAGAATTTGCGATAATTCAGGTTGGAGTGAGCTCGAGATGTCTCCCAGAGCACCACTGCTGAATATATGCAAATTAACCATTGTACCCTTAGAAGCTAAACACACCTCCAGAACCGCTGGAATGCAATGATGCGTCAGCTTGTTAAATTGTACAGAGCCATAATAATCCAACATGCATACAGACTGTTTCGGATTGTTTGATCCTCATCAGTGCATGGCATGGATTAATTTGGCTCTATGGAGTAGGGCCTGTAAACTGAGAGGCACAGACTAACCAGCAAGCTCATGGTGACCCAGAACTCATTGGAGTGTGTAAGGGACTACAATGGTCCTAAAAGCCCCCTTACTAAGATGTTAAGAAAAACAAAAAATTGCTTTCCTAAAACAGAAAGAATTTGCGATAATTCAGGTTGGAGTGAGCTCGAGATGTCTCCCAGAGCACCACTGCTGAATATATGCAAATTAACCATTGTACCCTTACACACTCCAATGAGTTCTGGGTCACCATGAGCTTGCTGGTTAGTCTGTGCCTCTCGGTTTACAGGCCCTACTCCATAGAGCCAAATTAATCCATGCCATGCACTGATGAGGATCAAACAATCCGAAACAGCCTGTATGCATGTTGGATTATTATGGCTCTGTACACATTAACAAGCTGACATATCATTGCAATCCAGCGGTTCTGGAGGTGTGTTTAGCTTCTAAGGGTACAATGGTTAATTTGCATATATTCAGCAGTGGTGCTCTGGGAGACATCTCGAGCTCACTCCAACCTGAATTATCGCAAATTCTTTCTGTTTTAGGAAAGCAATTTTTTGTTTTTCTTAACATCTTAGTAAGGGGGCTTTTAGGACCATTGTAGTCCCTTACACACTCCAATGAGTTCTGGGTCACCATGAGCTTGCTGGTTAGTCTGTGCTTGTGTTAAAAGGTGTGTTTTGAGAGTAGGTTTGAAGTTTTCCAGGCATGAAGCATGACAGGCTGTGGGAGAGAGTTCCAAAAGAGAGATGACACTCGTGAAAAGTCCTGGATATGGGAGAGAGATGAGGTAACCAAGCCAGAGGACAAGAGGGTCTCTTAGGAGGAGACAAGAGGGTCTTCCAGGTCGGATGGTATCTGGAGATTAATGAGGAAATGTATGGAGGTGACAACTTAATGTATGTAGAGCTTGTAAGATGGTCAAGGTTGGAAGACTTCCTGGAACAAGTAAGAGAGTTTTTAGGCATACAAAAAGTGAGAGGTACCTGGTAGTAGAATCTTAGAAAGGCCTCTTGCACAACCTGTCTAGTGTTTTGAGCTCCCTTACATTTTACGGAGGCAGCTAGCAGCAAATGGAAAGTGCCAAGCGCAGCTTCAGAATCACTATCCATTGCCAAATATGGCACATTGTTATAGATAGATCATTTTACTATGTGGCCCCATGAGGACATGCACCCTAAGGCCCTGTTTACACTTAATCAGTTGCTCTCAGTTATAACTGAAAGGACAACTGATTTTCAAAGTAATGCCTATGTTTTCCTAGGGGCACCTTTCACACATAACGTGTTTTGACTGAAATCTTTTTTACAATGCACTGCTATGGAGAAGAAAAAAAACGCGTACCAACTGATTAAGTGTAAACGGGGGCCTAAGGGCCCGTTCACACTACACACGTTTCCAGCCGCGTTTTGGAAACGCGTGCGGGTGGCCCGACACGCACGACATCAGACAGTGCATAGAGTGCACTTTCTGATGTTCACACTGCATGCGTTCCGGACCTGTGCGGTCCGGGAACGCATGCTGCACGCAGATTTAGCAAAAACGCGCGGCTGTCCCATTCACTTTTCAGTGATGGGATCAGCCCCGCAACGCATACAAATGCGGATGGCGTGCGTTCATACGCGTTGCGTTCCGCATGCGTGGCCATCCGCGTTTGTAATGTGAACCGGCCCTAAAGGTTTTTTCATATTTTTTTTGTTTGAGAATTACAATCAATTTTTCTGACTTATTGTAACTTTTATAACCTCTGATCCACAGTTATGAAAACAAATATCAAGAACTCGGAAAAAAAATTGCTGGAGTCTATAAATCTATAAATTGACAATTTATCCTACACCATACAATTTTCTAAAAAATGTCATCTGAATTTTTATGCCATTCCCGCTTGACTTGTATAAAAAAAAACAAAACTGGAAATTCAATCACATTTGCAGATAAAAAAAAAGAAAAAAACACCTTTGTGGCCACCTTTAGCCTGATGTCTATTCTCTGCCTACACAGGTCCAGATGAACAAACTCGATCTTGTTAAGTAAAGAGAATAGTCATAAGATACAACTGTTTCAACTTTCAGAACTAGCACAACAAACACGAGTTTGTTAAGCAAAGATTCTTATCATGAAAGCAAGTACAAACATTATGATAACATCTACTGCAAGAGAAATTATTAATAAGCAATATGTCAGGTGTTTATAATATTTCTTATGGTCATAGAGATTAACAATGATAAAATGAAACGGCATCTCTTAGAAACCGCTGCATCACTTAGTACTGTATGTGAGAAGCCAAGAAGGCAATCAAGACATATCTTCCACTGAGGGTAGTACATGTTTCGAGACTCTGTCCCATTATCAGGATCCACACTTGTACACATGTTGGACAGTGCAAGGTGGTCAACCAGAGCTGCCTCTGCTGAAAATCTAGTGTGTCTACACTCTAAAGCAGTCCCCACCTTCCTCAGTGCTTCAGCCAATGATCATCCTGATGGATCATCGCGAGCACTGGCCATAGGCATAATTCTTCTTACCCAATCTGCCCATTATGTGCCACTCTGTCATGGGCCATTTCATCTTCCCATTTACCACTTGCATGGTAACAGGAGGCTAGCAATGAGTCTGTACAGCCTTGGCTCTGCACTGCCGTCTTATGTGTATGTGTATTTAGTCATAAGCCAGGCCTTTTAGGGATGAAAGAGTGAGAATCATAAGTTTGATCTCATGGTGAATTGGACCTTTCTAACTTACCAAACTATCCCATGAGGAAGGCTCAGTGCTTTGCATGCTATCCCTTTCTCACCAAATTTTCATGGTCAAAGTCTAGCGGGCAATATGGTTTACCGAAAATACCAAAAATCTCCCCCGGAAGTGCGAAATGGGTGTTCAAATGATTTGCTCCCAGGATGCACATCAATCTCCAGAAGCCAATCAGCAGAGATCGCATCCCAACTAGAGATGGCTCGAACCTCCGATTTTCGGGTCGCGAACCCAGTTCGCGAACTTCCGCGGAAGGTTTGGTTCGCGTGAACTTTCACGAACCGCAATAGACTTCAATGGGGAGGCGAACTTTGAAATCTAGAAACACTTATGCTGGCCAGAAAAGTGATGGAAAAGATCCAGGTGAACAAACTTGATCTTGTTAAGTAAAGAGAATAGTCATAAGATACAACTGTTTCAACTTTCAGAACTAGCACAACAAACACGAGTTTGTTAAGCAAGATTCTTATCATGAAAGCAAGTACAAACATTATGATAACATCTACTGCAAGAGAAATTATTAATAAGCAATATGTCAGGTGTTTATAATATTTCTTATGGTCATAGAGATTAACAATGGTGGACCCTTGACCCAATGCTCTTCGCCAGAGATGACACCACTTGCCTGTCAACTGCATGGTACAGTTTGGGTATGGCCTTTTTAGAAAAATAATTGCGGCCTGGTATCTTCCACTGCGGTGTCCCAATGGCCACAAATTTCCGGAAAGCCTCAGACTCCATCAGCTTGTATGGTAATAGCTGGCGAGCTAATAGTTCCGCCACGCCTGCTGTCAGACACCGGGCAAGAGGGTGACTGGCAGAAATTGGCTTCTTCCGCTCAAAGACTTCCTTCACGGACACCTGGCTGCTGTGGGCAGTGGAGCAGGAACCGCTCAAGGGCAGAGGCGGTGTGGAGGAGGGTGGCTGTGAAGGTGCAAGGGAGAAAGCGGCTGAAGATGCTGCACCTGAAAGAGGAAGAGGAGGCGAAGGGTGGCTTGTCTTTTGAGTGCTGCTCTTCCTCAGGTGTTCTTGCCATTGCTGTTTGTGCCTTTTCTCCAGGTGCCTTCGTAAGGCACGTGTCCCTACGTGAGAGTTGGCCTTTCCACGGCTTGGGAATGGCATAAAACAGATGGCTTTGCTCCGATCTGAGGCACACACGTTAAAAAATTTCCAAACCGCTGAGCCCCCCTGGGGTGATGGCACTATGGTGGCATCAGCAGCTGACGTTGAAGGGCATGTTGGCTGGCTGTCCATAGCTGGCGATACATGGCGCCGGACACTGCCCCCAGCTGTTCCTGAGGACGAGCTCCCTCTGCTTCTTTCATGGACTCGTCTCGTCCTACTCCTCTCTAAATCCCCCTCTGAACTGTCCCCCTGGTCATCTCCTCTATTGGGAACATATGTGGCATCCGTATAATCATCATCATAATCATCCTGCCCAACTTTGCTTTCCTCAGACACCTCCAGAACTGCACCAAAACCAGGTACTTCATCATCTCCCTCCTCACACGTTACGTCCATACTATCGCCACCTAACTCAGACGTATGAGGTGGTGTAACTTGCTTAGCGCCTTCATCTTGGTGTAACAGTATTGGCAGTGAATCAGTGATTTCCACATCAAATAACTCCTGCGAAGTGTCAAATGCAGCGGATGTGGTGCTTGTAGTAGCGCTGGTGGCTGCGGAAGATGAGGTGTTCTGTATTAAACAGTCAACCACGTCCTGACAATCTTGGGAAGTGATGGGATGTGGCTTCTTCTGAGCACTGTACTTTGGGCCAGGGCCGCACGAAATCACATCAACACGACCTCGCATAGACCTACCGGTGCCAGGTGGCCTTCCTCTGGGTCTGCCTCTACCTCTTCCTCTACCTGGTTTGTCCATTTTGTCCATCTCGGGGGGATGCTAGGTGCAGTAAGGTGGGTTCACGCAACACAAAAGGTAGGTAGATGCAGTGAGGTGGGTTCACTCAACACAACAGCTAGGTATATGCAGTGAGGTGGGTTCACTTAACACAAAAGGTAGGTAGATGCAGTGAGGTAGGTTCACTGAACACAAAAGGTAGTTATATGCAGTGAGGTGGGTTCACTCAACACAAAAGCTAGGTATATGCAGTGAGGTGGGTTCACTGAACACAACAGCTAGGTAGATGCAGTGAGGTGGGTTTACTGAACACAAAAGGTAGTTATATGGAGTAAGGTGGGTTCACTGAACACAAAAGGTAGTTATATGCAGTGAGGTGTGTTCACTGAACACAAAAGGTAGTTATATGCAATGAGGTGGATTCACTGAACACAAAAGGTAGGTAGATGCAGTGAGGTGGGTTCACTGAACACAAAAGGCAGTTATATGCAGTGAGGTGGGTTCACTAAACACAAAAGGTAGGTAGATGCAGTGAGGTGGGTTCACTCAACACAAAAGGTAGGTAGATGCAGTGAGGTGGGTTCACTCAACACAAAGGTAGGTATATGCAGTGATGAGGTGGGTTAACTAAACACAACAGGTACTAGGTATATGCAGTACTGGGTATTAAATGTGTACTTGTGTCACACAGGTAGTCACTTCATGTGCTGGGCCGCTGGCAGTGGAACACACACAGTATTAATTATCAAGGCTGTCTATGCAACACAAGTGTCAGTGGGACACACAGAAGAAAAATAAAATAGATCACAAGAACAGGATTAGCTCTGAAAAGAACTGTTATGGGGTGCTATTACAGCAATAAGATTCAGCCAGGAGCAAGCTAACAAGCCAAGAGCCTAACTAATCTTTCCCTAGGAGAAACAATCTGCAGCAGCTCACCCTACTCTGACTATTGCAGGCACACGAGTAAGTGTAATGGCCGGCGGAGCCTGCCTTATATAAGGGGGGGAGTGGCTCCAAGGTTGAGTGTAGCCTGATTGGCTACAATGTGCCTGCTGACTGTGATGTAGAGGGTCAAAGTTGACCCTAATGGAGCATTATGGGGCGAATCAAACTTCCGGGAAAGTTCACCTGGAACCGTTCGCCGGCGAACCGTTCGGGCCATCTCTAATCCCAACAAGAGATAGCTGGTAGTAAGGTTTACCAACTGCAGTTATATACTGTGTCTATTTTCCACCCAAATAAAAATGACCTTCATTTTATTCATTTTGACATTTTACTCATGGTTACTGTTGCCATGAGGTGGGGTGAGGCGGGTTCCTTTGTACTCACAGTTTAATTGAATGACCTGTTCCACAGATTTTAGTGCTGTCACCTTTCAATGCTCCATTGACACTAGTTGTATGTACACTTCTGGTTGGCATTGCTGCTGATCCTTTCCACCCAGGTCATGCTGCCAGCAAGCAATAGGCCTCCCTTGTCATTGACCCATGCTCCATCTCAAGCTCACCTCCTTCTTCTGCGTCTGCCGCCTTTCAGTGCTCTATTGGTGCTACTTGTATACACACTTCTGGGTGGCATTTCTAATGCAGTCCACCCAGGTCAAGCTGCTATCTAGCAATGCGGTCTCCGTGGCTATAGATGGGCTATAGAAGAGCTGAGGCAACACTCTGCCACTGCTCTCACTTTCAACACCGAATTCAACAATTTTAAAATTAATAAGCCAACATTCACAGTAACTATTGCATATCAAGGGCCGCTGTCACTCAACATTTGTGATATCATGGATCTGCTTTGCACCTTTCCCTTTGACATACAGTAGGTGTGTTTTTTTCTGCCATGGCACACTAGTTTGGTTGTTTTACCTTGTTTGGTTCTAGGTCAATTCCTGCTTTACAAGGACAGAAAGGAATGATTTATGTGGCTTTACTCACTGTCCTGGGGTGAAACATCATAGGTGTAGTACCTTGCAGTACTTTTTCAGCAAAAGACATTTAGGTTCCTTTTTCCCCACTTCAACACTATCCTGGCATCTTGGGCATCTTGTTGATTTTTTTATTTTTACATATTCAAAACACAAAGGCTGCCGGCCATCACATCACCAGATGAGTGAATTGTGTAATGAGAAACCCAGCAGGTCATAAAGGGTGATCTATCCAGCAGGTACTCTACTACAGGACCACTTCTGACCTATATCCTGTCCAACACAATGCAACTTTAGTCAATATTTGTCAGCACCCCCTTGTATTACCTATGACAAACTCAATATACAGTATTCATCATAGCAGTGGTACTTGGGGTCCCAGTGTAAGTTTTACATGGGGCCCCAAGCACTCTATTGATATGAAGCCCCAAAACCTACCAAGGACAACTCCACTGTCAGAGAGGTGTATTTAGAGACTAGTGGGCCCTCTGGTCCAGGGGCCCTGGTGCAGTCACAACCTCTGCATCCCCTATTGCTATGCCACTGCATCAAAGGTAATGAATAACAGTGATGAGAAGAAAGTGATCAATAGATTTTAGTGACAGATATGAAGTGAATGGTAGTTTTTAGTGGCAGTTAGTGATCGGTAGATTCTAATGACAGGCAGGTAGTGATTGGTACCAGGGGCGTAACTAGAAATCACTGGGCCCCCCTGCGAAATTTTGGATGGGGCCCCCTCCCCCTCGCTTTCTGCACAGCTAAACTGAGAACCAATGTTCTTCAATTGGCTACAGACAGCAGTGAAGCACTGCATGCATTTTCTCCCAGTCCCAGCTTCTTATTTCACTCACTCTGTCCATCTCTGATGGAGCAAAACGGGCTCTGCAGACTCCAGCATCACTACAGTTCACAGCAATTGGGGAGGGTGGAGAGGCTGGGGGCAGGGCGCTGTTCACAAGACCCTGCTGCATACTGAATAGGGACTATCTACAAATCTTTATCTGCAAAACTTTGATTCCTTATCAGTGACTGAGCAAATGCTGACATTAGAACAGTTGTGCAGAGATCAGGAAGCTTTTTCTTTCCATGCCCTTAGTTGTCAGTCTTTCAGGACAGGGAAAATAATCTATACCTCTAATGGGGCCCCCTGCAGCTTCTGGGCCCCCCTGCAGATGCATCCCTTGCGGGGTCTATTGTTACGCCCCTGATTGGTACCTTCCAGTGGTGAGTATATTCTAGTGGCAAGCAGGTTTTGATAGTTAGGTAGGCACATGCTGAAAAGCAGTGATTGATAGATAGTGGGCTGATATCAGCAACATGCAGATACCAGCAAAGGCTTCTTCCGTGGCCTCCCTCGCCATCCAGTTCAGCCCCTCCATTCTGTTGCTACAATCCAGTCGCGGGCTTCTGCTCATGCGCAGGCACAGAACGCTCCCGGGGACGGGAGTGGAGTTGGGGCTTGCCAACAGCTATAATGGCAGAACAGAGGGACTGAAAAGGACGGCGAGGGAGGCCACGGTCCTCATGGGGCTGGAGGAAGCCCCAGGTAAGTATAAATAAGCCACAGTGTACCATCTCAAGTACACTTTAAAGGGGTTCTGTAGGGGGGGGTTTCGAAAATAAAAACGAACACTTACCTGGGGCTTCTATAGGCCCCCTGCAGATGTAATGTCAAAACTTAAAGAGAGTCTGAAGCGAGAATAAATCTCGCTTCAGACCTCATAGATAGCAGGGGCATGTGTGCCCCTGCTAAACCGCCGCTATCCCGCGGCTTAACGGGGGTCCCTGATCCCCCAAATCCCCTCCGTAATGCGGGGGAGCGCTTCCTCTTTGGGGCAGGGCTAACCGCCGCAGCCCTGCCCTACGCGCGTCTGTCAGCGTGTATCTCTCAGTCTTCCTTCACTGAGAGGGGCGGGGGAGAGGCGGCGATGCGCCGCTGACAGACACGACTGGAGGCAGGGCTGCAGCCGTTAGCCCTGACTCCAGGAACGACCAAGTCTGCAACCAAGTGTCGCAGTGGGGCGTTTGGGGGTGAAGGGACCCCCGTTTAGCGGCGCTATAGCGGCGGTTTAGCAGGGGCACGCGTGCCCCTGCTAACTATGAGCTCTGAAGCGAGATTTATTCTCGCTTCAGAGTCTCTTTAATGAATGTAGAGCTTGTAAGATGGTCAAGGTTGGAAGACTTCCTGGAACAAGTAAGAGAGTTTTTAGGCATACAAAAAGTGAGAGGTACCTGGTAGTAGAATCTTAGAAAGGCCTCTTGCACAACCTGTCTGGTGTTTTGAGCTCCCTTACATTTTACAGAGGCAGCTAGCAGCAAATGGAAAGTGCCAAGCGCAGTTTCAGAATCACTATCCATTGCCAAATATGGCACATTGTCATAGATAGATCATTTTACTATGTGGCCCCATGAGGACATGCACCCTAAGGCCCTGTTTACACTAAATCAGTTGCTCTCAGTTATAACTGAAAGGACAACTGATTTTCAAAGTAATGCCCATGTTTTCCTATGGCACCTTTCACACATAACGTGTTTTGACTGAAATCTTTTTTACAATGCGCTGCTATGGAGAAGAAAAAAATGCGTACCAACTGATTAAGTGTAAACGGGGGCCTAAAGGTTTTTTCATATTTTTTCAGTTTGAGAATTACAATCAATTTTTCTGAATTATTGTAACTTTTATAACCTCTGACCGCGTGTGTTTTTTTCCCCACAGTTATGAAAACAAATATCAAGAACTCGGAAAAAATAGCTGGAGTCTATAAATCTAGACATTGACAATTTATCCTACACCATACAATTTTCTGAAAAATGTTATCTGAATTTTTATGCCATTCCCGATTGACTTGTATCGAAAAAAAACCTGGAAATTCAACCACATTTACACATAAAAAAAACAAAAGAAAAACACCTTTGTGGCCACCTTTAGCCCGATGTCTATTCTCTGCCTACACAGATCCAGTTGAACAAACTCGATCTTGTTAAGTAAAGAGAATAGTCATAAGATACAACTGTTACATCTTTCAGAACTAGCACAACAAACACGAGTTTGTTAAGCAAAGATTCTTATCATGAAAGCAAGTACAAACATTATGATAACATCTACTGCAAGAGAAATTATTAATAAGCAATATGTCAGGTGTTTATAATTAGGGCTGATCGGAACAGCTGAATTCTGATTTCGTCGAAATTTCGTGTACCGCATGCGAAAACCGAGTTTCGTGTTCCGAATTTTCGTGTTCCGAGTGCATTTCTATTGAATTAAATAGTGTTAACTTCTGCGGTTAATTGTAAAACCCCCGTACATGCTATCATTACCAAATTTGCCATGTTTATTAAGCAGATGAGTAGGAACATGGTAAAAAGAAAAATTTGTGAAAAGAGCTTATAGTTTTTGAGCAAATCGATTTCAAAGTTTCATAAGAAAAATGTTTTTTAAACTGTGTAAAATGACACTGATGCAGAACAGGTTACTGCATTCCGAGTTCTGTATACATATTGTATACATTTCATGAAAACAGACAGCGTGGGGTCCCCCCTCCCAAGCCTCCTTAACCCCTTGTCCCCCATGCAGGCTGGGATAGCCAGAATGCGGAGTCCCGGCCACGTGGGGCTTCGCACCCTGAGCTATACCAGCCCGCATGGTCCATGGTATGGGGGGGCTCTGGAGGAGAGGGGCGGCCAACCTCCCCCTCTCCTCCAAAGCCCTTGTCCAATCCATGGACAAGGGGCTCTTCCCCACCTCCGGTGCCCCAGGAGGAGGTGGGGGCTGCCGACGTCCTGGGGGGTTCATGGTGCCATCCGGGGTTCCCCTTTAACAAGCGGACCCCGGAAGCCGCCCCCTCCCCAGGAGAAATGAGTATAGGGGTACACGGTATCCCTTACCCATTTCAGCAGAGTTAAAAAAAACCAAAAAAAAACACGACAACGAAAAAAGTCCTTTATTGTTCTAAATTAACCAGGGATACTTACCTTGCGATAATCTCACGCCAGTAACCTCAGGAGTGGTCCCACGCCAGTATCCTCTTATGACATCCCACCTCCCTCCCACACTGACGAACTCCCACCACTGAATGGTCACAGTCAGCCTCTGCATCTATATAGCAGAGGCTGAGAACACGAAAATGTTGCCTTTAAAACAAGAAATTTCGGCAAACAGTGATGCAATCAAAATGGCCACTGGGAAATCCCCGATCGCTGGAGGCCACTCTAGAGTGGCGAAACCAGTGATTTTTCACATAGATGGTGGGTCCAGGTGACCAGAGCAGGAGGTGCCCTAATCCCCTGGACCCACCCATTCATGTGAAATAACGCATATTCTGACACTCTGAGGTGGCCTCAGGGGAACGGGGATTCCCCAGCAGCCATTTTGTTTACGACACTGTTTGCCGAAAATTCTTGTTTTAGCAAACAATTTTCGTGTTTCTAGCTTATGCAATACAGATTGCAGAGGCTGTCTACAGCCATTCATCCCCAGGAGTTCTGCAGGATCGGCAGGTGCGCGGGACCTGCTAAGAGGATAGAGGGGGGCACAGCGCAGGAAGGTGGGAAAGTGGGCACAGAGCGGCGGGGAGAGGGGGAAGCCTCCCCTCCCTCACCTAGGGCCCCCCCTTGCGCACTCCCCCCCCCCCCTCCACCTCCAGAATTCCAGCCAGCCAGCGGAACGGCTTACCGAGAGCGATAGCTCTGTGACACTGTCCAATCACGCTCTCGCAGTACTTCCTGTGAGAGCGTAATTGGACAATGCAATGCAGGAGACCAGACCAGTAGCGGCACACAGAGCTCTTCTCTCGGTAAGTGATTCCTGCTCGCTGCCAAGTTTCCAAGTTTAGGTAGGCAGGTATATAGGTGTCCCCAGTATAGATATACCCAGGTCTATAGGTGTCCCCAGTTTAGGTAGGCAGGTCACCAGTTAGTGGGGGCCCCCATGCTGGAAGGGGGGGCAGTGGGCACAGAGTGGCGGGGAGGAGTGGAAGCCTTCCCCCCTCCCTCACCTAGGGTCCCCCTTCCATGCTCCCCCTCCAAAATTGCAGCCAGCAGCGGCAGCGAGCGGGAATCACTTACCGAGAGAAGAGCTCTGTGTGCCGCTGCTGGTCTGGTCTCCTGCATTGCATTGTCCAATTACGCTCTCACAGGAAGTACTGCGAGAGCGTGATTGGACAGTGTCAGTGCAGAATACCAGACCAGCGGCACACAGAGCTATCGCTCTCGGTAAGCCGTTCCGCTGGCTGGCGGGAAGGTCCCGCGCACCTGCCGATCCTGCAGAACTCCTGGGGATGAATGGCTGTAGACAGCCTCTGCAATCTGTATTGCATAAGATAGAAATACGAAAATTGTTTGCTAAAACAAGAATTTTCGGCAAACAGTGTCATAAACAAAATGGCTGCTGGGGAATCCCCGTTCCCCTGAGGCCACCTCAGAGTGTCAGAATATGCGTTATTTCACATGAATGGGTGGGTCCAGAGGATAAGGGCACCTCCTGCTCTGGTCACCTGGACCCACCATCTATGTGAAAAATCACTGGTTTCGCCACTCTAGTGTGGCCTCCAGCGATCGGGGATTTCCCAGTGGCCAATTTGATTGCATCACTGTTTGCCGAAATTTCTTGTTTTAAAGGCAAAATTTTCGTGTTCTCAGCCTCTGCTATTCAGATGCAGAGGCTGACTGTGACCATTCAGTGGTGGGAGTTCGTCAGTGTGGGAGGGAGGTGGGATGTCATAAGAGGATACTGGCGTGGGACCACTCCTGAGGTTACTGGCATGAGATTATCCCAAGGTAAGTATCCCTGGTTAATTTAGAACAATAAAGGACTTTTTTCGTTGTCATGTTTTTATTTATTTTTTTAACTCTGCTGAAATGGGTAAGGGGTACCGTGTACCCCTATACTCATTTCTCCTGGGGAGGGGGTGGCTTCTGGGGTCTGCTTGTTAAAGGGGAACCCCGTATGGCACCATGAACCCCCCAGGACGTCGGCAGCCCCCACCTCCTCCTGGGGCACCGGAGGTGGGGAAGAGCCCCTTGTCCATGGATTGGACAAGGGCTCTGGGGGAGAGGGGGAGGTTGGCCGCCCCTCTCCTCCAGAGCCCCCCCATACCATGGACCATGCGGGCTGGTATAGCTCAGGGTGCGAAGCCCCACGTGGCCGGGACTCCGCATTCTGGCTATCCCAGCCTGCATGGGGGACAAGGGGTTAAGGAGGCTTGGGAGGGGGGACTCCACGCTGTCTGTTTTCATGAAATGTATAGAATGTGTATACAGAACTCGGAATGCAGTAACCTGTTCTGCAGCAGTGTCATTTTACACAGTTTAAAAAACATTTTTCCTATGAAACTTTAAAATCGATTTTTTTCAAAAACTATAAGGTCTTTTCACAATTTTTTTTTTTACCATATTCCTACTCATCTGCTTAACATACATGCCAAATTTGGTGATGATAACATGTAAGGGGGCTTTACAATTAACCATGGAATTTAGCACTATTGACTTCAATGTAAACGCGAATTCGGTACTCGGAATTGCCGAATTTTCGGGTTTTGAGAGCTTACTCGGAACTGCCAAATTCCGATGGCAAACTCGAAATTCGGAATCCGAGAGCTCAGCCCTATTTATAATATTTCTTATGGTCATAGAGATTAACAATGATAAAATGAAACTGCATCTCTTAGAAACCGCTGCATCACTTAGTACTGTATGTGAGAAGCCAAGAAGGCAATCAAGACATATCTTCCACTGAAGGTAACAATAACAATAACAATAATATTTATATAGCGCTTTTCTCCCTGGGGACTCAAAGCGCTGTGACCCTGCATTATGCAGTCTCAAAGGCTAGGCAAAAAAATGGTGAGTTTTTAGCCTTTTTTTTTAAAGCTGTCCAGAGAAAAAGCCTCTCGTACTGATTGTGGAAGTGAGTTCCATAGAGTAGGGGCTGCATAGGAAAAGGCCCGAGCACCAAATGTTAAGTGTATCCTGGGAATAACCAGCTTCATCTTGTTGGCAGAGCGGAGGGTGCGTGGAGGGGCATAAAGTTCCAATAGATCCGCTATGTATTTGGGTCCCATGTGGTGTAGAGCCTTGAATGTCAGCAGGCAGATCTTAAAATTGATTCTCCATTTTACTGGCAACCAGTGAAGAGTTTGCAGTACTGGGGTGATGTGTGAGCTGCGGGGGGCATTGGCTAGGAGTCTGGCTGCAGCATTCTGTACTAGCTGTAAGGGGCGCAGAACCTTATCTGTAGATCCGATTAACAGGGCGTTGCAGTAGTCTAGGCGGGAGGATACAAATGCGTGAACCAGGGCAGGTAGGTCTTCAGCTGGGATAAGGTGTTTGATTTTCGCTATATTTCTTAGATGGAAGAAGGAAGACTTGACGACAGCTGATACCTGCTGTCTGAGTTTTAGATTTCCATCCAGGATCACCCCAAGGTTTTGCACAGAGTCTTTATACTGTACAGTATCTCCCCCAATTGCTAGTTTGAGGTGGTGAGCGTTTTGAACTTTATCCATCATGTGTGGACCACCTACCACCAACGTTTTGTCAGAGTTCAGCCTTAGCCAGCTGGTGTTCATCCAATTTTGTAAATCCACTAGACACGCATTTATGGATGCTGATGGGTCTTGGGTGCCAGGCTTGAAGGACAGATACAGTTGTGTGTCATCTGCATAACAATGGTATCCTAAACCATAGTTCTGGATTATTTTGCCCAGTGGGAGCATGTAGACTGCAAAGAGTAATGGTGATAGTACAGAACCCTGTGGAACTCCATAGGCAAGTGGCACTGGATTAGAGTAGTGTGTGCCCAGACATACTTGCTGTGTCCTGCCAGATAGGAAGGTCTGAAACCAGCTAAGAACAGTACCCCTTAGGCCACAGTAATTCTTCAGTCGCTGGATTAGTATTTCATGATCCACAGTATCAAATGCTGCTGACAAGTCAAGAAGAATCAGAATTGAGCAATCACCCTTGTCCCTTGCAGTAAGTAGATCATTCATTACTCGGACTAATGCTGTTTCAGTGCTGTGCCTTTTCCTGAATCCTGACTGAAAAGTATCAAAGATGTTGTTATCTGTAAGCCTGGCTTCTAGCTGGTTGGCGACTGCTTTCTCGATAACTTTTGATAGGAATGGTAAGTTCGCCACAGGTCTGTAGTTGGTTACAGAATCAGGATCTAGTGATGGTTTCTTCAGGAGGGGTTTTATGATTGCTTTCTTTAGTTCTTCTGGGAAAAGTCCACTTTGCAAGGAGCACTGAGTGATTTTGTGAAGTGCTGGCCTGAACAGCGCTGGGCACTGCATTAAGGATCCAGTTGGGCCAGGATCCAGGTCGCAGGTAGTGGGGCGGAGACTTTGAATGAGAATTCCAAAATCTTCTACACTCAGAGTGTCAAAGACTTGCCATGGTGGTACGGTAGTAGGTATATGCAACGTCCAGTGGTCAATTGATGTTGTTGGTGTAATGCTGGCACGGATGGTAGACACCTTGTTTGTGAAGAAGGCAGAGAATTCCTCACACCTTTCCCTGGAGTATGTGGTTGGGGCTTTTAGGCAGGAAGGATTGCAAAGTGATTCCACTGTGTGGAAGAGTTGAGCAGCTCTGTTGTTGGCTGTAGATATTTTGTGCGAGATAAAGTCTGATTTTTTCTTGGTTATTGCTTGTTGGTATTGTCTGAGGTGTTGAACTAGGCTAGATTTGTGCTCCCCAGTACCTGATTTACGCCACTGTCTTTCTAGTCTGCGCCCTTTCTTTTTTAGATCCATGATGGTTTTGTCAAACCAATTAGCTTTCTGCTTTTTGGTTGCTGATTTGGTGCGCCATGGGGCAATACTGTCAAGTGTTTCATATATCGTGTTGTTGTACTGGGTTACTAGAGAGTTTGGGTCCATTTGACTGTGGAGCAGATTTGTAAAATCCAGGTTGGCAGTTATCCTCTCCGGTGTTAATTTACTCAGGGTCTGGTTTTGATTGTTTCTTTAGGGAGCTGCTTGATAGGGTGATGTTCAATAGTAAACTGTATTATGTGATGGTCTGACCACACCACTGGGGTTACTGTTATGTTACTAATGTCCATTCCGAGGTGGAACAGTAAGTCTAGCGTATGCCCTCCTCTGTGGGTAGCTGAATTTACAACTTGTGTGAAGCCTAGTCCACCCATGAGATTTATTAGTTCATTTGCATCTTGTGATTGAGTGTTATCAGCCCGGACGTTGAAGTCACCAAGGATGATCCATCTCGGATAAGACAGAGCCAGCATGGCCAGAAGTTCTGGGAATTCCTGTAGGAAAGGGTCAGCATCTCCGGGGGGACGATAAACCACTAAAATTTTGAAGCCTTTACCAGCTGAGATAGTACATGTTTCGAGACTCTGTCCCATTATCAGGATCCACACTTGTACACATGTTGGACAGTGCAAGGTGGTCAACCAGAGCTGCCTCTGCTGAAAATCTAGTGTGTCTACACTCTACAGCAGTCCCCACCTTCCTCAGTGCTTCAGCCAATGATCATCCTGATGGATCATCGCGAGCACTGACCATAGGCATAATTCTTCTTATCCAATCTACCCATTATGTGCCACTCTGTCATGGGCCATCCATCTTCACATTTACCAACTGCATGGTAACAGGAGGCTAGCAATGTGTCTGTACAGCCTTGGCTCTGCACTGCCGTCTGAGGGTTTGAGTCCCTTATGTGTATGTGTATTTACAGTCATAAGCCGGGCCTTTTAGGGATGAAAGAGTGAGAATCATAAGTTTGATCTCATGGTGAATTGGACCTTTCTAACTTACCAAACTATCCCATGAGGGATGGATCGTACTCAAAATGGGAGACTGTTAGCAGTGGGGTCCCACAGGGGTCTGTACTGGGTCCAGTGCTCTTCAATTTATTTATTAATGACCTTGTAGAAGCAGTAGTGAGCAATGTTGCTATTTTTGCAGATGATACATAATTGTGCAGAATCATCAACTCTCAGGAAGATAGTGTCATGTTGCAACAGGATCTGGATAGGATGGCTATATGGGCACATAAATGGCAGATGAAATTCAATGTTGAAAAATGTAAAGTCATGCATTTTGGTCGTACAAATGGTCTAGCAGCATACAAAATAAATGGGATACAGTTGGGGACATCAAACTTGGAGAAGGACCTAGGAGTACTCATCGACAACAAGTTAAATAATCATACTCAGTGCCAAGCCGCTGCAGCTAAAGCTAACAAAATTTTGGGATGCATTAAAAGGGAAATAAAAACTCGAGATGCTAGCACAATATTGCCCCTGTTTAACTCTCTAGTAAGGCCACATTTGGTATATGGAATTCAGTTCTAGGCACCACATTACAAAAAAGATATTGCATTTTTAGAGCAGGTGCAGAGACGAGCAACAAAATTGATAAGTGGGATGGAAGGTCTCGCTTACCAAGAAAGGTTGGATGAACTGGGTTTATTTAGTCTAGAGAAAAGACGCCTTAGAGGGGATCTAATTAACATGTATAAATACATCAGAGGGAAATATAATAGCTTGGCGGATGAGCTTTTTGTCCCTAGGCCTTCTCAAAGGACTAGAGGACATGATCTGCGCATGGAGGAAAAACATTTTAGCCATTTATTTAGGAAAGGGTTCTTTACAGTAAGAGTGATTAAGATGTGGAATGCATTGCCACAGGAAATCGTTATGCCAAACTCTATACCTGCATTTAAAGGGGGCTTAGATGCTTTACTTGCGTTGAAAGACATCCATGGATACAATTACTAGGTAATGCTTAATGATGTTGATCCAGGGATTTTATCTGATTGCCATCTGGAGTCGGGAAGGAATTTTTCCCTTTTGGGGCTAATTGGACCATGCCTTGTAAGGGTTTTTTTCGCCTTCCTCTGGATCAACAGGGGTATGTGGGGGACGGGCTGGAGTTGTACTTTGTACTGGTTGAACTCGATGGACGTATGTCTTTTTTCAACCAAAATAACTATGTAACTATGTAACTATGAAGGCTCAGTGCTTTGCATGCTATCCCTTTCTCACCAAATTTTCATGGGCAAAGTCTAGCGGGCAGTATGGTATACCAAAAATACCAAAAATTTCCCCCGGAAGTGCGAAATGGGTGTTTGGTGTTCAAATGATTTGCTCCCAGGATGCACATCAATCTCCAGAAGCCAAACAGCAGAGATCGCATACCAACAAGAGATGGCTGGTAGTAAGGTTTACCAACTGCAGTTATACTGTGTCTATTTTCCACCCAAATAAAAATGACCTTCATTTTATTCATTTTGACATTTTACTCAGGGTTACTGTTGCCATGAGGTGGGGTGAGGTGGGTTCCTCAGGCGGCAGAAGTGGTGGTGGGGGAGGGGGAGGAGTGGTGGCGCCCGCCTGGCCACATATCACACCGGATAGGTGTAAAAAAAATGTATAAGCTTATTTGTACTCCCAGTTTAATTGAGTGACCTGTTCCACAGATTTTAGTGCTGTCACCTTTCAATGCTTCATTGACACTAGTTGTATGTACACTTCTGGTTGGCATTGCTGCTGATCCTTTCCACCCAGGTCATGCTGCCAGCAAGCAATAGGAGGCCCCTTGTCATTGACCCATGCTCCAACTCAAGCTCACCTCCTTCTTCTGCTGCTGCCGCCTTTCAGTGCTCTATTGGTGCTACTTGTATACACACTTCTGGGTGGCATTTCTAATGCAGTCCACCCAGGTCAAGCTGCTATCTAGCAATGCGGTCTCCGTGGCTATAGATGGGCTATAGAAGAGCTGAGGCAACACTCTGCCACTGCTCTCACTTTCAACACTGAATTCAACAATTTTAAAATTAATAAGCCAACATTCACAGTAACTATTGCATATTAAGGGCCGCTGTCACTCAGCATTTGTGATATCATGGATCTGCTTTGCACCTTTCCCTTTGACATACAGTAGGCGTGTTTTTTTCTGCCATGGCACACTGGTTTGGTTGTTTTACCTTGTTTGGTTCTGGATCAATTCCTGCTTTACAAGGACAGAAAGGAATGATTTACGTGGCTTTACTCACTGTCCTGGGGTGAAACATCATAGGTGTAGTACCTTGCAGTACTTTTTCAGCAAAAGACATTTAGGTTCCTTTTTTCCCCACTTCAACATTATCCTGGCATCTTGAGCATCTTGTTGATTTTTTTATTTTTACATATTCAAAACACAAAGGCTGCCGGCCATCACATCACCAGATGAGTGAATTGTGTAATGAGAAGCCCTGCAGGTCATAAAGGGTGATCTATCCAGCAGGTACTCTACTACAGGACCACTTCTGACCTATATCCTGTCTAACACAATGCAACTTTAGTCAATATTTGTCAGCACCCCCTTGTACTACCTATAACAAACTCAATTGGATTGATTCACAAAGCAGTGCTAACCTACTTAGCACGTCTAAAGTTTTTAGACGTCTAAAGTTTTTAGACGTGTTAACCAGGGTGCTAAGTAGGTTAGCACCGGATTTCTCAATAAAATCGCGCGCAAAGTCCTATGCGCGCGCTAAGTCCCATAGGCTTTAATGGGCACTTCGCGCGGAGCACCCTGCGCTCTGTGCAGTGCGCGCGTAAAGTTTTACGTGCATAAAGTTTTGCACGCATAAAGTTTTGCTCGCGAAAAGGTCGTTTAGGCGTGCTAACAGTTAGCAGTGCTTTGTGAATCAAGCCCCTTATATTCATCATAGCAGTGGTACTTGGGGTCCCAGTGTAAGTTTTACATGGGGCCCCAAGCACTCTATTGATATGAAGCCCCAAAACCTACCAAGGACAGCTCCACTGTCAGAGAGGTGTATTTAGAGACTAGTGGGCCCTCTGGTCCAGGGGCCCTGATGCAGTCACAACCTCTGCATCCCCTATTGCTATGCCACTGCATCAAAGGTAATGAATAACAGTGATGAGAAGAAAGTGATCAATAGATTTTAGTGACAGATATGAAGTGAATGGTAGTTTTTAGTGGCAGGTAGTGATCAATAGATTCTAATGACAGGCAGGTAGTGATTGGTACCTTCCAGTGGTGAGTATATTCTAGTGGCAAGCAGGTTTTGATAGTTAGGTAGGCACATGCTGAAAAGCAGTGATTGATAGATAGTGGGCTGATATCAGCAACATGCAGACACCAGCAAAGGCTTCTTCCGTGGCCTCCCTCGCCATCCAGTTCAGCCCCTCCGTTCTGTTGCTACAATCCAGTTGCGGGCTTCTGCTCATGCGCAGGCACAGAACGCTCCCGGGGACGGGAGCGGAGTTGGGGCTTGCCAACAGCTATAATGGCAGAACGGAAGGGCGGAAAAGGACGGCGAGGGAGGCCACGGTCCTCATGGGGCTGGAGGGAGCCCCAGGTAAGTATAAATAAGCCACAGTGTACCATCTCAAGTACACTTCAAAGGGGTTCTGTGGGGGAGGGGGGGTTCCAAAATAAAAACGGACACTTACCTGGGGCTTCTATTGGCCCCCTGCAGCTGAAATGTCCCACACCGTCCTCCTACGATCCTCGGTTCCCCACCGCTGGTCTTGGTCTGATAATCGTCTAAAAAGACGAATAGTGCTCGCTCCTGCGCGCGTCATCGGGAGCTTATTGTGCAGGCACAGTACACAGTTTTATTGTACTGCGCCTGTGCAGTAAGCTCCCGAAAATGTGCGCAGGAGCAAGCACGTGTACGGCCATGGCTGCAGCCTCAGTCTAATTAGACAGCAGATTAGACTGGGACCGCCGGAGGACAGCGTGGGAAATTACAGCTGCAGGGGGCCAATAGAGGCCGCAGGTAAGTGTCAGTTTTTATTTTCAACCCCACACCCCCACCCCACACACACACACACACACACACACAACTTCTTTAAACAGATGCTGATGATGTGCAGATACTACCCATGACAAGTAGATTATAGCAATCACAGGCAAGGAATACTAGTAATGGGTAGTTAGTGATGGTTAAATTCTAGTGGCAGGCATGTCGTGTTGATTAGATTTTATTGGCAAACTGATAGTGAATGGTCTATTTTAGTGGCAGGCAGATAGTGATCAGTAGAGATGCAGGCGAACAGCTCGCGAGCTGCGAATAGCCGGCCCTGTACTACTTCCGGGTCACCATGTCCCGGAGTAGTATGCATGCCCGTGTCTCTGCACACGTCCTTTAGTACGCATGCCCTGGCCCAGCGGTGCATGTCATTGCAATCAGGGACGTGCACCGCTGGACCAGGGCATGCGTACTAAAGGACGCGTGCAGAGACACGGGCATGCATACTGCTGCAGGACATTGTGACCTGGAAGTAGTACGGGGCCAGACTGCCCATAGAGATTCGCTGTCAATCTATTCACCAGCATCTCTAGTAATCAGTAGATTGTAACTTCAGGCAGGTAATGAATAGTCTCCCAGTTCAGAGGTTGGAGAAGTGCTTAGGACAGGCAACAGAGCCATGTGTGGGGAATCCTCAGTGCCTGCTCAGCATGGGAAATGTAAACTGCAGATACATACTGCTTATTTGTCAAACATCACACATGTTGACAAAGACAGCATGACTCTGACGTAATATTACAATGTTTAGATGATGTATTTTCCTGGGAACAGATAAAACATTGAAGATCACTGGAAGAGGAGTGATACCAGCACAGCAGACAGAAGATCTTCCATACTGACAATGAGTACCGAATCTACCAGTGATAAGAAGAGTTACCATGATAAAGCCTTAAAGCCAAAGGACTTTGTCGAGACTCATTTTTCTCATGGGCAGGTGCCTATGATTGAAGAGTGTGTGGTTTTCCCTGTGAGGGAACTGCACAGGATGGCTTCAAAAGGTATGCAGAAAGCAGGCATTGACGGTGGTGGTGTTGGGGGGTATCCAGGGGTCGAGTGGAGCGTGGACGCGGGTGAACGGCGTCCACTTACTATTTCCAGAGAGTGGACGCTGTTCACTCTGCCATGTTCGGAGGGGACTTAGGGGAGCAGCGCAGTGGAAGGAGAGCTGTGAGCAGCGGTGGAGAAGGGGGGCCATCTCCCCCCCCCCCCTTCCCTCACCTTAGGTGCTCTCCTTCCCTCGCTCTCCCCTCCTAAAGTAATGTGCGGGAAGCCGGCAAGGGCGGTACTTACCTCTCCTCGTTCCGGCGCCGGATCTGCGTGCCGCTGCTCTGGCCTGGTCCAGACCAGACTTGCGGCACGCAGATCCGGTGTTCCGACGACGAGGAGAGGTAAGTCCCGCCCGTTGCCGGCTGCCCGCACGTTACTTCAGGAGGGGAGAGCGAGGGAAGGAGAGCCCCTAAGGTGAGGGATGGGGGGGAGATGGCCCCCCTTCTCCACCGCTGCTCCCAGCTCTCCTTCCACTGCGCTGCTCCCCTCCTGCTGGGGGACACCTGACTACCTATTCTGGGGACATATACCCCCTGACTACATATACTGGGACATATACCCCTGGCTACATATACCCCTGGCTACATATACTTTGCACATATACCCCTGGCTACATATATACTGGGCACATATACCCCCTGACTGCATATACTGGGCACATATACCCCTGGCTACATATACTTTGCACATATACCCCTGGCTACATATATACTGGGCACATATACCCCCTGACTGCATATACTGGGCACATATACCCCCAGACTACATATACTGGGCACATATACCCCCTGGCTACATATACTTTGCACATATACCCCTGGCTACATATATACTGGGCACATATACCCCCTGACTACATATACTGGGCATGTATACCCCTGGCTACATATACTGGGCATGTATACCCCTGGCTACATATACTGGGCACATATACCCCTGGCTACATATACTGGGCCCATATACCCCTGGCTACATATACTGGGCACATATACCCCTGGCTACATATACCCCTGGCTACATATACTGGGCATGTATACCCCTGGCTACATATACTGGGCACGTATACTCCTGGCTACATATACTGGGGATATATACCCCTGGCTACATATACTAGGCACATATTCCTCTGGCTACATATACTGGGGACTACTATACTCATGGCTACTTATACTGGGGACACCTATAGACCTGGCTACCTATGCTGGGGGTACCTATTTTGGGGGAACTGCTGTCAGATTATCTGCATTCTTGTGGAACCGCTGTTATATATTTTGGGGAACAGCTGCCAGATTATGTGTATGTTTGGGGAATGGCTGCTGCCAGATTACGCGTATTTTGGGGAACTGCTGCCAGATTGTGTATGTTTTGGGGACCACTGCTGCCAGATTATATGTATTTTGGGTGTTACGTGTATTTTGGGTGATCCGCTGCCAGGTTTCGCGTATTTTGGGGAACTGCTTCCAAATTATGGGTATGTTGGGGGAACTGCTGCTGCCACATTATCTATTTTGGGTGAACTACTTCCATATTATCTGTATTTTGGAGGAACTTCTACCAGATTATGTGTCTTTTTAGTGAAATGCTGTCAGATTACATCTATTTTGGGGGGATACACTACAGCAGAGCTCAAACTTCCCCGGCAGACCTTTTACATCACTGCTAAGGTCATGTATATTTGGCCCCACCCATGACCACGCCCATTTTTGGCACGCCGGTTTTCCAGGTGAGTCCACTCACCCCTTTTCCCAGGACTAGACCACTGGGGGTATCATTACTTACTTGGTCATTATTATTATTATTTTGTATTTTTATATAGCGCCAACATCTTCCACAGCGCTGTACAGAGTATATATAGTCTTGTCACTAACTGTCCCTCGGAGGAGCTCACAATCTAGTGGTTATATGTTATATGTAGAGTGGTACATACAACGCCACTCTGTTACCATCACATGTATGCTCGGTATCTTAAATGATATGTTGGTTTTGTGCTATCTAATGACATTTGGACCTTAAAGGACAGTTCCGAGCAGCAAAAAAAAAAAGCTTTACTCACTTGGGGCTTCATCCAGCCCTTTGATGTGTAAAAAGGTCCCACCCCACGGTTCCACTGTCAGCCAGGACTTCCATTCTCCCCTCTGGTAGATCATGATCTGTGGCTAGGTGGGGACCTTCTGCGCATGGGCGAGCTTGCCTTGCATCTTTGAACTGCACAAGCAAAGAGCGTTGCCGGCGCCAGGAGCGCAATGATGAGAGATGCACGGCACACCCGCACATGCGCAGAAGATCCTGGCCTGGCCGCAGGTCATGATCTACCGTCGGGGATAACGGGAGCCCTGACTAACAGTGGAACCGTGGCGTGGGAACTTACACACTTGTTAGTAAAACAATTTTTTTACTTTTTTTTTTTTTTTTTACTGCTTGGACCTGTAAAGTATGTCTAGTTAGAAGTTGCTCCATCTAACTATAGCAGTAGAGTATTGTACTGTGTTAGCCATTCTATCTAATACACACACACAATATACTGTATACCGTGCTTCCCCTAATATAAGTCCAACCTTGAAAATAAGCCTTAGCTGCTATTTCAAGCATGCTTGAAATATAAGCCTTTCACAGAAAATAAGCCCCAGCGATGTAGTGCCAATCAAGCACCAGTCCTGTCATACCGCCAAACAGCAAGGTTATCAGCTATCTAAAGTAAACTACAGTAGTACAGTAGGATTTTTTCAGGAATCCCATGGTCTAATTGACATCTACAGTCAGGTGCGAAAGTTTGGGCAACCTTGTTAATCGTCATGATTTTCCTGTATAAATCGTTGGTTGTTACGATAAAAAATGTCAGTTAAATATATCATATAGGAGACACACAGTGATATTTAAGAAGTGAAATGAAGTTTATTGGATTTACAGAAATTGTGCAACAATTGTTTAATCAAAATTTGTCAGGTGCATAAATTTGGGCACCACAAAAAAGAAATGAAATCAATAAGTGGTGGGCCAAAATTTCGCAATAGCGAAATTTCGCATCGAAATTTGCTGTTTTCCATCGTAATCGTAATGTGAAATTTATGGGAGAATGTGTAATAAATTATGTGTGAACCGTAATTATGTATCGAAATTTCGCATAACTTCGTAATTTCCCGAAATTACGGTTAATTTCAAAATTAGTCATTTAGTATCTTTTGACGCGTATTTTGATTGATGTACGCTTACAAATTTCCGCATGCGGACATGGTATTGTATAGACACGCATGCGCTGTTTAATGCGTATGTTTATACGCATTATAAGAATGATTATACGCATTAATATACAGTGTATAGTATGCGCATTGGCAAGTTTAACGCGGATTTTCAGGCGTAAGTAACGCGTTATTACGTTACGCAATTTGGTTTACAAGCGTAGTACCATAGCCGTAATTACGTTATACCCGTAATTTCCTAAAATACTACGCGAAGTTTAATGCGAAGTTTTACGATGCGAAAAACTTCGCGAAATTTGCGAAACTAAGTTTTTGTCCATTACGAGCACCACTGAAATCAATATTTAGTAGATCCTCCTTTTGCAGAAATTACCTCTAAACGCTTCCTGTAGGTTCCAATGAGAGTCTGGATTCTGGTTGAAGGTATTTTGGACAATTCCTCTTTGCAAAACATCTCTAGTTCACTCAGGTTTGATGGCTTCTGAGCATGGACAGCTCTCTCTAACTCACACCTCAGATTTTTAATTATATTCAGGTCTGGGGACTGAGATGGCCATTCCAGAATGTTGTACTTGTTCCTCTGCATAAATTCCTTAGTGGATTTTGGGCAGTGTTTATGGTCATTGTCTTGTTGAACAATCCAGTCCTGGCGCAGCTTCATCTTTGTCACTGATTCCTGGAGATTGGTCTCCAGAATCTGCTGATACTGAGTTGAATCCATGCGTCCCTCAACTTTGACAAGATTCCCAGTCCCTGCACTGGCCCCACAGCCCCACAGCATGATGGAACCACCACCATATTTTACTGTAGGTAGCAGGTGTTTTTCTTGGAATGCTGTGTTGTTTTTCCTCCATGCATAACGCCCCTTGTTATGCCCAAATAACTCAATTTTTTTTTTCATCAGTCCACAGCACCTTATTCCAAAATGAAGCTGGCTTGTCCAAATGTGCTGTGGGCGGAGAAAAGGCTTCCTCTGCACCACTCTTGCAAATTTATGCACCTGCCTAATTTTATTTAAATCATTATTGCACACTTTCTGTAAATCCAATAAACTTCATTTCACTTCTCAAATAAAACTGTGTGTGTCTCCTATATGATATATTTAACTGACATTTTTTATTGTAACAACCAACGATTTATACAGGAAAATCCTGATGATTAACAAGGTTGCCCAAACTTTGGCATCCCACTGTATACTTATTATTTGCCTGTGACAGACAAGCCTCTTTCGATGTTTATTGCTGATAGCTGCAGAACACACATTCCCATACAGGAGCGAGAGATGAGGAGGAGGACTCAGGCAGCGACAGGCTGCAGGCATAGACATAACTGTGGGTAGCTTGCAGCGTCATCACCCCACCCCCATTGCCCCCTTACGTTCCTGACTGCCAGATCTGGCTGTCCGTGGGTGCCCACAGCTATTTGCAGCAAATTCTGAGACAGGGCAGCTGCGGATCGGGTTCGGCTCACTGCACAGCACACACTGCACACAGCACAGGACTATACTGCTCAGAGTCTGAGAATCCCCCTTGCTATTCAGGCACCCTAGGCCATGGCCTAGATTTGGCTTTGCTGAAACCCATCCCTGCTCAGGTACTCTGCTTTAAATTACCACTATCGCGAAAACATTTAAAATTTAAAATACATGTAAATACAACAAATAAGAAGTATGTTTCTTCCAGATTAAAATGAGCCATACATTACTTCTCTCCTATGTTGCTGTCACTTACAGTAAATAGTAGAATTATGACAGAACTGAAAGGTTTTGGACTAGTCCATCTCTTCATAGGGGATTCTCAGCATGGCCTTTATTCTTTATAAAGACACTACTTGAAAACTGTACACTGTCTTAGTAGTTGGATGGAGCAACTACCATTCATTAAAGAGAAACTCCTACCAAAAATTTAACTTTATCCCAATCAGTAGCTGATACCCCCTTTTACATGATAAATCTATTCCTTTTCACAAACAGACCATCAGGGGGCGCTGTATGACTGATATTGTGGTGAAACCCCCTCCCACAAAAAAACCCTCCCACAAGAAAAGTTTGAACTTTTGACAGTTTCCTGTCTGTGAACCTTGTTGCATTGAGGGAAATAGCTGTTTACAGCTGTTTCCAACTGCCAAAAGCCATGCAGCAGCTACATCACCTGCCAGCAGCAAAATGTTCACTGGAGTTCCTCTTTAAGTGCTTTTTAAAATAAAGAAAACCCCAAGAATACCCCATGAGGAGACGGGCTAGTACAAAACCTGTTGGTTCTGTCAGATTTCTACTACCTACTGTAAGTGACAGAAAGATGGGAGAAAAGTAATTTATGGCTCATTTTACGCTGGAAGAAATCAACTTCTTATTTGCATATCATCTTTATATGTATTTTAAATTTTGCAATTTTTGCGATAGTGGTCCTTTAACATGAATAAAAAGTACACAGATGTTATTAAGGAAGGCCTGATATCTATTCCATCTGTCATTCCTCCAAGACAGAACTGATAATGAAAGCACCTGATCGGTCTCTAAGCATCCCTGTGAGTAGACTTTACTGTTCCTCAGTCCTAGTTACTCAGCTCAGCTGCTCTAAATTATTTCCCTCATAGGGTTACTGAAGGGATCAAAGTTGCTTGACTTCAGCACCGGAGCAACAGTGTTTCAGTTATTACCACTTGCCAAAACATTCAAGGATATCTATGTGGTTGAAGTCTCAAAGGACCACATGGAACACTTTCAAGCGTGGCTGGATAAAAGTGAAAACGCTACTGACTGGTCACATGCCTCCAAACGTCTCTGCCAGTTAGATGGAAACAGGTATGTTGGTACAAACTCAACATTATGTACACTTTCTGTGACTTGTGCTCAAAGCAATTTATTAACCCAAAGTTGTGTGTATTAAAGTAAACCTGGGAAATCCGTAGCTTAAAAATGTAGGTACTTACCTCAAAGAAGGAAGCATTTGGATCCTCCAGACGCTTCTCCCATCGCTCTCTGTCCCTCTGTTCCAGCTCTGGGGCCCCCAAAGTCCCACGGAGCTCGCCTGCACAGCACAGGACAGATCGTATGAGCACAGGAGCATGGAGCTGCCGCTCGGGCTAGGCAGAAAAAGCAAGGTTCAAGCTGTCTGCGCCGGTACCGTGAGTTCTGACCGTCTTACGTTGGTCTCAGCACTGGAACAATGAGGAGAAGGGGAAAGTCTCTGGAGGCTTTCTTCTCTGGAGGTAAGTACCCAAATTTGGACTGTTTTTTAGAGTGCATTGTGGTTAGTTATTATGCTATAAAGAGAGAGTCCATAAAATGTAAAGCTATAGGCGTGATATACACCAGCGGTTCTGGATGCAAGTCAGGCTTCAGGTGCATAGAGAAAATATGCATATTCAGTAGCGGTGCCTTGTGGGTAACCACAGATGTTCACTTTAAGCTGAATTATCGCAAGTACCTTCTGTTTCAAGAAGGCAATTCACACCAAGCAAGACTTAAAGAGAGAATTATCGTGGGTGACTTTAAGATTTCTGTTGACATCAGGGACGGTTCTAGACTTCTTGCCGCCTGAGGCAAACTTGTGAGGATACGAAGAATTGTCAGTTACACTGCAAGAACTGAAGATCATATCAGATGCTGTGCACACTGCAGCTGCCACATACTTATCCGAAGAAAAAACAAACAAGTCCTGAAAGCTACCAACAATCAAAAGAAGCTTAGAGTATCATAGTCAACTAAAAACTAGACTTTCCACTTATCTGGACATGCCTGGCATTTCCACTAGTGTTAGGCGAACATCTGGATGTTCGGGTTCGGTGTGGTTCGGCCGAACATGCCCCTGATGTTCGGCATGTTCGAGCCGAACCCCGAACCCAACCCGAACATGTCCCTTTGGGGCCCCTATAGGGTCCCAGCATAAAGGGAGAGCATGCCCAGAGCGCGAGGGGGGGTCGGAAATGCCCCCCAGCCCTCCCCGCTAAGCTCTCCCTTTTGCCGGTTCCCTATAATGTTAAATTTAAGCCCCCCAAAAGTACCTGAGGAGGAGGGCAGGAAGCGGGCAGCCAGAGATGCTAGGCGCTAGTACCATCTGGTACTTCCGCCCTCTCTTGACGCACTTCCTGTTTACATTTGAAGTCGCATCAAGAGAGCGCAGAAGTACCGCGATGACGCAAACGAGGGTACGCGTCCCACGTACCCTCGTACGCGTCATCGCGGTACTTCTGCGCTCTCTTGATGCGACTTCAAATGTAAACAGGAAGTGCGTCAAGAGAGGGCGGAAGTACCAGATGGTACTAGCGCCTAGCATCTCCGGCTGCCCGCTTCCTGCCCTCCTCCTCAGGTACTTTTGGGGGGCTTAAAATTAACATTATAGGGAACCGGCAAAAGGGAGAGCTTAGAGGGGAGGGGTGGGGGGCATTTCCGACCCCCCCCCCCCCCCCCCGCGCGCTCGGGGCATGCTCTCCTTTTATGCTGGGACCCTATAGGGGGCTATGTTCGGCCGGACACGGCTGTGTTCGGCCGAACAAAGAAGGCCTGTTCGGGTTCGGGCAGCGTGCCCGAACACCCTCCCGAATACCATGAGGTGTTCGGGGGGTGCCGAACCGAACCCGAACAGGCCAAAATCCGGGCGAACCCGAACAGTGGCGAACACTGTTCGCCCATCACTAATATCCACCTCAACCAGGCAATCACAATACAATATAGTTTGCACAATTTTGCCACAGAATATGAGCCATCAGATTGAAAACTACAGATTAAACGAGTTATACGGAAAAGGCAAGATTGTACAATCGGGATCTCATGATATATCGGCAGTTGTACACAGGCTTCTCCCCCTCAGCTGTTGCCCCTAGAGGAGCTGGGCCAGGTGACGTCATGGACAGTGTCTCGGGTGCTCTGGGCAGGATCGGCGGGCAGCATCTGCTGTCTGGCAGGTGGACCGGGGCTTAGCGTCATGTTGTGGGCATTCTCCCCCCGTCCTCACCTGACCATGAAGTCACTGAAGCCTGGGCTGGTAAGCATTGGGCTGAGCGGAGTGACTCCAGGCATCCGACGCGGTTTAATAGGAGTGTGGGCGGAGCCAGGCACCTTCTCTCACTTTACCACGCATTTGAGAACGGCTGTGTTCTAAGGCGGCAGCACAGTCACATAACACTGTGATGCGCGAGGAGGCAGTGGTCGCTTCTCCGTCTCTTCTTTTTTCCCTGCGTTACAGTTTACACCTGGTAGAAGCCAATCACTTGTCTCTCTCAGATTGCCAGTATGACTGCCCAGAGACAGGCACATCGAGGAGCCAATGCGGGAGCTCTGAGGAGGGTATTGCAGCGTACAGGAGGCGATAATTAGACAAGCTTCATGCCTGGGGCTCCCATTGGCAGAGGGTGGGTTGCCGGAACTTTTGATGACAGACTCCTCATTGAATAACGTCACCTGCTTATTGCAGAAGACTTGAATCCTGGCTAGGCTCAGTACCTATTCAGTAAGGAGTTCAAGGCAAGACCCCCTAACAGTGCAGGGTGGAATCCACTGGCTGCAGCTCTAGAGCGCTTTGAGTCTGCCAAGAGAAAAGCGCTATACAAATGTTCGTATTATTATTATTAAGACTTACATGAGGTAACGGTAGTTAATACAAGCGGGCGAGAGTATGATTGATACGTCTGCTGCGAATCAGGGCGGTGCGGTGCTAGGTGGCCAGTGGCATGCTTCATTAACTGTTTCAGCCTGGCACCGTCCCCATACCTCCGCCACCTTAGGAATCTGCATCACCCTGCGTCATGGGCAGGACAGCCCTGGTTGACATCAATAATTTTGTTGCCACCAAACTTCTCCCACTCACCTCCTCCTATGGTTTGTCTAAGTGGTCCACTGCCCTAACTCACACTGATGGCCATATTCACTCGTCTCTGTTCTATTACTGATTTTACTAATGCTCTGCCTCTCTGACCCCAATGTATTAGATGTCTCGATCTCCTCCTCTTTCCCTCCTACTCTGGCCTCACACTCACATTTAAGCAGAAACTATCACAACCTAGGCATGTACTGTAATCTGAAAGACAGTAATACCTCAGCGCACCAACGGACAATAAAGATGGCTTTTCTTACAAGTATGCCGCCGCTCCAACGAGCCAGGCCAGCCAATGGAATATGTGAAAGGAGCAATACAGTACCTCTTCCGGCCGTGCGGGTGGTTGTTAGTACCTCTCTCTATGCAAACAAAATCTTGCTGTAATCCCGATATCCAGGAGCGCGATGCCGCTCAGCTCCTCTCAGAAAACAATTGCTCCTCCTCTCAGAAAACAATTAACCCCTCCTGTATGAGCAGGGGAAAGGGAGGGGAACGTCACACTAAACACTGAATAAGATAAGCAACAGCTTAACAGTAAAATAGCTAAAAACAACTAAAAATAAATAAAAATAAAAATAAAAATAAAAAGGAACTAAAATTATACAATTGCAAGGATTATCTCCAAAATGTATTCATCTCTAATGAAACAATTAAGGTCAATGTTGGCATTTAATCCATTTGGTGCTAAAGTCTGTAGCTGAAAGATTCAGCAAGTTTCCAATTGGGACAGAGTTTTTATCACATTGCCACCACGCCAATGTGGCGTGATGGTGTCGATAGCATAACATCTAATCCCAGTGGGATCGCGATTGTGGTGTTTCAAGAAGTGTTCCGGCACACTATGTTTTTTCTTTTCAGGGTGCATGATATTGTACACATGTTTCGAGCACCTTTTCTTCGCCCGCCTGCCAGTTCTTCCCACGTATTGCTTGCCACACGGGCACTCCAATACGTATATGACATTAATTGTGTTACAAGTGATAAATTGATCTATTTTAAAACTTCTCCCATTAGCTGTGGAGGTGAAGGTAGTCACCTTCTGCCCCCCAAATTCGCAAATCCGTGAAATAAGACCCCCCATGTTTCCATTTTTAAAGGGATTTTTTCCATGTAAAAAGCCGAAGATTTGTAAGATTTGCGAAGAAAAGGTGCTCGGAACATGTGTACAACATCATGCACCCTGAAAAGAAAAAACATAGTGTGCCGGAACACTTCTTGAAACACCACAATCGCGATCCCACTGGGATTAGATGTTATGCTATCGACACCATCACGCCACATTGGCGTGGTGGCAATGTGATAAAAACTCTGTCCCAATTGGAAACTCGCTGGATCTTTCAGCTACAGACTTTAGCACCAAATGGATTAAATGCCAACATTGACCTTAATTGTTTCATTAGAGATGAATACATTTTGGAGATAATCCTTGCAATTGTATAATTTTAGTTCCTTTTTATTTTTATTTTTATTTATTTTTAGTTGTTTTTAGCTATTTTACTGTTAAGCTGTTGCTTATCTTATTCAGTGTTTAGTGTGACGTTTCCCTCCCTTTCCCCTGCTCATACAGGAGGGGTTAATTGTTTTCTGAGAGGAGGAGCAATTGTTTTCTGAGAGGAGGAGTTTCATGTATTTAACCTGCTCAAGTTGATTGTAGCCCCACCCCCTGACGAAGGCATTACGCCGAAACTCGAGTCGGGAAGTGAGGCTGCAGATTGTTATGTGCAAATAAACAAGCTTTCATCCAGTAAGTGGAAGCCCCCTGCGTGGCTCCTTTAAGCGCACATTGTACACTATTGTCTGCTCATATTGTCCCCCAGCCAGGAAGCGCCGCTGCTGCCTTCACTGCTATTGGGACGGAGCCACTGTTGGAACTCAAGGAAGCCAGCTACAGGAAGTTCGGGTATCAGCTGACCAGGGGATCACATGGTCAGACTCCATCCACGTAGAGCTGAGCGGCATCGCGCTCCTGGATATCGGGATTACAGCAAGATTTTGTTTGCATAGAGAGAGGTACTAACAACCACCCGCACGGCCGGAAGAGGTACTGTATTGCTCCTTTCACATATTCCATTGGCTGGCCTGGCTCGTTGGAGCGGCGGCATACTTGTAAAAAAAGCCATCTTTATTGTCCGTTGGTGCGCTGAGGTATTACTGTCTTTCATCCTTCCACTTGGGGCTTGGGACTCGCCCCCACCTCTTAGCGGCACATCAGTCTCATATTTTTGCGCTGTGTCCTACTGCTACAATGTACTGTAATCTGTCTCTAATGTCTTGGCATCTGTCATCACATAGTCTTTCACTGACACAGATACAGCAGCAACATATTACCCCAGCACCATAACAGCAGTCATGTATAGAGATGGTCCGAACGGTTCGCCGGCGAACGGTTCCAGGCGAACTTCCGGGGGTTCGCGATCGCGAAGAACCGTGAACTTTACCGGAAGTTCGGTTCGCCCCCATAGTGCACCATTAGGGTCAACTTTGACCCTCTACATCACAGTCAGCAGGCACATTGTAGCCAGTCAGGTTACACTCTCTCCTGGAGCCACTCCTCCCCTTATAAAAGACAGGCATCGCCGGCCGTTTTACTCACTCGTGTGCCTGCAGTAAATAGAGAAGTGACAGCTGCTGCAGACTCTCCCATAAGGAAAGATTAGTTAGGCTCTTGTAGGCTTCTTAGCTTGCTCCTTGCTGATTATTATTGCTAAAATAGCACCCCACAACAGTTCTTTTGAGAGCTAATCTTGTTCTTGTGATCTATTTTATTTTCTGTGTGTCCCACTGACACTTGTGTTGCATAGACAGCCTTGATAATTCATACTGTGTGTGTGCCACTGCCAGGCCCAGCACATTCAGTGACTACCTGTGTGTGTGACAGGTGCACATTACCCATCACTGCATAGACCTACCTGTTGTTCACTGTGCACCCACCTATGTGAGCGCACGCAATGTCACTGTGCCTGTCCGCTACCTGTCTGTGTGTGACAGGTGCACATTGTAATACACATTACTGCATATACCTACCTACCTACCTGTTGTTCACAGTGCACCCAACTACCTACGTGAGTTGAGCGCACGCAGTGTCTCTGCGCCTGTCCACTACCTGTCTGTGTGTGACAGGTGCACATTGTAATACCCATTACTGCATATACCTACCTGTTGTGTTCAGTGCACCCACTTACCTACGTGAGTGCACGCAGTGTGATATACCACTCCGTGCATACCTGTTAACTGCACCTGTGTGACTGACTGCACATTGTATTAGTCAAGTCAGTGCATACCTTTCACTTCATCCCCCCAATATGGACAAAACAAAAGGCAGAAGCAGGCCACCTGGCAGGTCTGTTCGAGGTCGCGTTGTCGTGATTTCGAGCGGCCCTCGACCAAAGTACAGTGTTCAGAAGAAGGCACGTGCCATCAACCCCCAATATTGTCAGATCGTAGTTGACTATTTAACACAGAACACCTCATCTTTAGAGATGTCGCGAACCTCCGATTTTCGGTTCGCGAACCCTGTTCACGAACCACCTCGAAAGGTTCGGTTCGCGAAAAAGTTCGCGAACCGCAATAGACTTCAATGGGGAGGCGAACTTTGAAAAATAGAATAAATTCTAACGCCTAGAAAAATGATAGAAAACCTGTTTCAAAGGCTCTAATACCTGGATGCAGACATGATTGAGTGAAATACACATCAAATGTCCCAGGCTAACATCTAGGTTTCACACAGACCCCTATTTTAGGGCACCCTCCCTCCACCCTCCTCCCTCCTCCCTTCTACCCTTCTACCCTTCTACCTATTCCCTCCTCCCTGCTACCGGAGGGTCTCATCTGCCAGAGAATTATATTATTTCAAAAGCCAGTTTACATACCATAGCTGAGAATTGAACCCAGGTCTCACTGTGTGGTGGGCAAGTACCTTAACCGCTGTACCACAACAGTACTAACTGAAGCTGGCCTAGTATTTACCATTTATGCTCAATCCAAGAGAAAAATTAGACAAGATAGCAGCGTTAGGAAGACTTGCCTAAGGTCTCCTACTGAATAGGTGCTGGCTTACTGAACAGACAGAGACGAGATTCGAACTCTGGTCTCCTGTGTCAGAGGCAGAGCCCTTAACTATTACACCATGCAGAGGAGGGAGGAGGATGGAGAGAGGAGGGAGGAGGGTGGAGGGAGGAGGGTGGAGGGAGGAGAGTGGAGGGAGGAGGGTGGAGGGTGGAGGGAGGAGGTTGGAGGGAGGAGGGTGGAGGGAGGAGGGAGGAGCCCACAAGAGCCTAACTAAAATCTCCCAAGCAGGGTGTGTAGCAGCTGTCCCTTAACTAATTAGTGTAGGCAGACAAGTGAGTCAAATTGTATAAGGACCTTGCTTGGAGGAGGGAGGGGGGGCGGGTCTCCAGCATTGAGAGCAGTGTGTTTGGCTGACTGTGATGTAGAGGGTCAAAGTTTTGCTCCATAGAGCATTATGGGGCAAATCGAACTTCCGGGAAAGTTCGCGTTTGGTAAGCGAACGCGAACCACCGAAGTTCGCCTGGAACCGTTCGCCAGTGAACCGTTTGGGACATCTCTACTCATGTCTCTCTGCTTCCGCACGGAAGCGTGACATATCTTCCTCCTCCTTCTCTGATTCTGGCACCCCACTTAACACTCAGTTGGCCGCCACCACCAAAGTGGCATCACCCCAGTGCTCAGCGGTGTGGAATTTTTTTGTGTGTCTGCCTCAGATGAGAGCAATGCCATCTGTACTCTCTGCCACCGAAATTGAGCCGTGGAAAGACCAAGACCCGCATAAGAACAACTACCTTACGAAGGCACATGATTACAAAGCACAAACTGCAATGGGATGACCACCTGAGGAAAAGCAGGACACAAAAGCAAAGCCACACACCGCAGTGGAAGATAACAGGCCGCATTTTTTTCTCAAAAAAGGCGATACCTAAACTGTACCGTGATGTTGAAAGGCAAGTGGTGACATCTCTGGCACACAGCGTTGGGTCAAGGGTCCATCTGACCATGGATGCCTGGTCTGCAAAGCACGCTCTAGCCTGCCCGAAGACTAAGTCAGTCCCCACACACAGCATCTCTGCCTGCACGCCATGTGACTGCCTGCCCCAAGATTAAGTCAGTCCCCACACAGCATCTCTGCCTGCCCGCAGGTTGACTGCCTTCTCTGCCACCACCAACAGGGTCCAGGACTTTAGGCGGATTCCTGAATTTGCAACGGCCACTATAATATTTTTTCTGGGTCGTGTACATGCCTGCCTAATTTTTCTGTCTGCACTGCAGCTGCAACATTGAAATAAAAGGCATGTACATGTGCCCATTCCCCTTCATGATCATTACCTTGCTGCGGTGAAGGGGCTTGCGTATCACAATGAAGCAATGACCGATGGCTATATGAGTGTGTCAGGTGGGGGGGGGGGCAAACCCACGACAATAACGCTGTTGCTTCATTGTGGACAGACCAAATTTGATCAGTTGGACAGTCACTGTTCTGTCATTCAGCTACCTCAGCCCAGCGACCATATGGGCTTAAAAAACCACCACGGCCTGCACTCTCGTCATGGTGCGCACCAGTCCAGCACGGCCGTCAGAACACAAACAGCTGTTTGCGGTGCGTTACACAGTGAGTTTGGTGTGTCAGTGTGAAGCAGTACTCTAATTACACTCCCTGATTGATGTATACACATGCAAGATGTTTTAAAGCACATTAGGACTGCAATTTAGCATTTAATGTGATTTCTGCCCTTAAAACGCTGCTTTGCGTCCAATCTAGATTTTTCCCTGGGACTTTTGGCGTTTACCCCACTCCGCTATGCCCCCCTCCAGGTATTAGACCCCTTGAAACATCTTTTCCATCACTTTTGTGGCCAGCAGAAGTGCTTCTATTTTTCAAAGTTCGCCTCCCCATTGAAGTCTATTGCGGTTATTGGAAGTTTGCGCGAACCAAACTTTTGGCAGAAGTTTGCAAACCCGGTTTGTGAACCGAAAATCAGAGGTTCGGGCCATCTCTAGTCATGTATACCAATGCCCGCCCTCATCTTGCTAGTCACCAACCCTGGCTGACCTAGGCTGTTAAACTACTAAAAACGGTGCACTAGAGTAACAGAATGGTGTTGGAGAAAAAGCAACCCTAATGAGAACTTTATTTCACACAAAAAAAAAAATCTAGATAACTTTAGAAATGCACTCTCTTCTGCAGAACAGTTGTGTTTTATTTACCTCATATACTCACTCTTCCACAATCCAAAGTGCTTGTTTATGACTTCTTTCTCCATTCTCCTTCCCCCTTTCCCTTCTTATCAGCTGAAGAATTTGCAACATACTTCACTGATAAAATTGAGAAAATCATGGAACTGTTTTTTTGTATGCAGCCCTCAAATTCCATCTGCACCACTCTCCTTGACTTCTCTCCACTCTCTGAACATTCTCTCGCCTCTCTAATCTCCAAATTACATCTAACCACCTGTTCTTTGGATCTCATATTATTCCATAACTGTCTTCATCCCTGTAGTAACATCAATATTTAACCTGCCACGAAAATTGCTACATATGTTAAGGAGAATAGTGGGTACAAGCCAAAAAATGTTTTTTGTTTTTTTTTAAGACCTTGTAGTTTTTGAGAAAATCCATTTTTTCAAATGCAAAGGAAAAATTTTTTTTAAACTGTCATTTTTCTGAGTTTAAAAACCATTTTTATTTGCATACATAAGTAGCAGCTTTGGTGTCAGTAGCATGTATGGGGACTTCGCTATTCACTGCTAAAGTCAGCACAAAATTATGCAAAAATTTACACGAAATTACAAATGATTATATGAAATCGAATGAATTTACCAATCGTAAATGTTACAAAAATGTGCAGGAAATTTTGTGTTATCATAATTAGCTGATTACAATCATCACTAATTGGCTTACCACTCTCATAGTAATCAGCCAGCCAAAGTAGCAAATATAACTAAATTGGTCATTTCAAGTGTTTATTGCACAAAAAGTAGGGTCATCCAGACAACCCATTTCTCAGGTATTTCCTGCTTTATCAGGTCAATGCAAACCACCAAAAAGTGCAAGAACTTTGACTGAATGAAGTAGACTTGAGCGCCTATTGCAGTGTTTCTCAAACCTGTCCTCATGACTCCTCAACGGTGCATGTTTTGGAGGCAACCTCCCCTATGCACAGGTGGGGTAATTCGTGTCTCAGCTAGTTGGATTCCATGTAGCTGAGACACTAATTACTCCACCTGTGCATAGGTGAGGTTGCCTGCAAAACATGCACCGTTGGGGAGTCACGTGGACAGGTTTGAGAAACACTGGTCTACTGCATACCATATTGTAACTATTTTAATCTTCACAGAGCTGGAGCTACATTTCACTAAGTTAAGGTTATCTGACCAGGGTAAGGTTATTCCCTCAAAAATTGCAAACAATGCCAAGTGCAGTCTTTTGTTATTACTCATACCCCCATCTAGGAGCACAACGGAATCTAAATAAGGAAGAATCTCAAGATACTTCTGTCCTATAGTCAATGCATAGCTATAAATTAATTCATTTATTTTATTGTATTCCAGGGAAGATTGGAAGGAGAAGGAGGAGGATTTGAGAAAAGCGGTTCGAGGGGTCGTCACATGGGAGAACTACAAAACAACCCCTTTAGATCCTAAAGTGATACCAGAGGTTGATTGCGTGCTCAGTGTCTATATGTTAAATACTGCCAGTGAGACAAAGGAAGAATTCCAGAGCATCCTGAAAAATCTTGTTTCCCGACTGAAGGTTCATGGTCAGCTAGTCCTGTTTACAGTGATTGACATGTCCTTCTACAAGGTAAATGAGCACCGCTTTTCCATCATGCCCTTGGATGAGAAAACGGTGCAAGAGTCAGTGATTAATGCAGGGATGGTAATAAAACAGTCAGGCTTGATGAAAGCTGCAGAACCCAATGACTTAGTTGACTACAGTGGTGTGTATTATATCCTGGCTGATAAAGTCTCAGAGTAAGACTCTTAAAGTGATCCTTAAGTCTAACATAAAAAATGAGATTTACTCACCTGGGGCTTCCCTCAGCCCCCTGCAGCCGATCGGTGCCCTCGCAGCTCCGCTCCGATGCTCCAGGACACGCCGGCGAACACTTCCAGGAGGCCGCAATAGCAGCATAGGGGGGCGATATTATGACTGGGAACGCGAAGAATCACTTGCGTTCCCATGCCTGTCGACCGGTGACAGCCAAACCAGAAGTGTTTGCCGGCGTGTCCTGGAGCATCGGAGCGGGGTTGCGAGGGCACCGATCGGCTGCAGGGGCCTGAGGGAAGCCCCAGGTGAGTAAATCTCATTTTTTATGTTAGACTATAGGATCACTTTAAGGTGGCAAATATTTTTCTTTCTGCTGCTTATTACTAGGAAGGGGTTAAGACCTCTATTGGGTTCTTGACTGATGTGCCTTAACCCAATGTGGAGATTTCATCTTACTTCCTTTTTAGTGACACATTTCAACAGGAAAGGGAGTGGGTGTTATTCTCTCCCAAAGAAGTTGGTTTCTGCCTCTTTTTTAAATGACGAGTAGTTTTCTGATATGCTATAGAAGCTATGCAGGGATGGTGGTAAGATAGCCATTGCTAAGCCTTTAATTAAAGCAGTCTTGATACCCATTACTACCACCACCCCTTTTGCAGCATGTACAAAACTTCTTTGTGGGTTTTTCCAAGTTCATGGAGGGGTTCTAGTCCCCCCAGTTACACATGGTGATCTTTAAGGAGACCTAAAATGACAGGTGAAACATGATTACAGTGAGGAGCTGATTCAAGTGGCTACATAACCAGTACATTGGGTGATTGTTATTCTTTGATAAAAGAAAAAAAAAAACCTTTTATGTGATCTATATTGTTAGCTGTTGAATCCTGCTAATAATTTCATGTTCCAAGATTTTTATTATCTCTGTAATCACCAAACATTTGTACTGGGACTTTGTTCAGATTTGCCAAGCTTTAGTAAACCCTAGCAATAAATCATTTTTTGAAAAATGTCTCCTGTGTCTCACTCTATTGCTGTGTGCCTTATTATGATACTAAATTGGTTATGATGTACTAGTCACTTTCGGGTGTAATCTTTACATTTTCTTCCCCCCTCTTCCTTTGGTCTCTTTTCCTGTCACGTTCTCCTCCATCCACACCTCGCTCTACCTCATCCTCTTCCATCCTCACTGGTCTTCTCTCTCCATCTTATTCACATCTCCTCTCTTCAACTCTCTACACTCGTCTTACATCTTATAGCAGTTAAACACCACAGTTTATGTTTGTGTAAATAGTTCCCACACCAAGGACATGCTGTTGGACAATGCAGTACAGTGTGCATCCTGCAAAATGTATGTATTCATTGATGCCTACTGTTCCCCTGGGTGTGAGTGTGTTGCTCAATTAGAGGTTGAAATCAGAGAGCTATGTGAGCAGCTTGCAACATTGAGAAGCAATGACAACATGGAAAAGAGAAAACTGAAACCAGTACAGGTGCGAAGGGTGGAGTACAGTTGGAGCAAAGAAAAGGGGTTTTTGCTAGTTGGGTCACAATTGGAAGGGCTAGGGGCAAAAGTGCAAGGAGGCTAGTCCTGAGTGGTTTCTCCCTAATAAATATACTTGTATATGTTTTATATAATACACGTATAAATAGATGACTGATGATGAATGGTCTGAGTGTGGGCGCAATTCTAGGTGCTGGTCTTGGTGCTAGGCCTGGCCTAGTCAGCACTGGAGATGGCCCGAACCTCCGATTTTTGGTTCGCGATCCGCGAACGTGAACTTCCGCAAAAGTTCAGTTTGCGAGAACTTCCGCGAACCACAATAGACTTCAATGGGGGGGGGGCGAACTTTGAAAACTAGAAACACTTATGCTGGCCAAAAAAGTGATGGAAAAGATGTTTGAAGGGGTCTAACATCTGAGTTTTTGCATGGATGAGTGGGATAGATGCCAAAAGCCCCTGGGAAAAAATCTGGATTTGACGCAAAGCAGCGTTTTAAGGGAAGAAATCACATTAAATGCTAAATTGCAGGCCTAAAGTGCTTTAACCCTCCTGGCGGTTTATTAAAATCCGCCAGGGGGCAGCACAGCCGTTTTTTTTTTATTTATTTATATCATGTAGCGAGACAAGGTCTCGCTACATGATAGCCGCTGCTCAGCGGCATCCCCCCAGCCCCTGAAAGAACGGGATCTCCTGGAGGGCTTCCCCCCGTCGCCATGGCGACGGGCGGGATGACATCACCGACGTCCTCGACGCCATGACATCAAAGGGGACTCCGATCCACCCCTCAGCGCTGCCTGGCACTGATTGGCCAGGCAGCGCACGGGGCCTGGAGGGGAGGGGCGGCTGCGGCGTGACGGATATCGGCGGATCGGCGGGGAGCGGCGGCGATCGGATTGCACACGCAGCTAGCAAAATGCTAGCTGCGTGTAGCAAAAAAAAATTATGCAAATCGGCCCAGCGGGGCCTGAGCGGTGCCTTCCGGCGGCATAGCCCGAGCTCAGTTCGGGCTTACCGCCAGGAAGGTTAAAACATCATGCATGTGTATACATCGATCAGGGAGTGTAATTAGAGTACTGCTTCACACTGACACACCAAACTCACTGTGTAACGCACCACAACACTCATATAGCCGTCGGTCATAGCTTCATTGTGATACGCAAGCCCCTTCAATGCGGCAAGGTAATGATCAGGAAGGGGAATTGGTACATGTACATGCCTTTTGTTTTGTTGTTGCCGCTGCAGTGCAGCCAGAAAAATTAGGCAGGCATGTACACGCACCAGAAAAATTATTATAGCGGCTGCTGCTAGCAGCGGCCTTAAAATTTCAGGAATCCGCCTGGTTTCCTGGACCCTGTAGGTGGTGGCGGAGAAGACAGTCAAGTGGCCTGCAGGCAGAGATGCTGTGTGGGGTGCGACTTAGTCTTGGGGCAGGCAGTCACACGGCGTGCAGGCAGAGATGCTGTGTGTGGGGACTGACTTAGTCTTCGGGTGGGCAGTAGCCCTCCGGGATCCATGCTTCATTCATTTTGATAAAGGTGAGGTACTGAACACTTTTGTGACTTAGGCGACTTCTCTTCTCAGTGACAATGCCTCCAGCTGCGCTGAAGGTCCTTTCTGACAGGACGCTTGAGGCAGGGCAAGACAGAAGTTGGATGGCAAATTGTGACAGCTCTGGCCACAGGTCAAGCCTGCGCACCCAGTAGTCCAAGGGTTCATCGCTGCTTACAGTGTCTACATTCACACAACAGCAGAGTTACTTTGGACATAAAGGCAACAGCCAGGGGTCGAGTCCTGCGTGGACGCAGGTGAACGGCGTCCACCCACTTTTCCTTCAGAGTGAACGCCGTTCACCCTGGCTTGTGTGGAGGGATACGCAGATAAGGCGAGCTATGGGGACAGCAGGGATGGGCGGACAACTCCCCCCCCCCCATCCCTCACCTTCGTGCTCCCCTTCCTGCCTCTCCCCTCCAGCGTTTTGAAGTGTCGGGCCCGGCAGCGAAAGTGGGCGGAGACTTTCCGCCTTCTTCCAGTCGCAAGGGACGCTCCGCTCTGTGTGCGGCTAGAAGACCAGACTAGCCGCACACAGAGCGGAGCGTCCCTTGCGGCTGGAACGTGGTAAGTCTCCGCCCACCTTCGCCGCCGGGCCCGACACTTCACAACGCTGGAGGGGAGAGGCAGGAAGGGGAGCACGAAGGTGAGGGATGGGGGGGAAGATGTCCACCCTTCCCCGCTGTCCCCATAGCTCTCTTTCTCTGCTCTGCTCCCTCCAGGTGGGGGCACACCTGGCTACCTGGGCACATATACCCCTGCCTACATATACTGGGGACATATACCCCTGGCTACCTGGGCACATATACCCTGCCTACATATACTGGGGACATATACCCCTGCCTACATATACTGGGGACATATACCCCTGCCTACATATACTGGGGACATATACCCCTGCCTACATATACTGGGGACATTTACCCCTGGCTACATATACTGGGGACATATACCCCTGCCTACATATATTGGGGACATACCCCTGGCTACATATACTGGGGACATATACCCCTGCCTACATATACTGGGGACATATACCCCTGGCTACATATACTGGGGACATATACCCCTGCCTACATATACTGGGGACATACCCCTGGCTACATATACTGGGGACATATACACCTGCCTACATATACTGGGGACATACCCCTGGCTACATATACTGGGGACATATACCCCTGGCTACCTGGGCCCAAATACCCTGCCTACATATACTGTGGACATATACCCCTGGCTACCTGGACACATATACCCTGCCTACATATACTGGGGACATATACCCCTGGCTACCTGGGCACATATACCCCTGCCTACATATACTGGGGACATACACACCTGCCTACATATACTGGAGACATATACCCCTGCCAACATATACTTGGCATATATACCCCTGCCTACATATACTGGGCATATATACCCCTGGCTACATATACTGGGCACATATACCCCTGCCTACATATACTGGGCATATATACCCCTGCCTACATATACTGGGCATATATACCCCTGGCTACATATACTAGGCAACTATACCTCTGGCTACATATACTGGGGACTACTATACTCATGGCTACTTATACTGGGGACACCTATAGACCTGGCTACCTGGGGGTACCTATTTTGGGGGAACTGCTGTCAGATTATCTGCATTTTTGTGGAACCGCTGTTATGTATTTTGGGGAACAGCTGCCAGATTATGTGTATGTTAGGGGAACGGCTGCTGCCAGATTACGTGTATTTTGGGGAACTGCTGCCAGATTGTGTATGTTTGGAGGACCACTACTACCAGATTATATGTCCTTTGGGTGTTACGTGTATTTTGGGTGATCCGCTGCCAGGTTTTGCGTATTTTGGGGAACTGCTTCCAAATTATGTGTATGTTGGTGGAACTGCTGCTGCCACATTGTCTATTTTGGGGGAACCACTTCCATATTATCTGTATTTTGGAGGAACTTCTACCAGATTATGTGTCTTTTTGGTGAAATGCTGTGAGATTACATCTATTTTTGGGGGATACACTACGGCAGAGCTCAAACTTCCTCGGCAGACCTTTTACATCACTGCTAAGGTCATGTATATTTGGTCCCACCCATGACCACGCCCACGGTGTGCTTGACCACGCCCATTTTTTGGCGCCAAGTGAGTCCACTCACGACTAGACCCCTGGCAACAGCAGAAGCGTGTGGCAGCAGTGTAGACTGTGGACCCTGGTAGTGGGAGCACAGCCGGCAGGAGGGAAGCAGCAGGAGGAGTATTATTTGGCAGCAGCATAGGCCATGGCTTCTGGCAGTGGGGGCACAGCTGTAAATAAACACAACAATAACACCAGGAGATTCCAGGTAGCAGTCATGAAACCCACATTGCTTCCGATACACAACTTGGGACAGCACAGTTTTCAACCCAGACACCTCAATTTTTTTAACAACAGCAGAGCAATTTTAAACACAATAGCAAGAGGAATCTATATAGGAGAAACAGGACAAAAACTGCGCACAAGAATGAACCATCACCGCTTTAAAATTAATTAGGGTAAAATGGACACACCAGTGGGCCAACACTTCTGCGAACCAGGACACAGCATGCAAGATCTAAAAGTATTTATTCTTAAGGGTAACTTCAAAAATGAACAAGCAAGAAAGATTTCTGAGTACAAATTTATGAAAATGTTCAAGACATTAACAGAAGGTTTAAATTGTGGAATGGGATTCATGACTCCTTATGTAACATGATTGACTTGGCTTCACTATCTTCAGAAACCTGCTAGATTTCATGTTTGCTTGCATAAGCTCACTGGCTCCAGCCTGCTGATCACCTGACATCTAACTGCTAAACAGCAACCAGTACAACTGCCATCTTCATGCAGCTTCCCTGCATCAGTGTTTTACTACAGCTAACATCTAGAAATATGCCTGAAGAAGGGGACTAGATCCCAGAAAGCTTGCATTATTTAACTTTATCAGTTAGCCATTAAAAGGTATTACTTTTACAAGACTTTTTTTTTCTACCTACAAACACAATAGCAACAGCAGTAGCGTGTGGCAGCAGCATAAACTGTTGACCCTGGTGGTGGGAGCACAGACAGCAGTAGGGAAACTCAGAAGGAGTAATAGCATGTGGCAGCAGCATAGGCTTTGGCCCCTGGTGGAGGGAGCATAGCTGAAAATAAAGGGACGGATGAAAAATGTTCTCCATCTTCCTGTTTTGGTGACACCTATTTCTGATCTAGCTGTTTCTCATCTTGGGAGTCAGAGGTTTGGTTTTCAACATTGTAGTCTTGGTATCAATATGTTTACAGTAGGTGTTCAGCCTATTTAGAGGGGTATGTTTTGGCAGCTGATTTTCAGTATGTGTGATATGAAAGTGGTAGTAATAACAGCCTTACATAGTTTTGGTAAATTTGAATTGTACACTGCTATTTTTAACTTTCTGAATCCTTTAAAATGTTCTAATTTTTTTTATGAATGTGACCTAAAACATTATCTGATTTCCAAGCAAGTCATAAAAGCATATGAAGAAACCTAGTTAAGCAAATAAAACAAAATTAGTATACTTAGTTATATATATATAGTGGTGTGAAAACGATTTGCCCCCTTCCTGATTTCTTATTCTTTTGCATGTTTGTCACACTTAAATGTTTCTGCTCATCAAAAACCGTTAACTATTAGTCAAAGATAACATAATTGAACACAAAATGCAGTTTTAAATGATGGTTTTTATTATTTAGTGAGAAAAAAAACTCAAAACCTGCATGGCCCTGTGTGAAAAAGAAATTGCCCCCTGAACCTGATAACTGGTTGGGCCACCCTTAGCAGCAATAACTGCAATCAAGCGTTTGCGATAACTTGCAACAAGTCTTTTACAGCGCTCTGGAGGAATTTTGGCCCACTCATCTTTGCAGAATTGTTGTAATTCAGCTTTATTTGAGGGTTTTCTAGCATGAACTGCCTTTTTAAGGTCATGCCACAACATCTCAATAGGATTCAGGTCAGGACTTTGACTAGACCACTCCAAAGTCTTCATTTTGTTTTTCTTCAGCCATTTAGAGGTGGATTTGCTGGTGTGTTTTGGGTCATTGTCCTGCTGCAGCACCCAAGATCGCTTCAGCTTGAGTTGACAAACAGATGACCGGACATTCTCCTTCTGGATTTTTTGGTAGACAGTAGAATTCATGGTTCCATCTATCACAGCAAGCCTTCCAGGTCCTGAAGCAGCAAAACAACCCCAGACCATCACACTACCACCACCATATTTTACTGTTGATATAATGTTCTTTTGCTAAAAATGCTGTGTTACTTCTACGCCAGATGTAACGGGACATGCACCTTCCAAAAAGTTCAACTTTTGTCTCGTCGGTCCATAAGGTATTTTCCCAAAAGTCTTGGCAATCATTGAGATTTTTTTTAGCAAAATTGGGACGAGCCTTAATATTCTTTTTGCTTAAAAGTGGTTTGCGCCTTGGATATCTGCCATGCAGACCGTTTTTGCCCAGTCTCTTTCTTATGGTGGAGTTGTGAACACTGACTTCAATTGAGGCAAGTGAGGCCTGCAGTTCTTTAGATGTTGTCCTGGGGTCTTTTGTGGCCTCTCGGATGAGTTTTCTCTGCGCTCTTGGGGTAATTTTGGTCGGCCAGCCACTCCTGGGAAGGTTCATCACTGTTCCATGTTTTTGCCATTTGTGGATAATGGCTCTCACTGTGGTTCGCTGGAGTCCCAAAGCTTTAGAAATGGCTTTATAACCTTTACCAGCCTGATAGATCTCAATTACAGTACTTTTGTTCTCATTTGTTCCTGAATTTCTTTGGATCTTGGCATGAGGTGCTTTTGGTCTACTTCTCTGTGTCAGATAGCTCCTATTTAAGTGATTTCTTGATTGAAACAGGTGTGGCAGTAATCAGGCCTGGGGGTGACTACAGAAATTGAACTCAGGTGTGATAAACCACAGTTAAGTTATTTTTTAACAAGGGGGGGCAATAACTTTTTCACACAGGGCCATGTAGATTTGGAGTTTTTTTTTCTCACTAAATAATAAAAACCACCATTGAAAACTGCATTTTGTGTTCAATTATGTTATCTTTGACTAATAGTTAACGGTTTTTGATGAGCAGAAACATTTAAGTGTGACAAACATGCAAAAGAATAAGAAATCAGGAAGGGGGCAAATAGTTTTTCACACCACTATATATATATATATATATATCCATGTAGATTTGAAGTTTTTTTTTCTCACTAAATAATAAAAACTATCATTGAAAACTGCATTTTGTGTTCAATTATGTTATCTTTGACTAATAGTTAACGGTTTTTGATGAGCAGAAACATTTAAGTGTGACAAACATGCAAAAGAATAAGAAATCAGGCAGGAAGGGGGCAAATAGTTTTTCACACCACTATATATATATATATATATAGATAGATAGATAGATAGATAGATAGATAGATAGATAGATAGATAGATAGATAGATAGATACTATATATATATGTATATGTGTGTGTGTGTGTATGTATATATCCAACATGTCTGCATGAGGCAAAGGTAAAGGCTCTCGATATTTGGTATATCACCTTGAGCAGCAATAACTACAAATTCATGCAAATCCAGGCAGTACTGAGAGCTTGACAAGAGTCCAGCCAGATATTGCGGAACTTTTTTTAAGCTCCCAGTACTGCCTAATGACGTGGGATATTGCTTATGAAACATGTTGCAATATTTTTTTAGTTTTAATCCTCTTTTGAGTCTATTCGTGGGAGGTAAGTCCACTGCTACCTCCTTTTTAAGTCGTTTTAAACGATGTTATCTTTATTTGGCACCTCTGTTGTTCCCTGATGATCATGCCTTTCACAACGATCCAACCAAGGACCCTAGGTCTACAATGGAAAAATGTGTCTCTTTTTACAAATATGTAACAAAAAATGTTCAATTTATATGGCTGCTCAGTATCTCTGTTGTTTACATGTTTCCTTTGGCCGGCATGGTGGAGTAGTGGATAGTACTCTTGCCTTTCAGCATTGGGTCCTTGGTTCAAATCTGGGCCAGGAAACTATCTGCACAGAGCTTGTATGTTCTCCCTGTGTTTGTGTGGGTTTCTTCTCTGTACTCTGATTTCCTTCCCCATCCTAAAAACATACAGATAAGCTAATTGGAACATAATACTGCATTGGGAACATAAGACAATGAATGACTGTTGTGGGGATTCGATTCTGAGCTCCTGTGAGGGACAGTTAGTGAAAAGATTATATACACTATGTAAGAGTGCTGCAGAAGATTTGGCAGTGTATAAATATCAAATCAGGATAATAAAAGGTTGTTGACATGGCAGAGTCATGGTCTCCCCTTTAGGGCCCTTTTCCACTAGCAATCGCTAGCGTTCGCGCTAAACGCTAGCGATTGCTGAATCGCAAGTGCAGGAAACTTCCCTGCGATTGCGTTCATGATTTTGCTATGCAATGCACTGCATAGCAAAATCGCAGCAAAGATCGCTCCGCGGTGCGATTGCGTTTGAGTCAAAAACGAATCACGGTAGTGGAAATTACCTACCGCGATTCCTATGTTAAAAAGCAAACCGTAGCGATTTCAAAATCACTAGCGGTTTGCGATTTTGCGATTCAGCATCGCAAACGCCGCTAGTGGAAAAGGGTCCTTACTGCATATTATTTACACATTTTTTTTAATTAGGGACTCAAGCACCATGATTGAATCTCCCATAAAGTAGTGTGATGGATCATGTAGGATTTCTACAGGTAATTCTTACCAGTGCTGCATAATCCCTTGTTGTGATGCTTCGTGGACCGCTCTGGTCTCCACAGACGTAGAAATAGAAAGTTAGTTTTCAGTGGTGTGCTCACAAGATCTCCAGGTTAAAAAACTATGCAAATAGTCTCTTTGCTTCTTCTGGCATTGTGTTCTGTAAAAAATCTGACACGTGTACAAGAGCAGTTTTATTTCCCCCTGATGCTGTTCCTACATTACAGTTTGTTTCATTAATTTCATTATGTGTATCCTGGTTCTCCTTATATCCTCCACAGTAGCTTTGCTTAAAAAAAACAAAACGAAAAACTGTGCAGCCCTATCTAAGGCTTATATCACAATGGTGTTAATTACAAAGGAGAAGAGAAGGGAAAAAGAAAGGGGAAAGGAGGTACTCACAGTGCAGCATTGATATTTTAGAGTTGTTGTAGTAGCGGCTGCAGTGTGGGGTTCCCTGCACACTGCAGATCCGGTTTCCGATTCTGATGCCGATTTATGGTTCCGATTTTCCCTGCAACTATTGTGAGATACTATAAGTGGTGTAATGCATCAATCTTTCAGGGATTCACACTCAGCGGCTGGATTTGCACCCATTCCTAGTAGCTTTTCCTCTCATATACCTATAAGACCGGTGAGGGCATTTCTTTTTTTTTTGGTGGTTGGTTTTTTGTTTTGTTTTTTTTATGATTTGTTTATTTATTTTTTTTATTTTTTTTTTTTTTATTCTATTCTACTATAATATTTTTCCTCGTGTGATTTTTCTTCTTTTTGTTGTTGTTGTTGCTGTTGTGTTATGTCTATATAAGTGGATTCAGACTATGATGTGAAGATGCGCCCAGGGACACAGGAGCACGGCTGTGAAGTCATGTTGATGGAAGTCCGGGCAAGATAATACGCTGAGTCTGAAGAAAAAAAATAAAAAAAAAAAAAAAATAAGATATTTGGTATGCATTGATTCACCTATATTATTACACCTAGCACTCACTACAGGCAAAGGGGGGTGTTAGCTTCAGTAAATAGTGTGTGCACAGATTATTACCTAATAGACTTCCCCACATTGAATCTGTGAACACATTATTTACTGAAGCTAACACTCCCCCTTTGCCTGTAGTAAGTGCTAGGTGTGTAATATTGTCCAGTTACTGGAGCTCTGCACATCTATGCAGATTGATCATTCAGGTATAACTTCTATTTGAAAGTGCTGCCATGTCTCCCGCTACACAAATTGAACGTAAGTATACTAGTGGCTAGCTGCATTCATTGCTTCAAATTTACATTCAAAATTTTGAGATCAGAATTAGTACATAATTTGCATCTGTTTTGCATTCAAGGCATGTATTTAGCCCCAGTGGGGCTGTGCATTGCCTTTGTTGGTTTACATTGCAGGTGCAGCCTTGAGCTCTGTCATTGTCTGTCTGTCTGATTGATTCACCTATGACTACATAGATGTTTAAAACAAAAAAAACCACTGAAGTGTGTCGACAATACTTCTTCTCTCCCACTTACCTCAACACTTCAGAAGTGTGAGTGGTGTGTATTTTTTGATATGCATAAAGAATGATGTAGCACCAAATTAAAACTTTGCAACTTAATCTCACAATACTTTGGTCTGGGAGTGAGTTTGGTACGCCCCAGTGCTGTTATAATTCTTTAGTCCTCTATACTAAACGTCTGATAAGTTTGCCCTATGCATTAAACAAATTGACTCAAGTGTTAACTTGCTACTTATAGGAATATCAGAGGACAATTTTGGTAAGCTTTCTTCAACAACACGTATTACTTATCAGCTTTTGCTAATTTTGTTCTGTTGTAACTTTTACTTTTGTTTACATTTTCTTAAAAGTTGTGACACCATTTTCAAAGTTATGACCCCATACCTAGAAAGTGTGGAAGTAATTGAAAGGGGACTTATAGTCCAAGAAGTTCAAGATGTCTGTCCTCTTAAAGTTACACTGAAGTAAAAAAACGTATGATGTAATGATTTGTATGTGTAGTACAGATAATTAACCTCTTGAGAACCGCAGTGTTAAACCCCCCTAAAGACCAGGCCATTTTTCATTAAATTGGCCACTGCAGCTTTAAGGCCAAGCTGCAGGGCCACATGACACAGCATACAAGTGATTCCCCCCCCCCCCTTTGCTTCCCACCAACAGAGCTCTCTGTTGGTGGATCTGATCGCCCCCAGATGTTTGTTTGTTTATTTTTGTTTATTTGGGTTTTTTTTTATAAAAAGAGTGTCTTTTTTAATACCATTGTATACCCCCCTCCCTCCCTCCATCCCCCCACCAGCCAATCCCCATGATCAGCTGTCATAGGCTTCAGCCTATGACAGCCGAATGAGCCGATCACCTCTGTGCCTCAGGAGGGGACAGCTTTTATTAACACATAAAGCAAAACAGAAAGAAAAGATAACATACATATTCGCCAAGATAAGTAACAAAAATGTCCACACATAAAACATGGCATTGGTAAAAGTCACATGTACAGTAAATAGCAAAAGTAAGTTTTCATAGCCTCAGGCGTCACCCTGGATACATTATTGGGAAAGCATACCCCGCATGGCCGCAACATTCGGACCAGAGGGCCCAGACCTTCTCAAAGTTTGACATACGGTTGGAGATTGAGAAGGTTACCCTTTCCATTAGGTAAATCTCCTGAATTTTGTTAAATAGAGCCTTAGGATGGATACTAGAGGATTTCCACTCTTTAGCTATAAGCGCTTGGGCCCCATTGCAGAACTGAAGAATTTTGATCTTTAGAACGGGCAGGAGATTTAAAGGCTACCCAAGGGCTAAGAGGGACATCTATTTTGAGAACCTTAGAGATCTAGTGGAAACAATATTTCCAAATCTTAGATACCTCAGGGCAGGTCCACCGACAGTGAAGCTGGTCGGTTCTATCATCACAACCTTTGAAACACTTAATTGAGGAGATCATCCCCTTGCATACAGCCCACTAGGAGTCCTGTACCAATCATATGAAATTTGATAGCCCCTTTCTTTCATAGTGAAATTAATGAAGGTCCTTTCTAGGCCTTCAAAAACCAAGTCCCAATCGTCGGTAGGTAAGACAGTAACAATTCTATCTTACCATTTGACCATAGCAGGAGTGATGGGGGACAACTTGTCATACCAAACTTCATAATACATTATAGAGATAAGACCTGGTCTGTGGGAGTATGAAAGAAATTCTTTCATACTCCTTTGGCTGGAAGTCAACACCCCGTTTGAGTCGGGAAGACAAAAAATGCTGTATTTGTAGAAAACAAAAACATTTATTTCGTCCCACGATAGAGGAATAGAGTCATGCAGAAGATATTTAATCTTCAAGAAACCATGGTTAATACAATGGTGCCAAACCTCTGGTTCTTGTCCCGGCGGAAAATCATTGTTAAAGAATCGACTCCTCCAGGGAACCTAACCTCAACCTCAACCTCAAGGCATCTAGCCAGGCCCTTCCATATATATAAGGATTCTCTGACAACTGTGAGGGGGGAACCTTGTGGCAAAGTGGGATGTTTAGTCCATAAGAGAGAGCTAAGAGGGAAAGGGGGAGATCAGGGCTGCCTCCAGATCGACCCATCTAGTGGAACCCAGTCTAGAAGACCACTGGGCAAGCTGAGCTAGCCTTGAGGCCTGATAATAATGCATGAGCTTAGGGACCCCCAATGCACCCCTGGATCTATCTCTAGCCAGCTTTTGGTACCTAATACTCGGCTGTTTTCCTGCCCCTACAAACGAGCCAAAGTGGGATTGCAACTTTCTAATGTCCGATACAGATACTCGGATGGGTAAAGAGCGAAAAAGATATAGGATTTTTGGAAGAGCAGTCATCTTGAGGGCGTTGATCCTGCTCAAAAGTGAAAGGTTAAAGTGTTGCCACCCCCTAAGGAGAGCATGCAACTTGTTTATCATAGGAGTGTAATTTGCAGCATATACATGATCCATTGAAGGAGTTATAAAGACACCTAGATATTTCATACCACGTGGCTGGAACTTGAAGTGAAAGGAGGCAGCCAAGGATTCCTGTGGGGAGGGGGGGGGGGGCATACAAAAAGTCATGGCCTCTGATTTTGATTTGTTGGAGCTTTTGTATTTTAAACTATAAAACAAGCAGAGCTAATGACCCGTTCAACTTCCCTACAGTAGATCTCATCTAAATCTGTCTCTGTTTCTTTGATGTATAAATGCTCGAGAAAACAGCAACCCAAGTTGGGTCAGAGAGCTCAGAGAAGCTCTTTTGCATAGATAACCACAGAAGTTTCTTAACTCTTCCTGTACTGGAAACAATATGAGACTCCTATCTGTGCTACTAATGTTCTATTTCTTAGCTGCACTACACATACAAATCATTATCTCATTAGTTTATTTTAACTTCAGATTCCCTTTAAGAAGTACTTTAGTGACCTTACCTATTTCAACAAAGAGTTACATTAAAAATATCTTCAAATACCTCAAACAAATAATTTTATTTGAAAAAAGATAGTTCTCATGAAGAAAAATCAATAGTTTTGTCCCCCACTACCATAATCCAAATGCGCTTTGAGTCCCACGGGAGAAAAGCGCTTTACAAATGTTATTTGTTGTTGTTGTTGTTGTAGCCGTGTCACACGGTTGTCCCCAGTACAGCGCTGCTGCAGATCGCAGAGCTGTACGTGTAATTAGACGGCAGTTTCGCCGTCTAACAGTCTCCCGAGCAGCGATCACCACTCGGAGACTGAAGGCGGAGCTCCGCCCACCAAGAAGGAGATGCAAGTGCAGCCTGCGCGCAATTTCCTGCAAAACAGAGCCCCAGGACTTTACGCCGATCGGCGTTAGGCGGTCCTGGGGCTGCTGCCGCGGCCCCCTCCCATCGGAGTGACACAGTCAGCTACAGGTTAATAGAACATTAGTAGCAAAGGAAATAGTCTAATAATTTAATTTTTAGATATATATATTTTTTCAACAAAAGCTTTTATTAACACATAAAGCAAAACAGAAAGAAAAGATAACATACATATTCGCCAAGATAAGTAACAAAAATGTCCACACATAAAACATGGCATTGGTAAAAGTCACATGTACAGTAAATAGGAAAAGTAAGTTTTCATAGCCTCAGGCGTCACCCTGGATACATTATTTGGGAAAGCATACCCCGCATGGCCGCAACATTCGGACCAGAGGGCCCAGACCTTCTCAAAGTTTGACATAAGGTTGGAGATTGAGAAGGTTACCCTTTCCATTAGGTAAATCTCCTGAATTTTGTTAAATAGAGCCTTAGGATGGATACTAGAGGATTTACACTCTTTAGCTATAAGCGCTTGGGCCCCATTGCAGAACTGAAGAATTTTGATCTTTAGAACGGGCAGGAGATTTAAAGGCTACCCAAGGGCTAAGAGGGACATCTATTTTGAGAACCTTAGAGATCTAGTGGAAACAATATTTCCAAATCTTAGATACCTCAGGGCAGGTCCACCGACAGTGAAGCTGGTCGGTTCTATCATCACAACCTTTGAAACACTTATTTGAGGAGATCATCCCCTTGCATACAGCCCACTAGGAGTCCTGTACCAATCATATGAAATTTGATAGCCCCTTTCTTTCATAGTGAAATTAATGAAGGTCCTTTCTAGGCCTTCAAAAACCAAGTCCCAATCGTCGGTAGGTAAGACAGTAACAATTCCATCTTACCATTTGACCATAGCAGGAGTGATGGGGGACAACTTGTCATACCAAACTTCATAATACATTATAGAGATAAGACCTGGTCTGTGGGAGTATGAAAGAAATTCTTTCATACTCCTTTGGCTGGAAGTCAACACCCCGTTTGAGTCGGGAAGACAAAAAATGCTGTATTTGTAGAAAACAAAAACATTTATTTCGTCCCACGATAGAGGAATAGAGTCATGCAGAAGATATTTAATCTTCAAGAAACCATGGTTAATACAATGGTGCCAAACCTCTGGTTCTTGTCCCGGCGGCAGTGGCGTAGCTAAGGAGCTGGGGGCCCCGATGCAAGTTTTACAATGGGGCCCCCCTAAGCACTCTATACATAACAATTGATACGGCGCACCAAAACCTGCCAACGGCAACTACAATGTCTGAGGTGCAAGAAGGGGATGGGGAACAGCTTGTTAAGGATTACCACTATTCAAAGTATCTATAGAAGTGATTATTATGAGCACAGGACCAATAGAGAGCTAAAACTGTAGTTGTGGGAGGGCCCTTCGGGGCCCCTCTGGCCCAAGGGCCCCGATGCGGTCGCTACCTCTGCAACCCCTATTGCTATGCCCCTGCCCGGCGGAAAATCATTGTTAAAAAGAATCGACTCCTCCAGGGAACCTAACCTCAACCTCAACCTCAAGGCATCTAGCCAGGCCCTTCCATATATATAAGGATTCTCTGACAACTGTGAGGGGGGAACCTTGTGGCAAAGTGGGATGTGTAGTCCATAAGAGAGAGCTAAGAGGGAAAGGGGGAGATCAGGGCTGCCTCCAGATCGACCCATCTAGTGGAACCCAGTCTAGAAGACCACTGGGCAAGCTGAGCTAGCCTTGAGGCCTGATAATAATGCATGAGCTTAGGGACCCCCAATGCACCCCTGGATCTATCTCTAGCCAGCTTTTGGTACCTAATACTCGGCTGTTTTCCTGCCCCTACAAACGAGCCAAAGTGGGATTGCAACTTTCTAATGTCCGATACAGATACTCGGATGGGTAAAGAGCGAAAAAGATATAGGATTTTTGGAAGAGCAGTCATCTTGAGGGCGTTGATCCTGCTCAAAAGTGAAAGGTTAAAGTGTTGCCACTCCCTAAGGAGAGCATGCAACTTGTTTATCATAGGAGTGTAATTTGCAGCATATACATGATCCATTGAAGGAGTTATAAAGACACCTAGATATTTCATACCACGTGGCTGGAACTTGAAGTGAAAGGAGGCAGCCAAGGATTCCTGTAGGGAGGGGGGGGGGGGGGGGGGGCATACAAAAAGTCATGGCCTCTGATTTTGATTTGTTGGAGCTTTTGTATTTTAAACTATAAAACAAGCAGAGCTAATGACCCGTTCAACTTCCCTACAGTAGATCTCATCTAAATCTGTCTCTGTTTCTTTGATGTATAAATGCTCGAGAAAACAGCAACCCAAGTTGGGTCAGAGAGCTCAGAGAAGCTCTTTTGCATAGATAACCACAGAAGTTTCTTAACTCTTCCTGTACTGGAAACAATATGAGACTCCTATCTGTGCTACTAATGTTCTATTTCTTAGCTGCACTACACATACAAATCATTATCTCATTAGTTTATTTTAACTTCAGATTCCCTTTAAGAAGTACTTTAGTGACCTTACCTATTTCAACAAAGAGTTACATTAAAAATATCTTCAAATACCTCAAACAAATAATTTTATTTGAAAAAAGATAGTTCTCAGGAAGAAAAATCAATAGTTTTGTCCCCCACTACCATAATCCAAATCTTATAAACTATCAATCATTGAAGTATTCTAGAAGTCTTTAATACATTCACACCAGCACACACCACTGCAACCCTGAACTGAATTAAAGCCCTGTCAATATATCTTTGAATTTTCTGGCAGGACTCCTTATTAGTCAGTCAATCTGAAACAATGGGAAACCTTGACAGGAAATTCCTTGAGTCTTACCATTGGTCCTCAACAATGGAACAGTGGGAAAATATGTGGGAAAGTCCAAAGTACTTTTGTCAGGGCTGGGCTCTAGTTCCAAGGGACATATCGGTAGCCTGATTTAGTGGCATAGCAATAGGGGATGCGGAAGTTGTGACTCCACCAGGATCCCTGGTAGGGTTGATCGGAACAGCACAATTCCATTGTCATTGAAATTTGGTGTTCCACAGGCAAACACCAAATTTCCTGTTCTGATTTTCGTGGTCCAAAGGTATTTTCTATCGAAGTCAATGGTGCTAGTTTCCACAGTTAATAACAAAGCACCCACCCATACATGCTATTGCCACTAAATTTGCCATGTATATTAGGCAGATAAGTAGGAACACGGTGAAAAATATATTGTGAAAAAACCCTATAGTTTTTGAGAAAATCCATTTTAAAGTTTCATGCGAAAAAATGTTTTTTAAACTGTGTAAAATGACACTTTGTTGCAGTACACTGCATTCTGAGTTCTGAATACACATTGTATACATATCATGAAAATAGACAGCGTAGGGTCCCCCTTACATGCAGGCTGGGATAGCAAGAATGCAGAGGCCGGACTGCACTCCACAACCTAAACTATACCAGTCCACATGGTTCATGGTATGGGGGGGGGGGGGGGGCAATGTAGATCGCATTAAACAAATATTAGGGAACATAGATGCATGAGAAGTTCAAAACTCTGTACAATCAGGACATCCAGCAACACAAGTACGAATACATACACAGTATAAATACATACATAGTTTATGGATGGTTTGAGGAAAAGGAGGTGATTCCTGCCGTTACAAGTGGAGTGGAGACACTAGGGACGGAGACACAGGAGTTAGCGAATGAGGCAGTGAGCCTCCATTGCGACTTACAGCAAATTATACCAAACACACAGGAGATACTCACTTCCCAAACAGTTCTCTGCTGCTTATATAAAGCCTGCAGGCTGCTTGTAAGCCAATCAAGAAGTGCACACACACGTTACACCTAGTCTGCAGTAATTAATTTAAACAGAAGCTGAGCAAATTCAGCCAGTCGTTGGAGAGGGTGTCAGTTGCATATAGACAATGGCTATATGGCCAGCAGGGGGCACCAGCGTGCAGGATATACCCTCTCATCTGCCCCCCTCCTAACTAAACTGCATGGGAATCTACAATAAAATTAAAAACAATAATGGTGCACAAGCCAGCCTGGGGCCCCAGGAACTCTCACTGCCCGGGGCCCCAGAACCAGCATGTGACACCATATGTGAGCGCAGCCAAGCCCTGGATCTGCCACACCCAGGAGATTGTCCCCAAGAGCAGTTGGGGACAATCTCCTGGGTGTGGCAGATCCAGGGCTTGGCTGCGCTCACATATGGTGTTGCATGCTGGTTCTGGGGCCCCGGGCAGTGAGAGTTCCTGGGGCCCCAGGCTGGTTTGTGCACCATTATTGTTTTTAATTTTACAGCAAATTATAGGCTTCTTTAAGAAGGTGTGTTTGGAGAGTACGTTTGAAGGTTTCCAGGCTCAAACCTTGATTGACAAGCTGTGAGAGAGAGTTCCGAAGAAGAGGTGACACTTGTGAGGTAATGTAAAGAGTGAGACAAGGTAACCAAGCTAGAGGACAAGAGGGTCTCCTGGGACGAAACAAGAGGATATTCCAGGTGGGATGGTATCTGGAGATTAATGAGGAAATGTATGGAGGTGACAACTAATGTAGAGCTTTGTAAGATGGTGGTCAAGGCTGGAAGACTTCTTGGAGCAATATTGTAGACAATGTTACAGAGGCGCCAGAAGTATAAAACGAAATAAAATGTTTAAAAGACAGGGAGGTCGTTGGTGGACTTACCTCCCCGATGTAGACACAAGAAAATGTCAGATTTTCGACAGAAAAAAACGTTTTATTTACATACTCCAATTAAACTGCAACGCGTTTCGCGGGTTTTTTCCACTTCATCAGGCTATAGGTAGGAGCAAATAAATTTGAAGTGGAAAAAACCCGCGAAACGCGTTGCAGTTTAATTGGAGTATGTAAATAAAAAGTTTTTTTCTGTCGAAAATCTGACATTTTCTTGTGTCTACATTGGGGAGGTAAGTCCACCAACGACCTCCCTGTCTTTTAAACATTTTATTTCGTTTTATACTTCTGGCGCCTCTGTAACATTGTCTACAATATTGTGTCCACCCCTGGTGGAGGGGAATTGGCCCCTTTTTCCTATCTACAGAGAGCGACTTCTTAGTCCTGAGTGGGGACAGGCCTAATCTCCCCACCTGCCTATACAGTGGTTACCTGGAGGGTAACCCTGACTTGTGAGTATTACTCTACATTTACACACCTACATTTAACTTCCAGTACATACTGCACCATAGTGGGCTCTCAGTGTCTCCCTCCCCCTTCTTGGAACAAGTAAGAGAGTATTTAGGCATTCAAAAGTGGAAGAAAACCTGGAAGTAGAGTTTTAGAAAGTCCTTTTGCATACATTTTCTGGTGTTTTGAGTTCCCTTCCATGTTATGGAGGCAGCTAGCAGTAAATGGAAAGTGTCAAGTGCAGATTTACTATTCATTTCTTAATATGACACATTGTCCAACTACTGTCATTTCCCTCAAAGTGGCTACATTTTAATAGATAGATAGATCATTTTACTATGTGGTCCCAAAGGGACATATGCCCTAAAGATGGCCACACACCATACATATTTTTTCTTTTTTTTTTTTCAGTGCAAGAATTACAATCGATTTTTCTGAATTATTGTAACTTTTGAAGCATTTGACCGATTGAAACTGATTTTTCACAATTATGAAAAGAATGATTAAAAAGTCGCAAAAATTTGCTCTGGTCTATAAATCTAGAAATTAAAAATGTATCCTACACCATACAATTTTCTGAAAAATGTACCAGAATTTTTTATGCCACACCCGATCGACTCGGATATAAATCAACCTTGTGTATAAGTCAGTGCATAACATATTGTAGCCATTAACCCTCCCGGCTCTGAAGTGCAACCAAAAATTCTTCCAGACCCCCATATGCAGCCATTAACCAAATGGGGGCTGCCTCTCTCTATCTCTCTCCCTCCCAGCAGTGCTAAATTGAACCAGCCACCAGCATATTTTACTCCCCCCCCCCACCACCACCATCATCACCAAAAAGGGGGAAACCTCACTTTTACCCCTCCTCACAGTGCTGTATTCAGCCAGTTTGCTTTCATCCCACCTCACCACCCAAAGAGGGTCTGCCTCTCTCTAACCCCCCTCCCCGTGTCCGTGTATATGAAATGCACTCACACTGGTTAGATATCCCTATATTCATTTTAGATAACCGGCGGGGAGTGAGTTGAGTTCTGTAGAGGTATTTCAGAGCAACAACCTTGTGACGGGCTGCAATGGGGACCTTAATGAAATCAGAAACAATGCCTTCCCTGTCTGCATCAGGCAGGTTTGGAAAGTCACGCGGCCATGCCTGGAAGGGTTTTTGAAATGTAGTCCAATTGTAAGAGGTCAGGATGTTGTATAATTTGGATGTAATCTCCATCAGCCCAGAGTGCATCATCAACTGTTCGGCTGCATGAGATTGGAGTACTATTGGATGGAGTTGAACTTGAGTTGTATATGGAGCGACCAATTTATGGTAAGGCTTGAGAATTCACTGAAATGAGATATCAAATTGAGGGCTGTGGTCAGAGATGATAGTGGGTCAGCCAGACAGAGGCTTCTCCTCCAGTCCAGAGATATGAGGACCAGTGATGTCCAGACTGAATCTCAGAGGCATCCTAAGGGGAAGAAGGGGGAAACCCTGCCGCCTGTCCATTCACTGGCTTTAGGATTACAGTACAAGGCTTGAATATATGCAATAAGCTTTTACCTGATTCAGGATTTCCAGAGTACCTCCCACAAATACGTCCACTCGACAGTGTCAAATGCCTTTACGGCGTCAAGAGAGGTCATGATTCTAGATCCGGCGTTAACATGTTGAGTGGATATTTTGGTCATGAGTCTCCTCAGGTTAATATCACAAGCCTTACTAAGAATGAAGCCAGATTGATCTTTGTGGATCAGGGAGGTGATGACCCCCTATGAGGAGCAGGAGGCAGGGTCCAGACCCTTTTTATGAATTACAGTGATAAGGGCTTCAATTATTGAGGGGGGGGGGGGCTGTGCCAGTGGTGAGAATTTGTTTGAAAAGCTTGAGCAATCGAGGGGCTAGCTGCTTTTTATCTAGCCTTTGTTTCTTAAGCGTGGCTATTGCCACCTCAACTTCAGGGAGCGTAATGTCAGCCTCTAAGGATTTGACATCCTCCTCATTAAGGTGCGGTGGATCAATGTCTGCCAAGTAAGTTTTAAACTGAGCTACAGTTTTAGTGATTTTTGATGTGTATAGATCAGAATAGTTTGATTGAAAGGCTGCATTGATATCACCAAGGTGGGTAAGTTGGAGAACAGAAGAGGTCACAAGAGTCGCAATTTGCGTGGGTCCTGTTCCTTGGCTAACAAGCTGGGCCAACATCCTCCACTTTTTGTCTCCATGTTCAAATATCCTGTTTTGTGTGGAAAGAAGTCCTTGTTTAGTGTAGTCTATTTGCTTAGTCAATAGGGACAAAAGTGCATCTTGCCAGAGGCAGAGCTCATATGATTGATCAATTTGGATAGCTATATATAAATTCTCTGCCTGTGTTGCCTTTAGCTCGAGGTCCTAAAGTATCATCTGGTACTGGTTTGTTTGTTTTTTCTGCTGCGATACTAGAGATATAGGCACCCCTTACAACAGCTTTGTAAGCATCCCAGGCTATCAAGGGTAAAACAGGTTCAAGAGGCAAACACCGATACTCTCTCATCCTGTCCATAACCATGAATTGTACCCTTGGTATAGTCAGCCAGTGGGGAGCATGCTTCCACATACGTTCAGCATGTGAAGGGCCAAAATCTAGGGTTAGCTGAATTAGGCAGTGACAAAATATACCTCTGGATCAGATATACCTCTGGGCTGAAGGGAAATATCATGCATGAGCATCTGTCCCACTGGAGATGCATACAACAGATCAATCCGTGACAGTGTATTGAAGGAAGAGAAGCTTATACAGAGGCACCATAATAGAGTAAAACCATTTAAAAAATGTTTTAAAATGGTAGCAGTAGTGGCCTTACCTCCTCAACAAAAAAAACACAGACTGTGTTGATTAAAGTTTCAAAAAATATACTGTTTATTTAAATACTCCACAATGCAACACATTTCACAAGTTCTATACCGAGTCATCAGGCAATCAAAGAAGTATAAAACTAGTACAACAAGTCTGGGTTCAAGCCTAATGCCACAGAGGTGTGGGTTCAAGCTTCTCTTCATATTGCTAAGTCCACCCATGGTGGAGTGATCGTACCCCTTGTTTTCTATCTACAGAGAGTGACTTCTTAACCTGAGTGGAGTCAGGTCGTAACATCCCCACCCTCCTATAATGGTGTTGCCTTTGTGGTAACCCACATTTATGAGTATAAACTTGTATACAGCTTACTTCTACCAATAGCTTCCTAAACCTATTACGCTATTTTGGGCTCTATGTGTTTTTTCTCCTTCTGCAAGTGTATGGAAGGAAGTTAAATGACATGTAAATCCTGGATCAGCGGTATGCTTCCATCTCCATACATCAATCAAGGAGTGAGCCTGAGACCACCCAGATAATGCCTGCGTATCTGACACCCTAGGTGTTAATCTGTCTATAAATGGCGAATGACAATATTGAAATCACCTAGAAGAAATATATAGGCGGTAGGGTATTGAAATACAAGTTGCGCAACCTAGTGTAGAAAGTCCAAAAAGCCAGGAGAAGGGTTGTATAGTCAGTGAGAATTAAAGTAATCTCATGACTTTTAACATGGAGTATAACATATCTACCAGTCTGGTCCAGCACCAAGTCTAGCAGCTAAAATTGGAGACCCTTTCTAATTAAAATGCTAATGCCCCAGGAGTAAGAAGAATAAGTGGAGTTACAGAAATACCCCACCCAGGGTTTCTTAAAGGACAACCGAGGTGACATGTGACATAATGAGATAGACATGTGTATGTATAGTTCCAAGTACACAAATAACTAGGCTGTGTTCCCTTTTTTCTTTCTCTGCCTGTCTGTCTGTCCGGGTCGGGACCGGGTCAGACTGGGTCAGACTATAGCATAACCCTCACTGATTGGTAATTACAGCCATAAAATACTTCCCTGTCAGTAAATGGCTTCTGAGAGCAGGAAAGAGATAAATAGGGTCAATAATTCATATATTTGAACTCTGGCATATGATGAAGGTATCATTTTGCAAAGACAATGAAACAGTAAAAACTTAAAAACTTGATTTAAGTAAAAAATAAAACTGTGGGATATCTAAAAAGTCATTTTTAGGAGAAGGAGAATACATACAATTGCTTTTCTCATCAGTTTATTTTCACCTCGGATGCCCTTTAAGGGCTAAAACTCTCTCCATTAAATGAGTTTCAACCAGAATAACTACATGAGGGCTATACTTTTTAAGGTAGTTGAAAGAGATCTTTGGAATGAGGATCCCAGACCTCTTACATTCCATAAGACACAGCTAGCTCTATCCCATAAAGGACACCCGAGGCAAAAATAAACTAATGAAATAAACGATTGTATATATCTTCCTTCTCCAAAAAATGACTTTTTAAGATATTCCACAATTGTATTTTATGTTTAAATCTACTTTTTAAGTTTTAACTGTTTTATTGTTTTTGCTCAATGACACATTCATTGAAGAATGCCAGAGCTACAATTTATGAACCACTGACCCTTTTTATCTCTTTCTTGCTCTCAAAAGGCATTTTCTGCTAGGGAAGTGTTTTATAGTTGGAATTTCTTATCAGTGAGGGTCACACTGTAGTCACTTCCTGCCTGAGTCAGGACTGAGTCAGCCACTTACATACCTCCTGAACTCTTTCAGGCAGAGAAAGAGAAAAAGGAACACAGCATAGTTATTGTGTGCTAGGCATTGTATATACCTGTACCCATGTCTATCTCATCATGTCACATGTCACCACGGGTATCCTTTAAGTTGGCTATTTACAAGGGTCATGTAGCATTAATGTAGACCTAGTACCCAGCTGTAAAGTCATGCATCACTTGAAATTGCATGGTGACCGTGCCCAGATCCCAATCAGGGAGACCACCTTAACCCTATAACCCCCCCCCCCCCCATTTATTTTTCCCAACCCAACAAACCCACCCTGCAACTTCATCAAAACACTGTCAATAAACCAATAGTCAATAAACCATGCAAACATAACAATTGCTCCATCACGTGGCATCAATCTATATATCAGAAAATGTGTAAAAGCATAAATATAACTCGACTAAGACCTTCAAGCCACCTATAGAAGGGGAAAAAGAAGGGTTAAAATAGCATCTTATTGATAAGGAGTATACCAGGAGGTGAGACTCCAAAGGAACAGTTAGAATGTAGAAATACAGTAGTTAGGAGTCGCAGAGAGCAATATAGTGCATAAAAGACACCTAAGAGGGTCCACCATCAGGGTGTATCAACAAATCGAGTGCCCACAGGAGCAGCCTGTATAAATCTTCCAATGATAAAAAGACAGGGCTAAGTAAGAGACATCTAGCTCCAAAGCACTACAAGGTGCCATTTACACAGTACATATAGCAAAGCTCCCATCATCACCAAGATGGGCGACAGTAAAAAATAGGAGGCAGTCTTACCATCCATTAGCACTCAAGATTGTTCAGCCATTCAAAAGTATCCTCTGCAGACGGAAAGAATTTCACCCTGTCATAATGTTATGTACCCACAATTTAGCTGGGAATAGCATTGGATACTTCAAGCCTTTAGCACGAAGTCGGGATCTCACTGTATCAAAAATCTTGCGTTTTCTTTGGGTTTCTGCGGCAAGGTCTGGGAAAAACATAAGGTTGGTGTTCTCATAACTTATGTCCTTATGCTGATGGGCCTCTTTCAGGATAAAAACAAGTAATTGAGTTTCTTGAAGATATAAGGGCGAGGATTAGCACCAGGAGGTCGACCTCGGGCAGGGAGTCGATGCACCCACTCAATGACAAAACAGCTTGAAAATGGCGCCTCAGGAAATAGTTGTCGAAGCAGTCGAATCATGAAGGCCGACAGATCATCAACCTCAGCACCTTCTGGAAGGCCCAGGATTCTCACAGGATTATCCGCATCCGCTATTTTGTCTTCCAGGCATTGGATGCGGCCAGCGTAATGCTTGGCTGAGCAGTCTAGTGCAGTGATGGTATCCTCCGTCTCCCCAAGGCAGCGTTCAGCCTCGCCCAGGCGGTTGCAGATAGTGCGTGGATTCTGATGCAGGATCGCATCCTGCACCTGCACATTGTCAATCTTGACCGCTAGCGAATCTCTCGTGGTGGCAATGAGCTCCTTGCAGGAGGTGATGGCTGCAAGCAGAGCGGCTGCATCAGGCTGTTCTTCAGCCATCTACTGCATCTGGATGGCTTTACCTTTCTCCTTCATGGGCAAAATGGCAGTGGGGCCTACTTCCGGTGGGACCGAGGTGTCACGATTACCCTGCTGCATTGTTGAGCCACTGTAGAGGTCATTTGTGGAGGCAGGAGGTGTCCTGGATGTCTAGGACATGGGTGTGGACCAGAAAGAGCAGGTAAAATCACTGGATCGAGCCAGTAAGGATAAGCCATGGACGGAGCTACTCACCAACATGTCCTTTCAGTCCATGCGCATGGCCACAGGCCACGCCCCCAAATAAAAAAATGGTAGTGTATCGTTTGTGGCCACCTTTAGCCTGATGTATAGTCTCTGCCTACACAAAACCAGATGAACAAACTTGATTTTGTTAAGTAAAGAGAACAGTCATAAGACAACTGTTAAATTTTTCAGAACAAACATGATTTTGCTAAGCAAAGAGTAAAAACAACATTTTCACATTGTTGTCACAAAAGGAAGTACAAACATTAAGATAATATCTGCAGGCAGAATTCAGCCACATATACTTTATGTAAAGTGAAGAATGAATCACCGGTATGTCAGGTGTTTATCAGTGATTAGCGAAAATGCCAATAATCTTTTTGCATTAATTTGCATTTATCACAAATTTTTGTGGTAAAAATACAGATTTTTACCTTAAAGCGGTATTGTCACCATAAAAATAAAATTTCAACAGCAACTGTTCTGAGTGTGTTAAGTGATTAAGATGCTAATCCAGCATTCAGATTTTTTATAAATATGTCTGCTGTTATTTTGCAGCATAACGCTGCATTGGACGTATTTTCGCCGTCGCCGTGGGCTGGAATGCCTGGGGCTCTCCTAGCTATAATTTATGCGGCTATTTCCCCTCCTTCTAACCCACCCACCCCTCCCTTGCCTCCCACCCACATCGCTCCTCTTCCCTGGTTGGCTGACACCGCATGTGACGTCTATACTAGACGCCACAAGTGTCAGCCACCGCTGTTGTGGGAAGAGGAGCTGCTGATGCCTGCAAAGTGCCCGGAGCTCTCATCACCGCCGCCCAGATCGCCTGTCACCGCCGCTGCCGCCCCGGATCCCCTGTCACCGCCGCTGCCCACCGAAGAGGACACCTGCACCGCTTCTGCCCGGAGCACCGCCGCTGCCGCCCGGATCGCCTGTCACCGCCGCTGCCGCCCGGATCGCCTGTCACCGCCGCTGCCGCCCGGATCGCCTGTCACCACCGCTGCCGCCCGGATCGCCTGTCACCGCCGCTGCCGCCCGGATGGCCTGTCACCGCCGCTGCCACCCGGATCGCCTGTCACCGCCGCTGCCGCCCGGATCGCCTGTCACCGCCGCTGCCGCCCGGATCCCCTGTCACCGCCGCTGCCCACCGAAGAGGACACCTGCACCGCTTCTGCCCGGAGCACCGCCGCTGCCGCCCGGATCGCCTGTCACCGCCGCTGCCACCCGGAGGCCATTTCGTCGGAAGAAGAGGATCGCCGCTTCCGTCAGGAGAGGTAAAGGTACTATCTTGCCCCCTGCCTCTCCTCTGCACTCTTCCTGCTGGCATGCGGCACATATACTACATATAGTGGGCAAATATACCCCCTGACTACATAAACTTGGCACATATACCCCTGGCTATATATACTGGGGCACATATACCCCTGCCTACTTATATCCTGGGCACATATACCCCCTGACTCTAAATATCCTGGGCACATATACACCTGGCTATATATACTGGGGCACATATACCCCTGCCTACTTATATCCTGGGCACATATACCCCCTGACTCTATATATCCTGGGCACATATACCCCTGGCTACATATACTTGGGCACATATACCCCTTGACTACATATAATGGGCATATATACCCCCCTGACTACATATAATTGGCACATATACCCCCTAACTACATATACTGGGCAAATATACCCCCTGACTACATATACTTGGCACATATACCCCTGGCTATATATACTGGGGCACATATACCCCTGCCTACATATATCCTGGGCACATATACCCCTTGACTACATATACTTGGCACATATACCCCTTGACTACATATACTTGGCACATATACCCCTTGACTACATATACTGGGCACATATAAAACCCTTTGACTACATATACTTGGCACATATACCCCTGGTTATATATACTGGGCACATATACCCCTTGACTACATATACTGGGGCACATATACCCCTGGCTATATATACTGGGGCACATATACCCCTGCCTACATATATACTGGGCACATATACCCCGTGACTACATATACTTGGCACATATATCCCTGGCTATATATACTGGGGCACATATACCCCTGCCTACATATACTGGGCACATATACCCCTTGACTACATATACTTGGCACATATACCCCTGGCTATATATACTGGGGCACATATACCCCTGGCTACATATAGACTGGGCACATACACCCCCTGGCTGCATAGACTGGGCACATATACCCCCTGGCTGCATAGACTGGGCACATATACCCCCTGGCTGCATAGACTGGGCACATATACCCCCTGGCTGCATAGACTGGGCACATATACCCGCTGGCTGCATAGACTGGGCACATATACCCCCTGGCTGCGTAGACTGGGCACATATACCCCCTGGCTGCATAGACTGGGCACATATACCCCCTGGCTGCATAGACTGGGCACATATACCCCCTGGCTGCATAGACTGGGGACTACTAAACCCCTAAATACATATACTGGGCACATATACCCCCTGACTACATATACTGGGCACATATACCCCCTGACTACATATACTGGGCACATATACCCCCTGACTATATATACTGGGGCACATATACCCCTGGCTATATATACTGGGCACATATACCCCCTGACTACATATACTGGTCACATATACCTCCTGACTACATATAATGGGCACATATACCCCCTGGCTACATAGACTGGGCACATATACCCCCTGGCTACATAGACTGGGCACATATACCCCCTGGTTACATAGACTGGGCACATATACCCCTTGACTACATATACTGGGCACATATAAAACCCTTTGACTACATATACTTGGCACATATACCCCTTGACTACATATACTGGGCAAATATACCCCCTGACTACATATACTTGGCACATATACCCCTGGCTATATATACTGGGGCACATATACCCCTGCCTACATATATCCTGGGCACATATACCCCTTGACTACATATACTGGTCACTTATACCACCTGACTACATATAATGGTCACATACCTCCTGACTACATATAATGGTCACATATACCCCCTGGCTACATAAACTGGTCACATATACCCCCTGGCTACATAGACTGGGCACATATACCCCCTGGCTACATAGACTGGGCACATATACCCCCTGGCTACATAGACTGGGCACATATACCCCCTGGCTACATAGACTGGGCACATATACCCCCTGGCTGCATAGACTGGGCACATATACCCCTTGACTACATATACTTGTACATATCTCTCTCACACACTCACTCTCTCATACACACTCACACTGCGGGGAGCAGAGGAGCCGCCGGAAGGAAGCCTGCGGGGAGCAGAGGAGCCGCTGGAGGGAAGCCTGCAGGGAGCAGAGGAGCCGCCGGAGGGAAACCTGCGCGGAGCAGAGGAGCCACCGAAGGGAAGCCTGCGGGAGAAGAGGAGCCGCCAGAGCTGTAAGGTAAGACTCACACTCACCCTCTTACACTCACCCTCTTACACTCACTCTCTCTCTCTCTCTCTCACACACACACACACACACACACACACACACACACACACACACACACACACACACTCTCACTCTCACACACTCTCTCACACACACTCTCTCACACACACTCTCTCTCTCTCACACACACACTCTCTCTCACACACACACTCTCTCTCTCACACACTCTCTCTCTCACACACACACTCTCTCTCACACACACACTCTCTCTCTCCCACACACACGCTCTCTCTCTCCCACACACACACTCTCTCTCGCTCACACACACTCTCTCTCTCTCTCTCACACACACTCTCTCTCTCTCACACACTCTCTCTCTCTCTCACACACTCTCTCTCTCTCTCTCACACTCTCTCTCTCTCTCACACACTCTCTCTCACACACACTCTCTCTCTCACACACACTCTCTCTCTCACACACACTCTCTCTCTCTCACACACACACACACACACACACACACTCTCTCTCACACTCTCTCACACACACACTCTCTCTCTCACACACTCTCTCTCACACACTCTCTCTTTCTTATATTACTTATACTGGGGAATCCTACCTGCCTACACCTATACTGGGGGGACCTACCAGCCTACACTCATACTGGGGGGAACCTACCTGCCTATACCTATACTGGGAAAATCCTACTTGGCTACACTTATTCTGGGGGAAACTACCTGGCTACACTCATACTGGGGGCTATACTTATAATGGGGGGACCTACTGGTTATACCTATACTGGGGGAATCTACTGGCTGTACCTATACTGGGGGAATCTTCTGGCTGTACCTATACTGGGGGAATCTACTGACTGTACCTATACTGGGGGAATCTACTGGCTGTACCTATACTGGGGGAATCTACTGGCTGTACCTATACTGGGGGAAACTACCTGGCTACACTTATACTGGGGGGAATTACCTGGCTATACCTATACTGGGGGAACCTACCTATTTGCCTAACACTCACCCCCTCTATCCTATGCCTAAAGGTTTGACCCCTTGGATGCTGCCACTGTTGGAGGGAGAGACCATGGACACTGGAGGCGGAGGAATAAGAAAAATAAAAGCCTGTGGACGACGCAGTCGGTGTGAGAGGACAAGGAACGGGTGCGCAAAGAAGCCCCAGTTGGATAAGGAAACGCAGTAATGCATAAACACTGAGCTCCCTTTTCCTCTGCCTAACCTTCTTCTCTGCCTAGCACTGACCTCCCATCTCCTCTGCCTAACGCTGAACTCCCATCTCCTCTGCCTAACGCTGACCTCCCTTCTCCTCTGCCTGACATTGACCTCCCTTCTCCTCTGCCTGACGTTGACCTCCCTTCTCCTCTGCCTGACGTTGACCTCCCATCTCCTCTGCCTGACGCTGACCTCCCACCTCCTCTGCCTGACGCTGACCTCCCATCTCCTCTGCCTGACGCTGACCTCCCATCTCCTCTCCCTGACGCTGACCTCCCATCTCCTCTGCCTGACGCTGACCTCCCATCTCCTCTGCCTGACTCTGACCTCCCCTCTCCTCTGCCTGACGCTGACCTCCCCTCTCCTCTGCCTGATGCTGACCTCCCCTCTCCTCTGCCTGACGCTGACCTCCCCTCTCCTCTGCCTGACGCTGACCTCCCCTCTCCTCTGCCTGACGCTCACCTCCCATCTCCTCTGCCTAACACTAGCCAAGGGCAGGAGGAAGCCCCGGGTAAGAAAAGTTCTGCTGCTTCCCATAATCCTTTTCAAATATTTATAACTGTCAGTAAGGTCTAACACTAATCCTGTCTCTTGTAAAAAAAAAAAAAAAAAAAAGTGGAGGAGAGCTATGTATGTATTTTAATGTATTTTAGAGTATGGAGGGGGAAAAAGTTGAATGTCGGCAGCAGTGGACATTAGCACCGGTCACATTGGAAGGGTCACAGAGCAAGACCAGCATCGGAAGAGGACAGTGTGGCGGCACAGAGGAACTAAGTGCACCGGTGCTGACACTGAGATGCCTGGGCACTGAAGAAAACACGGACACCAGTGGACGCAGCCACCTTAGGATTTGATTAGGTTGGATGAGGATAAAAAGTGACTTCTTGCTTCATGGTAGATTTTGTGGATACAAACTCTTGCGCAAAATCCTCATGTTGTAGTTGAATGTCTCCTTGTTCCCATGAAAATGTAAATGTTTTGTAATTTTTGTTTCTACTTTATACTTAATGTAAAAACTTTTGCTGAAATATTTTTTAATAAATTTTATTTCTTACACAACCTGTAAAAACAGGAAAACTATGTCGTCAATGAACAATAATTAACTTTGTAAAATTGGACACTGACTTTGAAAGCATATACCTTTGGTTTCATGTAACAACTGTTCAATGCTTGTTATACAGCAAATGTAGGTAATGATGTGCAACCAGAGGTAGGGTTGGGTATCCCTGGCTACCTATGCTGTGGCCATCTAATACTAGCGACCTATGCTGTGGCCTCCTACTACTGGCTACACCTATTCCTGGCTACCTATGCTGCAGCCACCTAATGCTGGCTACCTATGCTGCGGCCTTCTACTGGCTACACCTATCCCTGTCTACCTATGCTGCGGCCACCTATTACTGGCTACACCTATCCCTGTCTACCTATGCTGTGGCCACCTATTACTAGCTACACCTATCCCTGTCTACCTATGCTGTAGCCACCTACTACTGGCTACACCTATCCCTGGCTACCTACGCTGCGGCCACCTACTACTGGCTACACCTATCCCTGGCTACCTATGCTGCGGCCTCCTACTGGCTACACCAGGGGTGCCCAATAGGTTGATCACGATCTACCGGTAGATCGCGACCGCCTATTTGGTAGATTGCGTCATGTAACATTTTGCGGCTGTCAGAATCTACCTACACTATACCTGGCTAACTATACTGAAGGTCCCTGCACCTAACTACACTATACCTGGCTAACTATACTGAAGGCACCCACACCTAACTACACTATACCTGGCTAACTATACTGAAGGTTCCTGCATCTAACTACACTATACCTGGCTAACTATACTGAAGGTTCCTGCACCTAACTACACTATACCTGGCTAACGATACTGAAGGCACCCACACCTAACTACACTATACCTGGCTAACTATACTGTAGCCAGGTCTGTTCCCCCAATAGTATGTGTAGCCAGGTCTGTACCCACACTAGTATAAGCGTAGCCAGGTCTGTACCCCCACTAGTATAAGCGTAGCCAGGTCTGTTCCCCCACTAGTATAAGTGTATCCAGGCCTGTACCCCCACTAGTATAAGTGTAGCCAGGTCTGTTCCCCCAATAGTATGTGTAGCCAGGTCTGTACCCCCACTAGTATAAGCGTAGCCAGGTCTGTACCTCCACTAGTATAAGTGTAGCCAGGTCTGTACCCCCCACCCCCCCTAGTATAAGCGTAGCCAGATCTGTACCCCCACTAGTATAAGCGTAGCCAGGTCTGTACCCCACTAGTATAAGTGTAGCCAGGTCTGTACCCCCCCCCCCCCCCCTAGTATAAGCGTAGCCAGGTCTGTTCCCCCCCTAGTATAAGTGTAGCCAGGTCTGTACCCCCCCCCCCCACTAGTATAAGTGTAGCCAGGTCTGTACCCCCACTAGTATAAGTGTAGCCAGGTCTGTACCCCCCCCCCACTAGTATAAGTGTAGCCAGGTCTGTACCCCCACTAGTATAAGTGTAGCCAGGTCTGTACCCCCCCCCTAGTATAAGTGTAGCCAGGTCTGTTCCCCCACTAGTATAAGTGTAGCCAGGTCTGTACCCCCACTAGTATAAGTGTAGCCAGGTCTGTACCCCACTAGTATAAGTGTAGCCAGGTCTGTTCCCCCCCCCCAAATAGTATGTGTAGCCAGGTCTGTACCCCCACTAGTATAAGCGTAGCCAGGTCTGTACCCCCACTAGTATAAGTGTAGCCAGGTCTGTACCCCCACTAGTATAAGTGCAGCCAGGTCTGTACCCCCACTAGTATAAGTGTAGCCAGATCTCTACCCCCCCTAGTATAAATGTAGCCAGGTCTGTACCCCCCCCCCACTAGTATAAGTGTAACCAGGTCTGTACTCCCACTAGTATAAGTGTAGCCAGGTCTGTACCCCCACTAGTATAAGTGTAGCCAGGTCTGTTCCCCCACTAGTATAAGTGTAGCCAGGTCTGTTCCCCCCCAATAGTATGTGTAGACAGGTCTGTACCCCCCCACTAGTATAAGTGTAGCCAGGTCTGTACCCCCACTAGTATAAGTGTAGCCAGGTCTGTACCCCCACTAGCATAAGTGTAGCCAGGTCTGTACCCCTGCTAGCATAAGTGTAGCCAGGTCTGTACCACCGCTAGTATAAGTGTAGCCAGGTCTGTACCTTTTTTTCTCTGAAAAAGAGAAAAAAAACAAGCAGTAATGCAAGAAATTAGATAAACTTTTGCGAACATTAGAAACATTTTGGCTACTTTTTCCTGTCTGCAGCTACAGCAGAAATCCGATCTCTGCAGACACAAAATGTGTGCTCTGAAATCACCCTGCTTTTGTGATGTAAACACAGCTGTACTGAGTCGCACAATGATGACATAAGACAGTGTGCTGTTCCTAGTATACACCCCAGTGGGAGTGTCTGAAGACTCTGGAAGGAGGGTAGCTAATGAATACACAATGAGCAAGAGGAGGGAGGGGGGAAAACCAGAGTCAGGGTGGATATGATGTCAGCATTATCTAAGCAAGATGGCCACTGCCTGGGAAAGGATTTTCTGCTTTTCCTTTATAAAATACACAGAAATCATAACGTGGATAGCGCAATACATCTGTTATGTAAGTAGAACTAGTAATTATCTACTTATATATGTGTTTTTTATTTTTTGGTTAGCATGGGTGTCGCTTCCTCTTTAATCCAGATCGCATTTTCCTGGAAAAATAGTTGCAGTAAAAATAATTTCCCCACGTTTTTGTGAAAAAAATATCGATTTTTCGTGTTTGAGTAAAAAAAAGGAAAATGTGAAAATATAAGCTAATTTTTGGATACGTGGGCACTTGTGCCTGCGTAGGCGCAGAAGAGCCGACCCGCCGGCGGGTCGCCTATCATTACGGGCGGCCAACGGGATACCGAGAAGGACCGGGCTGCAGCGAGGGACTGACATGGCTGCTAGGGGCTGGAAGAAGCTCCAGGTGAATAAATATAGATAATAAACCTCGCCTCGGAAGTCCTTAAAGAGAACCAGAGACAAAGCACCCTCATGTATTTTATTACATTTATCAGTGGGAACATGACAGTAAACACCTACCCTGCTTTTAGTTTTATTCTTCTCAGTCTAATCTATCTGTTATCAACTGTGATAAGAATCCACTGACTGATTCAGTCTAGGTTTGACCTGGAATCATTATAGCTGAGTCACTCTTCTGTGGAGTCTTTTCAAGCCCAAGCCTGCCACCTCCTGGCTCAGATTTCCTTACTCAGAGCTGTTGACATGGGAGGGGCTGCTGCTGCCGAGAAAGAAGCTCTGAAACAGACAGTGTATCTGTGTGCACTGTGCAGCCAGTCATTATCTACTGTATGCAGTTTCATTTCTGTGAGAGACACTTCCTACAGGCAGCCACACAGCATTCCAGAATAATAGTTGAAAGCAGACAGATGAAAGGCTGCAGCAGCCCTGCTTGTCTATAGTCTCATATAGCCTAGACAGCACATCCAGAACAACTCATAACCCGGAAGCAGAACAGGTATGAGCCGGCGGCCATATTGGATATTTCCTGGAGCAATAATGGATAAAAAACACTCAAAAAGGCACACCAGAGTGGCGAAATTATCAGGTAGAGCATTTATTCTTTACAAGCTATCAACTGATATGTTTATTTTGTGTGAATCGTTGATCTCTGGTTCCCTTTAAATATATAACACATCACGGCCCATATGCAATTAACTTTTTATCTTGTGTTTTTTCCTAGGAGATCATTTTAATTTCTTCTTTAAAATATCTTTTCAGTGCCTTGTTATTGAAAAAGTACCAAAAAGTAGGGGAAAAGGTACTGTCAAAATTATTTTGAGTATTTTCTTGCTTGCTGGTGGTATTAAAGGCATTTTATTTACAAGCTGCGAAAATATCACCTAGGAGAAAACTCAGGAGAACAAGTTAATTGCATATGGGCCCAGAAAAGGTAATCAAGACACATCTTCCACTGAATGTACTACATGTTTGAAGACTCTGTCCCTTTATCAGGATCCATACACAAACCCTTGTACACACTTTAGTCAGGGCTGCCTCTGTCTAGAATCTAGTGTGTCTACAGTGGCCCCCACCTCCCTCATTGTCTCAGCCAACCATCAGCCTGAGGGATCATCTCGGCAAAGGTATGGTTCTTCCCACTCACTCCACCCACTCTGTGCCTTTCCATCTGTGCCACTCCATCTGCCTATCTACCCTCTACAAGGTAACAGGAGACTAGCAACATTCTGTACAACCTCAACTCTGCACCGTCAACTGAGGGATCGAGTCCCTTATATGTATGAGGCTTTACAGTCCTAAGCAGTGCCTTTTAGGATTGAGTGAGCGAGAATTGTAAGTTTGATATCACAGGAAATTGGGCGTTTCTAGCTTACAGAACTGTCCCGTGAGAAAGGCCCAGTGTTTGCCAGTTAGTCATTTTCCCACTGAATTTTCCATAATTTCTCCGGGAAGCACAGAATGGGCGTCTGCTGGGCGAATTATTTGCTCCCAGGATGAGAATCAATCCCCATCAGCCAAATCAGTCAAGAACCCTTCACAACAATACAGAGGAATGAAGGGAAGTGTTTTTGTGCTCTGATAGAAACACGGAGAGACCTGTATGCTTCAGGGAGGGATAGCTGGTAGTAAGGTTTACCAACGGCAGTTGTGCTATACTGTGTCCATTGCCCATTCCAATAAAAATTTCCTTCATTTCATTACATTTTTATTCAGGGTGACTGTTACATATTGCTTTTAGTGTTTCAGAGCGTTTCACTCCCAACATTACACCTCTGACTGGGGTTATAAAAATGTATACAGTTATTTGTACACACAGTTAAATTGAGTGACCTTACCTTTCAGTGCCCCACTGATACTAGATTTATGTACAATTCTGTGTGGCATTGCTGCTGATTCACTCCAACTCGGTCATGCCTGCTAGCATTGTGATAGCTGACAAGAAGCCAAACTCTGCTACTGTACTTACTGGCCCATGCTCCATTCCAGGCCCACCTCCTCCTCTTGCTCCAATGATGCTACTTGTTATTAAAACGTGATTTGTTGGTTGCCAGGGGTAACCACCTTTCAGCCCCAGCAGTTTAGCCCCAGCAGTTTAAGAATTGCGCTTAGTAGCTCGACATTCTAACAGCTTTGGCAGATGCCTCTCGAAGTGGACCAAAGATGCATCAAGCAATTAAGAAATTTTGTTTGGGTTTATCAGGAATACAAGTTCATGATTATAAATCATCAGCAATTTTCGTTATATGAGCAAATCACGAATATAATTCTCAGGTCAGGTCTTGGTGTTGCATTGCAATCACAAGTCAGTTCTATTAACTGGCTTAGGTTCTGGCCTTTAGAATAGTCTCTAGGTGGCTATGTTACACAAAGAGAAACTACAGCAACAGTAAGTGAAGTGAAGGTGAAGTTAAGTGAAGTAGAAGTAAAGATGAAGTGAAGTACCCGTAACCTGTGAACCTCTGTTATAAACAGAAAACACTCCATCTTATCAAGGGTTACATCTTGACACCACCATGTGCATGTGGGCCAACTGCACATCACATCCCAAGCTGTCTATTGGCTCACAGGAGCATGTGGTGTGCAGAGGGCTCCCTGCTCACAATCTGGAACTCTGAACCATAATTAGAGTGATTCCAGTATTCCGAGAAGCTTGTGTTTACTTTTCAGAAATATCACAACAACCATGTTTACTCAGCTATTGCCAGCCAGTCTGTACATTTGAGCAGATAACGCTCTGTGGCCTTTCTCAAGCCATGATGTTAAACTAAAAATCTCAGAATTATACTCCTCTCTAGAAATGTGTCTTAAAGGAGAACTCTGTATAAAGTCTCCAACTAAACCATGGTTCTTTAAAGCAAATGGGAGATATTTATTGTCAGAATCTGAGTGCTTCTTACACTTGTATGTACACTTCTGGATAGCATTGCTAAAGCAATCCACCCAGGTCAAGCTGGAACCTATCAATGCGGTCTCCCTGGTTATAGAGCTGAGGCTACACTCTGCTACTGTTTTCACTCACCCATGTTCCATCTCAGGTCCTCTATCCTTGGGTCTAGCATTACCAAGCTACTTCTAGTTCTAGGCACCTTTATGGGTGGCATTCATTCATGACATCATCAGTGTATTATGTAAGCTAGCAATGGGGGTCTCCTGCTGTATTTGAAGGCAGAGATTGTTGTTGGTGGGCTTAGCTGACACATATCACTACCATCTCAATCTCAGGTCCCACTTCCATGGCCTAATGTTTCTGATACCCTATGTATGGTGTCCTTCAGGCAAAATTCCAATTTTCTTACCGTAATTTTAATTGTAATTTTCTTTCAGAAATGTTTTAATTTTTCCTTTTTGCTACTGTTCTCCTTCACATACCATATTTTGTGGGTGTATTAAAGGGGTCTGAATATGTGGCTCTAGAGCAGTATGTGGCTCTTTTGTCATTTGAGTGTTGCTCTGATAGCGGCTGGGGCTAACCTGCCATTATGATCTGGCCCCTTCATGTAGTTGCCAGTTGGTGCAGCCCAGCCTGCCGAGCCCTGCAAAACCCTCTATCTCCTCCTCCCTGGGCCTCTCTACAGCGGCGCCATGTGACTGTGAGTGCAACTGAGTACTGCACTGCGCGGACTTTGCAGTGCACAGCCTTATTCAGAGCCTCCACCAGACTAGTCCCAGACTCCGCCAGCAGAATCAGCAGCAGCGAGATGTAACAATATGCTACCCAGGTTGCTGCTTGCATTATAGCTCTTAATGTGTTGGATGTAAACGGGCGGGCCAAGCACTACCAGGGGCCTCATGTTCCGTAACTAGTACAGTGCTGAAAGATCTTAAGTTGGCCAGTCAAAATTATTCAGCCTGCAGCAGGGATCAACATGTTGGGGTTTTTTTGTGTGTACCTTCAACTTATATAATAGGAAACGATGGGAACTGTATATCAAACCAAGTCGATCTCTGCTCGTTTTTGTAGCCCCACGCAGACTGAATAATGTTGACTGGCCAACTTTAGACCTTCTAGCACTGTACTAGTTATAACTAGTTATAACTGTACAAGTTATAACTAGTACATTGCTGAAAGGTCTAAAGTCAGCCCAGTGTCACCCTGTGAGTTGGCCCAGTGTCACCCTGTGAGTCAGCCCAGTGCCACCCACCATTATTAATGCTGTGTCAATAACTTTGGGGGCTAATCATTATCAACATTCCAATTACATTCAAGGTCATTCTTCGCATTAAATGTAAATATTGTCATATTTCTATTTTAATGTGAAATATTGTTTTTGGTTATGATGTAAGATTATTACTATGATATCCGGTTTTATTTAATGTCTGTAGCTAGTTTAAACAGACTCCTAAAACTTGGTTCTTGGAAAGAAATTTGGCTCTCAAAAGAGATCTTGATCATTGTATTGCTGATTTTTTGATGAAAGAGTTTGCACACCACTGGTGTAGTATGTATTAGGGCCTTGTTATTAACCATTAAAGTTGCCCCAATAACTTCAATGCAGTTCATGAAACAGAATCAGCAAAATTTCACTGAACCATCCGAAGTTTGAGGACATTTTTCGAAAGACTGCCAGAGGCTTTTTTTCTCATGCCTAGTGTCTTTGACATGGGTGTGTTTTCTGGCATGGTGCACAAGTTTGGTTTTACCTGGTTTGCTTCTAAATGAATACCTGGTCTAAAGGGGCAGAAAGGAATGATTTACATAGTGCTGGACATTCAGATTCTTTTTTGCCCACTTTAGCATTATCCTGGCATCTTTTTTTCTCCTTTACATATTCAAAACACAAAGGTTGCAGGCTATCACCATATGATGGTGGGACTGAGTAGGCAGAGGAGCGGCTGATCAGGTTGCAGAGCCGGGCTCTGCACAGCGCAGGAGATTTGCAGCAGCTAGAGCTGCTGTAATGACAATGGGAGTGACACTGGAGGCCAAGAGATGAGTCTTCTGCCAAGTGAGTACATTATTTTTTTATTTTCGGGTGTCACACAACCACTCTGACAACAGGGGTATATTAGTGGGTATTATGTGTGTATGTTTATTTTGGGGGAAAACAGTGTCTCTTTATGTTTATTTTGAAGAAACACTGCCTTTTCATGTTTATTTTGGGGAAACGCTGCATCTGTATTAATAATGTCACGAACATCAAATTTTGCGAATGCGAATTTGCCACAAAACTTTGGTGAACTGCACAAACCGACATAGACTTTAATGGGCAGACTAATTCTAAAAACTACAGAGACTGTTTCTAGCCACAAAAGTGATGGAAACGTTATTTCAAGGGTCCTAACACCTGGATGGGGGCATGCCAGATGGGGGCATGCCAGAGCGGGATCCATGGCAAAAGTCCCACGAAAAAGTACGTAGTTGACGCAGAGTCGTGTTTTAATCTTTAAAGGGCAGAAATCACATTACATTCCTAAATTTGTGGGGAAAAAAGGGCTTTAAAACGTGTGTACACGTCAATCAGGTAGTGTAAGGGTTAGACCCGCTTCACGCTGACAGACGAAACGCCACGTTTTCCACACCGCAAACAACCACAAAGAGCATTAGTGATAACCTCAGGTGACAGATGGGTTAATACTACCTGCAACAATCACTTTACAAATATAGACCCTGCATGAGAGCCGTTATACAGGGGCAGTAGTAGTGGATACTAGATGCCAGTAGTTGTTCTGGACACTCAGCTGTCACTTCACACGGGTCAGGTGACTGATGGGTTCATACTATCTGCAACAATCACTTCACAATATAGGCCCTATACAGGGGGCAGTATTAGATACTAGATGATAGTGGTGGTGATTATTGGGTTATCTAGTCGGTCCACTACTAGGACAAACAGATCAGTCTCTAACGGCTAACGTGTGCACTGGACATAGGGGACTGCAATATAACAATAGCAAGGAAAAACAATACAACAGCACTTATGAGGGCTATTAAGCAAGGTACTGTACCACTAGCAGCAGTGTGCACACCTGTGTCCAACAGCTAAAGTCAGTGTCAGTAGACACACAGAACTGCAATATAACAATAGCAAGAAAACCAATGTACCAGCCCTTATAAGGGCTTTTTGGTGTTCAGGACACTGTACCAGCAGCAAGAAACTCCAATAGGGACACAGAACAGAGGTCCAACTAAGGCTTCCACTATTAGCAGCAAAGCTCCCTCCCTACACTCCTTCACAACATCCACAGACAGAGTGTAAAATGGCTGCTGTGCTGGCATCTTTATAGGGGGGTGGTGTGGTCCAGGAGGGAGGCATAGCTGATTGGCTGCCATGTGCCTGCTGACTTTGGGGTGATGGGGTCAAAGATTGGCTCCATGATGATGTATAACCATGTGTTCGCCTGACGACAAGAACCATGTGTTCGCCTGCCGGGAACGGTCCGCCGGAAAACAGTTCAGGCCATCTCTAGTCTTTATTTTTATTTTGGAAGAACGCTGCACCATTATGTTTATTTTAGCGTAATGCAACTTCTTTATGTGTATTTGTTAGGAACGCTGCTTCTTTATGCTTATTTGGGGGGAACACTGCCTCATTATGTTTATTTTGAGGGAACACTGCCGCATTATGTTTACTTTGGGGGAACACTTCCTCATTATGTTTATTTTATGGGAACACTGCCTCATTATGTTTATTTTGGGGGAATGCTGCCTCTTTATGTTTATTTTGAGGGTAACACTGCCTTATTATGTTTATTTTTGGGGAACAATTCCTCATTATGTTTATTTTGTCGGAACAATGTCTAATTATGTTTATTTTGTGGGAATGCTATTTCATTTTGTTTATTTTTTGGGGAACACTGCCTTATTATGTTTATTTTGTCAGAACGCTGCCTAATTATGTTTACTTAGTCAGAACAATGTCTTATTATGTTTATTTTGTGGGAACTCTGCCGAATTATGTGTACTTTGTGGGAACGCGGACTCATTATGTTCATTTTGTGGGAACGCTGTCCCATCATGTTTATTTTGTTGGAACACTGTCTCATTATGTTAATTTTGTGGGAACGCTGTCTCATTATGTTTGTTTTGGGGGAACACTGCCACATTATGTGTATTTTGTATGAAATGCTGCCATATTATGTGCATTTTGTGGGATTGCTGCATTATGTAAATATTGGGTGAACCGTTGCTTCATTATGTGTATTGTGTGTATTTTGTGGGGAATTGCTGCCACATTATGTGTATTTGAGGGCAAAATAGCCACATTATGTGTATTTTCTAGGGAAATGCTGCAAAATGTTGTGTATTTTGAGGGAAACTGCTTAGCGCCAGGAGAACTTCTGTTTTTAACTATCACCCATACTGAGTGCTGGGAATCAATCAGATCTCTCTGGCAGCTACCATGAAACTGCGCCAATCGCAAAATTATATAGCACCGACATTTTCTGCAGTGCTTTACAGTGTACAATGTCATGTCACTGACTGTCCTCCAAGGAGCTCATAATCTAATCCTACCATAGGCTAATGTCCTACCATATCATTACTATGTAATGATTTAGCACTGACATCTTCTGCAGCATTTTACAGAGTATATAGTCATGTCACTGACTGTCTTCAGAGGAGCTCACAATTTAATCTCTATCATAGTCATAGTCTAATGTTCTACCATATTATTATTATGTATTATGTTATGTATGTATTTACTGGTACATAGCACTGTCTAATACTTACCACCATTTTGTGGGAGAAAACTACAGATGAACATGACGGACCCTTGGCTGTTGTCCCCCCAAGTGTAAAATGTCCCTCCCTTTCCCGGTGCTTGTGCAGTGTAAAATCTCACCAGTCCTGCTGCTGCAACTCCCAGCCACATCCGCCATCACCCCTGTGCCATGTGATACATGTTTACATGGTGGCACTCGGGAATGACAGTGGAGGAGGTGGGGAGTTGCAGCATACACTGTACGAGCACCGAGGGGGCATTTACACTTTGGTGGGGGGAGCCAGGGAGGCGGAGGAGGCAGCGGCGCTAGGCCAATGCCTGATAGAATGGGCCTGCAGTGTATGTGCAAGCAACAGATCTCTCTTCAATCATATTTGATCAGAGAGACATCTGACTCTTGGTCCATCTGCTCATTCATCACTAGATGTATGGGCACCTTTAGATGCTAGTGGCAGCCATGTAGTGATAATTAGATTTTAGTGGCAGACAGGTAGGAAATGGTAAATTAAACTGGCAGGCACAGGTAGAGATTGGTACATTCCAGTTCAGAGGTTGGTGATGAGTACCTACTGAGCCTGGGAAATGTAAACTGATACTGACTGCTTATTTGTCAAACAGCATACATGTTGACAAAGACAACATGACTCTGATGTAATATTACAATTTTTAGATGATTTATTTTCCTCAGAACAGATAAAACGTGAAAATCGGTGGAAGAGGAGTGATACTTGCACAGCACAGCAGACAGAAGATCTTCCACATTGGCAATGAGTACCGAAGCTACCAGTGATAAGAAGAGTAGCCATGATAAAGCCTTAGATGCAAAGGACTTTGTCGAGACTCACTTTTCTCATGGGCAGGTGCCTATGGTTGGTGAGTGTGTGGGCTTCCCTTTGAGGGAACTGCACAGGATGGTTTCAAAAGGTATGCAGCAAGCAGGCATTGATGGTGGTGGTGATGAGGAGGTATCATTACTTCCTAGATTATATGTAGAGTGGTACATACAACTCCACTCTGTTATCATCAGATGTATACTAGATACCTTAAATGATTTATTAGATTATTATTGGTTTTGTGCTATCTACTGACATTTGGACCTTAAAATAAGTCTAGTTAAAAGTTGCTCCATCTAACTATAGCATTAGATTATTGTATTGTGTTAGCCTTCCTATCTAATACACACACACACACACACACACACACACACACACACACACACACACACACCCTAAAATGAGTGCTACCCCAAAAACAAGCCACTATTTTCAATTTCTATTTCAAGCATGCTAAAATTATAAGCCCTACCTCAAAAATACCTGATACAATCAACCAATACCAGTTAACTGAAGTTGGTGACATCCCCAGCAAAATCAGTGCAGGGTAAAGCACCATTCCATAGAAATATAAGACATCCCCTGAAAATAAGCCCTAGCACAACTTTTGGAGCAAAAAAAAGTCTTATTTTCAGGGAAACACAGTGTACAGAGGCAAGCGCAGGGGGGATGACAGCTGCCTGGAATACCCCGTCAGACCAGGGCTGGTGCAGTGTCTGGGGCCAGGCACAAGTATAGACACCAGAACATCTGCAGGTATCCTGCAGCCCCTCCCCCCCCCTTCCTCATGAGATGGGCTAGTCCAAAACCTGTAGGTAATGTCAGATTTCTACTACTTTCTGCAAGTGACATCAACATAGGGGAAAAGTAATTCATGGCTCATTTTACTCTGGAAGAAACCTACTTCTTATATGTATATGTTTATATATATTTTACATTTTATGATTTTCACGACAGTGGTCCTTTCAAAACTGTTGACCCTCATACTACCTGGAGATGGTAAAATTGGCACGTCATTGGCCAATGAATGTTGAAGGTGTGTACTGGGCTTAACTGCTGATGGACCACATTAAGAGATTGCTAATAGTGCAAGAGGGTTTCTGAATACATCTTTAATTTATTAAAGAGGACCTGGACTCAGAACTTCCTCTCTGCTCTAAAAGATACGCAACAGCATAATAACCTCTAAAGAAAAAAAAATATTTGTTACAGTTGATACAAATCAATAAATCTGCACTGTTACTACATCCTGCTTTCATGGAAGCAGACATATTGTTAACATCCTGTGTTTACAAATAAGTTTATCTGCCTTATCTGTCGTGCCAGTCAGGTGACACAGAGGAGAGATCAAATTACAACTTGTGTTTAGTCACAGATGAGGGGGAATTAGACAGGCTAAACTCTCTAAATACATACAGGGTGCATTTCTATATGTTTTCCTTCTGTCCTGTGCAAGCGTTTAGGTCCACTTTAAGTCAGTCTTGTTCAGGCATGTGCACATCACTTGAGCTATAGAAGGAAATGTATATACCAATGAAAAGATGAGTTATGGGGAAAAAAGGCTACAAAATCTGCTTACTTTGATCTTTCTTCAACCAAACCTGAAGTGCATATAACTGATGAGATAAACAATTGTATTCCTAATCCTTTATAGGATTTTTCTGGAATTCCATGGTCTTATTTTACATGTAAATGTCAAAAATGTAGGTTAGGTGCATAAACACCTTTGATAGATGATCCACTTGGGCAACATCGTTGAGCTATGCTTCACAGGTGCGAGTGCTTTGTTAACATGCGGGGGGGAGGATGACAGAGAGGCACGTGCGGAGCATCATTCAGTGCCAGGGAAGCGGCATGCACAATGAAGTTGGCCATCACTGGGGGTGAGTTGATCCTCCAGGCAGATCGCTTGCGTCACAGGTTGGGAATCAAGAGCAGTGGCGTAGGGATCACCATAGCAATGGTAGCAACTGCTATGGGGCCCATGGCCACAGGGAGCCCAACAGCAATTTGGGGGTCTGCAGCGGGCCTCTCAGAGACCCACAGTGGGCCCCCCAGTGTGCAAATCATCTGCTGCAACAGCAGCAGCTTTCAGCTAAAGGCAGACTCCAGAGTCTATGCAGGCCGTTGGGATCCGTTGCAGTAAGCGGACAACACTTCTGTGCAGTCTGCGATAATCCAGGGCTAGGCAGATGCATTCCCCCATATAGCCTACGGGGGAGGACATTTGCCCCGGGCTCCAGCTACATCATTGTGGACCATCAGAGCGGACATTATACTGTCCGCTCCCGCTGGCCACGCATGACATGAAGATAAGTGGGAACCGATCCTCGGAACCCTGGATGTTTAACACTTAAAGGGAACCTGAAGCGAAAAAAATATGGAGGCTGTCATATTTATTACCTTTTAAATAATACCAGTTGCCTTGCAGCCCTACTAATCTATTTGTCTGTAGTAGTGCCTTAATCACACCAGAAACAACCATGCAGCTAATAAGTTTGACAAAAATATTAAAAACGCCTGATCTGCCGCATGCTTATTCAGGGTCTATGGCTAAAAGTAACAGAAGCAGAGTATTAGCAAAATAACCAGGAGACTGGTATTGTTTAAAAGGAAATAAATATGACAGCATCCATATACCTATCACTTCAGGTGTCCTTTTAAGTGAGTAAAAGTGGATAGAGCCTAGTTCTCTGTAGGATTTGGACTGTACCTACACATGTCTATCTCATCATGTCACATGTTTCCTCAGGTAGCCTTTAACATTAAAGGAGTTCTCTGGAGTATAAAAAAAAAAAAAACATAAACAGACACTTACCTGGGGCATCGGCCCCCTGTAGCCATCATGTCCCGCGCCATCCTCCTACGATCCTCCGTTCCCTACCGCCGGGCCCGGTCTAATTATCCCTTCAGCGAGACAGCGGCTGCAAAGCCATGGGCTTACTGTGTCTGCACAGTAAGCTACCGGAGACGTGAGCGGGAGCGTGCACTATTTGTCTTGTTAGACGAATAATTGACCGGTGCCAGGGGCGGTGAACGGAGAATCCTAGGAGGGCGGCGCGGGGCATGACGGCTACAGGGTGCCGATAGAAGCCCCAGGTAAGTGTCTGTGTTTTTAAACTCCACAGAACCCCTTTAATAAAAAGTGAGAAGATGTTATTATGCCCTGATATCTTTTCCATCTGCCATTCTTCCAAGACAGAATTGATAATGAAAGCACCTGATGAGTCTCTATGCATACATGTCAGTAGACCTTAATGTTCTTCAGTCGTAGTTACTCAGCTACTCCAATTTCTTTCCCTCATAGGATTACTGAAGGGATCAAAGTTGCTTGACTTCAGTACTGGAGCAACAGTGTTTCAGTTATTACCACTTGCTAAAACATTCAAGGATATCTATGTGGTTAAAGTCTCAGAGGACCACATGGAACACTTTCAAGCGTGGCTGGGTAAGAGTGAAAACGCTACTGACTGGTCAAATGCCGCCAAACAGGTCTGCCAATTAGATGGAAACAGGTATGTTGGTACAAACTCAACATTATCTACACTTTCTGTGACTTGTCTTCAAAGCAATTATTAACCCAATGTTGTGTGCATTAAAGTAAACCTGGGAGATCCTTAGCTTAATAATTTAGATACTTACCTCGGGAGAAGGAAGCCTTTTGGATCCTCCAGAGGCTTCTCCCATCGCTCTCTATCCCTCTGTTCCAGCTCTGGGACCCCCAAAGTTCCATGGAGCTCGCCCACACAGCACAGGAACAGACAGCTCAGAGATGTTGCTCAGGCTAGGCATAAAAAGTCAAGCCAGTTCAGTTCTGTTCTACTGTGCAGTTGCAAGCTGTCTGCGCCTGCTTGGTACGAGCAGGGGTTTCAGCACTGGAACGACAAGGAGAAGGGCGATGAGGAAAGCCTCTGGAGGTAAGTACCCACATTTGTGCTGTTTTGTAAGCCTTATTTCTGGAGTACACTGTGATTCGTTCTTATGCTATAAAGACTTTAAAAGAGAATTATTGTGGTGACTTTAACATCCCATCTAAACACCTGTTCTTTGGATCTCATCTCATTCCACAGTCTTCATCCCTGTACTAACATCAATACTTAATATGTGCCTTTCCACTGATATCTTCCCATCCTCACTTAAAAAAAAGCTGTTGCGACACCACTACTTCTTAAAAAACATTTGTAGATACCACCACACTCTCTAGCTGCCACCCTGTGTCACTACTCCCCTTTGCATCCAAATACTTGAACACCACATATATGCTTCATTAAGAAAATATTTATCTTTTAACTCCCTGCCTCATCAGTGTCGGTTTGGCTTTTTTTGCACAACCACTCTACAGAAACCACTGTTTCTAAAATAGCCAGTTATCTTCTTACAGCTCAATCCAAAGGCTATTATTCCTTACTCATCCTTCCTGACCTGTTCTCTGCATTTGATACCATTGATTACACCGTACTCCTTCAGAGACTTTCATCTGTAGACATAAAGGGCCTCATTCTCTCATGGATATCTGCCTATCTCTCTGGCTCTATTTAAGGTTTTTCACAGTCTCCTCACATCGGATCTCCTCTACAAATCCTTTGTCTGTGGAAGTATGTTAGGGATCTGTACTTGCCCCTTCTCCTCTTTTCAATCTACACGCATGGTCTTGGCAACTTATTTAACTCATTTGTATTTCAATATCACTTACATGTAGATGATACACAACTGCACATCTCAGGCTCAGACATTAAAGGAAACTTGTAATTTTGAAAAAAATAAATAAATATCCAAACATATGAATTTCTTATCTCTAAGAGACTCCCTGGGGTTATTTTTACTAAGGTATTTCTGACATAGAGGACACTGAAGAACACTGGATGACATAACAGTCCAACAAACCTTAAAGAGACACTAAAGCGGGAAAAAAAATTATGATACAATGAATTAGTTGTTTAATTACTAGAACATTAGTAGCAAAGATAATATTCTCATATTTTTATTTTCCGTTATATAATGGGTTTTTTTTAACATTGCATCATTCTCTAATATTTGCAGTTTACATACTACTCAGAATTCTAAATAATTTTACAGAGCAGGCCAGTGAACTATTGACCTGTCCTCTGGCAGAGAAAAAGAAAATACAGTGACTGACAGTTGAGATAACAAGCTTCCGAAGACAGAGCTCTCTGCGACTTTGAAAGTTGTGGAGCTCAATGGCTCTTTTGCATAGATAACAACTGGAGTTTCTTAACTCTTCCTGTACTGGAAACAATATTAGACTTATGTCTCTGCTCCTAATGTTTTATTTCTTAGCTGTACTACACATACAAATCATTATATCATTTTTTTTTCTTCGCTTCAGTGTCTCTTTAAACTTCACTAGCTGATTGCCCGGCGTTGCCCGTGTATGTATTTGGCTGGTGTTGGCTCCGCCTACTTTTTCTAACCCTAACACACAATTACTCACTGACCAAGTTTGTGAGCTTTGCGGCCTTTGGTATCAATAATCTGCATTGAAATGAAACAAATCTGATTGGCTGTGTGTGGCTCCACCCCCTTTTCTGAAATTGAACCCCAGTCACCAACTGCACCAGGTTTGAGGCCTGCGCCATCAACAGTTCAAGAATGGTAGCAATTAAATATTCCCCTTGAAAAGCAACAGGTGAAGTTTGATTCACTTTTGTAGGCTCCACCCACTTTTCTGAATATTAATCCCAGTCACCCTGTGACCAACTGTGCAAAGTTTAAAAACCCTGCCATTAACAGAATGGCTGCAGTTTACATTTTCCCAGTGAAATTTGTATTTGTCTTCACCCACTGATGACCCGGCGTTTCCCGGGTATGTATTTGACTGGTGTTGGCTCCACCCACTTTCTAACCCTAACACACAAACACTCAATGACCAAGTTTCTGAGCTTTGGGGTCCTTGTCCTTGGCATCAATAATTTGTATATTCCCATAGAAATTAAACAAATCAGATAGGCTGTTTATGGCTCCACCCCTCTCCAGCATTTTAACCCCAGTCACCCAATGACCAACTGTAGCAGGTTTGAGGCATCTGCTATTAACAGTGTAAAAATGGCAGCAATTTAAATATTCCACTTGAAAATCAACAGGTGAATTTTGATTGGCCATTATAGGCTCCACCCACTTGCCTGAATATTAATCTCTGTCACTCAGTGACCATCTGGGCAAAGATTGGGAACCCTGAAATAAACAGTGTAAGAAGGGCTGCAGTTTACACTTTCCCAGTGAAATTTGTTTTTGGCTCCGCCCACTTTTTGTAACCTGGCCACAAAGCCATTTCTCAATGCCCAAGTTTGTGAGTTTTGGGGTCCTTGGCATCAATAATTTCAAATCTGATTCACTGTTTGTGGCTCTGTCCCCTTTTCTGAATTTGAACCTCAGTGACCCAATGACCGACTGTACCAGGTTTGAGGCATGGGTCATTAACAGTGCAAGAATGGCAGCAATTTTAATATTCTCCCTGAAAAGTGACATGTGATTTTTGATTGGCATTTTAGGCTCCACCCACTTTTCTGAATATTAATCCCAGTCACCCAGTAACCAGCTATGCTGAGTTTGAGAATTAACAGTGAAGAAGGGCTGCAGTTTACAATTTCCCAGAAAAATTTGTTTTTAACTCCACCCACTTTTTGTAACCTTGACACACAGTCACTACTCAATCAGCAAGTTTGTGAGCTTTTGGGTTCCTGGCATCAAAATTGTGCTAATAAAAGCAGTTTATCCAGCAAAGAAATCTGGCTGTTTTTGGCTCCGCCCCTTTACTGAATTTGAACCCCAAACACTTAACGACCGATCAGGGGAGGACTGGCCAGGGGGGACGGGGGGAGATTTCCCCCCAGGCTGCCTCTCATTTAGTGATTTAGGGCTGGCACTGTGCCTGGTGAATTCAGGTTTTTGTATAAGGCAATGTGAAACACAAGGCTGAATGAGGGAAATAAATGCCCAATTACAGAGCAATTGCAGGACGGGCAAGCTAGTAAGTATACACAGCATGATACAGAGCAGAGACTTGCCTGCAGGGTCCGTGGGAAAAAAAAATCTGTCTGGTCTCTCACCATTGTTAACTGCATGTGCACAGCTACATAAGATATTGTCTAGGTTGAAAAGTTTTCGACAGTCCCTAGACTCCAGAAGGGCTGCTTACAGACAGTCCCTAGACTCCAGAAGGGCTGCTTGCAGGACTTGTGTAAGTGATAGAAACCCTAACCGTTGTAACTCAAAATGTATTATGTGCCCCCCGGAGCCAGTGCATTCATACTTTACCTGTCACGCTGTCCCTCGAGTGTCCTTGCTGTATTTCCCACGTGACTACCGACATATAGCACGTGGGGCACGTGTGTGATGTCATTTGGGCTGGGGCTGCCGTGAAAACGGGCCTCTAGTTTGTGTTTTCCCCCCAGGCCAAAAGGTCCCAGTCCTCCCCTGCGACCGACTGTAGCAGGTTTGAGGCCTCTGCTATTAACAGTGTGAGAATGGCTGCAGTTTCAATATTCCCCTTGAAAATCAATAGGTGAATTTTGATTGGCTCTTGTAGGCTCCACCTACTTTTCTGAATATAAATCCTAGTCACCCAGTGACCAACTGTGTGAAGTTTGAAAACCCTGCCATTAACAGTGTAAGAAAAGCTGCAGTTTACATTTAATGTAAGTTAGTTGTTTTTGGCTCCGCCCACTATTTCTAATCTTGACATACAGTCACTTAATGACCAAGTTTATGAGCTTTGGGGTCTTTGGCATCAATAAGTTGCATTTAACCATTGAAATTAAACAAATCTGATTGGCTGTTTTTGCCCCGCTCCCTTCAGAATTTAAACCCCAGTCTCCCAGTGACTGACTGTAGCACATGGTAGGCCTCTGCCATTAAGAGTGCATGAATGGCAGCAATGCAAATATTCCCCTTGAAAATCAAAAGGTGAATTTTGATTGGCTGCTGTAGGCTCCACCCACTTTTCTGAATATTAGTCCCAGTCACCCAGTGGCCAACTGTGTCACGTTTGAGAACCCTGCCAATAACAGAATGGCTGAAATCAATCTAACAAATCTGATTGGCTGTTTGTGGCTCCACCCCTTTAGTGAATTTGGACCCCAGTCACCGAATGACTGACTGTATCAGGTTTGAGGCCTCTGCCACTAACAGTGTAAGAATGGTAGCAATGTGAATATTCCCCTTGAAAATCAATAGGTACATTTTGATTGGCTGTTTTAGGCTCCACCCACATTTCTGAATATTCATCCCAGTCACCCAGTGGCCAATTGTGTAAAGGTTGGGAACCCTGCAATGTAAAAAATGAAGTTGTTGGCACCGCCCACTTTTTCTAACCTTGACATACAGTCACTCAATTATCAAGTTTATCAGCTTTGGGGTCCTTGGTATCAATACTTTGTATATTCCCATTGAAAAATAAACAAATCTGGCTGTTTGTGGCTCTGCCCCCTTCCTGAATTTGGACCCTAGTCACCCAGTGACCAACTGTACCAGGTTTGAGGCATCTGCTATTACCAGTATAAGAGCATGGTAGCAGATGAAATATTCCCTTTGAAAACCATTAGGTGAATTTTTATTGGCTGTTGTAGGCTCCACCCACCTTCCAAAATCTTAATCTGTCACCCAATGACCAACTGTGCAAAGTTTGAGAACCCTGCCATTAACGTTGTAAGAATGGCTGCAGTTTATATTTTCCCGGTAAAAGTTGTTTTGGCTCCACCCACTTTTTGTAACCTTGACACACAGTCACTCAATGACTAAGTTTGTGAGCTGTCAGGTTCCTGGCATCAAAAATGTGTGAATGGAAGCAGTTTATCCACCAAAGAAATCTGATTGGCTGTATGTGGCCCCGCCCCTTTAGTGAATTTGGACCCCAGTCACCCAATGACCGACTGTAGCAAGTTTGAAGCCTCTGCCATTAAAAGTGTAAGAATAGCAGCAGTTTAAATATTCCCCTTGAAAATTAACATGTGAATTTTGATTGGCTGTTGTAGGCTCCACCCATTTTCTTGAATCTTAATCACATTCACCCAGTGACCAACTGTGTCAAATTTGAGACCCCTGCGGTTAACAGTCTAAGAATGGCTGCAGTTTACATTTTTCCATTTAAAATGAATGGCTGAAATTTGATTGGCTGTTTTATGCTCTGCCCACTTTTCCTGGATTTGTAACCTCGGTCACCAAGTGACCAACTGTGCCAAGTGTGGGGACTCTGGCTTGAATACTGCGAGAATGGCAGCCTTTTCCATTTTTTCCATTGACTTGAATGGGTGAAATCTGATTTGCTGTTTGTAGCTCCGCCCAGGTGTACAGGGGGGCCGCGAGACCCCCAGAACCTATCATCCCAGGTAGTAAGGGATCTGCATACCAAGTTTCGTTCAAATCCGTCAAGCCGTTTTTGCGTGATCGCGGCACATACACACACACATACACACACACATACATACATACATCCGATTTTATATATATAGATTATGTAGATGTTCATCATTACATGATAGATGATTTCTTAATCTGAAGGCAACAGATTTGTAGAATTTCAGCTGCACTCACACCAAGCATTCACTCAGTAAAGCTACGTACACACGCTGGTCTAAACGGTAGTCAAACCAGCATATGTACAGTGGCGCACGACAACTGATGCCCGAGCACCGCACAATCACATTGGCCTTAATTCACTAAGCTCATGCTGGAGATAATAAGGCAAGCGTAAACTTCCCACTGCACAGTGAGAGAGTTATCTTATCTCTTCATTCCTTAAGTTACATCCTCTGTAGTTAAGTTACCTCCCCTGTAGTTAAGTTACCTCCTCTATAGTTAAGTTGCCTCCTCTGTAGTTAAGTTACCTCCTTTGTAGTTATTTTCACAGGCAGTTAATTAACAGCATGTCTTTAACTTTAGAATTCTGGAGTTATTTTAAGGATTGAAGAGTTAACTTATAGACAGAAGAGTTAACTTTAGGTTTGCCTGAGATAAAATGTTTCCTGAATACTACATGCCTTATCACTAGAGATGGCCCGAACCTCCGATTTTCGGTTTGCGAACTTCCGCAAAAGTTCAGTTTGCACGAACTTTCGCAAACCGCAATAGACTTCAATGGGGAGGCGAACTTTGAAAACTAAAAACACTTATGCTGGCCAGAAAAGTGATGGAAAAGATGTTTCAAGGGGTCTAACACCTGGAGGGGGGCATGGCGGAGTGGGATGGATGCCAAAAGTCCCGGGGAAAAATCTGGATTTGACGCAAAGCAGCGTTTTAAGGGCAGAAATCACATTGCATGCTAAATTGCAGGCTTAAAGTGCTTTAAAACATCTTGCATGTGTATACATCAATCAGGGAGTGTAATTAGAGTACTGCTTCACACTGACACACCAAACTCACTGTGTAACGCACCGCAAACAGCTGTTTGTTTAGTGACGGCCGTGCTGGACTGGTGCGCACCATGGCCAGAGTGCAGGCCGTGGCAGTTTTCCAGTCCATATGGTCGCCGGGCTGTGGTAGCTCAATAATAGAACAACAGTGACTGTCAGGTAGGTATATGCAGTGATGGGTATTACAATGTGCACCTGTCACACACAGACAGGTAGCAGATAGGCTCAGTGACACTGCGTGCACTCACATAGGTAGGTGGGTGCACTATAGTGAACAACAGGTAGTAGATATATGCAGTGATGGGTATTACAATGTGCACCTGTCACACACAGACAGGTTCCGGACAGGCTCAGTGACACTGTGTGCACTCACGTAGGTAGGTGGGTGCACTGAAGTAAACAACAGGAAGTAGGTATATGCAGTGATGGGTATTACAATGTGCACCTGTCACACACACAGGTAGCCACTGAATGTGCTGGGCCTGGCAGTGGCACACTTAGTAGGAATTACCAAGGCTGTCTATGCAACACAAGTGTCAGTGGGACACACGCAAAAAACAAAAAAAAAGAGATCACAAGAACAAGATTAGCTCTCAAAAGAGCTGTTGAGGGGTGCTTTTTAGCAATAATAATCAGCCAGGAGCAAGCTAACAAGCCTACAGGAGCCTAACTAAGCTTTCCCTATAAGAGTCTGCAGCAGCTATCCCTTCTCTAATTACTGCAGGCACACGATTGAGTCCAATGTCTGATGCTGCCTGCCTTTTATAAGGGGGGAGTGGCTCCAGGAGGGAGTGTAGCCTAATTGACTACAATGTGCCTGCTGACTGTGAGGTAGAGGGTCAAAGTTGACCCTAATGATACACTATGGGGAACCATATGCGAACCAAACTTCCGGAAAAGTTCGTGGTTCTCCAAGATCGCGAACTACGGAAGTTCGCCGGGAACCGTTCACCGGCGAACTGTTCGGGCCATCTCTACTTATCACCATGGTGAAAACTCTAGAAACGTTATTAAAGACAGGAGATAAGCATAGTGAATTGAGGCCATTGTTCTCCCTAATCCCCCTCCTGGGGGAATTAGCTCCATCACACATTGCTTGTTGTCCCTCCACTTTCCCCCGTCCCCCCTCCCTTGCATAGCAACAGACCAGTTGCTAGCCAGGAGACTGAAAACACGTCTGTAGAGTGTCTGCCACCTGGCAGGGATCGATACATGATCTCTTGGGCGACAGAGATCCTCCCATGTGTACAGGGATTAATTGTAATAAACATACTAGAAAGTAGCAAATCATATGCAGTAGAGTATTGGAGCCTACAGAGGAGCTGTAAGTTTTAAAAAGTTATAAAACGGATAATTACCTTGGGAGGTGGAAGCCTCTGGATCCAAATGAGGCTCAATCCATCCTCTTTAGCCAGCGTGGTTCAGCGTACAGACCCCCAAACAGACCACAACAATAATATTCCAGAGGCGTGCTTTGCGGCTTACCACTCAGGCTCCTGTGGAAATAGCCAAACCCGATTGGGTCTGCTCTATTGCACAGGCACAGATGGCTTGCACCTGTGCAGTAGAGGGGACCCAATCGGGTTTGGCTATTTCTGCCAGAGCCCAGATGGTAAGCGACTGATGCACTTGCGTGGATCACCGCTGGATTATTATTGTTATGGAGCCCGATGATTATTGTGCCTGTGCCTGGGGTTTAATTTCTGTCCTTTAGTCCATGCATTGCTATAAATTAATTCATTTGTTTTCTGCATTCCAGGGAAGATTGGAAGGAGAAGGAGATTGAAGTGAGAAAAGCCATTCAGGGGGTCTTCACATGGGAAAACTACAAGACAACCACTTTAGATCCTAAACTTATACCAGAGGTTGATTGTGTGCTCAGTGTTTATATGTTAAATGCTGCCAGTAAGACAGTAGAAGATATCCAGAATATTCTGAGAAATATGATTTCCCGACTGAGGGTTGATGGTGAGCTAGTCCTGTTTACAGTGCTTAACATAGCCTTTTACGAGGTAAAGGAGCACAGCTTCCCACTGCCCTTGGATGAGAAAATGGTGCAAGAGTCAGTGATTAATGCAGGGATGGTAATAGTACAGTCAGGCTTGATGAAAGTTGCAAAACCCAATGGCATAGGTGACTACAGTCATGTGTCTTTTACCGTGGCCCGTAAAGTCGCAAAGTAGCACTCTTAAGGTCCAAAATAGCCAATATATTTCTTTCTGCTGTTTATTAATAGGAAGGGATTAAAACTTCTATTGGGTTCTTGATTGATGCTCCTTAACCCAATGTGGAGATGTCACCTTACTTCCTTTTTTAGTGACCCATTTTAACAAGAAAGAGAGTGGGTGTTAAGCTCTCCTGAAGAATCTGGTTTTCTGCCTCTCCTCTCTTTTAATTGGCGAGCAGTTTTCTGTATGCTATAGCAGCTATGCAGGGATGGTGGGAAGATAGCCATTGCTAAGCTTTTAATTAAAGCAGTCTTGAACTCCATTACTACCACCACCCCTTTTGCAGCATGTATGAATCCTCTTTGTGAGTTGTTTGAAAGTTTATGGAAGGGTGCTAGTCCCAGTAACACTTGCTGATATTTAAGGAGACCTAAAGTGTCAGGTGAAGCATGACTACAGTGGGGAGCTGATTCAAGTATTGTTAACTATTAAACCCTGCTAATAATTGTATTTTCCAAATTTGTATCATCTCTGTAATCACCAAGCAAACATTTGTACTGGGACTTTGTGCAGATTTGCCAAGCTTTAGTAAACTCTAACAATAAATCATTTTATGAAAAATGTCTCCTGTGCCCCACTCTGTGTACCTTATTATGATACTAAATTGGTTATGTGGTGCTAGTCACTTTGGGATGTAATCTTTAAATGTTCTTTCCCTCCCCTTCCTCTCTTTTCCTGTCACTTTCTCCTCCATCCACACTTTGCTTTATCTCACCCTCTTTCAGTCTCACTGGTCTTCTCTCTCTATCTTATTCACATCTCCTCTCTTCAACTCTCTACACTCCTCTTACTCCTTATAGTAGTTTATCACCAAAGTTTATGTTTGCTAAAATAGTCCCCACATCATGGATATGCTGTTGGACAGACAATGCAGTACAGTGTGCATCCTGCAAAATGTAAGCATGTCTTGATGCCTACTGTTCCCCTGGGTGTGAGTGTGTTGCTCAATTAGAGAGGTTGAGATCAGAGAGCTAAATGAACAGTTTGCAACACTGAGAAGCATTGACAACATGGAAAAGAGAGAAAACTGAAACCAGTATGGATGTGAAGGGTGGAGTAGTTAGAGCAAAGAAAAGAGGTTGCTGCTAGTTGGGTCACAGCTAGAAGGGGTAGGGGAAAAAGTGCAAGGAGGCTAGTTCTGTGTTGTTTCTCCCTAATAAATATGCTTGTTTCCGTGATATTTGGGAGGATGATTTTGGAGTAGTGATGTTGCAGCAGGATGTGATCCTTAGAAACAAGGGGACAGACTGCTGCAACTAGAATGGGATTAGGAGTGCCTCAAGGTTAGAGAGATAATGGAGGTAGGGGATTAGATTATAAAGCACACAGGGTAATCTGTTGAAGGAACCATGAATGCCATACAGTGTGTTGTCTATTGGGTCGAAGCAGGTAAAAATGGTACTGGAGTTGGCAATGTTACATTGAAGTGACAATTAGCAGGCGGCTATAAACAGTAATTTGGGTGCCCGAGGTTCAAAGCTGTTATTTACCATTTATAGCCACTGTTAGCTTCTATTTAGCCAATTTATAGCCACTAATTGCAGCATTTATCATTGCGGGGGTCATTAGTGTTTGGAGTGTGGGGGTCTTTAGGGGTTAAGGTAAGGAACTATGGGGGGTGGGCAGTTTAAGGTTAGGAACTGGGGGGGGGTTAAGGTTAGGCACCAGGAGGGTGTAGGTTAGGCACCACTGGGGGGGGTTAAGGTTAGGCACTACTTGGAAAGGTTTAGGGTTAGGCATCGGAAGAGGAAGGGTTCTGTGTGAGAGTAGGGTCAGGTTAGGTCAAAGTAAAATATCAGTAAAGATTACCAATTTTTACTATTGTAATTAACTACTTTAACTTTTAGGACATAGCTCCTATGTCCAAAAATGCATGCTGGGCGTAGGAGCTACATCCATGAAAAAAACCATAGCCGCAGGGATTCGCAGGACCGCAACCGCTGGGGTGTGCAGGCCTTCCGTTATCCCGGAGATCAATGGATGGGAGCATAGTTCCCATTCATTGATCTAAGTCCACGCTAGAATGCTCGCTGGATTCTATGGAGAAACCGCGATCGTTCTGTTACACATCCCCTATTCACTTTCTGTAAGCTTACAGGGAGCCAAAAAAAATGATGGCCAAATCTATATACATTTTTTTAAATAAATAGACACACTTTTACATTTAAAAAGAACTGTTTATCTCCCACAAATTCAAAAATACTCAAATAACATTTTTAATTAAAACAAAAAATTACAATGAAAAATAACATAAATAGTTACCCAAGGGTGTGAACTTTTTTTAAATATGCATGTCAAGAGGGTATATTACTATTATTTTTTTTAAATTATAAGCTTGTAAATAGTGATGGACGCAAAACTAAAAACAATGCGCCTTTATTTCCGATTAAAATATTGGCACCATACATTGTGATAGGGACATAATTTAAATGGCGTAATAACCGGGACAAATGGGCAAATAAAATACTTGGGTTTTAATTATGGTAGCATGTATTATTTTAAAGCTATAATGGCTGAAAACTGACAAATAATGATTTTTTTTTTCTTTTTTTTTCTTAATATTCTTGTTAAAATGCACTTAGAATAAAATAGTTCTTAGCAAAATGTACCACTCAAAGAAAGCCTAATTGGTGGCAGAAAAAACAAGATATAGATCATTTCATTGTGATTAGTAGTGATAAAGTTATTGGCGAATGAATGGGAGGTGAAAATTGCTCGGATGCATAAGGTGAAAAAATACTAAAGGCTGAAGTGGTTAAAGTAGTAGGATATCAGTAATTTTACTGATATACTACTAGAGGCTATCTCTGGCGCCCTTTTTCCGGCTGCCTTTTTTATATGTACACTCTCCTCGGGTTCGGCATGTACGGACTGAATTGACAGATTATTGGGTGGGGCTGGGGAAGACCTGGCCTGGTACCAATGACAAAGTTATAGGGAGATGGAAGGTCCTCACATTTTATTTCAAGGTATTAGGAGATACATGTAAAGCATCATTTAAGAGATAAATGTAAAGCAAGTTGGCATTTTCTGAAATATTACCAGTGCCACATGCTACACCTGAGAAACAGAGAGAGCTCAGGGAGTTAAATAAGGGGCTAAGAAATGGTTGCAGGAAGAAGGTTTTGGGGCTCCTGGAGAACTAAGCAGCTGTACTGGGGAAGAAGATGGTTAGAAGGTTGGAGGAGATTTTAAACTAGGATCTGGGAGGAGGAGGGATGGTAAAGACTCAATATGTGGACAAGCTAGGGTAAATATGCAAAGAAGAGTTAGAGAAGGGGTTGGGGACAGTGTAAAAAGTTTCCTCCTTACTTTAATATGGTCCAATAAATGTAGCTGAAACATGAAAATGTAGCATGGTAACCAATGCTAGGAGCCTTGCAAATAAAATAGATGAACTATAGGGATGAGCTAAGGTTTTCCCCAAAGTCAATTTAACATCAAAACTTGCATGTCTGCCTGACTCTGAAATATTTGCAAAAATATAGAGCAATTTTTGCAATGTACACATTTTCTAGTACCTTGAAAATGTGTTTTTTCCATGGCCCAAGACTTTTAATGCATTTAGTAAAAATATGGTTTTGTGTGAATTGTTGGCGTATATATTGATTCATGTGAAAATGTGTTTTCTCATAGCATCACAGAAGATGCTGGTACTATATAAATCCAAAATAATAATAAAATAATAAAATTCTAATCTGCGTGAAAATTTGAAATTTTCCAGAAAATTATGGCGAAATGAAAATGGCCTGTGAGGAAACGCGGAAAAGCTGCCACATGTGCTCAGAACAAGGCGGCTGATTCCGCGTCCAACGCGGCGGTTTGCACGCGTAGGCCTACATCTGTTAGTATGGCCGAACGCGGAGAAACCGCCGCATGCCCTGATAGCGGTGCGGCTGGTTCCGCGTCCAGCGCGGCGGGTGGTACACAACATATGTCTGGTGTGGCTGGGACTGATAGTCCACACAGGTTCAGAAGGACGCGTGCGCGCTGAGAGGCAAAACTTTTATGACAGCCAGAAGGGAATCAGCTGACCAGGCCGGTCAGCTGACGCTTGTACCAGTTCCCATTGGTCCAGCACTTAGGGGAGGCGCTGGAGAGCGCTATGCTATATATACTGGGTGCTGGTCATTCACTGGTTGTCTGCCGTTGCGATCACTACGTGGAAGCACTCAGACCTTTTGTCAGAATCTGTATTTACCATTCTGTTATACTTCAGACTAGTTCCAGGGTGTTGATGATCACGGAGCTCACACCCAAGACTAGGGATTTGTGTTACAATACTGTTATATGTCAGACTAGTCCCAGGGTGTTGATGATCACGGAGCTCATACCCAAGACTAGGGATTTGTGTTACCATCCTGTTATATGTCAGACTAGTTCCAGGGTGTTGATGATCACGGAGCTCACACCCAAGACTAGGGATTTGTGTTACCATCCTGTTATATGTCAGACTAGTTCCAGGGTTTTGATGATCACGGAGCTCACACCCAAGACTAGGCATTGTATATTATCTGTTATGACCTTCTGCTTTCCTGACCAATCTTCTGATCACTGATTTGGTACTTCGCTAATCTGATACTCTGTTGCCAAACCCTGTGTGCTTTAGGATTACCGAATCAGCCTCCTGTCTTTGTACTTTATCTGACGGTGTGTTGCCGACCTGGCTTGCCCGACCTCAAGAGCTATCTCCCCAGTTTAGAGATAGTTCCCAGATCAGTCAGTGACATCCACCCATTGGTGTCACTCACTCTCTGGTCCTTCCTTCTCCCAGCCTGACTCCTCCCCCCGGGAGATTCTCAGACTACTGGAAGGTCCTGGTTCTCTAGTGCAGTATTCCTTACTGCCTTTGTACCTGCTCTCCAGGTGCTTTCCTCAAAGTATTACTGTTGCACCAAACACTCATATCACTCAGGTGTCCAGAGGTTAGTGATATATCTGTATTATCGGTGATTCTGCAGATCATCAATAATCAGGTATATATCTGTATTTTTGGTGATACTGCAGATCACCAATAATCAGATTCTCTCTGTGTTACACCGATCGTTACAGAACGGCAGACCAAATACAAATGGACGCACTCATCAGCCGTCTGGGCACACTTACCACTACGGTGGAAAATATCAACCAAGTGCTGGGTAACCATCAGACCCTGATTAATACCCTGTCTGGGTCCATACAAACCATACAGATGGCTGTGGATGAAGTGCGATCTCCTCCTAGCACAGACATACGTAAGCCTGTACCTGAAAAATTTTCTGGTCACAGATCTGACTTCCGAAATTTTAGAAGTAGAGTGTTATCATACTTTGAGTTAAGACCTAATTCTTCAGGAACCATGGCCCAAAGGGTTACGTTCATTAAGACTTTGTTAACAGGCGATTCTCAGACCTGGGCGTATAGTCTTCCCTTCGATCACCAGGCCCTAACCTTTGTAGAGGAATTCTTTAACCACTTCCCGACCGCCTAACGCACAGCGGCGGCCGGGAAGTGGAGCCCTGAAGGACCGGCTCACCCACAGAGGCGGCGGTCCTTCTAAGGGCATGGGCGGAGCGATCGCGTCATCCGTGACGCGATCCTCCGCCGGCGCCTGTCACCGCTCGCCCGCCGTAACATCCCGCCGGCTATACGGAAGCACCGGCGGGATGTTAACCCCGCGATCGCCGCATACAAAGTGTATAATACACTTTGTAATGTTTACAAAGTGTATTATACAGGCTGCCTCCTGCCCTGGTGGTCCCAGTGTCCGAGGGACCACCAGGGCAGGCTGCAGCCACCCTAGTCTGCACCCAAGCACACTGATTTCTCCCCCCCCCTGCCCCAGATCGCCCACAGCACCCATCAGACCCCCCCCTGCCCACCCCCCAGACCCCTGTTTGCACCCAATCACCCCCCTAATCACCCATCAATCACTCCCTGTCACTATCTGTCAACGCTATTTTTTTTTTATCCCCCCCCCTGCTCCCTGCCCCCTCCTGATCACCCCCCACCCCTCAGATTCTCCCCAGACCCCCCCCCCAGACCACCCCCCCCTGTTTACTGTATGCATCTATCCCCCTGATCACCTGTCAATCACCTGTCAATCACCTGTCAATCACCCGTCAATCACCCGTCAATCACCCCCTGTCACTGCCACCCATCAATCAGCCCCTAACCTGCCCCTTGCGGGCAATCTGATCACCCCCCCACACCAATAGATCGCCCACAGATCCGACATCAGATCACCTCCCAAATCCATTGTTTACATCTATTCTCTCCTCTAAACACCCACTAATTACCCATCAATCACCCATCAATCACCCCCTATCACCACCTGTCACTTTTACCTATCAGATCAGACCCTAATCTGCCCCTTGCGGGCACCCAATCACCCGCCCACACGCTCAGATTGCCCTCTGACCCCCCTTATCAATTCACCAGTGCATTAATTACATCTGTTCTTCCCTGTAATAACCCACTGATCACCTGTCAATCACCTGCCAATCACCTATCACCCATCAATCACCCCCTGTCACCCCCTGTCACTGCCACCCATCAATCAGCCCCTAACCTGCCCCTTGCGGGCAATCTGATCACCCACCCACACCATTAGATCGCCCGCAAACCCGCCGTCAGATTACCTCCCAAATGTATCGTTTACATCTGTTATCTTCTCTAAACACCCACTAATTACCCATCAATCACCCATCAATCACCCCCTATCACCACCTGTCACTGTTACCTATCAGATCAGACCCTAATCTGCCCCTTGCGGGCACCCAATCACCCGCCCACACGCTCAGATTGCCCTCAGACCCCCCCCCCCCCTTATCAATTCGCCAGTGCATTAATTACATCTGTCCTTCCCTGTAATAACCCACTGATCACCTGTCAATCACCTGCCAATCACCTATCACCCATCAATCACCCCCTGTCACTGCCACCCAACAATCAGCCCCTAACCTGCCCCTTGCGGGCAATCTGATCACCCACCCACACCAATAGATCGCCCGCAGATCTGACATCAGATCACCACCCAAGCGCAGCGTTTACATCTATTCTCTCCTCTAAACACCCACTAATTACCCATCAATCACCCCCTATCACCACCTGTCACTGTTACCCATCAGATCAGACCCTAATCTGCCCCTTGCGGGCACCCAATCACCCGCCTACACGCTCAGATTGCCCTCAGACCCCCCCTTATCAATTCGCCAGTGCAATATTTACATCTGTCCTTCCCTGTAATAACCCACTGATCACCTGTCAATCACCTGCCAATCACCTATCACCCATCAATCACCCCCTGTCACTGCCACCCATCAATCACCCCCTGTCACTGCCACCCATCAATCACCCGCTGTCACTGCCACCCATCAATCAGCCCCTAACCTGCCCCTTTGCGGGCAAACTGATCACCCACCCACACCAATAGATCGCCCGCAGATCCGACATCAGATCACCACCCAAGCGCAGTGTTTCCATCTATTCTCTACCCTAAACACCCACTAATTACCCATCAATCACCCCCTGTCACTGCTACCTATCAGATTAGACCCCTATCTGCCCCTAGGGCACTCAATCACCCGCCCACACCCTCAGAATGCCCTCAGACCCCAGCCCTGATCACCTCGCCAGTGCATTGCTTGCATCTATTCCCCCCTCTAATCACACCTTGAGACACCCATCAATCACCTCCTGTCACCCCCTAGCACACCTACCTATCAGATCAGGCCCCAATTTGCCCCGTGTGGGCTCCTGATCACTCGGCCAAACCCTCAGATCCCCCTCAGACCCCCTTCCGATCACCTCCCCAGTGCATTGATTGCATCTATTTTCCCCTCTAACCACCCCCTGAGACACCCATCAATCACCTCCTGTCACCCCCCTAGCACTCCTATCCATCAGATCAGGCCCAATACAACCTGTCATCTAAAAGGCCACCCTGCTTATGACCGGTTCCACAAAATTCGCCCCCTCATAGACCACCTGTCATCAAAATTTGCAGATGCTTATACCCCTGAACAGTCATCTTGAGACATTTGGTTTCCAGACTACTCACGGTTTTGGGCCTGTAAAATGCCAGGGCGGTATAGGAACCCCACAAGTGACCCCATTTTAGAAAAAAAGACACCCCAAGGTATTCTGTTAGGTGTATGACGAGTTCATAGAAGATTTTATTTTTTGTCAAAAGTTAGCGGAAATTAATTTTTATTGGTTTTTGTTCACAAAGTGTCATTTTTCACTAACTTGTGACAAAAAATAAAATCTTCTATGAACTCGCCATACACCTAACGGAATACCTTGGGGTGTCTTCTTTCTAAAATGGGGTCACTTGTGGGGTTCCTATACTGCCCTGGCATTTTAGGGGCCCTAAACCGCGAGGAGTAGTCTAGAAAACAAATGCTTCAAAATGATCTGTGAATAGGACGTTGGGCCCCTTAGCGCACCTAGGCTGCAAAAAAGTGTCACACATGTGGTACCGCCGTACTCAGGAAAAGTAGTATAATGTGTTTTGGGGTGTATTTTTACACATACCCATGCTGGGTGGGAGAAATTTCTATGTAAATGGACAATTGTGTGTAAAAAAATCAAACAATTGTCATTTACAGAGATATTTCTCCCACTTAGCATGGGTATGTGTAAAAATACACCCCAAAACGCATTATACTACTTCTCCTGAGTACGGCGGTACCACATGTGTGGCACTTTTTTACACCCTAAGTACGCTAAGGGGCCCAAAGTCCAATGAGTACCTTTAGGATTTCACAGGTCATTTTGCGACATTTGGTTTCAAGACTACTCCTCACGGTTTAGGGCCCCTAAAATGCCAGGGCAGTATAGGAACCCCACAAATGACCCCATTCTAGAAAGAAGACACCCAAAGGTATTCCGTACGGAGTATGGTGAGTTCATAGAAGATTTTATTTTTTGTCACAAGTTAGCGGAAAATGACACTTTGTGAAAAAAAAACTATTAAAATCAATTTCCGCTAACTTGTGACAAAAAAATAAAAACTTCTATGAACTCACCATACTCCTAACGGAATACCTTGGGGTGTCTTCATTCTAAAATGGGGTCATTAGTGGGGTTCCTATACTGCCCTGGCATTTTAGGGGCCCTAAACCGCGAGGAGTAGTCTTGAAACAAAAATGACCTGTGAAATCCTAAAGGTACTCATTGGACTTTGGGCCCCTTAGTGCAGTTAGGGTGCAAAAAAGTGCCACACATGTGGTATCGCCGTACTCGGGAGAAGTAGTATAATGTGTTTTGGGGTGTATTTTTACACATACCCATGCTGGGTGGGAGAAATACCTCTGTAAATGACAATCTTTTGATTTTTTTACACACAATTGTCCATTTACAGAGGTATTTCTCCCACCCAGCATGGGTATGTGTAAAAATACACCCCAAAACACATTGTACTACTTCTCCCGAGTATGGCGATACCACATGTGTGGCACTTTTTTGCACCCTAACTGCGCTAAAGGGCCCAAAGTCCAATGAGTACCTTTAGGATTTCACAGGTCATTTTGAGAAATTTCGTTTCAAGACTACTCCTCACGGTTTAGGGCCCCTAAAATGCCAGGGCAGTATAGGAACCCCACAAATGACCCCATTTTAGAAAGAAGACACCCCAAGGTATTCCGTTAGTAGTATGGCGAGTTCATAGAAGATTTTATTTTTTGTCACAAGTTAGCGGAAATTGATTTTAATTGTGTTTTTTCACAAAGTGTCATTTTCCGCTAACTTTTGACAAAAAATAAAATCTTCTATGAACTCACCATACTCCTAACGGAATACCTTGGGGTGTCTTCTTTCTAAAATGGGGTCATTTGTGGGGTTCCTATACTGCCCTGGCATTTTAGGGGCCCTAAATCGTGAGGAGTAGTCTTGAAACGAAATTTCTCAAAATGACCTGTGAAATCCTAAAGGTACTTATTGGACTTTGAGCCCTTTAGCGCAGTTAGGGTGCAAAAAAGTGCCACACATGTGGTATCGCCGTACTCAGGAGAAGTAGTATAATGTGTTTTGTGGTGTATTTTTACACATACCCATGCTGAGTGGGAGAAAGATCTCTGTAAATGGACAATTGTGTGTAAAAAAAATTAACAAATTGTCATTTACAGAGATATTTCTCCCACCCAGCATGGGTATGTGTAAAAATACACCCCAAAACACATTATACTACTTCTCCTGAGTACGGCAATACCACATGTGTGGCACTTTTTTGCAGCCTAACTGCGCTAAGGGGTCCAAAGTCCAATGAGCACCTTTAGGCTTTACAGGGGTGCTTACAATTTAGCACCCCCCAAAATGTCAGGACAGTAAACACACCCCACAAATGACCCCATTTTGGAAAGTAGACCCTTCAAGGTATTCAGAGAGGGGCATGGTGAGTCCGTGGCATTTTTCATTTTTTTTTGTCGCAAGTTAGAAGAAATGGAAACTTTTTTTTTTTTCTCACAAAGTGTCATTTTCCGCTTACTTGTGACAAAAAATAATATCTTCTATGAACTCACTATGCCTCTCAGTGAATACTTTGGGATGTCTTCTTTCCAAAATGGGGTCATTTGGGGGGTATTTATACTATCCTGGAATTCTAGCCCCTCATGAAACATGACAGGGGGTCAGAAAAGTCAGAGATGCTTGAAAATGGGAAAATTCACTTTTTGCACCATAGTTTGTAAACGCTATAACTTTTACCCAAACCAATAAATATACACTGAATGGGGTTTTTTTAAATCAAAAACATGTTTGTCCACATTTTTTGCGCTGCATGTATACAGAAATTTTACTTTATTTGAAAAATGTCAGCACAGAAAGTTAAAAAAATCATTTTTTTGCCAAAATTCATGTCTGTTTTGATGAATATAATAAAAAGTAAAAATCGCAGGAGCAATCAAATAGCACCAAAAGAAAGCTTTATTAGTGACAAGAAAAGGAGCCAAAATTCATTTAGGTGGTAGGTTGTATGAGCGAGCAATAAACCGTGAAAGCTGCAGTGGTCTGAATGGAAAAAAAGTGGCCGGTCCTTAAAGAGACTCCGTAACAAAAATTGCATCCTGTTTTTTATCATCCTACAAGTTCCAAAAGCTATTCTAATGTGTTCTGGCTTACTGCAGCACGTTCTACTATCACCATCTCTGTAATAAATCAACTTATCTCTCTCTTGTCAGACTTGTCAGGCCTGTGTCTGGAAGGCTGCCAAGTTCTTCAGTGTTGTGGTTCTGCTATGAACTCCCCCATCCAGGACCCTCTCTGCACACTGCCTGTGTGATATTTAGATTAGTGCAGCTTCTCTCTGTTCTATTATCTTTTACAAGCTGGATAAATCCTCCTCTGAGCTGGCTGGGCTTTCACATACTAAGGAATTACATACAGGCACAGCTGTCTGCACTCTGCAGGAAGAAATAGCCTGACACTTCAGTGGAAGATAGCTGCAGGGGGAAAGAAACACACAAATGATTTCTTGAGATTCAAAAGGAAGGCTGTATACAGCCTGCTTGTGTATGGATGTATTTTCTATGTGTGGACATACTGTACATCAACCTACTTCCTGTTTTGGTTGCCATTTTGTTTGTTTATAAACAAACTTTTGAAAACTGTTTTTAACCATTTTTAATGCGGCGGGGAGCAGCGAAATTGTGACAGAGGGTAATAGGAGATGTCCCCTAACGCACTGGTATGTTTACTTTTGTGTGATTTTAACAATACAGATTCTCTTTAAGGGGTAGAAAGCCCTAGGTCCTCAAGTGGTTAAAGAGAATCTGTATTGTTAAAATCGCACAAAAGTAAACATACCAGTGCGTTAGGGGACATCTCCTATTACCCTCTGTCACAATTTCGCCGCTCCTCGCCGCATTAAAAGTGGTTAAAACAGTTTTAAAAAGTTTGTTTATAAACAAACAAAATGGCCACCAAAACAGGAAGTAGGTTGATGTACAGTAGGTCCACACATAGAAAATACATCCATACACAAGCAGGCTGTATACAGCCTTCCTTTTGAATCTCAAGAGATCATTTGTGTGTTTCTTTCCCCCTGCAGCTATCTTCCACTGAAGTGTCAGGCTGTTTTTTCCTGCAGAGTGCAGACAGCTCTGCCTGTATGTAATTCCTCAGTATGTGAAAGCCCAGCCAGCTCAGGGGAGGATTTATCCAGCTTGTAAAAGATAAGAGAGAAGCTGCCCTAATCTAAATAATATACAGGCAGTGTGCAGAGAGGGGCCTGGAGGGGGGGGGATGCATCACAGAACCACAACACTGAAGAACTTGGTAGCCTTCCAGACACAGGCTGACAAGTCTGACAAGAGAGAGATAAGTTGATTTATTACAGAGATGGTGATAGTAGAACGTGCTGCAGTAAGCCAGAACACATTAGAATAGCTTTTGGAACTTGTAGGATGATAAAAAACAGGATGCAATTTTTGTTACGGAGTCTCTTTAAAGCTATGGCTATAATTTACGATGACCCGGACATTGTCTCGACTTCTGAGCGGAAGCTCAAACTTTTACGTCAAGGCAAGAGTCCTGCTGAATTTAGGAGATGGTCAGTATCGGCCAGGTGGGACACATTTGCCCTTCTAGATTGTTTTCTGTCAGGGTTGTCAGACGAGGTCTCTGATCTTATGTTAAGTCAGCCCGAACCTAAGTCCATTGATGAGGCCATTTCATCGGCCATCATGATAGATCGCTGGCTGCGCTATCAGAGGCAGACCCGGGGTAAAAACAACGTGAGAATGGTGTCTCATGCTGCGCCCCCAGTGATTCCACCTCTACCCGCTTCATCTCCACCTGAACCAATGCAGATTGGTCGGTCAAAGTTGTCTCAAGTGGAGCGGAGACGCAGGGTATCAGAGCAGCTCTGTCTTTATTGTGCAGAGGGGGGTCATAGAGTGCGGAATTGCCCTAAGAAGTCGGGAAAAGCTACTGCCTAGGTGTAGTCGGGGGTAATACCCTAGGCGTACAATCTTTACCCCTAGATGATAAATGTTTGCTTCTTCCCTGTACTATTTCGTGGGAAGATAGGTCTGAAGTCACTGAAGCCTTCATTGACTCGGGTTCAGCGGCTAATTTTATGGATTACGAATTTGCAAAAAAGTTGGGTATTCTGGTCACACCGATAAACCCGCCGATTCAGGTTACTGCAGTAGATGATTCCCCTCTGCAGGGTAACAGTCCTCTGTCACAGACTCCAGAAGTGGGGGTCACTATCGGGGTGTTGCATAGAGAAAATTTGCATTTTTTTTGTGTTACGAATGACAACCTCCACGATCATTCTTGGCATGCCTTGGTTAGTACTTCACTCACCTCAGATCAATTGGGCCACTGGTCAGCTAACGAGCTGGTCTTTCCATTGTTTTCATCATTGTTTAGTGAAGGTAACCTTGGGTGAGACCAAGATTCACGTGGAGGCATTGCCAGATCAGTATTCTGAGTTTGCAGATGTGTTTTGTCCTAAGTCAGCCAATAAACTCCCTCCACACCGCCCTTTCGATTGTCCTATTGATCTCCGGTCTGCTTGTATGCCCCCTAGAGGTCATCTCTACAATTTATCTGGGCCTGAAAAATTGGCCATGCAGGAATACATCCGTGAAAACTTAGCTAAAGGGTTCATTCGCCCTTCCCGGTCGCCTGCTGGAGCAGGTTTCTTTTTCGTAAAGAAAAAAGACGGAGGCCTTAGGCCGTTCATTGATTATCGGGGCTTGAATAAAATCACAGTAAAAAATCTTTATCCATTACCTTTGATAGACGATTTGTTTACTCAGGTCACCAATGCTAAGGTTTTCTCAAAATTAGATTTGCGGGGTGCATACAACCTGGTGCGGATCAGAGAGGGCGATGAATGGAAGACGGCCTTTAACACACCCGATGGGCATTACGAGTACCTGGTGATGCCCTTCGGGTTGTCTAACGCCCCGGCCGTTAGACAAGATCAGTATTCTGAGTTTGCAGATGTGTTTTGTCCTAAGTCAGCCAATAAGCTCCCTCCACACCGCCCTTTCGATTGTCCTATTGATCTCCGGTCTGCTTGTATGCCCCCTAGAGGTCATCTCTACAATTTATCTGGGCCTGAAAAATTGGCCATGCAGGAATACATCCGTGAAAACTTAGCTAAAGGGTTCATTCGCCCTTCCCGGTCGCCTGCTGGAGCAGGTTTCTTTTTCGTAAAGAAAAAAGACGGAGGCCTTCGGCCGTGCATTGATTATCGGGGCCTGAATAAAATCACAGTAAAAAATCTTTATCCATTACCTTTGATAGACGATTTGTTTACTCAGGTCACCAATGCTAAGGTTTTCTCAAAATTAGATTTGCGGGGTGCATACAACCTGGTGCGGATCAGAGAGGGCGATGAATGGAAGACGGCCTTTAACACACCCGATGGGCATTACGAGTACCTGGTGATGCCCTTCGGGTTGTCAACGCCCCGGCCGTCTTTCAGGAGCTCATTAATGAGGTGTTCAGAGAGGTTTTGGGCAAATTTGTCCTGGTATATTTGGATGATATACTAATTTTCTCAGCCAACCTCTCAAAGCATAGGGATCATGTCAGGTTTGTGTTGCGCAAGCTAAGACAAAACATGTTATATGCCAAGTTGGAGAAATGCATTTTTGAGGTAACATCTGTCGCCTTTCTGGGGTACATAATTTCAACCCCGGGCCTTTCTATGGACCCTGCTAAAGTCTAAGCTGTTCTGGAGTGGCCTCAGCCAGTGGGACTGAAGGCTCTCCAGAGATTCTTATGGTTCGCTAACTACTATAGAAGGTTCATAAAGGGGTACTCCACAGTCATCGCACCCCTCATCAGCGTCACTAAGAAAGGGGCAGATACTAACCACTGGTCCCCCGAAGCTCATGCTGCTTTCTCCACCCTGAAGGAATTGTTTTGTACTGCACCCATTTTGAGACACGTTGACATCACCTATCCCTTTATTGTGGAGGTAGATGCCTCAGAGGTTGGGGTAGGGGCTGTGCTGTCTCAGCGTTCTGGGTTGCAGGGAAGGTTACACCCGTGTGCCTATTTCTCCCGTAGATTTTCACCCGCAGAGAAAAACTACGATATAGGCAACAGGGAGCTCCTAGCCATTAAATTGGCCTTTGAATAATGGCGTCATTGGCTAGAAGGAGCAGAACATACGATTACAGTTTACACTGATCACAAAAATCTGGAATACATCGAGGGGGCTAAGAGGTTGAGTCCCCGACAGGCTCAGTGGTCACTGTTTTTCTCGAGATTCAGATTTATAATTACGTATACCCCGGGTAGTAAAAACATTAAAGCAGATGCTTTATCCAGATGTTTTGAGCCAGAGACAGCACAGCCCTCAGACCCAGAGACTATTCTCCCACAGAAAGTGGTGTTGGCAGCCACAGAGACCTGGAGGAACTGGACTGAAACCTTGAGTCCCTTCCAGCAGGATGTCCCTGAGGGGAAGCCTGAGGGGGTCATGTTTGTACCGTTGCCATTTCGCCTCCAAATATTGCAGATGTTCCACTCCCACAAAAATGCTGGACATCCTGGTGCCACCAGAACACAGGACCTTGTTGCTAGGTGTGCATGGTGGCCTTCATTGGCAACTGACTGCAAGGAGTATGTGAGAGAATGTGCAGTGTGTGCAAGAAGTAAACCCTCCCGTCAGGCACCTGTGGGAACATTGCAGCCTTTACCCACCCCGAGTGAACCATGGACCCATTTGTCCATGGATTTTGTGGGTGAACTCCAAGGTCTGAGGGCATGTCGGTCATTTGGGTGGTAGTCGACAGATTCAGTAAAATGGCCCATTTCATACCCCTGAAAGGACTCCCCTCAGCCTAGGAGTTGGCTGATCTCTTCATCCTGCATATTTACATATGCATGGCATTCCGGAAAATATAGTGTCAGATCGGAGAGTCTAATTTGTTTCTAAATTTTGGAGGGCATTCTGTCATCAGTTGGGCATGGAACTTTCGTTTTCGTCGGGCTACCACCCACAGTCCAATGACCAGACCGAGAGAATTAATCAATCTCTGGAACAGTTTCTAAGGTGTTATGTTGCGGATGCACAGACTGATTGGGTCAAGTTCTTGCCGTTTGCAGAATTTGCACACAATAATTTGAAAAGCTCATCTTCTGGATTCTCTCCATTCCAGGTGGTAACAGGAAGGTTACCTAGGTTCTCCCCATTGCCAGTGGCTTCTACTCCGTTTCCAGCCTTGGAAGCTTGGCAAAAGTCATTTAAAAACATTTGTGGAATTGTGAAAAAGAATCTAGAGAAGGCTTTTCAGAGTCAGAAAGGACAAGCTGACAAGAAACGTTCCATAGAGTGGAAGTTCTGGCCAGGAGACTTGGTCTGGGTGTCCACTCGTCATTTGGCTCTAAAACAATATTCACCCAAGCTAGGACCCAGATTTGTGGGCCCTTTCCCAGTAACCAGGAAAATCAACAATGTTACTTATGCCATTGATCTTCCTGCCAGCATGCGCGGTGTGAGATCGTTCCATGTGGCTTAAGCCAGCAGTGCATGTGGATTCCACTCCTCCTCCCCCTGTGATGGTGGATGACCAACCTGAGTATGAAGTGGAAAATATATTAGACTCACGTATTGTACAGAACTCGGTACAGTATTTGGTTCACTGGAAGGGTTATGGCATTGAGGAAAGAACATGGGTACCTGATTGCCGCATGCATGCGGATGAATTAAAGAGAGAGTTCCACGCCCTACAACCTGAGAAGCCGGGTAGGAGCTGTCCGGACGGAGTCCACTCCTCAGGGGGGGGGGGGGGGGGTACTGTGAGAAAACACGGAAAAGCCGCTGCATGTGCGCAGAACAAGGCGGCTGATTCCGCGTCCAACGCGGTGGTTTGCACGCGTAGGCCTACATCTGTTAGTATGTGGCCGAACGCGGAGAAACCGCCGCATGCCCTGATAGCGGTGCGGCTGGTTCCACGTCCAGCGCGGCGGGTGGTACACAACATATGTCTGGTGTGGCTGAGACTGATAGTCCACACAGGTTCAGAAGGACGCGCGCGCGCTGAGAGGCAGAACTTTTATGACAGCCAGAAGGCAATCAGCTGACCAGGCCGGTCAGCTGACGCTTGTACCAGTTCCCATTGGTCCAGCACTTAGGGGAGGCGCTGGAGAGCGCTATGCTATATATACTGGGTGCTGGTCATTCACTGGTTGTCTGCCGTTGCGATCACTACGTGGAAGCACTCAGACCTGTATTTACCATTCTGTTATACTTCAGACTAGTTCCAGGGTGTTGATGATCACGGAGCTCACACCCAAGACTAGGGATTTGTGTTACTATCCTGTTATATGTCAGACTAGTTCCAGGGTGTTGATGATCACGGAGCTCACACCCAAGACTAGGGATTTGTGTTACCATCCTGTTATATGTCAGACTAGTTCCAGGGTGTTGATGATCACGGAGCTCACACCCAAGACTAGGCATTGTATATTATCTGTTATGACCTTCTGCTTTCCTGACCAATCTTCTGATCACTGATTTGGTACTTCGCTAATCTGACACTCTGTTGCCAAACACTGCGTGCTTTAGGATTACCGAATCAGCCTCCTGTCTTTGTACTTTATCTGACGGTGTGTTGCCGACCTGGCTTGCCCGACCTCAAGAGCTATCTCCACAGTTTAGAGATAGTTCCCAGATCAGTCAGTGACATCCACCCATTGGTGTCACTCACTCTCTGGTCCTTCCTTCTCCCAGCCTGACTCCTCCCCCCGGGAGATTCTCAGGCTACTGGAAGGTCCTGGTTCTCTAGTGTAGTATTCCTTACTGCCTTTGTACCTGCTCTCCAGGTGCTTTCCTCAAAGTATTACTGTTGCACCAAACACTCATATCACTCAGGTGTCCAGAAGTTAGTGATATATCTGTTTTATCGGTGATTCTGCAGATCATCAATAATCAGGTATATATCTGTATTTTTGGTGATACTGCAGATCACCAATAATCAGATTTTCTCTGTGTTACATCGATCGTTACATGGCCATACTTGCACATCCCTATGGGTGTATATATTAATCTGACTAACACTAGAATTTCAAAGCTCCATTAAACCCTCCAGGCTAGTTTTCAGTGCACATTATGTACAGTATATACAAGACCATACAGAAAAAAAATCTCTGTGTTGATGAATGCAGCTATACTATATTTATAATACCCACCTTTACCAGGTGTGGGCTCTCTAAATCTAGGAACAAGTTCAAGACAAAGTAGGACTGGCCACAGGAAGCAGGTCATTTGGGTGGGTGCATGGAGCAACTGGACAAAAAGTACGCCTCCACTAACTCTCATGTCAAATATCGTTTGACGGGTACCCAACGGGAATTTTGGGCACACAGTGATTAATAATGTTTACAATTGGTTCCTGGTGAATAATAACGTTTACAAACATACTTACAATATAATAACATTTACAAACATACTTACCATAATCATTGGTTTCTTTTTACGCAAAGTTTCATAACTAAAATGATATTCTCTGAAAAAATACAATTACTCTGCAAATAACTAAATACAGTGGGATGCGAAAGTTTGGTCAAAGTTGTTAATCGTCATGATTTTCCTGTATAAATCGTTGGTTGTTATGATAAAAAATGTCAGTTAAATATATCATATAGGAGACGCACATAGTGATATTTAAAAAGTGAAATGAAGTTTATTGGATTTACAGAAAGTGTGCAATAATTCTTTAAACAAAATTAGGCAGGTGCATACATTTGAACACCACAAAAAAAGAAATGAAATCAATAATTAGTAGATCCTCCTTTTACCAAAATTACAGTCTCTAAACGCTTCCTGTAGGTTCCAATGAGAGTCTGAATTCTGGTTGAAGGTATTTTGGACCATTCCTCTTTACAATACATCTCTAGTACATTCAGGTTTGATGGCTTCCCAGCATGGACAGCTCTCTTTAAAGAGAACCCGAGGTGGGATTTAATTATGTTACTGGGGCACAGAGGCTGGTTGTGCACACTAAGACCAGCCTCCGTTGCCCCATGGTGTGCCTCCATGTCGCCAGCACAATGTTTACCTAAGCGCTGTCTGTCAGCGCCACTCCCCCGCCTCCTCTGCATCGGCGCTACCCGCACGTGTCCCTTCCCTCCCGCTGATAGGAGGGAAGTGACGCGGGCGGGTAGCGCCGATGCGGAGGAGGCGGGGGAGCGGCGCTGACTGACAGAGCATAGGTAAACATTGTGCTGGCGATGCGCTGCGTGTCGCCAGCACTGCGGAGGGTATAGCGGCGTGCAGGGGGGACATGGAGGCACATTATGGGGCAACGGAGGCTGGTCTTAGTGTGCACAACCAGCCTCTGTGCCCCAGTAACATAATTAAATCCCACCTCGGGTTCTCTTTAACTCACATCAAAGATTTTCAATTATATTCAGGTCTGGGGAGTGAGATGGCCATTCAAGAACATTGTACTTATTCTTCTGCATGAATGCCTTAGTGGATTATGAGCAGGGTTTAGGGTCTTTGTCTTGTTGAAAGATCCATCCCCGTCGCAGCTTCAGCTTTGTCACTGATTCCTGGACGTTGGTCTCCAGAATCTGCTGATACTGAGTAGAATCCATGCGTACCTCAACTTTGACAAGATTCCCAGTCCCTGCACTGGCCACACAGCCCCACAGCATGATGACAACACAACCATATTTTACTGTGGGTGGCAGGTGTTTTTCTTGAAATGCTGTGTTGTTTTTCCTCCATGCTCCCCTTGTTATGCCTAAATAACTCCATTTTAGTTTCATCAGTCCACAGCACCTTATTCCAAAATGAAGCTGGCTTTTCCAAATGTGCTTTAGCATACCTCAAGCGGCTCTGTTTGTGCTGTGGGTGGAGAAAAGGCTTCCTCTGCATCCACCATCTCCTTGTGTAAAGTGCGCCAAATGGTTGAACGATGCACAGTGACTCCATCTGCAGCAAGATGATGTTGTAGGTCTTTGGTGCTGGTCTGTGGGTTGACTCTGACTGTTCTCACCATTCGTCGCTACTGTTTATCCGAGATTTTTCTTGGTCTGCCACTTCGAGCCTTAACTTGATCTGAGCCTGTGGTCTTCCATTTCCTCAATATGTTCTTAACTGTGGAAACAGACAACTGAAATCTCTGAGACAGCTTTCTGTATCCTTCCCCTAAACCATGATGGTGAACAAACTTTGTCTTCAGGTCATTTGAGAGTTGTTTTGAGACCCCCATGTTGCTACTGTTCAGAGAATTTTAACAGAGGTGGGAAACTTACAATTGACCCCCTTAAATACTCTTTCTTATAATTAGATTCACCTATGTATGAAGGTCATGAGTCACTGAGCTTACCAAGCCAATTTGAGTTCCAATAATTAGTTCTAAAGGTTTTGGAATCAATAAAATGACTAGAGATGTTTTGTAAATAGGAATGGTCCAAAATACCTTCAACCAGAATCCAGACTCATTGGAACCTACAGGAAGCATTTAGAGGCTGTAATTTCTGCAAAAGGAGGATCTGCTAAATATTGATTTCATTTCCTTTTGTGGTGCCCACATTTATGCACCTGCCTAATTGTATTTAAACAATTATTGCACACTTTCTGTAAATGCAATAAACTTAATTTCACTTCTCAAATATCACCGTGTGTGTCTCCTATATGATATATTTAACTGAAATTTTTTATTGTAACAACCAACGATTTATACAGGAAAATCATGACGATTAAGAAGGTTGCCCAAACTTTCGCATCCCACTGTATATTGATTTAAAATATTATTTGATAAACAATATGGGAGTTTTAGGGTTAGGCACGACTAGGGGAGTTTTAAGGTTTAGGCACCACCAGGAGGGTCTTAGGGTTAGGCACCACCAGGGAGGTGGTTAGGGTTAGGCACCACCAGGGGGTGGTTAGGGTTAGGCAACACCAGGGGGTCTTAAGGTTTAGGCACCACAGGGGGGGCTTAAGGTTTGGCACCACTAGGGGGGTCTTAGAGTTAGGCCCCACTAGGGAGGTGGTTAGGGTTAGGCACCACCAGGAGGGTGGTTAGGTTTAGGCACCACCAGGGGGGTCTTAATGTTTAGGCACCACCAGGGGGTCTTAGGGTTAGGCACTACCAGGGGGGTCTTATGGTTAGGCACCACCAGGGGGTCTAGTGTTAGGTACCACAGGGGGGTTTAGGGTTGGGCAGTAGATACCACCAGGGGGGTCTTAGGGTTAGGGATAGGTAAAGGGAGGGTTCTGTGTGAGAGTAGAGTTAGGTTTAGTTGTAGTAAAATGTTGGTAATATTTACTAATCTTTTACTACAGATATTATGAATGTACTTATATATTTTTTTTTCATTGTTATAAATTATATTTTCAGATTTTTTATTACATGGAGAAACAATAAAATATGATTATTGACAATATCATTAATTTTCAGCTATACCACGCGCCCTTTTTTCCATGCGCCATTTTTTAATGTACACCTGGCCACAATGTTACAAAATATGCTATTTATTAACTTTATTAATCCACAAAACTAATCAATAAAAAATTGTTAACAACCCAACTTTCATACATGGAAAATCCATGAATAACAGGACACATTACAATCATGCCACATTCACTAAATGAGTTAAACTGAGTACCCCCTGACCACAACCCAAGTACCCCCATGCATCAGGTGTTGAGAAGCTAGGCTTTACATAGGCTTGATTGACATGTCCGTTTGCTTGCTGTGCTTTGTTGCAGAAAAACGATTTTGCCGTAGAATGAACCTAGTAAAGGTAAGTTAATCGGCTACTGCAAAAATGGTTCTTCACTGTCAATGCTATAACAATCCAAGTGTAAAAAAGAAGGGTTGCTTACATGTCTAACAAATAGAAGTTGAATGTGAATTCAGGGTCTTTATTTGAAGGCATGTTGGTGTCAGAAATAATTGTTTCCCCCCCTTATTTAAGCTTACCTTTGTGTTTAGTGATCACTGAAACAGAATAACGGAAACTAGGTTTATTTACAAGTTACTGCAGTCTTGTAAACATCAAGCCATGCTTTGATCACCACGATATCTAACAACGCTTCTCCAGTTTTTGTTTCATTTTTTTCAGTTTAGGCTAACGGTGGGTACTGGGCAATTGTTTGTGAAATTATTTTATGTTGATAGAACTCCATGGCATACTTTTAACCACACTAAAATTGTAGGATTCACTAAACTGCATTAAGCAGAATAACATATGTAAAGTCGTACTGCATGATGTGTAGCGTGTAATGCATTGCATGTAATGTATTGCATTTTGCTCATCCAGTGGGACTTCGTATCGCATTTAGTGCATACATCCCTATGTTTCTGTATAACTCTGCCATGATCTGCTGTGGTGCCGAGCATTCAGTAACTAATGTGTGAGTCTCATCTGACCAACAACTGTTTTCTTATCATTACTGTTAAAATGTTATGAGATTCACTGTGAAATCTGTAGAGCAAATTGGACTGTCTGTGTTATTTATGTACACCCAATCACAAAATCTGCCACACCAACCAAGAAGCGTATTATATTTAGTGAGTTAAGAACAGTGAGCAATTTTTAAAAGCAATTTTTTAAAGTCTCTTTATTCAGAGCACTTCTAATATGTCTGATGTCTTACAAATGCAGTGATGTAAGGTAAGGACCTACTTTATGATGTCACTGAAAAGGTGGCCACTAACAATCCAATTACTAGCGCAAAATCGTTCGAGTGATCAGATAATTCTGATCGGAAGTGAAATATTGTAATTCATCGTTCACTACACCATAAATGAACCAATTTTTTAAAGGAAGATATTTATTGGTAACGAACCAAAAATCTTTGCTTTCTATATATCACAACAGGCAAGAAAAAACAAATTTTGGTTCAACGAAAATCCAACTGGATGACTGTTTTTATAATTGTTCATAATAGATTGTGCCCATCAAAAGAGATTATTTACAACAAATCCAATCATATCTGATCAGAATTATCTGATCGCTCGAACGATTTTTGCTAGAAATTGGACAATTAGTGGCCACCTTAAGATCGTGCTGTTTGCCCTACTGGTTGTTCTGTATGGCTACCTAATAAGATACAATGCATTCAAATATATGACTGAATTTAAAATTCTTTAGACTCAGATGGTTCAAACTGTAATAATATTTTTTATTTATTGATATAGTGCCATTTTTTATTTATTTGCATACATATATGTTATATATATGTGTGTGTATGTATATATATATATATATATATATATATATATATATATATATATATATATATATATATATATATATATATATATACATACAGTGCTGCCCATACTTATTCATACCTCTGGCAAATTTTGGTAATTTTTATTTTCTTTACGGGAAATGACACAGGTGTCTCCCAAAAGATAATAAGACGATGTACAAGAGGCATTATTGTGGTAAAAATATATATATATATATATATTTCCCAGCTTTTATTTACATTTGAGCATAGTGTCCAGTCCAAAATTATTCATACCCTTCACAAACTGTCAAAGTCTAAGGGAAAATCCAAAGTTCTATATCATTCCAAATAGTCCAAGCTGTTCTAAAGCATCCTAATTACCCTGATTAATTGGGAACCGCTGAGCTGTATTAATTAACTCAACAGGTAAAAAACAGCAGCTCTCTGCAGTTGGTTTGTGGACAGTCATGGCTAAGACAAAGGAGCTCAGTGAGGACCTGCAGCTGCGCATTGTGGCTGCTCACAAGTCACAAAGGGCCTTGTGGCCCTTTCTAAATGTTTTCAAGTTCCAGTGGCTGCAGTGCAAAGTATTATTAAAAAATACAAGATGTTCCGTATTGTGGAAAATCTCAGAGGACATGGTCGTGAACCAACAGTGACACCTGTGCTGGCCATGAGGATAATGAGAGAGGTGAAAAAGAATCCAAGAATCACCACCACATTACTGGTGGCAATGTCTCAAGGCAGACAATCCAACGGACACTGCACACTGCTGGGTTCCATGGATGCAGACCAAGGAGGAAGCCACTTTTCCAGATAAGGAACACAAAAAACTGCCTGGTTTTTGCAACTGCTCATCTGGACAAAGAAAAATACTTCTGGTCTTCTGTGTTATGGTCAGATGAGACAAAAATGAATTGCTTGGTCAGAATTATGTTTCCTTTATTCAGTGTAAAAGAAAACTTCAACCCAAAGAACATCCCCACTGTCATGGTGGTGGGAACCTAATGCTTTGGGGGTGTTTTCAGCCAATGGACCAGAGAACCACAGTTAAGGGCACCATTATCCATTATTATTATTATATATTATTATTATTATATAATAATTACTATTATTATACCATTATTATTATTAATCACAGTAAAGGGCACCATTAAAAAAAAACTATACATGAGGATGCTCAGTGACAACATCAGGCAGTCTGCAAAGACACTTGGCCTTGGGCACGAGTGGACATTTCAGCATGACAGTGACCCAAAACACACAGCAAAAGTGGTGAAGAAATGGTTAGCAAACAACAACAGTAACATTTTGGAGTGGCCCAGCCAGAGCGCTGACTTAAATCCAATTGAGAATCTCTGGAGGGAGCTAAAGATCAGTGTGATGGCAAGAAGACCCTCCAACCTGAAAGATTTGGAGCTCATTGCTGAAGACATGCAAAAAGCGGGTCTGCAATTATACAAAGCGTTTGATTGCTGTAATAGCCACTAAAGGCTTTTCTGTTGATTATTGAGATGGGTATGAAACATTTCTGACTGGACACTTTTTGTTTAAATGTAAATAAAAACTGAGAAATGTTTTTTTCCCACAGTAGTGCCACTTGTAGATCATCTTATTATCTTTTGGGTGAACCTACGTCATTTCTCAGCCAAAAATTACTTGTTGGTTGTATCAAAGTCACATTACGTCAAAATTTGCCAGGGGTATTAATAATTATGGGTAGCACTGTAAATATATATATATATATATATATATATATATATATATATATATATATATCTTGGAGATACTCAGAATAATATCATTGAAGTATAGAGATGAGGTAAAAAAAAACATTTTCACAAAACTTTGTGAAAACACGTCCTGGAAATATGCATTTTTCTCATACCCCACTGATTGTCACGTGCACTAAAATTCAATTTATTTTCAAGGTGATTGTTGCCTTTGTATGAAAACTTTTGCGACAATTTCACCAAAGTGAAAATGGCAATATTCTCTCAAAGCAACTGAAGATGGCAGTATTTTTACGGGCAATATAAAAACACAACATTTATGATATACATCTTATATTGAGCATAATTAACTGGACAATGCAATTGCCAACAGCCATGTTGTGTGACTTGTGTATTTCTATAGAATGTTTAACGACACAAAAAAGTGACATAACAGAAAATGCTTAAAAGCTGTAAATGTAAAAAATGCTTTGTAAGCAGACGCACATTTAAGGTATTATCATTACAAATCATACGCACCATCGGCGAGAAGCTATATGCAATAGCATATATAGAACTAAGGCCAAATTTAGAATAATCTGTGTTCCATGCATTCTTACTAGCAGATCTAATACCCATGCTTGTTGTTCATAGCCAATAAAATGTAAATAACACAAGGAGACTGTAATATCCATACCCTCTCCTCCGTGTCCAGCATGATTTCCAGTAGAATATAAGCAGAATGATATGGGGAAGGGTGCTGATTGTATACTGATGGATCATTGTGTCTTTTCCCCCAAAACTTACTTGCAGGCTTCCATAATAACACGTTACTATCTGACCATCACTGGTCCCTGCCTTGTAACTAAAGCCAGATCACTGAAACTTTATTTGTGAGTCTCAAATTAGCTGTGCCTCAAGCAGTGGTAAAGATGGCTCTGCGGTATTTAGAATTGACATACTTCCCGTAAATGTAAGCTTGTTGTAATTAACCATTCCATCGCCAAAAGAGGCAATCCTAGGCAGATCACGCAAGTCTAGCTACCAATTCGGAAAGCGAAATAGCATCATATGACACATCTGTGCTGAAAATACACTGAGCTAAATAAACACTTTGTGATCTCATCTTGTTGAATGCATTTACATGTATAAGCTGTGAGCGAATAACGTAAGAAACACAAAAGAAAGTGTTTTTTTTCCACACTTTAGGATGAATGTCTATTTAACGACAAATACCAGGAACGGCAGCTGATAAGTGAAGACAAATGAAAGATAGATGAATCGTACGTTGGAATCTACCATTTTGGATAGAAAGAAACATCAAATTGTTATGCAGTCTATTCACTGCTTTTTTTTCTTTTATAATAAGAAGCATAAAGATATGGCACATGGCCCCTCGTCAGAATTTTCACATGCTCTATAACTCATGCAATACTTACCATTGTGCAGCAAACCCTTTCATTCCATATAAATTTATTAAAGGATCAAAAAAAATGGGCAGGGCTATCTCACCCTTTTGTGTCTTGTAATGTGTTATACATTTTATTTATCATGTTACACTTATCATCATAATTAGTATGTCTACCTATTCTGTATTTTGTACCACTGTCTATAGATGGTGCATATCATTGTCTGTATTATTATCTACCCAATGTATTGTTTTTTACTCTGCACAGTGCCACAGAATATGTTGGCATTTTAAATATATATACGTACAGTATATATGTATATTATTATTATTATTATTATTATTATTTAGTATTTATATAGCGCCGACATATTACGCAGCGCTGTACAGTGTATATATATATCTTGTCACTAACTGTCCCTCAAAGGAGCTCACAATCTAATCCCTACCATTGCCATATGTCTATATTATGTAGTGTAAGTACTGTAGTCTAGGGTGAATTTTTAGGGGGAGCCAATTAACGTATACGTATATTTTTGGAATGTGGGAGGAAACCGGAGTGCCCGGAGGAAACCCACGCAGATACAGAGAGAACATACAAACTCTTTGCAGATAGTGCCCTGGCTGGGATTCGAACCAGGGACCCAGCGCTGCAAGGCAAGAGAGCTAACCACTACGCCACCGTGCTGCCCCATGCTGTATATACCGTATGTAACACACATTTTTCTGTGTCTGGATTGTGGATGAGCTCAAATTGTCATCAAAGTCATTTACATTTTCCATTTTTGTCTGCTTCAAGATCTTCAGGAAAATATAATGGTTTTCGCAAGATGCACATTTAAACAAAAAATTTGAGTTTACTTAATTTTTTTTTCATTCCCATTGACTTCAGTGTTTGTTTGTTTTTTTGTTTTTTTACTTTTTTGACTTTAGTGAATTTAAAGGGAACCTTAACTGAGAGGGATATGGATGTTTCCTTTTAAACAATACCAGTTGCCTGGCAGCCCTGCTGATCTCTTTGGCTGCAGTAGTGGCTGAATCACATACCTGAAACAAGCATGCAGCTAATCCAGTCTGGCTTCAGTCAGAGCACCTGATCTGTATGCTTGTTGAGGGGCTGTGGCTAAAAGTATTAGAGACCCAGGATCAGCAGGAGAGTCGGGCAACTGGTATTATTTTAAAATGAAAAATCCATATCCTTCTCAGTTTAGGTTCCCTTTAAGCGAAAGTGAGTTTTCTCTGGCTCACTCTTATCTGTGCAGAATTGTGTTTTGTCATGCGCGTATATATTGGCAAATATTCTTCTCTGTGTAAGGATCCCTGCACACGGCATGCGATTCCGATTCAACTTTTTAATCTTTTTTTATATCCGATTCCAATTCCGATTGTTAATCTTTACTGCATGCTGCATTTTTTTATTCGTTTTTGGCTCCCTGCACACTGCAAATACATTTTCTGATTCCGATTCCGTTTCTGATTCTGATTCCGATTTTCAATTCCGATTTTCCCTGAATACATTCAACAGAAAAACGGATAAAATAATGCAGCATGCAGTAAAGATTAAAAATCAGAATCGGATGTAAAAACTTATTAAAAAGCGGAATTGGAATCGGAATCGCATGCAGTGTGCAGGGAGCCTTTATGTTAAATGCATTCAGGGAAAATAGGAATTAAAAATCGGAAACAGAATTGGAATCGCAAAACTGATTTGCAATGTGCAGGGAGCCTTAAGGTGACATTTGCACAAAAATGATCGCTTATCACTAGGCTGGAGCATTAAAAAGCAATGGCTGCATACCCACTGAATTTATAGCTGTAATATGGAGTGACTTGAAACGGTCATTGAGGACTGATGTAAGCTGATTTAATTATTAAAATGGGATTGATTTATTAAGTTTCTAACAGAAACTACAAGACTACATGTGATTCAGCAAATTTGGGCTCAAGGGTGTAACAACATCCCCTGCGACAATTGCCATTGCTCGAAGGAAGGCTCAGGGGTTAAGGGGGCCTGTCTGTGGCAAGTGCAGAGCAGAGGTGAGCGTCATACATTACCCTCTCTTCTTTACTGTAGCTGCTGTATGGTATCTCCCTGCTGCTCCCGTCTCTACATGTCACATGACATGCAAAGACGGTAGCTGCAGCTACAGTGAAGAAGAGAGGCACATTAAACTGCAATGGGGGGTCGCAGCGGACCTAACAGCAGAGGTTTGCGGGGGAGCATCTTGCTAACCTTTTAGCAATCCTCATTATAGGCTTCTATGATCCACGAGTAGGTGGCAAATGGCAAGATTCACATAGCAGTAGACCAGCCATTTAAAAAAAAATATCTACGGTTACCTGAATTATATTTGCTCTCTAGTTTTTTCCAGGATTGGAGACCATTGATAAATCAGGCTCAATGGCCAACACTGAGCAACAAAGTGAATAGAATCTCATATAGTGTTTTTCACATGGTAGGCTGGAGGCTGCCGCTGGGTAACACCACCGCTGGGTAACACCACCACATGTCAAGTGCTGACACACGTGGTCATCAGGGAGGCTGGGAGGCTGAACTGCATGCTTTTCAACCATCTGCCAAAAAACAATTGTCTTCCAGATGCAATTTATGGCAATCGAATGGCACTATTCAGAACCCCACGTAAGTTGTCAGTTGAAACCCGGTGCAGTCATATAGCATAAGAAACTGCATCCTGTTGCGTCTGAGTGCAGCTATACTCAGACATGGCTCTTTTGCAAGCAGCACCGGTGTGTATTTTACAGTAATGCCAGATATGCCATTAACCACATTAGTGTTACAATATCCAAGATGGTGCCGTAATGGCTGCTTCGGCACTCAGCTCCACTCTCTTTTCTCCTTTTTCTTTGCTTTTTTTGTGTGTGTTTCTTTCCTCCTACTTTAGAGTCCTTTATGTATCAAACTCAATTCCTGGCTTGGCGAATAATAAACTATTCTGATTCTAAATTAACTATGGCCCTTATTCAATTCACTTTTTCTCCTAAGTTTTCTCATAGCTAATATTTTCACACCATAAAATGCCCTTTAAAGCCAGTGGGCACCACTTTAAAAATCAAAAAGTCAGATACTCTCCTAAGGAGTGGGTCCTAATGAGCCTTCCCTCTCCTCTCCCGGTGCCCTCGGTGCTGCGCTGGCTCCCCCGTTCGCGTCTGCCGCCGCAGGGACTTTGGAGGTCTTCAGGAGCACTCGGGCTTCCCAAGATGGGCCGCTCCATACTACGCACGCACGATTGCGTCATAGAGGGTGCTCGCGCATGCGTAGTATGGAGCGGCCCATCTTCGGGAGCCCGAGTACTCCCGAAAGCCTCCGAAAGCTCCCTTCGGCTGCGGAAGTGGCAGTATTTGACAGAACTGGTCGAATACTGCCACGGGGGATCCTGCGTGGGACCGGGCACCAGGAGAGGAGAAGGAAGGCTCATTAGGACCAAGCCTTCCCTCTCCTTAGGTGAGTATCTGACTTTTATGATTTTTAAAATGGTAAACATTCACTTTAAGCCATCAGCAAGAAAATTCTCAAAATAAATTTGACTTCACGACCGCCTTCAATGAGTCCTCATCCACCCCCAACCACCTCTCGGTGGGAGTCCCCCAAGGTTCGGTCCTTGGCCCCCTACTGTTCACCCTATACACATCCTCCATTGGCAAGGTTATCTCCTCCATGGGTTTTAACTATCATCTGTATGCAGATGACACCCAGATCTACCTCCACACCCCTGACATATCCACCACTACCATGGACAAGGTCTCCTCCTGTCTATCAGCCATCTCCTCCTGGATGTCCGCTAGGTTCCTGAAACTAAACCTAGACAAAACGGAATTTATGATCTTCCCACCCCGGACAGCCATAAACCTCCCAGATGTGCATGTCACTGTTAACCACACTACCATTCACCCTACCTCTCAAGCCCGCTGTCTGGGTGTCACCCTGGACTCCGCACTCTCCTTTACTCCCCACATCCAAAACCTCACAAAGTCCTGCAACTTCCACCTTCGTAACATCTGTAAGATTCGCCCTTTCCAGACCTCTGCCACCACCAAACTCCTCACCCATGCCCTCATATTTTCCCGCCTTGACTACTGCAATGCCCTGCTGTCTGGTCTCCCTATGACCCGAACAGCCCCACTGCAGTCCATCATGAATGCAGCAGCCAGAATTATCCACTGCTCCCATCGCTCCACCATGGCAGATCCCCTCATTTTTCAACTTCTTTTCAAAACAACATTTAGCACTTTGCAATTAAAAAAGTACCAAAAAGTAGGTGAAAAAGTACCTTGAAAAGTTGTGAAAATATCACCTAGGAGTAAACTCAGGAGAAAAAGTTAATTGCATAAGGGCCCATGGCCCATATACAATTAATTTTTTCACCTGATTTTTCTCCTAGGAGATAATTTTTCATCTTTGATTTAAAATAACTTTCCAGCAATTTTCAACTAAAAAAGTACCAAAAAGTATGTGAAAAAAGTACTATCAAAATTATTTTGAGTATTTTCTTGCTTGCTGGTGCCTTAAAAGGCATTTTATTGACAAGTTTAAAATGATCGCCTAGGAGAAAACTCAGGTGAAAAAGTGAATTGCATATGGGCCCAGGTGTTTAGTGCAATTGACAAAAATTTGAAAAAGCTCTATGCGTAGTATTCTGGTGAAGTATTAGGCTTGGAGTGTAGCAATAGCTATAGCAACCATTGCAGCATCAGCGGACCCAGTGACAAGGAAGACAAGCTGTTCTGTAATATGCTGGTCTTTCTCTGTGCCCGCCATCCTGTCAATATAAGGTTAAAGGGTTATCATCAATGTGCCAAGGGGATTGGGGACATCTATCAGTACAGAACCATTACCTGGGATAGGGAGGTTGCCATACATCTCTGCTTTCGTACACTGCTTGTATTGTACCTTATATGTAATTGTAGACTGCCATACTCCCTCATATCCATGGGGGAGGGAAGAAGGTGATCATCATTGCTCAAGTGTGATCCTCTCTCTTTTTTTTATTTTGTGGGCGAAGAGGAGGCGGGGAGAAACTGCTACGTAGCCAGGCACATGGCTACTTTATATTCACTGCACTTGCAGTGTTTATTTCCAGGAGCGGCCGCTGATTGGCTGGCGGGACCACGTGATGCGGAGAGCTCCGCTCACGTGGTCCGCGCAGCGCATCCGACAGAGCAGGCGCACCAAGAGCTTCTTTAAACGCGGCTCTTGGTAGCGTCCTGCTCCAACACCACCAGGTGTTGCGTTAGGGGCACGTTATGCGACCTTAACGCAACGTCTTAGTGGGAAAGAAGCCTAAAGGTTGGGAAATGTGTGCCAAAAAATCAACTTGCATCTTTTTTTTAACCAGTTATAAGTTTACTGCAAAACTTGAGATTTTACAGGGTTTGGTACATACATGATACTGTCAACAACATTGTAGCACAGCAATGAGAGACATATCTGCAAAGCATATGCTGAATATATCTCTGTGAACATGAGGGAATGTGCATTGTTGTTTCACATGGCATCTATTTACAGACTGCACTCTATGGAGAGTATAAGGGGCTAAAAGGGACCGAAAATCCCTCTTACTAAAAATGTAATGCTAAATATAATTTTGCCTTCTTAAAACAGAAGGTGTTTGTAATAATTCAGCTTTAGCTGAGCAAGTATGTTTTCCCATGATGCACCACTCCTGAATATGTAAATCATATATTTACGAGCCTAAAACCAAGGCACACATCCAGAACCGCTGGCGTATAGTGAGCCTATAATTGACAGCAGTAAACAACTTGAGTAAACAAGAATCATTTTTTGATCATAATGAAATGCTGTGTAAAAAATATAACATCACTGAACCTTGGGTTTAATGGAAAATCAGACAAGTAAAGGTGGAAAGTTGGTTGCAGAAAAAGTGAGGGAACTGAAATGAATCAAGCAGTTGTGTAATAAAATAATTTGATTCAATCCTTTGCAGGGAGCAATGGTCATCATTAAAAATGCATAGGAAGGGTTTATTACAGTCCTTTGAATATTATTTTTTAAATAATTAAACAAGTGCGTTTTACTGCTAGGGCATGCAATCAGTCACACTTTTATTAAGATTCTTGTGTAGCATATTTAGTGTAACCCATGGCGGCACCAATCTAGTCTTGACTTTAACTAGCTAAGAAAAATTTTGCAGTTTTTCATACTAAATGCTGAACAATTAATATTATTATATCCTTTAGATTGTAAGCTCGCAAGGGCAGGGCTCTCACCCTTTTGTGTCATGGAATGTTATTAATTTAATTGCTTGCACACTGTTAGACATTTATACATTTTAGTCATCATGATAAATCAAATTGTAATCAGCAGTGCTGTATCTTGTATCAGTGTTCATATTTGATGTATATCATTGTCTGTATCATTATGTATCCCTTGTTTGTTTTCTTACATTGTACAGCGCCACGGAATATGTTGGCGCTTTATAAATAAATAATAATAATAATAATATAGCGCTGACATCTTACACAACGCTGTACAGAGAGTATATGTTGTCTTGTCACTTAACTGTCCCTCAGAGGGGCTCAGAATCTAATCCCTACCATAGTCTTATGTCTATGTATGTACCATGTAGTGTATGTATCGTAGTCTAAGGCCAATTTAGGGGGAAGCCATTTAACTTATCTGTTTGTTTATGGGGTGTAGAAGGAAACCGGAGTGGCCGGAGGAAACCCACACAGACACGGGGAGAACTTACAAACTCCTTGCAGATGTTGACCTGACTGGGATTCAAAACGGGGGACCCAGCGCCGCAAGGCAAGAGCACTAACCACTATGCCACCGTGCTGTACTCCTTATCATTCAATGCTTTTATACATATGGATGCTGTGAGATCCTTAAACATGCATTTTTGAGCAGGTGGTGGAGGTGTTTATATTTATGGGCATGCAATTACTATATGCGTTTTTTAATGATCATCTAGGAATGTTTTTGTAAGTTGATGTATATTGTTATATGTTGATTATAACATGATTCTATGGAGTGCCTACATTGTTCCCTTTTTGTATTTGATCTGAAGAAGTGGACAGTGCTCCATGAAACATGTTATCATTTATAGTGTCTGATGTATAATACATCTTTTGTTTAAAATTGGCATTGCCCCTTCCTTTAGAGGTAAGCTATTATTATTATATATTATTTTTTATTATTTGTAGTCTCATAATATAGAGGCTAATAATTTGGGACAATGGGCCCGATCCAATTCACTTTTTCTCCTACGTTTTCTCATAGGAGATTATTTATCATCTTATGTTTAAATAACTTCTCAGCACTCTGCATTTAAAAAAGTACCAAAAAGTAGGAGAGAACAAGCTCCAAAAATAGCATTTTCTTGCTTTCTGGTGACTTAAAATGCATTTTTTTAAAAGGTGTGAAAACTTAGGAGTAAAAGTGTATTGGATCTGGTCCTATGTACTGTATTTTACTTACAGTTTTGCTTGATAAAGTGAGTAATCACGGACTGTGAGAAAACCCTTAAAAAAAGTTAAAGGACACCTGAACTGAGTGGGATGTGGAGGCTGTCATATTTATTTCCTTTTAAACAATGCCAGGTGCCTGGCGGTCCTGCTTATCATCTGCCTCTAATATTTTTAGTCATAGACCCGATCAGATCAGATGTTTCTGACTGAAGTCTAAATGGATAAGCAGCATGCTTGTTTCAGGTGTGTAATCCAGATACTATTAAAGTCAAAAAGATCAATTGGACCTTGTTATTGTTTAAAAGGAAATACATATGGCAGCCTCCATATCCCTCTCAGTTCAGGTGTTCTTTAATTGATTTGGGATCACAGAGATTTGCAGTGTTGTTAACCATCAGTCTGCAGTGTCACATGACAGGCCTTCATTACAACAAGGAAGTAAGCTTTATTTCACTATTAAAGGACTTCCAAGGTCAAAAATGAAAAGAGTTAAATACCTGACCACTTTTTTTTTATCCACGGAGGGCGCCATCCTCACCCTCTGTTTCAGTCCGCCTGGTCGCCGCTCTGTCACCGGTCCCTGGTCTGGTTATCCTTCCCCAAACAATATGGCCGCCAAAACTTGCTGCGCAGTCCGCATAGATGCAAGTGCGGCTGCGCAGCTCTAGGGCCTTCTCCCGCTACGTCATCACTCCCGGCTGTAACCTGTGCGTACATCGGCCGCATCAGAAGGAGGCCCTACAGCTTCTCAGCCGCACTCCTGTCTATGCAGACTGCGTAGCCACGGCATGCTCTGGCAGCCATATTGTGCGGGGAAAGACAACCCTACCTGTGGGGTAGGGTCTAGGGTAGGCATGGGCAAACGTGGCCCTCCAGCTGTTAAGGAACTACAAGTCCCACAATGCATTTGCCTTTATGAGTCATGACTGTGGCTGTAAGACTCCTGCAATGCATTGTGGGACTTGTAGTTAACAGCTGGAGAGCCAAGTTTGCCCATGCCTGGTCTAGGGGGTAAGGTTTTTGACCTTAGAAGTTCTGTAAATAAAAACTTTTGGTTGCTGTGTAAAGGTGACCATTAACAGCTCAAAGAAAATACACAATAATTTGATGTACTGTTGAGAAAACGCAAGGTAAAAAAAAGCAGGTAAGCAGAGGACCAAACTGCAGTTTTGTGTGGGTAAAGGACATTTAAAATTATCAAGAACAATTGTTTGGGGCAATCATTGTTGGAAATGTTTACAGGCCTTAAAGGGAACCTAAACTGAGAAGGATATGGATTTTCCCTTTTAAAATAATACCAGTTGCCTGACTCTCCTGTTGATCCTGTGTCTGTAATACTTTTAGTCACAGCCCCTCAGCAAGCATGCAGATCAGGTGCTCTGACTGAAGTCAGACTGCATTAGCTGCATGCTTGTTTCAGGTGTGTGATTTAGCCATTACTGCAGCCAAAGAGATCAGCAGGAGAGTCAGGCAACTGGTATTATTTAAAAGGAAACATCTATATCCCTCTCAGCTTAGGTTCCCTTTAAAGGACAACTGAAGTGAGAGGGATATAGAGGCTGCCATATTTATATCCTGTTAAACAATACCAGTTGCCTGGCAGTCCTGCTGAGCTACTTAGCTGCAATAGTGTCTGAATAACACCAGAAACAAGCATGCGGCTAATCTTGTCAGATCTCACAATAATATTGCACTCTCTGGCTTAATCCCATGACAGGGTGAAGCGTTCAGGCCACCTTATCCCGGGTCGCACAGGATTTACAATAGATAAAGACTTCATTGAGGTCCACACTTCTTCCAGTATTAATCTTAGTTTATTAAATATTTAAAAAATAACACACAATTAAAAAGAACTGTAGGGCAAAACAGTCCACTGTATCGGGCTCCTTCCCTTCTTCAAGTTGCCCAGTTCTTGAAGAAGGGCAGGAGCCCGAAACAGTGGACTGCTTTCTCTTACAGGTCTTTTTAACTGCGTGTTCTTTTTTAAATATTTAATAAACTAAGATTAATATTGGAAGAAGTGCAGACCTCAACGAAGTCTAGATCTGACAATAATGACAGAAACACTTGATATGCTGCATGCTTGTTCAGGGTCTATGGCTAACAGTATTAGAGCCAGAGGATCAGCAGGTCTGCAAGACAACTGGTATTGCTTAAAAGGAAATAAATATGGCAGCCTCCATACCACTCTCACTTCAGTTGTCCTTTAAGTCATATGGCAGAGTTTGGATCAACTTTAATGCACTTGGCTGGAAAATATTTAAAGTAATCACAGAACTGCTTTGCTAAATTTCACTGCACATTTCTTTCTCCACCACCTCTAGCACATGTTGTGCCTAAAGTAACTAAGTAACACTTTAAAAAATGTATGTTGAATACTGTCTGTCAGCTTTCATTTCTCTGTATCTCGCTTCTCAGCTTATTGCAGACAAGGGGAGGATGCCAGGGAGCCGTGAGGAATGTAGCTGCTGAGAATCATGAGATAAACACTGGGCCTGACTGACTCAAGCCTTCTCATAAGGCCAGTAATAATAAGGAATGTCCCCTCTCCCTTCCCGGCAATAGCCATGCTCTCTTCTATATGTGCACTGTATGGCCAAACGTGGACGTGCTCAGTGGACTGTCTCAGAGACAAAGCATAGTAAAAGGGAGCGTGACAAACAGACCAGTAACTATAATTCACTCGTTAGAATTTCCAGTGTAAGGTTTAACAAAACAGAGAAAAGAGAAATTCTGAAAGAAGGTGCAATATACAGATTTAAAATATGACATTACGGCCTTTTCTCCACAACAATTTGCGGTTTGATCCCGATCACAAGCGGATCACAAAAACTAGATTTAAAAAAATGATGGAAACCGTGGTGAATGTTTCCATTAGTGCAATCTATTTGCAGCACATTTTTTCCCCAAGCACAATCGTTCTGCCGCGTTTTGTGTGCAGCGCCTATACCTGGATATCCAATCGCACTCATAAGCAATTTTCCCCATGATTTGGCAATTCCCCACTCATTTTATTTTTCCCTAGCACAAATCACAAATTCAAAATGCACTGCAATTATGACATGCAACTCACCTTTTCACTCTGCCCCCCCCCCCCCCCCCCCCCAATCACTTGCGCTCTAAACCCGCAGCTGAACTTTGGTCCCCTACCTTTTGTGTCCCAACCTCTCCCTCTAGATTGTAAGCCTTCAGCAGGGTCACGTACCTCCATCACCGTACACCACCCTATGGATCTGAGTGAACTTGACTTGCCTAATCTCCATGCTCCCATCCACTGACGGACTAAGCATTACCTTGTACTCATACTGTGCTGCATGATCTGGTTTGCATGTATTCCTGTACTGTCTTATTGCTGTATGTCACCCCTAAATATTGTCTGTAACCTTAACTAATGTACAGCGCTGCGTAATATGTTGGCGCTTTATAAATACAATAAATAAATACACCTGATGGATCAAAGTAGAATTACGGCGAAATCGCAACAGTGGAAATTGGAAAGAAATGCGCTTAGAGCGCAATTGCAACACATTTCCTAGTGGAAAAGAAAATCGCTTTTACTCACAATGTATTAGACTTTGCACATGCTATTCTGATTACCCCAGTTTAGTGAACATACTAACTTCATTGAACTTAAAAAGAATTAGCTGTAATCTACTTTTGATCAAAAAAATATTTTTACATTATTTTACACGTTGATTTGAATATACTCTTCCTTCCAGGCTCCAGTGTCATAAACAAAGGAGACTTTTCTGAATGTTCATACATTGGCACTCGTGTTTAACCTGTCTACCAGTATTCAGAATGGTGACAGGACAGTTTTTCAGCATGGTGACAGGACAGTTAACTATTCCACGCAGTCATCAAATAAATACCTGTCAGTAGTGAACAACAAACAAATGAAAGCAAGGAGTGTATTCAACATGTTGGCTGGTGCTCTGCCATCCACTGGTGCTGGTGCTCTGCCATCCTAGAAACAGGTCTGGCATCAGACCAGGTATGAGCCAGTCCCAAAGTGAGCGAAGTATTGTAAATACTCTACAACCATGCTTCACTGATATGCTTTTTTTTATTTTATATTTTTATTTTTCTCTTTTTTTCTTCCCTTTTCAAAATCCGTCCAGCAGTTTATTCATCAAATTTGCATAAGAAAATAGATTTATTTATGTATTTATAATGAACCAGGCTAGAAAAGTGGATAAAACAAGTACTGAAAATACGCTTAAGTGCAAGGAAAAAAAAGCTCCACTGAAATGAGTTGAAGATGTGAAAAGTGATGATGAACAAGTGATTTGATGTCATCATTTAGCTGGTTGCGAGCCGTATCGGGTAAATAGCCATATATTCATGTGTGCAGCAAAGTTTGCGGTCATGAATAACTGCTCTGTTCAGTTTTCTCCTTTTATTGTTTCACACTATAATAAAACTAAAGTAAAACATGGATTACATTATTAATAAAAAATAATCTTTGCTAGTGACACTGGTATATTTTTTATGTGGCATTACAAAGCAGTCAGCTTATGGAGATTTTTTTATTATGGTTAGTGACTTATTGTACATATAGGGCTTGATTCACAAAGCGGTGCTAACTGTTAGCACGCCTGTGTAAAACCCCCTTAGCACGTCTAAATGAGCTTTTCGCGCGCAAAACTTTACGCGCGCAAAGCTTTATGCGCTCAAAACTTTACGCGCACACTGCACAGAGCGCAGGGCGCTCCGCGCGAATTGCCCATTAAAGCCTATGGGACTTAGCGTGAGCATAGGACTTTGCGCGTGCAAAACTTTGCGCGCGATCTGATTGAGAAAACCGGTGCTAACCTACTTAGCACCCTGGTTAGCACGCCTAAAGACTTTAGACGTGCTAAGTAGGTTAGCACCGCTTTGTGAATCAAGGCCATAGAATGAAGCAGGGGCTCATTATAGGTATATATGATATGCAAAATATAATATTTACAATCTTCAGCTTATTGTAATAAATCATTTACAATGTTATGAAAAAGATACTAATGTTAAAGTTGCATTAAATTACTGTAAAAAAAATTATTATTACGCTGGCTTCTAAACTCCTCCTGACCTGCCTAGCTGAGAGGATCCGTGGTCTATGCTGAAAAACCTGGTAAGGTGATAAGTTGGGTTTCCAATAGGAATTGCAGATTGCACAGGAAAAACTGCATTTTTGTTATGAGGTTTTACTAAATGAGATTGAAACAAAAATCGCTCAGTGCAGCAACATGCAGTGTGTTTACGTGTTGGTGCGAATAGGATCACGCCAGTGAAAATCACATGCTAAACTTCACATTTTACCCATGTGTCCTACCAATAAGCAAAACGTGTGGTTCTCAGCTAGGCATGTGATCTTATTTAATACCATGTGTACATTGCATTTACTCCTAATAAATAAAGAACACTTCTGCATAGCCAAAGATCAAAGCACGCAGACCCATCAAGCCCTTCACATTAGCTCAGTGTATAGAATGTGGACAGGTAACAGTTAGCTAATAAACTATGCATAGCTGAGCCTAAACCACAGATAGACAATTGATGTCAGGTGAGCCCTACCAAGACAAGGGCACCTCTTGCAGCTGGAGGAAGAAATACATTCCTCTTCAAGTGTAAATTCTAATAAAGGCTGTGAAAATAGGGAATAGACGTCCACAAGAACTGTAGGCTATTTCAAAAAGTTTTGGATGATTTCCTAAAAGTACAAAATAAATTGCTTCTTACATTTCTATAAACAAGCTATAACATTTGGATCCAAATATTAAGCCTTGTGTGCCTTATAAGGAAGAGATTTAAGTTCACACTAGGTCACCATAGTGAATGCTGATATTTCCTTCTCCAAATGAGATATGCAAATACAGGGCAGCCCTTGCAAGTGGAAGGCATAGGTGGAATATCTAACTGTCAGAGCTATGAAAACCTATGAAGTTTTCCTATAAAAGCAGTTTGTTTAAAAAAGGATTGGATACTTTATTTAAATAATACCATGCAAGTGGTTATTTACATTATAGAAAGAACAGTGGTATGACCATAAAGAAATGTTTTAACATTGATAAAATCTACCAATGCAAAATTCTACTTTTCCTGTGAAATAAAGTTGAACAAATGCTTTTTAATGTTTTTCTTTCAAATTGATTTTGGGGGTTTTGTGCTTCAATCTTTTCCTTTTTTTTTGTTCTTTATTACGCCATTTTTCAACTAACGTGCTATAACGGTATAAGGGCTGGTTCAGATGGACGGTTTTGCGGCGTTAAACGCGGGCTTTCAAACGCGACGTTTTTTTGGATCTACAACTCACAAGCAAGAGAATACTGTAGCCTGATAGATGCACCTCATACCATATGGACTGTTCTGCATAAACTCCGTTTCCTGCAGCACCACAAACTCCCCGACTAACCTCTCTTGTGAACTAAACTTTTACATTCGCTTTTTATAAGTTTGAAATTTAATAGACAATATGAAATAACATATATGTGCTTTTAAATGCGTTTAAAGCCTCTTAAACCTGTTTAAAACGTTGTTAAAAGTTTGTGTAAGTTTCTGCAACTTTGTTATAGCAATGGTTCTAAGAGAAAGGTACAAAAATCGTGCATTATTGTCCAGAATCATGACAAATTCCCCATTTAACTTTTATATATAGTATGTACAGAATTTCAATTTTTGTACCTTACAAATACAACAAAAAGCACATACTGTTATTTAATCTGTTATTATTATTATTGTTGTTGTTCTTTTTATTTTCTTATGATGGTGATTAAGATTAGTATTATTTATTATTATTAATATAATAAAAATAATCATAGCCATCATAAAAAAGCAGAAACAACTATAATAATAATAATAACAATATAATAATATTAAATGTGTAACCAAAAAGTAAAGCTGCACCTTAGAACACATGTTCATTATTATAAAAAATACAGGAAATTAATAAATTTACCTCACAAAAAAATTGTGTTTTGCACTTTCTGAAATTATCCATGATGCTTAAAATTTTAACAACTTTGTAATACTTGTTCTTTTATAGAAATACACATTAGTTAAATATTATATAGTGTAAAACCAGTGAATTAGACACATTGATTTTAGTTTTCTTCCTGAAAAATTATGTCCATATTCCTTCAGTGCAACCATTGTGGATATTTTAGTTTTCTAGTCGGCAAAAGACATCATCTGCACTTTTACGCTGCCCCAAAAGGAATATTTGTTTTGTGTATTTTGTATACACCATGCAGAAACCATAAGAAATTAAAATGTACTAAAACATGAGGTAATTGTTTTACAGGACTTAGCAGTCACCACACTGTTAATACCCCAGTGAATGTCTGTACACCTGTAGCAGATACATTCATCTCCCAGCTGTCCCAGGAACAGAAGTGTGATAAACCACAAGGATGGAATTAAGAGAGATTACTGAGATTCTCCTAGAAAGCTATTATCATGGTGAGGTGTCTGCAGTGTGCAGCCTGTGTTGTGTAAACCTACAAATACCTGAGTAATGACTGCCTGCTCATACACCTACGATGATGTCAATGAGCTGGAAGCTCTTAAGTGTTCTAGGAAGCCTTGAGTGGTGAAGGCTGCTGCTATCCTGAAGAGTCACCATGGACTGGGGCAGATGAGGAAAAATGTCCACACCAATGTGACAGTCTATCAAACTCGGGATCAATTCACAAAGCCTCTTTAGTGACTTTATTATCATTTTCATTTTATGTTTGTATTTGTGTTTTCCACAAAGGTGTATTCACTAAGCTGATTATTCTTATTTTACCGATAGTGGAAGCTGCATGTGAACAAATAGCAAGTGTTCTTAGATTACCGACCAACGTTTGTTGGTTTGAAGTCTGCATTTCTGCTCCTCGACTAACACCGGACTATACTTCACTTAAATTACTGATGGAATCCCTAATTTAGCAAGAGAATAAACTGCTGAAGAAATGCTTAAATTAACACTTATGTATTTTAATATATATGACAAAGCCAATTCACAGAAGCTATGTATGGCGATAATAAGGTGTAAGCTGGTCCTTATTTATCATCACTATCTGTTGTTATTTAACTTTTATTGTGAAGACTGAAGAGAGGGACTCGGAAGGAGGGAGAGGAGGAAACAGCACGGCAAAGAAGAAAGCCAATTACACCACCATTTCCTAACTTCACTCATGTTCTCTATATTAACATAAATCTGCCTGATTATCATATAGTAGCCAGATTGGCAGTGAGGAGGTTTGATAGTAACTTACAAAGGTTTTTCATATTCATGCTTTTAAATAAACTAATCTCTTCTCATCAAACATTTTATTTTTTGCAAGATTTTAGCAATATAGTTTATAACAACAAAATGCTAATTGTATCACTGCTAGTTTTCATTTTCCATGTACAATAAAGGCGCAAAACCACATGAATCCTTAAATAAAATAACGAAATACCACATACGTTGTTAAATAAAGAATGAAATATCACAAGATTTTTTTTAATAAAGAATAAAATATCACATCATTTCTTAAATAAAGAATGAAATACCTCTTGAATTACTAACAAATTACCACATGCATTCTTAAACAACAAATTAAATGCCACTTGCATTTTTAAATAACCAACGAAATACCATTTATCTCAGAATAAGTAACC